>NW_027133034.1:7392500-8062500 GCF_026122565.2 Emydura macquarii macquarii | reverse complement strand
TTTCTGGTGTTTTTCTGAGGCCAAGGCGAGGCAATTTTCCTCAAAAGTGGTTGTTCCTTCTCTGATAAGTCTTCACCAGTTAGCCCTGTCTTGGGCTGCTGTCTCCCAGTGTGTGATGTCAATGCCACATCTCTTGATGTTTGTCCTGAGGTATCTTTGAAGTGTCTGTTTTGGCCTCCCCGTTTCCTTTCTCCTTAGAGTTGAGCGTAAGGCAATTGTTTTGGTAAGCGTGCATCAGTCATGTGAACACAGTGCCTGCTCCGCCTCAACTGGTGCTGGATAATCAGGGCCTCAACACTGAAAATGTTGGCCTCCGTGAGTACACTGACACCAATGCGGTGATCCTCCCACTTTGTGTTGAGGATCTTCTGGTGAAAGTGCTAGTGCTGGTGTTCCAGGTTTTTCAGGTGTCTTCTGTAAGTCACCCAAGTCTTTCAGCCATAAAGAGGAGTTGGGATTATCACCTTTTCGTAAACTAAAAGTCTAGTGTGTTTTCTGATGTGGTGGTGGTTGAACACCCGAGCAAAAAAGTCTGCTGAGGGTCGGCTGGCATGGCGAATTCTGTGCTGAATCTTGATGTCTATGTTTGCCCTCTGTAAGAGATGGCTGCCACGGTAGGCCAAGTGTTTTAACAGAAAGGAACTGGAAAATGTAATATAGATCTTCCTTGCTGGATCTGATGATTGACTGGGAGCAGGCTGGTG
Organism: Emydura macquarii macquarii; assembly: GCF_026122565.2. Classification (NCBI taxonomy): domain Eukaryota; kingdom Metazoa; phylum Chordata; order Testudines; family Chelidae; genus Emydura; species Emydura macquarii. Next base: position 8,061,796 of record NW_027133034.1, on the reverse strand, counting down.
GGGAACTAATGATACTACCCTTTTTATGCCAAAGACATTTAGAAATGTTAATTTGTCACCAAATCAAACTGAAATTAATTATGGTAAATTTGGTAAATTATTATAATTCAACAATGGTCTATGAAGAGCTCTTAGAATAGCAGTTACAACACAGATGATACTGCATTATTTAAAATGTCATCAGTATTATTAATTTTGTATCTATTGTCAAGGTGCTAATCATAATGAGCTCAGTGGAGATTTAGGTGGATATTACGTTTTCCTAGGTGTTCCTACTGTACATTGGAATGCAATAGCTATTAGTAACAGATATTTGAATTATTATTCAATTAAATTATCATCTTTATTTCCACACAGAGAGCAAAGCATGTGCTTTCAGTGATTTTTATTTTAGACAAGAAAAACCCCAGAAAGAACAGAAAATAAGACCCCACAGGAGATCCCAGTATTTTTCCCCTCTGTAATAGACTGCAGCAGTTCTGAAAACAAAATGACTGACATCTCTACAGACAGAGTTCTTTGAAATTTACTCAAAATAAGTACAGAACAGTTTTAAGTTACAAATACCATAGTGTTGTTTTAACAATGCCTAACTAACATTGATTCACATAGCGAGTGCATATGACATCCACAAGGACAATAGCAAATAAATTCATCGTGCAATTAAAGACATCCAATGGAATTAAAAGTAATGAGACACTTGAGTCTTTCCAAGAGAGGCTTTTTCCAAGAGGAAATTTCTCATGGATTTAACTCAACAGCTTTTCCAATTTCAACATTTGTTTTGCATTTTTTCTTTTTTAACAAAAGTTTTAAAGTCAATGAAGATTCATGTTAGGGAGGTGCTTGAACTTTCTTTTCTTTCATAGCTGCTTATGTTTCTCAATTGAAAATATTTTATGTATATTTTTGTTTAGCATTGTGATTTTGCTTTGATTGTTTGATTGTTAATGCTTCAGTCTTTTAATTAGAATGAAGCTGTTTAAGACCTAATACTTACAGGATGGGGGACTCTATCCTGGGGTGTAGCGATACTGAAAAATACTTGTGCGTCAAGATGTATAATCAGCTGAACACACACTGTTACTGTGACACCATGGCCAAAGGACAAATGTAATCCCTGGATGTGCAAATGGGAAAAATGAGTGGGAGCAGAGAGATTATATTACCTCTATATTTTGCACTGGTGACAACGAATAGTCACTGAGCTAAGGCAGAGAATGAGAGTGACTCTCTAGCCTGGTGGTTAGGGCACATTCCTACAATGTAGAAGACACAAGTTCAAGTCACTGCTCCACAGCAAGTAGAGGGGGAATTGAACCTGGGTCTCCCACAAACCAAGTAAGGGCTGGGCTAGCAGTTATAAGGAGACCGCAGTCTTCTCCTCTGGCTGTTTTGTGTATCTAGCCCTTTAAAAGTGCCCAAGACAAAATGCTATGGGTCGAACAGCATGTTTAATTGACCCAAAATATATTTTTTTGATTTGATCTGGCATGACTCGAATTGATTTTTTTTTCTTCCCATTTTTCAGAGCTGCCAGTGAACTGAAAAAAAAAGTTATTTATGCAGCTTTATTTATAACCTGATATCTAATTTAACAGGCTTTTAGAAATTTGGTGCATAGTACAAAAATTACAAAACACCCAAGTTGTAGCTCACATTAAACTTGCAATTTAGAGAAAGAAGAAGTACGGCTGCAATAATTTATTTGCAATGGAGATCTGGCTAAGGTCCCATTCGTGGATCTGAGTTACATTATGTAAAGCACTGTGCAAATTCATAACAAAGAGAGACTCGGTTCTTTGGGTCAGGGACTAAATAAGGTTCCACAGGAATGCAGAGGGAAAAGCTAGCTTAAGGCTGGACCACAGACTTTATCATTAAGAGATCCAGTTCTAATGAGTGACATTAACTCTAGAGCAGAGAGCCTGCACCAGGTCCTATTGGCTCATCTGGAACTGATGCACAGCCTGCTAGTCTGGTGAGACTAAAACTTTTCTTGCAGGCTGTAGAGTTGCTCCACAGCTGCTGAGTTTGGCTATCCCCTTACTCTCAGGGTGGAAATGATGGGATCCACTAGCCACCCATATCACTCCCCCATCCCTTTCTACTTACAGCTGAACAGGGTGCCCTGTAGTGGTATACTCCATTAGAGGCAGGGTTTCTCTATGTATGGGACAATCTGTATCCTGGTGGAGATTTTCCCTTCATGTAGGGCTTCTGGAATGAGTTCAATTTCAGCCTAATGTTTGTAAAGTTCATTGATGAGAAAGTGTTACCTATGTGCAAAATAGTATGTTGCATGCACTAATGGAGTTAAAATCAGAATGCAAGAGTTCTCCTCTTACTAACTTCCCCATTCCTCACTCATTCCCTACCTCAATTTTAAAAATTCAAACCAGGAGCAAACCGAAACACCATCAAAGCAATTCTTCACCATATTTATTTGTATGTTATATCCCTGCCCCCTGTCCTGTGTCTCTTTTGTCTTTTGATATAAGCTCTCTGGGGGTTGTCTCTGTACAGCATCTAGCACATAGGGGACCTGATTCCAGCTGGCTCCCTTGAACACTGCCATAAAATAAAAATTTACTACTACTACTGATATAGTGCTATATGCTTATTTTTACTGGGAACCACACCCTACTGTTGTCGTATTTTGAGTCTATAAATCATCAGAGCCTTATTTATTGGGTTGGAGTCTTTCCTCATTCTGCCATACTTCGTATTTAATTTCATGCATTAAAAGGTGCTGGAAGTTGTCAGAAGTAATAAGATTGTAGTCATGTTATCCTAGTGCCATTCACAGAGCCAAAGCTGTGTGCAAAGTGTATTTCTTCCTTTGACAGGACCACACATTCATCTCTCCCCGTCAGCTCATTGATGCAAAGAGACTGTAAGAAATCAAGTTCCCATGTAATTACAGAAACTAAAATGTGCAACATCCACCAGACAATTATTTCTTTCTCTGTGCATTTTTCCTTTGTTCATCCCTCCCTCTTCCCCCTTTGGAATCAAACAAGGCAATTTAGAGACCTTCTTTTCAGTCCTTGCCCCAGCTCTGCATATGTTAAACTGCATTCAGACCTGGACCTGGGCTTCCCCTCTGAACTTGATGGCTAGAATCTCACATTTTAAAAGAGAATTAGTTACACATGGAGGAAAAAACCACCAGGGAAGTAAAACAGCCAGTTGTTTTGCATGTTAGTACTGTTAAAGTAGTAAATCAAAGTTGTGGGTTTTTTTTAAGGCAAAGTGAATATAAGAAAGCAGGAACAGTAATTAGAAAGAAACAATTTTGAAGTGCGTAGAGGGACCAAATGACTGACTACAGTATGTAAACTGGAAAGGCAGCCCCCAGCTATTCAGTCCTTTTCCTTGACCTCTCTTTGCCCTCCATTCTGACACTCTGGATGAGAAAGAAACAACCTAATCTGGGATTAAGAAAAGGTCATTTGGCTAATGTCCAGATGTCCAGTTAACTAAACTACTAGGGCAGTGGGTCAACTCCTATTTTAAATTAGTGGGGGGTGGGGCAGTTTAGGATTGCTAACTTGGTGTTATGGGGTGTGATGAAGTTTCACTTTTTTTAAGTGCTATTGGCCTCCTCCTCAGTCTAGTGAACCCCCAGCCACTTCATCTGTGATTTATTCTCACCAAGAATGTTTTTTGTTTGGAGTTTCAAGTTATGGATGGATGTGGCATAAAAACACCTACAAAATCACAGAAACAGACTGGCCAAACTCTTACAATTAAATTCCAGCCAGCTGGTTGCTTCTAATGCTCTCTTGTTCAATGTCAGTATACTTGCCAAGGTTTAGTCTTCTGGTAGGTCATCTGTTTCATCCTAGCTAAACGTATTTTGGAAATTTATAGTTATAAATGAATTATTATTTCTTACAATCTCCAATAACCTATTTCTGGTTTTTGAATGTCAGTCAATAAGAAGAAAAAGGAAAACTCTAATGTAATATTCCTTATGACTTCAGATGGAAAAATGTGCAAGGAAAACACTTTGTTTTTCCAGAGGAAAATAAAGTTTAACAGCATTCCTTCCTATTTTATAGTAAACAAAAAAAAAAAAGCCACACACCCTTTAAAGAAACATACTTTATGTGATTAAGTGCTAATGAGGTATTGTGCATTCTTAAATCAAACAGTATAGTATGTATAAAAACAGCCTGTGCTAGTGCTGGAAAAATCTAACGGGGGGGAACTTGGTTGGCTTATGTGGGCTGAAAGGAAACTTGTCTAAGCACCACTCACTGCAGCCGTGAACGAGAAATCTTGTGGTACTTTGAACCTGCCGATTTAAAGGATGTCAATAAGTATTGAATGTTTTCTGTGCGTATCTGAATGAAACATCTAAATCCCCTGAGCTTTGCCCAGCTCCAGCTTCTAGCCGGTTTTCTAAATATTTAGGGCTAAAGGCCTTATTCAGCAGCCACTAAAACCATTGATTTCAATAGATGCAGGATCAGTTCCTAAAGTCTGGCCATATTGAAGATAATGGGAGAACTCACTGACAATTGGGTCAGGACCTTAATGAGCTGTCCTTACTGTAGGATTTTTAATAACTGTGCAATTTCAATTAAGACTTGGCAACATATGGCACTCAGTCCTGCTGCCCTTACTTACATAAGTAATCTTTACTCATGCTCTATTTTATTAGCGTCCTCCCCTCCCCGTTTCCCTGGAACTGTCTCTCTCACACATGTATTTACCCATTTGTTTCTTTGGGTCCTGTGTTCATGAGTGTACCCCTCCTCTTATTTATTGCCATCTCATGGTGCCAATCTCCATAGCTGCACTTCTTTCTTCCCTTTGGAGTGCTACAGTCACTCCCCAAATGCCACATAGGTTGTTTTCCTCACTCCTCTAATTTATGTAGGCTAGAATCAGAACATTGTTAGGCTGCAAAATGTGGTTTCCTATATACTGAGTTGTATAAGGTACAGTGGGACTTCCCCTTCGAATGCTTTGAGCCAGCTGTGGAAATTGTGTGACTATTACATGAAGGCATAAGGTAGCTCCTTTAAAAGGACAATTTCAAGGCATTTAAAGTATTTTCAGTAATATGTTTACTATTTGTTTTTTATTAATCCTATGGAATCCTGAAACTAATCTGTTTCCTGACTATTCCCTCCCCAGCCCCACAATTAAATCTGAAGCCAATTTTGTGACTGTGGATTTTTTCTGAGTGTTGAGATGTTGGTGTGGGTATCTTCTTTAACTTTTTTGGGGGGGGACACACGCTTAAAGTAGTATACGGAGTTTGTAAAAAGTAAAATATTTGGCCCACCAACATTCTCTGTGTTCCCTTTAAAAGGAGCTGAACTGGCTACAGACTAGAATGAGTGACTAGTACAAGCCAGCAGGGATCAAACAGAGAAAACTGAATCGGATATTCTTTCAGTAAGGTACTTCTTTTACCTGTCTTGAAGAGGTTTCTCTTTCTTCTGATGATTTATTCTGGGTATCGTATGTATGTACAATGTTTCTGCATCAACGGCCAGAACAGTGGCCTAGACTGCACTTCTATTGATTACTGTGCTCCTAGCCTCAGGAGAACCACTTGTCACCATGTGCAGACTATGATGTTTATTGCTTGCAGTGGAAAAAAAAAATCTTAGCTGTTTCAAAATATTTTCCAGTGATTTAAAGCTATAGCATTCTAGCAACTCACTGTTATAATGAGCTGTGGAGTTTTTCCCTTGGAATTCTCAGGACATGTCCATGAATTATTTATATGTAGAGCAGACACCTGCTTGTAACTATTTCCAATTTTGGCAGCCTGGTCAGTGACGTTACAGCTGATGAAAACACTTGCATCACTCTAAGAACAGCCACTACACTAGGCAATGCCATTTCTGAGCAATGAAGGCTGTGCTGTTTCTTTAAATGGCTAGACTTTTGGTCATCACAGAGAGAGATGCTGTTCAGTTGTTCCTACAAGTGCCTTTAACTCCGATGTATTCTCCTCAAAGAATGAAATTTTATGAACAAATGTGTGTGTGGAGGAAGAAAAACAGCCAGTGCAAAACAACCCCACTCCCCCCTTCACAGATATTATCAAAAGTAGAATTCTGTGCAGGCAAACACTACCTGAAACAAACCATTCTGCCTCTTCCCCTATTTCTCTCTAACAAAAAGAAACATTACAGGTTTGAGTAGATAACAAGAGGTACCATTTAGGATCCAGAAAATTGAAAACTTAGACCGCAATAAATGCGTACACAGGGGAATTAGTAATGGCTTCTTCATGTTTTAGCAGAATACTTCCTTTTTATGCACCTAGCAAACAGTGTTCACAAACACCAGTGAAGAACAAAAGCTATGATTTATATTTATGGACAGGTATACATGCTTCCCTGACCTCCTGCTGCCTTTCTCGCCCTCAGCACCAGAAGCAATTTATGGAGACCAGCCTAAATAAACATTAAGGAGTCAAGGCCACAAACCGACAGCAAGGAAAATCAATGGCTCCAGAAACCAGCTAGCAGGATCAATAAAAGAGAGTAGGCGTCACAAGCTAGTGTGGGGCACTTACAGGTAAATGTGGCTTACACTTCATCTGACAGGGTCCTCTCAGCATCAGGATAAACACTGTCCTATAAACAGAAGCACAGCTGAGTAGCCACTGGAAGACACTTCTTAGCTGCAAACACTAACCACTGATCTATGAATGAAGGGGATTTATACTGGGGCTGAAAGGAATTTCCAATTGCACTCACAGAGTCATCTCTCAGACCTGTGCATTTGCCCATAGGAATTGTTTGAGATACTGGTTGTGGAGAGCGCTCTTTTTCTTCTGTTTTTTGCTTTCCTGGATTTTTTTCCCTTCAAATTCCTCCCTGAAAATTCCTCACTCTATTACATCCCTGTGTATAACCTGCTTGGGTACATGTTACGGTGAGTTGGGAAACTTCGACTGAGTTCCGCTCAGCACTGCCACCTTCTATCAGATCTAGCTGAGGGATAGGAAACCTCTTGTACTGTGGGTCAAAGTAAACAGCACAATACCATCCCTCACCCTCAATTTCCTGGTTCAGGCTGTACTAAGTACACAGCTGTGCCAAAACAGCCCTGTCAGTGTTATCCAGCCAGATCTGAGCTATATGTTGTGCACAGGCTTGGTTGTCATTCTTTGTCACATCAGGGATGGACAATGTTTTATTAACCACGAACCTTGAATTCATCAACACGAATAGTAGATTGGGATCACTTTTCTATGCCCTTTCATCCTGAGATAAAATAGCCAGCATTGTGTTCATCTATCTCACTCAGGGTTTGTGTCTTATACTCAATATTTTCCTGCTTTTTGCCCCTCAGACTATTTTCACAAGGCTAGAGAAGAATTTACAACCAGCTCTCCCAGCTGCTCCCAAGCCACCATATGCCCAGTCTACAGCAGAATTGTTCAATCCATGTGGGATGTAAAAGCTGCAGATCGTGACTCAAAGACCTCCAAGAACACCATCTAAATCCACTCACCAGCCCTGTTAGCCAAAAAAACCCCAAAACCACTACCACCAACAATCCCTCCCACACCTTAAAAGTCCTAGACCTCACTTCCCAACCCTAGAAACAGTATGGGATGGGAGAAAAACAATGCTTTGTAGGCAAAAACTAACACCTTAAATATAATCTAAACCCAACAGGCAGTCAATGCAGAACAAAGGGCACTTAAATTCATAGAAGATTAGGTTTGGAACAGACCTCAGGAGGTCATCTAGTCCAACCCCCTGCTCAAAGCAGGACCAACCCTAACTAAATCATCCCAGCCGGGACTTTGTCATACTGCACCTTAAAAACCTCTAACGATGGAGATTCCACCATTTCCCTAGATAACCCATTCCAGTGCTTCACCATCCTCCTAGTGAAAAGGTTTTTCCTAATATCCAACCTAGACCTTCCCCACTGCAACTTGAGACCATTGCTCCTTGTTCTGCCACCTACTACCACTGAAAATGGCCTAGTTCTATCCTTCCTGGAACCCTTTTTCAGGTAGTTAAATGCTGTTATCAAATCCCTTCCCCCCCCCCCATTCTTCTCTTCTGCAGACTAAACAAGCCTAGTTCCCTCAGCCTCTCCTTATAAGTCATGCTCCAGCCCCCTAATAATTTTTGTTGCCCTCCACTGGACTCTTTCCAATGTGTCCACATCCTTTCTGTAGTCGGGGGCCCAGGACTGGACACAGTACTCCAAATGAGGCCTCACCAGTGCCGAATAGGGGGGAATGATCACTTCCCTCGATCTGCTGGCAGTGCTCCTACTAATGCAGCCCAATATGCTGTTAGCCTTCTTGGCAGTAAGGGCATGCTGTTGACTCCTATCCAGCTTCTTGTCCACTGTAACCCGCAGGTCCTTTCTGCCAAACTGCTGCCAAGCCAGTCTGTCCCTAGTCTGTAGCAGTGCATGGGATTCTTCCGTCCTAACTCTGCACTTGTCCTTGTTGAACCTCATCAGATTTCTTTTGGCCCAATTCTCTAATTTGTCTAGGTTACTCTGTATCCTTTCCCTATCCTCCAACATATCTATGACTCCCCTCAGCTTAGTGACATCTGCAAACTTGCTGAGGGTGCAATCTACCCCATCCTCCAGATCATTAATGAAGATGTTGAACAAAACTGGCCCCAGACCAACCCCTGGGGCTCTCTGCTTCTTACCGGCTGCCAACTAGACATCGAGCTGTTGATCACTACCCGTTGAGTGTAATGATCTAGCCAGCTCTCTATCCACCTTTATAGTCCATTCATCCAACCCATACTCCTTTAAATTGCTGACAAGAATACTGTGGGAGACCATATCAAAAGCTTTGCTAATATCAAGGTATCACATCCACTGCTTTCCCCACATCCACAGTCAGTCATCTCATCATAGAAGGCAATCAGGTTGGTCAGATATGACTTGCTCTTGGTGAACCCATGCTGACTGTTCCTGATCACCTTTCTCTCTTCCAAGTGCCTCAAAATGGATTCCTTGAAGACCTGCTCCATGATTTTTCCAGAGACTGAGGTGAGGCTGACCGGTCTGTAGTTCCTCGAATCTTCCTCCTTCCCTTTTTTTGAAGATGGGCTCTATATTTGCCTTTTTCCAATCATCCGGGACATCCCCTAATCTGTGAGTTTTCAAAGATAATGGCCAATGACTCTGTAATCACTTGCTGTTGGAGAGATACTCCACTTAACTACTGAGCAGGCACAGTCTATGCTAGCTTCAGTTTTAAAACAGATGGGAGGTATAGGTCCAGGCGCAGTGCATTGCAATAGCCTAATCATGAGATGACAAAGGCATAGATGCTGGTAGCAAGAACTGAGTGTGAGAGAACTGGTGGATTTTGCTGCTACTGATCATCTAAAGGCAACTGGGGATGTGACCCAGATTGGGAATGTGAATAGCAACCCGTACAAACAAATGTATATGCTGGTATCAAGGGGGCTGGTATACTGTTCCCCATCATGCAGTTGCTTACCCCAATGTGCCAGCATCACTTCCACTTTATCTGGATTAAGCTTCAACCATCTAACCCTCATTTTATGCCATACTTCAATATGCCTGACATTTTGAAAAAAAATGTGTGTGCTTTTCCACTATTAAAAAGAGTGACCTGACAAACATGCCTTCACATCTTAGTAGAACATCAAAAATAAGCTCACTGAGAGCTCAGTGCATCCATTCTGTCATATTAATAAAATCCCCAATAGCTTCAATCGTCATCTCTGCCGTGGATTCCTAGAAGAGAAATAACATGAGATGGGAAAGAAGCATATTATTATTTTTATTGAATATTTATATTACAGTCATGTCTAATCATGATCCTTTCTCCTCCCCCCCCCCCCCACTTCCCCACAGTGCTAGATACTGTACAGAGACCTATAAAGACACAAATCCTACCTTGAGGAGTGTAAAGTATAAGTAAAGGCAGACCTCATTGAGAGGAAGGATGATGGTGGTGTCACCAGTGACAGCGAGTGGAGAGAGGACCTTAGAGAGTTGACAAGGAGGTCATATTTGTCCATGTTAAATTTCAATTGATACATCTCATCCTGTATGCGTTGCTAAGACAGATGAGGGGTCAGGAGAGAGAGATGAGAGAAGGTGGTGCAAGCTTAGAAGGATGGAACCTCTGCTTCCTCTTTGGAGAGCTGGGGAGGAAGGAAAAGCCAGCTCCAATCAGCCTCATCTACATTAATTATAATGTTACTTAGCCTTATACTGTTGTTTATCCATATAATGGACTTCGTTGCTTTAGTTAGAATTTGTCACTTCTTCTAATGGTATAAATGATAGATTGTTACTGTACTGATGAAAGGACATAGAAATTGTCCAGGATATGCCCTGGAGTAAGTGGGGCACCCTGGTTTTTCAGGCAGTGTCCTCTGGTTTGGGAACAGGATTCAAGCTCAAATGGGATGTAAGGAGAAAATGGAGGGCTCTGGCTGAGGAGCTTTGTTCCAGGTAGCAGGGACTTCTGTCTGTTTTGCTCTAGGTTCCCCACCTGGAGAGTCTGCACACTCTGAAGTGATTCTGCAGGACTGGTCCAGGCTTGAATGGTGGTATTTGGTGTTGGTAGTGCAGAGCTGACTTCACAACAAGGTCTGAGCAGACCAAGTAGCAATGGTGGCTATAGCCATCATGAAATTGGACAGGTAGCTGCACATCTGAGTGGGACCTGGTAGTGTGGACTCATCTAGACTGGAACACACAGGCAGAGGAGAAGCACCCCTGAAACAACTTGACTCCCACTGCTTCTAACTGCACCTGTGAGTGAAGATTATTGTGTGTGTAACAGTTCTGGACCGCAACACACAGAACAATTAATACTTGGAACTGTGGGGTTGGCCACACTCCTGATACAATGATGAGGTATGGGGTTGGGGTGAGGGATAATGTTTCTTTTGTTTTTTCCTTTTTCCCCTAAATAAAAGGTGTTTGTGGTTCCCTGTTCCCAAGGATTCTGAGTGAATGGGGAAGAACCACCTGCAAAAGAGACCGGAGAGCTTTTGTTTTACTGTCTGAGGCAGAAATAGGAACGTGGCTCTGGGTGAGGGACTGAGCCATAAATCTATTTATTTTAGAAATGGACCCCCTAGGTAGATTGAACCCAGCTATCATTGCTTCCACTGGCACGTGGCGAAGATTACAGAGAATCAGGTGCCTAGCCTTTATTCCATCCCTTACCCTTACCCTTCGAGGTACATAGCACAAAGAGTTCTTTCCTGATGGGTGGTCTAAATTTCTTCATTCTTTTTCTTTTTGCTGTCACTTGGCTGCTGCTCCACATAACTCTTCTGTCTAGTATGGTTTCAAATGTGACCCCCTTATCCCCAAGCCACCCCTCTGTGAACAGTGTCGGCATTCCTGTATGTTACCCCTGCTGGGTGATTGATCTCTATCCACATATGTCTTCAATCTGTTGCTTCTTTGTGGGTGCTTCATACATTTATTTTCAGTTTCATCACTAGCAGAAGCTAACAGCATTGTTTGCTTTATTTGGGTGCTGCTGGCATTTACGGATACTGCCCCAGGAATGGTGTTCAGCTGGAATTTGCTGAAATAGCTGGCTGTTTTCAGGAGGAGACATCGCCAGCTCTTTGAAATTCAAAATGAGCTGGACATGGCTAAAGCATTTCAGATATTTGAAATGTACAAAACGATTCAGATTACTCTTCATCTGTTGCTATCTTTGCCTGATTAAGACACAGCACGGATGGTGCCTCGGAGACCTTTTCTGTGCACACCCTCAGTGAAGAAGTCTATGGATCAGAGTGAACTCCAGAAATTCACCATTTTTAAGAGAGTTCATTTTAATTAAAAAGAGAGTGAGAGAGAGAGATCCAAGTTTACCAGACACCTCAAGCTGTCAACTCCAGTCTCCAAACTTTTTGATCTCAAGGATCTAATTTTCATTTACATTAACACTGTGTAAGGAGACCAAAAAGTGGGTGTAAATGTAATTTGTATTAAACTGTAATTGTGTAATTAATTATATTTACCCTCATTTTAAGGTCCTTTTAGACAGAGTGGTGTTATGGGGCTTTCGTGTAAATGGGAATCAGGCCCCAAAAGATCAGCTGCTTTATATGTCCTGCCTTGAATCTTGGGCCAAATTCTCATTTACACTAAAGCTACTTTACACCACTTGAGTCGTGCAAAGAGGTTTTGGAATGGGTGTAAATATAATTTATCCTCATTTTAATATAAAAATGTGGTAGTAATAGCAAGCCTTAAAACTCCCTGAGCTCCTTAGTTGTATCCACTAACTACCACAAATTTCAGTATGACACATAGTTTCTCTGTGACACACCAGTCTCATTCCATGTTCACTGCATTCTAAATCAAACTTATTTTCAGAATGAAATCATGAAACACAGATCATCTCCCACACATTCCCTTTCATTTCAATAGTGTTGTCTGTCCTACATTCAGATTTCCTTAAGCAATGATCTTCTGTGTGTAGAAAACTTCTCAGAAGCTTTACCAGTACATGGGATCAGATCCTCAGCAGGTGTAAATGATCATAGTTACACTGAAGTCAATGGTTATATGACAGTTTACTCCTGTATAGGGCCTTGTGATGAATTTCAACCTTACTAAGCAAATTGCAGAAAGTATACTAGTTTTAAAAAGAAGCTGATGCTGCATGGAAAACTTTGAGAAACAGTATATTGAGGCTATATATTGCTTCTGTGTCTTGATTTTCTGTTATTGCCATTCCTTCTTTCTTTAGAAGGGAAATTAGACTAAAACAATATTTTTATTTCATAGGTTATCTTCCCAGGTTGCTTTTTCTCTATACTTTGTGGTATCATGATAATTTTGACAGTGATGAATTGTGGTGCTACAAACAAAGAATGGTGGTTGGTGAAGGTTGTGCAGCAGGAGCAGATGAAATTTCATAATGAAATTTTTAAATAAAAATTAGAAATAAATGTAAAAATAAATTGTATGAACATACCTGAATGTATTGCATACAGAATTATAGTCATAATCGTTGCAGTGGTTTGCACATGCATCTCCACCTCTACTTCCAGAACATTTACCTTTTAAAACCAACATACTTTAAGTGCCTGTAGTATATTCAGAAATGGTTTTTCCATCTATCTTTTGTAATACATTTCTGTTCCAACATACATCACAAATAAAATACACCAACTCACCCAAGTTGCCCTTAGCCCAAAATAGTGTACACCCTTAGGGGACTGGACATCACTTTTGGACCTTGATGTGAGTTATTTTTTTCTGGGAGACAAATATTTGTGCGGGAAGTCCTTCTGTTTTGTTGGGTGGTGTTTTTCTGGGGATTTTCTGCTGGCTTAATTGTATTGCTTTCTTTAAAGATAACATCAAGGGCACACAGAGTAATAGATGATTGCCTTTAAGTACAGTCATATATGAAAATAAATAAAATACATATTTCAAATTTTTAAACAAATTTCAGCCAATAATCATCTTCAGTTTAGTTTATGGCCTGATCCTGAAACTTCTTGCCTGGAGGGGGAGACAGACCCAGTCAATGCAATGGTAATTTGTATTGTAGATAAGCCCAAGAGTTTGACTTCTACTCATCCTGAAAGATGCTCAGCATGCAGAGTTTCCTTGAAATCCTTGGGAATTGTGAGTAACCAATACCTCTCAAGAGCAGCCCGTGTGTCCTCAAAATGGAACCAAGCATGTTGTTATCCAAAATGTATTAACCTCCAAATATTAATTTGAAAATAATTCAGACTATGAGCCTGATTGTCCATCACCTTGCACCACGCATAGTCATTTACTCCTATCCAAAGTGACTGCAGAGAGTGGTGGTGTTTTGTTTTGTTTTGTTTAAAAAAATAAAATAAAATAAAATAACGTCAACATTTTGCTGTGGTGGAGTTTTTAAGCCCGCTATGTATTCAGGTTCTGACCACTGAAGTCAATGGGAGTCTTTACACTGGACTTTGTATCAAGCCCTCACTTTGCAGCTGTGTATAAATGACTCACAAGATGCAAAGCAGTGCTGAATTAGGACCTATATTGTCAGGTAATAACTTTAATTTTGTTTTATTCAGCACAGACAGCACATTGTATCTGGACAGTAACAGTGTTTATTCAGAAGCTTGCACTTGTGATCTTTTTATTAAATATTTCTATTTGCTTCTCCTCTTGTCCTATTTCTTATCCCTATGTGAATCTTGTTTTCTCTTTTATTTTTATAGATCCATGTGAGGGTTTTGTTTCAGTGGTAAAACAATACACTGATTGCTCATATACATTTAATTAATTATGCACAAAAACAGTAACAGCAAAACAAACCACCAACATATCAAAATAAAATAAAATAAAATAAACACTGAAAATAATTACTAATCTCTACAAAATATTCAAGGTAAAATAGGTTGCTATAAGATGCAGTCTGTCATAAGAACTTCTGGTGGTAGAGTCTGTATATTTTTTTCCAGTGTGTCACATCACCTGCTGCACCTGGTTATAAGATTGCAATAAATCCAACTTGGATTAAGAAGTTTTCCATGTCAACCCCTTAGGGCAGCTGATTATAGGTTTGACCTTTTGAGATTCTGTGTATTTCCCACTTAATCAGTGCAGGAATGAGTTGCTACTAAGTAGGATCTATAGGAACCCTGTGGGAAAAGTGAAGCCATCTAAAAATAATGAGTCTCTTTCCCCCTTCTGTCCCCTCCATCCAGTCTGAGCTCTATTAGACCACAATAACAGTCTTAATCCAGGCTACACAGAAGCATAACATGGCATGTGATGTTTGCATTATAGAGAGAGAGAGGACTGAGAAGGACTTTTGGCAGACTGAAATGTAAATGAAGCTTTACAACATGGTCAAAATGCTTCAGTTGCCCCCCTTCCTTTTCTCCTGGCTAAAATGTGTTTGGTTGAGCTGAAACCTTGTGAAGCTTTTAAGCTTCAGCACCTCAGATTTTGACAGAGTAATTGGTTCCCTGTTGCCTGGGCAATAATACAAAATTGGAACCATCTCCATTTTGTCTTGTTACAGTAACACACTCCATGGTTTAGATATAATCTCACAAAGTACTCTGGTTTGGTTATCAGTTCGCTTCTCAATAGCTGAGGCTGTGGGTTGTTTTTTTTTTTTTTTTGGTGGGGGGGGGGGGGGGGGGGGTTCACCTAACCTTTTGGGTTTTTTCCTCCTCCCACCCTTCAATAACCTTCTGTGAAACTGAACAGCATAATAGATGTAATTAGACCTTCAATAATAGGACTGAATGGAGCAAGCAATGAGACTCCTACTAGGGAAGCAATCAGTGCATTAGGTCCCCAGGACTGAAACTACATTTAACAAGGTTTGGGGCTTAGGGATTGTCAGTCTAGGCCTCTGTTGCTTCCCCAAGAGAAAGTTCTACCCAGAATGCAAATCTTCATTTACCATTGCTGCAAAAGGGAGGAAAAGAACATTAGCCACTTTATTACACACATAATGAAGCAAACTGTAGCTGTTAATATATTTTTTTCCTAGGCAGTAAATCAACTGTTCACAAGTGCTGTGAAGTATAAATATGTATTTCATCTGTGTTTTAAAATCATTTCCTGTGTTTTCTTTCTCATTTCTTGGAGGAAGATAGCTTTGAATGGTGTCAAATAAAAACACATTTTATTTTGGCAGAATGACTGTGGTAAATTTCCATGCAGGAGTAAAAGATTAGTCTTCAATCCCAGAAGGAGCAACATCAAAATGGTCCTTTCAAGAGAAATGAAGAGACAGCAAAGATTAAATGTGATATGTTGATTTCTGTTCTTCAACTATGTAAGTAAACAAGCATGTACAAAGTTTCCATTCACCTTTTATATGCTATTGAATCATCTAATCATTCAGCTCTTGGCCTATGTGATCAGTAGTTGACAGGAAAGGTGATAAATATGCAGACAAAATATTCTGACCATTATGTCACAGGAGTTGTAATTATCTTATTTATGCAGTGCCCAAAAATGTGGTAGCCACTTTACATGTCAAATAAAAACACATGAGGTGGTCTCTGCACTTACAATATACTTTAATTAGTTACTCTTTCATTACTACCGAGAACAGAAATGTAATATTGACTGGAGCAGTGTCAGTAGTGATCACAGGTCATGTTCAAAGGTTCTGGTTGGATGTGCTCCAAGAAGCTTATCTGAGCCTTCACTTCTTTTCTCCATGTCCCATTCTTATTCCAGCTCAGGATCTTTTTCCTTTCTTCCCCAGACACCCCTGATCATCTCCCATTCTCCCTCTCTGTATAATCAGCTCTGGTCACTTCCACTGGCTTAAAACTAATTACTCTTTTTCCATTCCCTCACACTAGTGCCTATCTTTCACCTCATTTCCCCCTCAACACAAGGTATTTCTGCATCTGGTAAACACCCTACCTTTGCTTAGCTGTGATTGGATTCCAGGAGGTCTGGCAGTCTCTGTTCCCTAGCATGATCCAAGGCTTCTCTGGATCAGAGAGGAGTTTCCTAATACAGTGTGGGTAAAGTCCTGGCTCCAGTGCAGTTAATGGAAAAACCTAGATGCTTCTCATTGTAGGAAAGCCCTGGACCACATGAGATTTTAAGATCATTGTTGGATCAACATAGCTCACCAGAACTGCTTAAAACTGTTCATAGATTTTTGAAAGATATGAATAAAGATGTTGGGGTCAGAGGAAGGGGCTGTTTGGAACAGAAGAGCTCTTAGCTCTAGATTGGATCAATTATTTGAACCAGTAGGAACATTTAAAAATGCAAAGTTTCTGCTCTATGTATAGGCCAATTCCTATTTTTATCAAACCATTGCTGCCATTAGCTGTCAATAGATTTTACTGAGTAATCTCCCTTTTTATGTAGTGTGGTGTCTGAACACAGATTCTTCTCATTGTGCAATATTGCTTACCACACTGTAATAGTGAAACTTAATGAACTTTGCTGTAACTTTTACTTGCCCAATGAACCAAAATATTATATTGTGAATAGAAGGAAAACAAAACCCCACACATGCAAATAGGAGGAGGAGGAGATAGGGAAGTGATACCCACAAATTAATCTCAGCACCATGACTTCCTGCCATTGTGTTGAAATGTTTCCATTTTGCTTTTGAATCAATATATGATAGTTGTATTTCTTTGACAAAGCATCATGCTTCAATCACTGAAATACATTTTCAGGATTTTACTTCAGGGTATCTTGTGACAAGTTTTGATTCTTTTGGTGACTAAGTGGCTCTGCGGCTCTTTAAGACTGAGCATCACTGATCTAGCACATCCTTCTGATATATTGAAAAGGTAACTTAAAAGTTACCTCATGTCAGTACTGTAGCTTCTCCAACGCCCACGGATACAAAAGCCTAATTGAAAGGAAGGGGAAAATCAACCCATTGGCTGTGACTACAGATAATGAGCAATGCAATGAGATAAAAAATCTATTATCAAACTAAACCCCCTGGAGCGTGTGAAACAGAATAGCCTCATTCCACAGAACAAGGTTTCGCAATAGCCAGAAGATACAACACCAAGAAATGTCAGAATTACAAAGACAATTTAAAGATACAGCCAATGATATAAGTAACATTGTTACACAGGAACATTTTCTCTGATGATGATATGTCACACCTGATAGCTGAACTATGTGACTTTGTCTTGACCCACGACTACTTCAGATTTGGAACCAATAGATACCTTCAAGTCAGTGGCACAGCTATGGGCACCCGCATGGCCCCACAGGATGCCAACATTTTTATGGCTGACCTAGAACAACGCTTCCTCAACACTTGTCCCCAAGCACCTCTCTTTTACCTACGCTACATTGATGACATTTTCATCATCTGGACCCACGGGAAAGAGTCCCTCGAAGAATTCCACCGTGATTTCAATAATTTCCACCCCACCATCAACCTTAGCCTGGACCAGTCTACACAAGAAATCCACTTCCTGAACACTACAATACAAATTAAGGATGGTCACATTAACATCACCCTATACCGAAAACCAACTGACCACAATACATATCTTCATGCCTCTAGCTTCCACCCTGGACACGCTACATGATCCATTGTCTACAGCCAAGCCTTAAGATACAACCAGATTTGCTCCGATCCCTCAGACAGAGATAAACACCTACAGGATCTCCATAAAACAGTCTTAAAACTACAATACCCACCTGGAGAGGTGAAGAAACAAATTGACAGAGCCAGACAGGTACCCAAAAGTCACCTACTACAGGACAGACCCAACAAAGAAAACAACGGAACACCACTGGCCATCACCTACAGCCCCCAGCTAAAATCTCTCCAACACATCATTAAGGATCTACAACCTATCCTAGCAGATGATCCCTCACTCACTCAAGCTGTGGGAGGCAGACCTACCCTTGCTTACAGACAGCCCCCCAACCTGAAACAAATACTCACCATCAACCATACACCATACAAGAAGAACACTAACTCAGGTACATACCCCTGCAACAAACCCCTTTGCCAGCTCTGCTCCCACATCGACTCTAGTGACACCATCACAGGCCCTAACCACATCAGTCACACCATAAGGAGCTCAATCACCTGCACATCTACTAATGTAATATATGCCATCATGTGCCAGCAATGCCCCACTGCCATGTACATCGGCCAAACCGGACTGTCACTACGCAAAAGAATAAATGGACACAAATCAGACATAAAAAATAGAAACATCCATAAACCAGTCAGAGAGCACTTCAATCTCCCAGGACACTCTGTAAATGACTTGAAAGTTGCCATACTTTTACAAAAAAACTTCAAAAACAGATTTCAAAGAGAAACTGCTGAGCTTGAACTGATCTGCAAACTTGACACTATCAAACTGGGTTTAAACAGGGACTTGGAATGGCTATCTCATTACAAGAAGTAATTCTCACCTCCTAATCAATGTTTGTGAATAGGCCTCAACTACCCATTGTTGTTCCTTAAACTTGGATGTATATATATATACACCTGCCATTTGATTTCTATTTCTTGCATCTGACGAAGTGGGTTGCAGCCCACGAAAGCTTCTGCCTACAAAAATTAAATTTGTTAATCTTTAAAGTGCTACAGGACTCTCATTGGTTTTTATTGTTACAGTGATATAACTAACATTAATTCCCTGAACTTGCAGTGCTTAGATCAGTGGTTCTCAAACCTTTTAAATGGAGCCACCCGAGGACTTTTGTCTAACAATCACCCCCCTTCCCTTGAATCGTGGCCCCCTTCTCACTTCTGAAAGGGTCCCCCCTTTCAGAAAAAAATGGTGGTGCTTCCCGCGCTGTAGGCCCTAACAATCATGCCCCCCCCCCTTTTCCTAAGCCCCCCCCTTCAGAAAAAAACTAGGGCTTACAGTGTGGGAAGTGAGGAGCATGGCAGCAGCAACACTGGGAGCAGCAAGCACCGCAGCAGTGCAGGAAGCGGGGAGCAGGGGCAGCAGCAGCGCAAGGGCAGCAGCAGTGCAGGGAGCGTGCCCAACAGAGGCAGGGGGCTGCTGCAGAAGGTGGGCAGCGGCTACAGCTGCTTCTGTCTCCGGGGAGTGTGGAGCTGGACTGGCTTTGTTCCCTGTTCCTGACACATACACACACCCACCCCGCCCATGGTCCATCTCATGGACCTCCCCAGGGGAGATCAACCCAAAAAATAACATTTGTTTTGGGTAAACCCAAAATATTTTTCTTAAAGTTTTTTGTGACCCCAAGAAGTTAAAAAAATAAAATCAATAAATAAAAAGGTTCAGATCAAACAAAACATTTCATTTTATTTTCAGATCGAATGAGAACTTATTCAACCCTAAACAATTTTTAAAAACTTTGTTTCATATTCATTTTTTTCTTTTTTTTTCTTAAAAATAAAAGTAAACTGAACTTTGAAGTGAAAAGTCATTCTGAAATGGAAACACTGGAAAGGTTCATTTTGAAAATGTTAGAATGAACAGTTGGGGTTTTTTGGAATTTTTTTGAAGGAGGCGCCGTGTTTCCTACAGAAACAATTATGTGAATTTGACATAAATTTCTGAAATGTTTGTTGACCCAAAATTGCATTTTGTTTAGTGAAAAATGTTTTGGCTGAAAAATTGTGCCTAGCTCTAGTTGAGATCTTTGTAAAAGCAACTTGCTTCCAGCAGAAAAAAGTTAAGTCCAACACTATGTTGTTTCGCCAAAAGGAACTTCCTTTTAGCTCACCTGGTACAATCGCTATTTGTGAATAGCAGTATTCCATTTTCTGTTTTAGCTGAGGTGGTGTGCAGGGCACATGTTCAATGAGTCGAGTGAAACAATAAACTATGCTCCTTGGTTATGTCTGCTAGAAGTGTTTAGACATCCTTTTATTGTATGTATATATTACATATACTGTATTGTACATATGGAATAATTCTATATTGTTATTTTGCTCATTTGGCAGACACAACATTAATATTGCCATAATCAGAGTTGGGTATAACATCAAGTACAACAATGTGGCTTGAAATTAGTCTTGGCAACAGTTCTCAAGCTCAGTAAAACTAGGAACAGAATTTTCTGAGGACTTCTGGACATACCTTTTGGCTTTTCCACAGCTAGGTAACAATTTCAGCTAGATTGTAACACTGTGACTTTGTGTTCCACCTATTAAAGCTGTAGAGAGTGGTTGGCTGACCCCATCTTATTTAAAAAGCACTAACCACTTGCTTGGAAACTATCTCATGTTCAAAGGACTAAAGAGTTTAAAGAAAAAAGTATAAAGTGCAATTATCATAGAAGGTACCATTCTTTTGATTTCATCTGTGATGTCCTGCCTACCATATTCTGCAGTCCTGTGCTTGAAAAGAAGTGTGATAGGTTCATTGGAAACTCTAACTTAAGTCTTTTTGGACAGCCCCAGGTGAGAAGAGGCATTTGTCCAACATGCAGTGTCCTGGAAGTCAGACAGATGAAGCTTGCAGAGGGTGCTGTTGAGATGATTGGAAAGCAATCGTGTTACCTCACCTCCTCTTTCACTGCTGCCTCTATTAGCTCACTTGCACTAAGGAGCAGCAAGCAGGGAGATAGTCAACATTCTACTCTTCCTTCTTTTCCACACTATCTCTGTTACTCTTGGAAAGAAAAGTGTGGAAAGAATGGGGGCATATACCAGGGGCACATGCAAGTAGAAGGCACAAGGGATAGACACAGTTTGAGGAGTAGGGAGGGGATATATAGTAGACAGCGTGTAGGAGCACCATGATGTGGGAGAACTCCTGCACTGGAAAGACAAGATTACAGTGTGGGAGGTAGGACTGATGGGCATAATGGGAAGAAGAGAGAGGACAGCAATAGATAAGATGAGAGAGGGAATGGCACAGGAAAAGAGGGAAGGAGAAAACAAAGCGTTGAAGGCAAATTCCAGAGGAAGTGGCAGCTCATTTTAGAAAAGAAAATGAGAGATTTTAAAAGGATGAAGAAAATCAATAAAATTAGTCTGAGGAAAAACAAAGACACTGAAAAAGAACATAGCCGTGTCTCCTGGACTTTGGATGGGATGTCATAAAATGTGCATGCTGATCCTCAGATGAGGGGTAGCAGATTTTATAACCTGGAGATTGATGTGGTTGTATTAGAATTTATATCCTGGTTGGCTGTTGGCCTGATTATGTTAGAGCTCACATCATGGATCTTGACTGTGTTCTTCCATCACTCCTCAGTCTTTTCAAAAATCTACTCTGGTTTAGTGCAAGTGAATCGCTCTTTAAATATCAATCCTATTTTTAGAAAATTAGAAAAACGATTTCCAGGAGCCTTTAAATAACTGCATAAGCTCCTTCCTTCTTATTAACTATAGACAAATATCAAGTACAAATGTAAAATTTGTTTGGCTGCTAAGACAAATAGCTTAGTACAAACCAGTGAGCTAATAATGCCAGACACCCCTCTAGCATCAGCTTTTACTGCTTATTTATGAAGTCTTTACTCAGGCAGATTCAGTGAAAGAGGAGTTTTGCCTAAATAAAGGGCACCCTGGGCCACAGATTGCAAATCTGGTCCTCTGTTCAAAGCTATATTTTGATTTGCACGGAATTTATTCTGCCTGGGGGACAGAATCCTGCCCACTTCTTGGAGCCACAGCCATTGCCGGGGTAAGGGCACATGTCTCTCTATCCTTCTCATTGTCCAGTGAATACCTTCTGGCAACAGCTGGAGCCCTCGCATCCTTGTTTTTTTTTTTTTGGGGGGGGGGGGGGGGGGAGGGAGAGGAGGGGTTATATCTATGTCCCTAGGGAAAAGGCCAGATAGGGAGGCAGGCAGGCTTCTGCCAGACAGAGACCCTTTGGGCAAGTGTAACAGCATCAAATCTCTGCAAATCCTTATGCAGGTGCTTGGGCCAATGGATTTGTGGAGTGTGTGGACTCACAGGTCACAGTTGGCATTCCCAGATCACCTACAGTACCCGAGGTGCTGGTCATAGTGAGGGTCACTGTAGAATACTCTTCCACAGCTCATATGAAGTTGTGGATAAAACCGTGAATAACCAAGTGGCCAAAGACACACAATGAAAATGTTTCAAATTTTTCAGTGAACTGAAAAAGTAAAAAAATAGAAATCAATTTCAGGCCAAACAAAATGTTTCATCTGAGTTTTGAGGTGTGTTTTTTTTAACCCTTTTTAAAAAAAAAAAAAAAAAGAGGAAATTGTACCAAAATTAAAACAGCCATTTTGAATAAAAAAGTCAAAATGTTTCATTTTGAAAATTTGACTTTTTTTGGAGGGTGAGGGGTTGTTTTGTTTTACTGACTGAAACAATTTAGCAAATTCAGCACAAATTTGCTAAATGTTTTGGTCAACCCAAATCTGCATTTTCAGAAAAAAGAAAAAAAAAAGTTTTGTCCAACAAATTTCATCCCACTCTACTTGTGGAATCCCTTTTCATAACCTTTCTGTGGTCTGCCCCTCAGTCCCCACCTCCGCACTCTGAAAAGCCTGGGTGAAATCCTAGCCTTGTTGAAGTTAATGCACTTTGCATTCTTGGACTGAGTGGGGCCTGTATCTGGCCAGTAGAGAATAAGTTATAGTTGGTAATGAAACCTGCAACCTTTTGAATAGTTTGGTGAGAAAGGGGTGCAATCTTAATTTCTCTTTGGAAATAAAAAATAGAAACACCCTCTAATCCTTAACATTCTACAAATGAGAAATCTGCCTTCAGTGTCCCTACTTGGAATCTAACATAGTGTTCCCATCAAGTTACATAACATTTCATATGCTGACACTTTTTTTATCTTCTCAGTGCAAAGGAGAAGTAGGGAAACATTTTAAACATCACTTTTAAAGAGTTTTGAAAAGCAAAATATTCCAAAATAGAAGATAAATTAATTAATCCAAGAATGGAAAATTCAATTTAAATAATGAATTAGAAACCCTTAAAAAATTGGAACCTTATGTTTTTAAGATAGCTTGCAAAACCTTTTTCAGTCCAAAGCCATTAACACTCACCACTGCAACATCCTATTGTAGTAATCTTATACATTTAAGTCCCCAAGTGAGAATTTAGGACCAGATCCTTAGCTGGTGTAAATCTCTATGGAACTAGGATGATTTTTGTCAATTGAGGATTTGATCTACAATTTACACAATGAAAATATTCATTATAGAAGAGCATAATAAAAAATGATTGCTAACAAAAAGGATCATTAAACGTATTACAACCAAGGTGAATCCATTTAATTGTTAATATGCAACAACAAAATTTTCTATAATTAGGTGGTATTTGTTTAATATATATGTATTATGTTACATTCAAAGAGAAGGAGTTTTTTTAGGGATTTAAATATTTATGACCCAATAATTAAAGACAAATGCAATTCTCAGAAAAGCAAAGAAAAATCCAATATGCTGTACAATAGTTAAATCATATGCAATTACTGCGTATTTATTCTCATACTACATATCAATACTGAAAATCACAGGAGAAAAGAAACTAAAGGATAGTGTCATCCCAGAAGGCATAGGAGGTACAATTTCATCCTGTTGCAACCATGTGGCTAGCTGCACTGACATTCACAACCAGGGGAGGGCATGCTGGAGGACCCATCCTCCCTCCTCTCCCCCCAGGGACAGGGACAAAACTGACAGCCATTCTCTTGCCCCTGGATTCTGACTCATGAAGGGTAAACTGGAAGTAGGCATTCCCTTTCTCCATAGAGGGTCAGGACAGTTGAAGGAGTCTGGTCTTCTGCCTCACTGGAGGGGAAGAAGAACCAGTAGAGGTTGTCTTACAGCAGAAGAAAGAGGGAAGCTAGGGGACTCCTAGCGTGGACAATTTTTCCCACCTCAGATGCTGATGCTGCTCCTACTAGTGGGAAGACTAGGGGCAGGTCTACACGGCCAGCAAAATGCGGCAGCAGTCAACCGGAGTTACACAAGCTACGCAGAGTTTGCTACGCAGAATAGCTTGCATAACTCCTGTAACTTCCCTTTAGCGTGCCGTCTCCACTGCACTGTACCGACGGGAAATGCATGCCCGTCGACGCAATGCTACGCTTTTTTGGGGAGGTGGTTTTATTAGATTAACTTCTGGATTGATTGAGTGTGTCTTCACTGCCGCTCAATCAAACCAGAAAAAATCATCTGACGATGGCGAATTTGCTGCTGTCAGCATGTACGTTGCCTGGGAGACATACACTCCCCAGGCAGGCACCAGCTCCTCTTTTTTCATATTCTTCCATCTGAGGAGTTTTCATTTTACTATCGAGTGAAGAAGAAAGAGGAGTGGAAACTTCGGGGAAGCTGATCTCCCTGAAGCCCCAGAGAGAAAGGAGAACTTTCCTAATGCTTTAATTTGTTGATACTATTCCTCTATTTTGTACTATGTATCGGGAGGAAAAAGAGTTTGGTGATTGATGATTGCAGGCATATTTATTTATCCTTATACAGCAACAGGGTGTGGATAGTGGCTTTGGCCCAGATCCAATTGGAGTTAGCTTAAATATCTTTGTGGATTTGGGCCTTTGTCTTTTTATTTCCATTAATAATGATTAACTAAATGCATTCCTTTGCCCCTGAGTAACAGGTGATGAATTTTCAAGTCAGTATCCCAACTTGTGCATGCAACCTATGCAGCTACACCTCTAATTTGTGTGAGGAAACAGGCATTTTCATTGTGAATGTGAATGCGTCGCATGCTAATAGCTGTACACATGTGAGTTGTGGTCATAGTGTACTGCAAGTTTCTGAGAATCTGTGTGTCTGGGCTGGCTCTAATATTTATTATCCTATTCATTTGTCTTTTTGGGCTATGAATAAAGTCCTGCATACTATATAATCTCTGTTATCTCCATTATCATCAAAACCTCTTAGTTAGCTGGATGACATCATCCAAACCAGATCTGGGTTTCAGAAGAGAGAGATAAGTCAGTTAGCACCCTCACTAGCCCCTCTCTAGAGCAGGGAATGGTACGTTATTTGTGCCTAAACATGTCTTGTAACTTAAACCAAAAATTCATATTTTAGTTATGCCTTCAACCTTGACCTCAAAGTTAAAATTTCAGTGTTTTATCTATTAGTTCTCTGAAGCTTAGAACAGGACATGCATGCGAAATACTTCTTTAAAAATACTTTTGTCTGATTTGCATACTGCCATATTTGTAATTATTTTTGTTTGACATGGTGCAACTGCAACTAGCATAAAATCAAAAGCAGTAAACCATTAAATTGTTTTGCTGCTTGTCTGTTAGTGGCATGCTAAGAATGCTAGAAGTCATCACTAGCAAAACTAAGCAGAATATTTAGCTACAGGTCATGAAATGAGAGTCTTGATTTTTTTTTTAAAATGTAGATGCCAGATATTAACGCCCACTTTTTGCTTCTTTGAGATGAGTTCATCCCATCTAATATGCATAAGCTACTCGTTTGATGAAACGATTCCAAGGCATGAATAAAGGGCCAGGTGGTTGACTAGTGGAGCAATTAACAGAATCACACTCAGCTTATTTCTGTGGCCTATTTTCTCAGGCCAGCCATCAGTGTAATTATCAACATTAGAAGGATCTTCTGAGATAGAAGGGAAGGTCACAAGTCAAAGGGAGTTGAAGTTCACTCCAGGAAATTTAGCTGTTTGGTTTAATAATTCTTCATTAAACACCCTCCAGGGTACCAAAAGGAATTATTTCAAGTGTTATCCTGCAGTGTCTTTATTTCTGTGCACTCCTGGAGAAACAGTGAAGAGAGAGTATTTAGTGCATAGCATTTCCCTTCCCAATTTTGAGGCAATTTGTCCAAAATTAATACCGTATTAAACTAGCAACGTAGGAGGGATCCCTTTTCCAACATATAAGTGTGTATGCATGTGTAGCCAAGGCTATGGTTACGTGCCAAGCCAGGTCCCTGTGCATATGTGTATGAAAGTTCAGGTTTACATACACTCGCTGGATCATAAGTTCAAGAGAAAAAAATGAGTAAAGACATTTGTGTAGACCCATGTGTATATGCATATGCCAGGTCATGTATGTGGTATGTGTAACCCTGCTTATGTGCCCACACAAGAACTCTTGACACAAAGATGTTAAAATTCATGGGATTTTGGTTAATGTACCTTTTGTACTTTAATATATACTTCCCCAGTGAAATAATGTTCCCACCGTCAACACTGTAACACTATCTCAACTTCACTGCACACCGAAACTGTCTTTATTATACTGGATAAGCAGGTCAATCTCTTTTTAGATTAGATTTAGATGGCTTTTTCTTTTTCTTCAGACTTCATAGATCAGTGAGGGGGGAAGCCTAAGAGGGTGAAGAACAAGAGAGATTTTTCATTGTCCCTAATAATGGAATGAAACATACTTGTGACCAATTTATCCAGAACTTGATTGGTATTTCTGTAAGCTTCAGCCTCGCATAACATTCCGCTAATAATGTTCCAAATGAAGACTATGTTTAAAGCGTTTGAAGATGCTTGATAATGCTATGGCTCTTTCACCCTCTGAATGTTGTTGGGTTTTTAGGTCTTTTTTTTTTTTTTCTTCTTAACCATGATAATATATTTCAAGTGATATTTACAGCGAGAGCTGAGAGTCGGGATGGAGAAAGGGTATGAGGTTAGTTCCTCAAGCCCTTTTTGTTTTAAATATCATGCCCAGTGGTGCCCTTTTGTCATTAGAAGTGAAGGATGAATGAGTAATTGATGAGGGCAAGGGTAAGAGTAATGAAGATCAGTGCATTGCTTAAATTACTATAGTTAGCATAACCAGCCAACCCTGTTCACTTAAGTGCATAATACAACATCTAGGGTAAGGTGAGGTTTATTCAGAAATATGACAATCTTCTGTTTGTTCCATTTAAGATACTAATTTATGCTAAAAGGCATTGCAGCTCAGCTATAAATCAGGAAGTGACTGATTGATTGATTGATTGATTTCCCCCCCTCTGCCTCTGAGAGCCTTTGCCCTTTTGGAGTACTGTGCATGTCATTGGTATGCATACCTTTCATCTATCAAATGTTTGTTGGGACTATATTTTTTCATTTTGCTAAAGAAAGGACTCTCTGAAGAAACAATGGGTGAGAGTCTGTTCTCAGTTACGTTGGTATAACTATGGAGTAACTCCAATGAAGACAATTAAATTACTCCAGATTTACATGAGTGTAACTGAGCATGGAATGTCACTGCTGTCTGTTTTTCTCTCCCCCCTAGCTAAAAATAAAAAAATGGCGCTTGGGGGTTTGGATTCACATGAATGCATTGCATTTGGAAAGGGTAACTCATTCCGAATAAATACACAAGGTTCCTGAAGAATATCCACCTACATGCTTCAAGCTGACTTCAACATATCTCTTTGCTTCTGTTTCTGAACAGAACCTACTTTATTTTCAGTTCTTATTGTTATGCTACACTGGCTATTTTGAGGCTTTATATTTTTTTAAATATATCAAATAGTTCCAATTCCTATTTAGTTGTTCTCTTCAGCGCATGTAAAGAAGAGAAAGAATAGCTCTGCTCTGAAGATTATTCTGGAAAAATGGCACTGAGAGGTTCCATATTCATGATGATTTCTTGATTCCAGATCAAATCTGCTCAGTTTATAAGAAAAAGATGTTTTTGTTTTGTTTTGCTTTTTGTTACTTTTTAATATGAGCCTTTTATGTGAGCTCAGGAAACTTGTCTTGGACTTTCAAAATTAATGTGGGTTCTTTCGTTCTCACACCTAATCACCAGTGGAAAAAAGATTCTGCAGGTGAAATGATGCTTTCACTTACAGCTGTGCAATACCATTGTCTTTAGGTGATGACCTGGGTTAATCCTGAGGAACCCCATTAGCCATCACTAGTGCTGTAGAGATGTAACTATGGGCATTTTGAAGACATTGAGTAAGTGTCACAGAGCAAATTAAATGACCTGCAGACTAGAGCTGGGTGGGAATCAGATTTTCTGTTTTGTAGACATAGTCTGTGATTTTGACATTTTTTCATTCCAAAAGGGAACAAAACAAACAAAAATAAAATAAAAATAAATAAATAAATGCATTTTCACGAAAAAGAAAATTCTTTTGGGTCAATTGAAATGTTTCATTTTGATAAATCAAAATGTCTCATTCTGATTTTGATTTTTTTTTAAATTGAATATGATATTATATAAAATGTAAAAACAGAACAAAACAAAAATACCCAGAACAAAATCATTTTGGAACAGAAAATCAAATTGTTCTGTTCTGTTTTCTTTTCAGAATGAAATGTCCTTAAAATTGACCTGTTTCTGTGAAGTCTTTCATCTTTGATTAATCAGCATTTTATAATGCAGAAATGTTTCTTTGGAAAACTTCCACCAGCTCTACTCAGCATTTTTTATTCTGGTGGTGATACATGAGAAGGACAAATCTAGCTTGACTTTCCCAGGCCCAGGCCACAGGGGTTGCAGGGCTGGTAGTTAGAAAACATGTTTTTTTTTCTTGGAAATAGAGATGATTTAAATAGAATGGAGAGAAACAATACAATGGAATCCCACAGTGCCATTATTACAGCCTTCTAAGAGAACAGTTGTACAATCTACACCTGGGATTGCACTGGCAACTGGAAGAGTAAGGAATACTGAGTTGATATGCTTCCTTAAGCTGCTCAACAGATGAGCCGTTGCATTCTCAACCAGCTGTAATCTGTGGCTGGCTGTCATTGTCCACAACTACTCCACCCCTTAAACACCACTGTGCTTTATTATATATTAAATTTACAATCAGTAGCTAAATTTCTAACTTGCTTCTGGGGAAGGGTATAGTAGCAGCAGCAGCCACTTTGCCTTGGTTCCTGCTCCTTACTCTTCTCCAAGCACTTCCTTTCTATTTGCTTGTATCACCCTAGGTGCTGAGGCTACTTCCACCCAATTATACCCTCGGCTGTATCTCCACTCTGCCAACTGCCTGTCTTTCAATCAGAGCTCAATTAATATAAACTGGTGGGGATTTAGGATTTAGCTCCTGAGTCCGCACACCTTGTTACTTCTAGGTTAGTATGAATTAAAGTGCATTGCAGAAAGTCTTGAGGTGTCAGAAGAATGGATTGCTTTGGCCAGGTTACTATCTGA
This sequence comes from Emydura macquarii macquarii, assembly GCF_026122565.2. Lineage (NCBI taxonomy): Eukaryota > Metazoa > Chordata > Testudines > Chelidae > Emydura > Emydura macquarii. Next base: position 8,032,289 of record NW_027133034.1, on the reverse strand, counting down.
GAGACAGGAGTACCATCAGTTTACCAAGCAACTGAGAAATAAGGTGTTTCTGCAATTGTTGCTGTTGCGGATTCATTGTAGTAATGCACCATTGAAAAATTAATCAATGCAACACACTGATCATGAGAGGGCAAGTGCTTCAACATCAGATGAGGTCCCAGTTCTAGCTTTTCCCTCCGATTGCTTCCACTTGTCATCATTTCAGTCTTGGCTTTTATCTTAAGACAGCTATTTTTCATCCAAATTCCTATTTACTTCAGACCCTGGGCCAGCAAAGAGGCAGCAATGTCTGCACTAGAGTAGGGTATGTATGGCTGGGTGTCTTTGGTATCCTGTCCCATAAAAGTTGATATTCTCTCATGATCTTCTCCAACAACATCACAACATATGTTGAAAAGTAGACAGGAGGGAATTAAACCTTGTGGAGGAGGAGCACATGGGTTAGGCGAAGACATCCCCTGCGGCTGAATTTATTAAATGGGGAAGTCTACATCCTGATAAAGAGGATTGGAAAGAAGTTGGTAAAGTACAGATAGGAGCTAGTGAGGCATAGTCAAATGTAAAAGAGTCCCATTTAAATGTAAATGTCAAAACAGGATGTTTTGGTGCAAACTGAGAAATTAAAGAGTAACAAATCACCAGGGCCAGCGCGTATTCAACCAAGAGTACTGAAGGAACTCAGATCTGAAATTGTACAACTACTAACTGTGGTATGTAATCTATCGCTTAAATCAGCCTCTGTGCCAGATGAGTGGATGCAACGCTGATCCTGGCACATACCAGCCAAATTCCTTACCAAATTGGGAACTTCTCAGGCAAATTGGTTCGAACTATAGAACTAAGTTATCAGATACATAGCTAAACACGGTCTGTTGTCAACACAGCTTTTGTAAAGGGAAATAATGCATCTCCAATTTATTAGAGTTCTTTGAGGGTGCCAACAAGCATGTGGACAAGGATGGTCTAGTCGATATAAGATATTTGGATTTTCAGAAAGCCTTTGACAAGGTCCTTCACCAAAGGCTCTTAAGCAAACTAAGCGGCTTGCCTGGGATAACAGGGAAAATCCTCTCATGGATCAATAGTTGGTAAAGACAGGAAACAAAGGGTAGAAATAAATGGTCAGCTCTCAGAATAGAAAGAGAGGTAAATAGCACCAAGGATCTATGCTGGGCCCAGTGCTGTTCAACCTACTCATAAATGATCTGGAAAAGGGGATGAACGCTGAGGTGACAAAGTTTGCAGAAGATACAAAATTACTCAAGATAGTGAAGTACAAAGCTGACTGCAAAGCATTATAAAAGGACCTCACAAAACTGAGTGATTGGGCAACAAAATGAAGATGAAATTCAATGTTGATAAGTGCAAAGTATTGCACACTGGAAAAAATAATGCCAATTTATATCTACAAAATGATAGGGTCTAAATCAGCTGTTACAATTGAGGAAAGAGATCTTGGTGTCATTATGGATAATTTCCTGAAAACATCTGCTCAGTGTGCAGTGGCAGTCAAAAAAGCTAACAAAATGTTACGAACTATTAGGAAAAGGATAGAAAATAAGACAAAATATCATAATGTCACTATAAATCCATGGCACCCATACCTTGACTATTGCATGTAGCTGTGGTAGCCTCATCTCAAAAAAGATATATTAGAATTGGAAAAGGTACAAAGAAGGGCAACAAAAATGATTAGGTTTACGGAACAGTGTCCATACAAGAAGAGATTAAAAAGGGCTGGAATTGTTCAGTTTAGAAAGGAGATTTCTAGGGGGAGATATGATAGAGGTTCGTAAAATCGTGAATGATGTAGAGTAAGTGAATAAGGAAGTGTTACTGATCCCTTCACATAACACAAGAACCAGGGGGTCACCCAATGAAATTAATAGGCAACAGGATTAAAACAAATATAAAGAAGAAGTTCTTCAGACAACATACAGTCAACCCGTGGAACTCATTGCTATGGAATGTTGTGGAGGCCAAAAGTGTGACTGTGATTAAAAAACCCAACTAAATAAATTCATGGAGCTTAGGGCTATCAATGGCTGTTAGTCAAGATGATCAGGGCCGCAACCCCATGCTCTGAGTGTCCCTAAACTTCTGACTGCCAGAAGCTGGGACTGGACCACAGGGTTGGATCCCTTGATAACTGCCCTGTTCAGTTCATTTCCACTGAAACATCTGGCACTGGCCGTTGTCAGAGACAGGCTGCAGGGCTAGATGAATTGGTCTGACCCAGCATGTCCGTCATTATGTAATACTGAGCAGCTTCCAGTGAATAGGATCCTCTGCTTACCATTCCCCTCTGGGTCTTAACTGATAGGAAGGGGCTAAAGCAACTTAATACCATTTCATCCATTACTACTAGGTCCTGTAGGCAGGTCACCACTGCTTCATGGTGATCGATTGTACTGAAGGCTGCCAGGACATTTAACAGCACCAGCAAGGACGATTGATCTTTGTACACAGCTTTAAGGAAATCATCCATCATTGTCACTGGTGCTGTTTGTATGCCAAATCCTGGTCTGAAGCCATTTTAGATGGAATCTAAGTTATTGTAAGAGGTTGGTGTTACCAGAGTTACCCTGAAATCATGTGGTCAGTGCTCTTGCCCAGGAAGGAGAGGTTGGAGATGAAGTGCAAGTTGCAAAGTTGTACATGGTTGGACCATCAGGTGGATTGTGGTTGCTGGGGAGTCAGGCTCTTTTTGAGTACAGTGTTGCTAAACTCTGCCAGTAATGGCCCTGGACATTCACTGAAGAGGGGCAATGGTCCAACTCTCACATGGTTCCATTGGCTATCTCCAGCACATACCGCACCTATCCTCCTTCCTTCCCTCTCCCCACACTTGTGAGATTGGCCTAAATATAGTCAATGCTGTGGGTAAGTTGTCTTCTTCTTCCAGCACTTTTTTCCAGCACTTCATATCCTCCTTTCCCATCACTTTTGTGGACTAGAAGCCTCCAGTGATGTAAACTTGTTTTGGAGCCACTGCAACATAAAGGGAATACCCAGTGAAAAAAACATAGTGGGTCTCAGTCTCCATTCTGTTATGCCATTGTACCACCTCTGATTTCAATAGCGTTACACCAGGATAATACTGGTGTAACAGAGAAGGGAATAAGGCCCAGAGAATCTGAAAAATCAAGTGATGTGGGTATCTGTTTGTTTGCTGTAGACTTCCGGGGGAGACAGAGAGAAGTCATAGTTTTAAAGTGAACATGTGTTAGTCAAACACACACTGAAGATCAGATTCAGGCCCATGCTACCACCCTTTTGCACCAATCTGTCAATGAAAAGTGGCCTTAAATCTTCCTTAAACATGGTGGTGTGCGGTGACATTTTTAGTCAGGCATGCGATTCTACACTTACATGCAAAGTGGTGTCCTCTGTGTAGCATGACCTCACACATATAGTGCATGTGAGGTCACACTGTGCAGAGGACACCATTTTATAGAACAAAATGGCATTCCCCCATGTGTTCGAGGGTTGGACAGGACACTGCTTAAATATCATACTGTAGAACGGCCCTCCACCTTCGCTTTTGCTGGTGTAACTGAAGATCTATCCCTGAGTCTCTTTAAATAGACCATTTTGTTTTTTGTTTTTTTTTGTTTTTTCTATAAGATTGATTTACATCTAAATCAATCTTGAGTTTACTACCATTTTTTTAGCAAAATTTTAATTTGAGTATATTATAGCTAGTGATTTATTTGTAAGGGAGAGGTAAATGCAGCCAGGGAAATTCCTCCTTCGAAATTATATTTGATCCCTGGCGTCAAACATTCAATAACTCCTTAGCCGAGAGGAATATTGTCCTTCTCCTTTCTATATATTTTCTATGATTTCCATGAGCATTTGCTTAAACCTGTTACACAACTAACTGTTTGCCTCAGCTGGCGCTTCAGATCCTTTATGTGGCTTCCCCTCTCTCCAAACCTTCCAGGAATTTGACAGACTAATCACTGACTTTTAGCACTTTCTTTTTATGGTTGGGCTTGTGATGCTGAAGCAACTTTTCTACCTGCTCCTATTTTCCTTTATCCTCTTACGACTGACTAAGAATCTCTGAGAATTTCATTATAACAGCCAGGAAGTGTTAGCAGGAAACAGACTTATTATTTTAGCTCTAATTCTCATGCTCTCTTCTCTACAATAACTGCTCTCTTATATTGCTAAAAACTATTTCATCTCCTTGAGGTCCTGTGTGTGATTGAATTTTTACCCCTTATTTACTATAGTTTTCTCTCTTGTGCACTATGTGCTGACTGATCACTGATGTGTTCAACAGCTGTTATGCTACAGAGTGCTGCCAACTGTCCTGTGTGGCACCAAGCTACTATATTGTCATGCCATTTTGAATCCTGCCTCTTTGCTCCATTAAAAATACAGAATTTGACAGTTGTTTCCAAACCTGGGCTGAGCAAATTAGTGAATATAAAAGAAAAAAAAAAACCAACCCAAAACATTATAAAAATTTAGGAATAGACCCGAACCCCAAACTGTTTCTGAAGTCCAAAAGAGATTGGGAATTTATTTTTTCACAAAATAGTGATCATTCCATGTTTTACACACATGTCCTCTTCTAGGTTCTCTTCAGGAATGCTGGGGCAAGTATCAAAAAGGCTGTAATCATAGCATCTCTATCCATCACATTGTCATCTTGACCTTATCTTTAAGAGGGGTCAGTGTGTCCTCATCTCTGGGGAGTGAGCTCGTGCCATTCCTGGTATTGCGATGCTCTTGTACCACTTCTCTAGAATGTACTTGTGCCTAGCACTTCTTTGGAATGTGGGTGTTTGCCAGTTTCTGTGAGTCTGCCAGTATTCACAGCCTGACTTTTGCTAACTTTGCTTTATAACATCAGGGCTTGACTGCTACTTTAGCTCAGGCCTCATACCTGGCCTGTTATACTAGGCCTCATGTCTCAGGCTCTCACTTTCTACTAAAAGTTGGGGGCGGGGAGGGAGGGGTTTCCAAAAAGAAATTACAAATTTAACCCAATAGATTTACTATAAATGTATGTTAGACCAATCTCATTTCAAAACCATACCACTCAGCATCAAGTTCCCATTCCATTACTGAACCTTTTTATAGTTACTATTTAAAAAAAATCTTTAATAGAACTGGTTGAATTATTCACTGTGGACAGATTATGCAACAAATTTAGCCCTTTTTCCTGTTTGTGAATCATTTGTGATCAGACTGTGATTTTTGACAAATGTATTCACTATTTTTGCAAACAAATTTCAGTCTGTGGTTTACTGATAAACTCATTGCTCTGAGTATTTACTATACATTCTTCATGATATATGAGCGGTCACCTAAGTCACATGGTGGTGTTTCTGCTGCTGTTTGGATGACAGACACTTTTTAAACAGTCCAAAAAAAAATATGAATAGGAAATAACGAATGCTTTTTCCCCATGTTTTGCATGTGAATGAGGAATTGGAATTCAGATCAATGGTCATGAGCAATGTTTTGTGGTATTTGACCAGCTGGAGCCATCACCAACTTCCTCATTAATGATCATTGTAGGCAATCTTCGCCCTACAACCAATCCTGCACAGGGGGCTCATGAGTGACACAAACAGAATCCTCTCCTGTGAGAATAAAAGCATCACTTTTACGATGCCAGTCAGCCACTCAGTAATCTGCAATTCTTACCATCAGATTACTAGGCCAACTACTTGTACATGTTACTTCAATATAATAATAGTCTTTCAAAATGTGTTTGAATCATTCTTACAATACTATCTTCATTGATAGGCGTAACTGGGCTCAATTCTGATGTCACTGACATGAGTGTAAAAGAGCAATAACTCCACTGATATCAAGTCTGTTCAATTATATGTAGGTTCTTATACTGCGCTCATCAATGTAGTATCTGAGCACTTTCCAGTGGTGTATTAAGCACCATGATTAATAATCTGTTCTGTGTCATTCCTCCTTTCTGTCATCCTCTCTCCGGGGAGTGAATTATGCATACAGTGTAGTATTTCGTTTTGGTAGACGTTTAGAGGATATATAGTCAAAAAAGTGCACCTGGCACTTGGAGCAGTAAGTTTAGGATGATACATGATGTGGGAGTTTGTTTCCCAAGAAAGCTCAGGACAATGGGGTTACGGTAGTGTTAAGTCTTATGAGGCCAGAATCAGATTCTGTATGCTTTGCCTGAACCAGAATAGCCTTACACAGCTATACACTCTGTCTTTCTCTCACTTGATGAATATTATGAAAGGATAGAGGATACTGGGCGGTAATTTTTATTGGACTTCAATCAGAGCAAATCTGAGTATATTTGTGTGGTCTGACTGATGTATACAAGTGTAGTGATTTTGTTTATGAATGAGAGGGAATAAAAAAAATGATTGGAATAATATAGTATTATTTTTAATTTCCTTATTCCATAGTCAACTATTTTTGATCTTATGCTCTCGAATCCCTGAGAGGTTCTTTTATGTCTCACCATCCTCAAATTACTTTTCAAATAGTAAAATATAACAAGAGTAATTGTTAAATAGAAAGAATTGTTTGGGTGATTCTAAATATATCAAGAGTGGTATAGAATTGGAAACTTACTGTTGAAAGATAAATCTTCGTAAGTGGCCTCACGGTATGCAAGGTACTGAATAAATTTTGGCTTACGGAGCTATGTTCAAAACAACTTGGATCCCCTCCCCCACAAAAAGCATATGTAAATAATAACTTGGTAGCATCCAATGAGTTAAACAGTGCTTTAATGGGCCTGTTTCTATCATAATTCAATTTATTTTCTAACTTTTTGGGACTAAATAAAAAATGGCAGCAATTTAGCCCATACAGACAATAAATGCCACCATGAAGTGTTCTGATATGTGTGACATCAATGAAATTTTGCAAAGCGTAATGTAAATCAATGCTCATTATTGTATCCTTTCGGTGGAGAGGATCCCAGGTGGCTGACCACATCTATATTTCTTATTTTGTGTGTTTATATGTAATATACGTATCTGTAGCACAATGAAAATGCCTGCGTTCATCTGAGAAGGTTAACAGTTGAGCTATTCTCAGAAACATTTTTTCCTTGTTAGCCTAAGGTGCTTATGGGGTTAATGCAGAAGGGTTATTGCTTAACAACCACACAGCAGTCAAATCTCATCACCTTCAGCAGGAATAATTTATGGTTTAATCTTACATGCAGGCGTATTAAATTAGTATTACTCATCAGAACTCGCTTATTAATAAAACAAGCTGAATTAGCCACTGGAGAATCATATTTGGAAATTCAATGACAATTTTACATTTTTAATAAAGGCTCAGAAATATTACTGCAGAGCAGGTGGCATGAAGAAATGTGGTCAAATTTGACATTCATTAATAATTGAAGGATAGAACGTGACAGAGGTGAAAACTGATATTGATTTTTTCCCCTCTAATATTTGGATGAGTTCTGAAAAGTAAATAAAATGAGATAACAAGACATACCAAGTCTCACTGATTTCTTTGATCACCCCTCTCTGTACGCACACACATATCACTATTTTCCCTATCATGTTTTGAATAATTCAACACCTATAGTCTTTCCAGTTCAATGCATTATAAAACACACTCAAGCAGAGTTTCAATCATATTAGACTGAAAGCTGAATTTTTTATGAAGGATTATTTAAAACAAAATGCATCTTGGGCCCTACATTCTCTGAAACCAAACAATCCTGCAAGTTCAGTGAGGAAATGTCAACACTGTGGAGAATTTTTCGATTCGAAAAATTAAAGGAATCCTGTTTGATGTATATTAACCATATCAATATTAACAACCTTCTGTTGGATTTGAGAAGTGATTTGAGAGTGGCAGTATTATAGGCCTTGTATTTTAACTAGTTGTGAAAGCTCTGAAATACTTGTACTCATGCTGAATTTGACCTGCTTTTGGGAAAGCTCCCAAATACCACTAATCTGTAAATTTGATTCAGCCTAGATTCCCTACCCCCCTCAAACTTGCAGGAAATGCCACCAGTCCTGCAAACTAAACTTCAGGGTTCTATTTCTGGATCTCTGTGCAAAAAGTGAACCCTGTATGGCTCTTAGGGCTGGATTAACCCAACAAAAGGCCCCAGATACCTTCCATTCTCACCACCCCCATCCTCCATAATTGATTGAAGTAATGGTGGCAGGGATCATCCACTCGAGCCATCTCTTGGATGATGGAGTGCCAACATTGCTCCTCATTGAGTGGGCAGAGGCCTTCATACAACAGAGTCCTCCATTAGGATTACAGAAATCCTCCTCCGCTGCCATGGTTGGTTAGCGTTGGCAGAGTTCCCTAACACAGAGAGCCCTCTGCTGGGGTGGTTGGCCATCCTTGGGCCCCTGCTCCAGCGAGTGGGGATGGAGCCCCCACAAGGGCACCTTATAAGACGTGCCCATTTTTTCTGAACTTGCCTGAAGAATGGCTGCTAGAGTCCCCTCCCTTGGCCATCTGAACAGCAGAAGTGGTGGTTGCTAGGAAAGTGGCATCTAGAGCCACCCCCGCGAAAGCTTTTAGAGTGGTGGTGACACCTCATGTGTTTATCTAAGTATCTGGAATGGTTCCATAGGCAGTTGCTATGAACAGGTTGCCCTTACGCAAAAGCTACTCAGTGGGTGCAACTGCCAATGTTGTGGCTGAATAAAGAAAATAGGGTTACCCCTAAAGCTACTGTTCATTGTAGCATTTCTGCCTAGAATCTTCCCTAGCCTGCATGTCTGCCCTCCAGCTAAAGAGGTAAGAAAGCAATACATGTACCTTCATCTTTTCTTTGTCTAAACAGTCTTTGACAAGAATCATCATTTAACAGCAATAAAAAAAACGGATGAGTCTTTAGCTTTACCACCTGTGTAGACCTGGGGCAGCATCCTGGCCTCAGTGAAGCCGGGGGGGGGGGCGGGGGGAGGGAGCGTAAATTAAGTGGGACCAGGATTTCATCCCTGATCATCTTTTTGCTTTGAGGAGGGTTTGTCCACTTGATTAACCTAGATTATCAAATCTTATAGGTGCAGACCGCTGTTCAATAGATTTAGGACTCTTCTCAAGTGGATTGTCTGCCTTCAGTAAATCTGTGGCATGGAAAAAGATATGGACTCTCCTGTTGTTGTGCTGGGGCGGAAGGAGATGAAGGCTGTAAGAAAGGCAAATCCCAAAAAAATAAACAAATCAAGGGCGGTTGAAGCAAATAACAAAGTTCTAACACAAGAGAGCTACGAGACAAATTCTTCAGAGCAGAATTGTTTCCACATTTACAAAGATTCTTTCATGTTTTCACATGATCATCTCTATACCAAGATATTGAGCATAAATAACATTTGTCTGTAGTTATTTTCAGCTTTCATGTCTCATTACTGTTTACTATAGAGCAAGTTTGTTGGTCCCTTTGACTGTGTTAACAGAAGAAATGGCTGATGTGGTAGGTCTCATTTTGCAAGACTGAATTTAAATTGACTTCAGTAGCCAGAATTAATGAAATTAAGTGAAATGATGACTCAAGGTATTCCACAAGGTATTTCACTTTAATTAGTGAGATATATTGCAGGAAATGTGAGTAGTCAGAGCTTAAAGAAAGTTACAATATATTATGTTCCTTTTGTAAATGTAGGTAGGTTAATGCTGGAAACAGAATTCCAAATTCTGGATTTGTTTGGCATTGGGCGAAGTTTGTTTATGCTGTTTTCATATTTACTTTAGAATGTAATAGTTAAAAATGAATCATAATACAATTAAAATGTGTGTATAGACTAGTAGGTGATGATGACCAGGCATTATTAGACACATTTTATATATTTAGCCCTGTGTTGTGCCCACTGAATGCAAACATGTTCCATTATGCATTCAAAACTTACAGTCGAGTGCACATTAGGGTACTTGTTTCCTTGTAGACTGTTACCAGCTTTAGATGTGCATTTGTACAAACAACTTCAGGTTTTGTGAATGCAAAGGATGGCAGTAGGAAAGGAGGCTGGTGCTCATGATCTGAATCTGGCCAGCTGTGATACAAACTTTCTTTTGAATATTCTGCCCTGGCTGTATGGGAGGAAAAGGGTTTCTTCTCCTCAATCACGCTGTCTACCAAGTTCTGCTGAACAAAACTGTTCCAAATAGTGAATCCCTGTGCATCTAGTTGTCTTACTTGGCTATTAGGCTTAGTGTTTCGCTAAGTGAGTTTTATGCTCTTCACAGATAAAATTGCTACAATTTGGACTGGATTTGCAGGCTCTGTGTAGGGGATGATAAATGCAATGTCTTTTCTGTTGGGTGTTCACTAGTTTTCCCTACTGGGTTCTGGATGTGCCTGAGGAATTTCAGGATGCACCCTGCAACTCTGATCCATGTCTTTCTTGGCCACGCAAATTCAGTCGTCAGTCTTTGGGTCCATTGTTCTAGAACAGTATTCAAGGCTTCTCTTCAGGAAGGTGAGGTACAGCAGCAAAAAGACATGATAGCTAGGCTTATGTTGAAAAAACCATCTCTTGACACTGACAATCTCATTCATTAGTGCACTGTCCATAATCTTCCGTTTCCTGGGAAAGATTATTGTGGATTATAAGAGATAAGGAAAACCTGGCCGCACCTGGAGGCCTCATACTTCCTTGTGTTCGGTGTGTAGGCTGGGGATGGCATAGAGACTGCACTTAATGGTTGATACAGAGATTATGGTCCTAGCTGTGTTGTGTGGTATTTATGACATGGAAATGCTGTAAGAACTTAAGGGGACAATTTTCAAAGGCACAAAGGGAAGGTAGGCATCCAACTCCTATTGAAAGTCCATGTGAAAAGGCCACCTAACTCCTTTAGGCACTTTTGAACATTCCAGCCTTAAGCTTTCTTCTTGGAAAGGATTTTGGCTCTTGCTGACCCCAACTCTACAGAACTGGGGCTGAGAAGCCCCATAAGCCTCACAGTGGTGACAAGTCATGTGAAGAACTATGGGGCATTTCCTCCTGTTCCTAGGTTTCTAGAGTATTTCATACTCTGCCTTCGGGTGCCTGATAAATTGTGCTCAAGATTACAAAATTCTCTTAGACCCAGCTCACGGAACTTGAAAGGCCACGTAAAACTGCAGGGGATGGTTAGCTTCAGACTCCTGCAAACTGAACTGTAAGGTTTGATTCATAAACCTTTGGTGAAGGAAACCCAGGAGTGTTCACACTGTCCCATTTAAAACCTGGAGTGTAGACCATTAACCAGTCTCTTCTGTGCAATTATGTTTAGTTTCTTTACTTCTAATGATCAATTAGTGTTCCTATTAGTAAATGTAGCATCCAAAGTTAACTAGTTTTCTCGCATTCTAGCTTGCTACATATGTACAATGCTGATATTTCTACAAATCTAGTAGTTATAATTAGTGCCATTGTTATTTATCTGCTTTCGGTTTGTTACTAAAGGAGACTTATTTAAGTATTATGATGCTGCCACCACCCTTCATTATTTTTTTTTTGAAGATAAAAAGGTCTCCTTTATCAATTTCATTAATTGAGGGTGTAGGGATAGTCAGTGCAACAAGGGATGGTCAGCATTCAGCTCCTGTTAGTGGAAGTTGCATACAGAATTCTTCATCCAACTTCAGTCCCTTCTGCTGAAGCAGTTAGGTATAGTGCTTGAAAATGATGCCATTCTATTAGTATCTCAACTATTGAGCCTCAATGTAAGTCCCTCAGTGCTCTCGGTTTGCAAGCACATTGCCAGCATAGATAGAGACACCTGATTAAGTGAATCAAAGAAGGGAAAAATGTCTTACACTTGTCTAAAGAAGTAATTATCAAGCTCAAGTGGCATAGTTCTGAAAGGCACAGTACAGGTGGGATGCATTTTTTACTACTGTGGCAGAAGTAGTAGAGAAATGGGTCTGAGTTTACATGGCATACAGTACAAGATAAGTGCATAAAAAGATTGTGTCTCCCTAGGCACAGCTATGATGCCACATACAGTGAAAATTATCCCTACTGGTTGCGATTCCTGTGATCCAGAGACCATCCATGTCTGTTATAAAAGTGCATGAAGGCATGAGCATATTTGCTACTACACAGATGCTGTCAATCAGCCTCATCCATGAATGGCTTTCAGTGATCCTTCTGAGCATATTGAATTTTTAAGACATCCATGTGTGGGCTACCTCCTACATAATTCTGTTTAGCATGTGGAGAAGCCTCACATGTTTATTTATTCTAGACAGAGAGGTACTGCCAAAGTTTGGATTTTAAGTTCTGTGGGGAAATGTTGACTTGCTGGGCATGGAGAATCAGAGATTATTAACCTTTGTAGGGGACAAGCAGTGAAGGCCCATGGAGGCATCACGTCTTAAAGTGCAGAAACTGAATTTTGATGAGAATAATGCTTAACTGCACAATGTGTACAGAACCATCTGAAGATCACAAAAGAAAAATAAAATCAAGGACTAGAGATCTCTTTCTTGACTTGGAAATTTCTTAATTCAAAACAGAAAAGATCTTGCATTCACACTATTGTCAAAGAGGCAGAAGTTTTTTTATTAGTTGATTTTAAAAATATGTTATGAGAAATGAGGTTAACTTGAAATAAGAAGTAGTTTGATGCAGGGGAAGGAAGTGGATTGTACATGCCCTCTGATGCTCTGCTCTGGCACTGGGAATAAATGATTATTTTATGAAGTCTATAGAAGCTGAATAACTCAGAGGATAATACCCTGAACATAATCTTTTAAATGCTAGTGCCACATTTTTCTTAACCACAGATCAATTCATCATTGATAATTTAGCACAATTTGATATAACAGGCAAAAAATGTATACTGTGTGAAACAAATAGATGTTACAAAGATATAGTATTTTTATTTCTAATCCCAGGAGAGGTTTATTTTGTGTATCCATTTGTCCACAGTCCTTAGACTACATTGATTGCTCTTAAAAGATGAAAGACATTCCTCTTCATTTAGAGGGGAGAATTTTACAAGAGACCATCAACTGCAACACACAAGGCACTTGTTACAGATGTCATCTTGAAAATGTTTATTGGAGAACAATGAACTGCAGTTCTGAGCCAAAAAACCATCCTCCAAATAGTAAGATCCCTCCCTTTCCTTAGGAGGGAAAATCATTTGATTCCCTCCGCCCCCCACATGCTGACAGATAATGCCAGTATAAACAGCCTACATTCAGAACATGTGTGTTTGGATAATCAAAGTTTTGTCCTTTACACAATATCTGCTCCAAACTTTTTAACCTTTACAAGAGCAGTCATGATACATGTAAAAAACATTTTGATTTTTTTTTTTTTTGCTTTATAAAGACATGGTATCTATTTCAAGAAATGGGAAATTAAAAAATGTCAGTTTCAAGGACTCTGCACCTTTCTCCCCCCACCCCCAGCAAGGTCCACACTAAGACAGGAGTGTTCAGTGTGATCTTAGGTCTCCAGCCATCATTGGTCTCTGGTTAGGGGCTCTTGTCTCACTCCCTGATGACTGGGGGTTTTAAGGCTTCACAGCCCCTACCATACACTGTACCATCTCAGCAAGCCAGTCTGTATAATGGCCAGCACCTGAGCTGTGCTTTCTTTCTAAGGACAACAATGTTTTTACCGGTGACCATACAGTTCTTTCCCAGCTGAGTACATTCATTCTGAGGGGAGGGGGAAAAGCATGCAGAGAAAACATATTAAATAAAAGCAATAAACAGACTCCAATGCACACTAAATATACCAATCTTCTACATGGGAGGTCTGATAGACCTACGTTCCTTCCAGCCCTGCAGAAGGAATTGGGGACAGAAAGTCATGTCCAGCTGCTGAATGAAAATGAAGGCCCTGTATCAGTTGAAGCTGAACTTTTTATACCAAAAGCTCTTTCTTTGTTTGAGTCTCTGGAAAACCCAGTTAATGCAAATATCCCGTGGGTGGTGGTTCTCTGGAGTTGTTTACAATCTCCAGGGTAATCTCTCCCCTACTGGTTTTATCACCCGTAGGAGCTCTGGTAACCTACCCCTGGGGAGTAGAGCACAACCATACTTAAACTTAAAACAATGGTTCACAAAGATAGTGCAGTCCCCATGCAGCATCTGTCACAAAAAGGTTGCCTGCTTAAATAGTCCAATTAAACTATACAAAATCATCTTTCCACTCAGCGCTCCAATAGGTGGTTTGTTGCTTTGCATGTATATGAATGGTGAAGGCTGCTGTCATAGCCACCAGGAGAGAGAAAGGTCCAGGGCACACTCCTCAAGTGATACTTTTTCATGTTCTTTTTTTTTAATTTCCCAATCACACATTACTTTGCTGATGAGAGAAACATAAAACAAAAATATTTCTATCTAAAAGCCTCATATACTCATGGACATCATATGTATAAAAAATGATGATTATTTTCAATGATTGTTTATTATGAAATGACCAAACACTAACAAACAAGGTATACAACACTCCTTAATACTTTTCACTGTGTGGGGGCAAAAGCGGTGAGAGCAAATTGCCCATTTTATAATGAAGGCTTTAATCCTACTTACAGTAGGTGTGACTACAGGGATTAGTGTTGTAGCAAGGTGCATTCCTACCAATAGCCTCAAAGCAAAAATGAGGCTACTAATTTGGCATCCTTTGCATAAAAATGGAGAAACAGAGAGAAATGAATGGATAAAGAAAGGGAAAAAGGGATAAAGAAAGAATCCCATGCACAGCTATAGACTGGGGACCGACGAGCTGGGCAGCAGCTCTGCAGAAAAGGACCTGGGGGTAACGGTGGATAAAAAGCTGGATATGAGTCAGCAGTGTGCCCTGGTTGTCAAGAAGGCTAATAGCATATTGGGCTGCATTAGGAGGGGCATTGCCAGCAGGTCACGGGAAGTGATTATTCCCCTCTATTCGGCATTGGTGAGGCCGCATTTAGAATATTGTGTCCAGTTTTGGGCCCCCCACTACAAAAAGGATGTGGACAAGTTGGAGAGAGTGCAGCGGAGGGCAACCAAAATGATTAGGGACCTGGAGCACAGGACTTATGAGGAGAGGCTGAGGGAACTGGGCTTGTTTAGTCTGCAAAAGAGAAGAGTGAGGGGGGATTTGATAGCGGCCTTTAACTACCTGAAAGGGGGTTCCAGGGAGGATGGGGCTAGGCTGTTCTCGGTGGTGGCAGATGACAGAACAAGGAGCAACGGTCTCAAGTTGCAGGGCGGGAGGTCTAAGTTGGACATTAGGAAAAAGTTTTTTACTAGGAGGATGGTGAAGCATTGGAATGGGTTACCTAGAGAGGTGGTGGAATCTCCATCTTTAGAGGTTTTTAAGGTGAGGCTTGACAAAGCCCTGGTTGGGATGATATAGCTGAGGTTAGTCCTGCTTTGAGCAGGGGGTTGGACTAGATGACCTCCTGAGGTCCCTTCCAACTCTAATATTCTATGATTCTATGATTCTATGAAAGGGGACAACCAGAGAGGGAAAAGAAAATACCTCCCCCCTTTATTTTTCTTGGCTGAGCAGGACAGTAGATTTCCTCCCTGCTCATTAATGCGGCGCCCTACCCAGTTCGATTCATTCCTGGCCTCCTCATTTCATAGTCAATCAGTTCTTGTTCTTTACCCAATTCCAATTCAATCACTTTCGTTTTTGCCTTGCTTTCCTCCCAAAGCATTTCTTCTTCCATCCCCATTATCAACTAGAGCCACCATTTTGCATCATGCCTACTTCTCAGAGTTTGATGTTCTATACCCACCTGCCCCCCACCCCACTATTTTAGGATTTATATCACCACAACACTCGCTCCAGCCTTTCATTCGCTACCTCCTCACATTCCCAGCATTTCATTCGCCACCACTGTGGCGATCACCCCAGGATTTCATACTCTTCTTTCTGTCCCCTACACATCTTCCTGCACCAGCATTTCGTCTATGCCTCTTCCAAATCCATTATGCCTTTAGTGGACACCTGCTCTCTGGTCTGCAGGGTTTAGGAGTTCCTGGTGTCTTTTTCTTCCTTATGCCCAGATCTTCACCCCCCACTTCTCAGGGTGTGGTGGGCACGTCTGACTGGCTCCCTAAATCAGGGAGCAGCGCAGAAGCTGCTGAGTAGAGTTGGTTGGAAAAATGGATGAAACATTCTTTTCAATGGAATTGGCAGATTTCATTGAAATTGAAACAGTCTGTGGTGACAGTTCAATTTTGATGAAGTTGTGATGCAATCTGGGTAGGTTGCTGTTGGAAACCTGTCTGGTTTCTTGCCAGTTTCCCTGCCTGGCTCCTCAGCAGCCTGCTTGCCAGACTGTCTCTGAGTTGGGGACCCCTTGGATTCCAGGGTCCACAACGCCAGAGCAAGCTACTCTGAAGCAAGGGCTCTCTTCCCTTTCATGGAGAATTTCAGAAATGCAGGTTTTCAGTCCAAACCAAATTTTGAACTATCAAAATCCTCCATGGACTAGAATTACCTCTCTCTTAATAGATCCCCTCCAGCATGGAGAAGTTTCACCTCTTCAGCAGGGGATGGTGAAGGAGTCCTAGCCTTTCCATTTGCTGAAAAATAAGGCTGTCACTTAACATATACAATAGCTCTGCGTGGCTGTTCCTCCCTAGGAAGCAGGAGAATTGTGTCAGGTAGGAATTTCCCTATAGCTTAGGGGTTTTACCTGCAGACCTGTGTGAGGAGCCTAGAGGATAACCCCTGTTAGACCTGCAGTTTTAGTTGTGTGGACAGACCCCTGCACACAGTCACATTGCTTTCAGTGTGGATCAGAGTGCAGGACTGGGGCTACTGTGCTGGACCTTGTGATATTTGTGAGTTGGCAAAAAACAAAGGGCCAGATTTGTGAAGATATTTAGGTGATTAAAGATGCAGATAGGTGCCTTGTGGGATTTTCAAATGTGTCTAACACCTATTTAAATCAAGGTGCTTTTAAAAATCCTATTAGGTGCCTATATGCATCTTTAATTATCTAAATATCTTTATAAATCGAGCCCAAGGTACTTCTTGCTGAGCTTTATACATGCAGGACCCAATGTTGCTTTCAGATCCATCTGGTCAGAGAGGTTAGGACACTAGCAAGGGTCCTGGGAGACTAGGGGTTAAGTTCTGCTCCACCACTGACTTCCTATTAGAGAGACAAGGTGGGTGAGGTAATATCTTTTATTGGACCAGCTTCTGTTGCTGATAGACACCAGAGACAGAGCTTTTGAGCTTACACAACAGGTCTGGGAAACTAAGTCCGTGTCACTGCTAAATATATGGTTTGAACAGATTGTTTAGCAGAAGTAGTTAACATACATTTCAAGGTGAAGCCCATTAGCACCCCTCCAGTCACAGGGAGGAAAGGAAGTGGGGGAGGCAGCAAAGCAGCTGTGGGGGGTTGTTAGTAGGTTACAGATTATTATAATAAGCCATAAATCTGGTGTGTCTATTTAGTGAATGATTTTTAGCATCTAGCAAATTTAAGCTCTCAGGCTCATCTTTTGAAAGTGTTGGGCAGATTTCCTTTGAGGATGAGGACTGATAGAGTGGTCGCTTTGTGAAAAGTGTTCACCCACAGGTGATAGGGTGTTTTTGTCTTATTTTTTTGTGTGAGTTGATTCAAGAACATAGTAATTGTCTGGTTTCACTCACATAGTTGCTATTGGGGCATTTAGTGCACTGAATGAGGTACACCGCATCCTATGTGACTCTGAGCAAGTGACCACTTGGTCACCCTCCATGTAATAATAGTACTTTAGATAGATAATAGTACTTTGGTGTGATTTGCCAAGACACTCTGGTAACGGGAGCCATATAAGAACCTAAGATAGATATGCATTTCTCATCAGTTCCAATGAGAATTTTATCCAAGAACTGGAGCCATAGACAAGAAAATGTGCCACATAAAATGGAAAAGAACACCGTTAAAAATGTGTATGATAAATGAGTATAAAAGAAAAAAACACCTTGTAAAAATGCTCTTTTTTTTAATCCATGGGACCCAGACTAATAATCATACCCATTTTCAGTGCTATGCATAAAAATAATGGTTAAGTCATAGCAATATATTCCTGAAATTTATATGAAAATATACACAGTGCATCTTTTCTGCATAAATTCTTATTGTCTATAATTCATCAAACACTGTGTGGTCTGTTGTAGGGTCATATATTATGTACAGTAACTTTTTTCTTGCATTTCATAATAACTTGCTAACTCATTATGCTCATGCTCATACATTCCCTTCTCCCCCGCCAGCCTTCGCTGTCCTAAAGCAATTACTTCAAAGCATAACAGGAAACACACTACATACCCCCTTCTCTATGCATACACAAAACCACAACACATACATACATCTGCTGTTCTACAACTCACTAACCATTATATTACAGATGAACCAGACCTGTGCTTCCTAAGAAATTCCTTTTGTTGTGTTTCAGAGCAGTACAATACAGGGCCGACTGCCTTCCTCAGCTGTAGAGCTGAAAGTTCATTTCCAGGGACAAACTAACACTATCTGGGTTAGGGGTCCACCCAAAATTGCAGGGTTCCTAAAACGGACACTTCTACTCACCTGAATGCTGTTCCTCCTCCGTAATCTGGGCTTTGTTCAGCCTTATAGTCCTCCATATTTTTCCTCAGCCCCCTTCCACTTTCCTTAATCTCCTCAGCCCCAAAACTCCCCAGGAAGGAGAACAAGAACCACCATATTTTTAACTGACCTTCTGGCTGTTATGAAGGTTCATTTACTATATAATCATTGAATATTAGGGTTGGAAGAGACCTCAGGTGGTCATCTAGTCCAACCCCCTACTCAAAGCAGGGCCAACCCCAACTAAATCATCTCAGCCAAGGTCTTTGTCAAGCAAGGCCTTAAAAACCTCTAAGGATGGAGATTCCACCACCACCTCCATAGGTATATCCCACTGTTCTGCCTCCTCCTCAAGTGTCTGACCTCCTTTCTTTTCTGTCCAGTCAAGTCTTAATGGTGCTGAGATGACCCACCCTCCTCCCCCAGGTTCCACGCTCCCCCACCCATTTACTTCTAGCTTATATTGAACAAATTAACGCCTTGATTATTTCTTTGGCATTGCAATTAGGCAGCAACAGCCCAGCCAGCATAGCACAGCACATTTAGCATGCTTTTGCCCAGTGTAGCCCCTTCCAGGGTGAGCAAGTATTTCTATTTCTGTTCATAAACACCTCTCCTAGGAGCAAGTTAAGTGGTTTTGAAACAAGTGGATATGGGAAGGAGCCCTTTGTCAAGGGGTGGGGGAGAAGATGGTGCCCACTCCTCTCTGAACCCATTGACTCTCCAGCACCCGGCATGACTCTCTTGCAGTCAAACACCTACAAAACCTACCTCTATAGACCAGACAGGCTTTTCCCCCAGGTCAAATACACTATTTCTACAGAACTATCCATGTCAGAACTGCCCCTCCACTGCTTGCTCCCCACTTTAAAAACCTCTTCCTGAACCTCCGCCCCCTTCCCAACTAAACTGCAGATGGACCTAGCTGTGTCAATGCTAGGCCTGCAAACAAACCTGATCTAGACTTCTTTCAGCTCATAGGTATAATTCTTACCCTCTTTACCACAATGCCGGCCACCTCTGCTGTTCCCTGGTTCACTGTGTTTTCCCCTAGTCAGTGAAGCTGCATGTTTCACCGCTGGGCCATATCAGTAGAGTCATGAATCTATAGCTATACTGGTTTCCATTCTTCATCCACTCCCGTTCATACTATTAAAAATATGAACACCAGTAGAAAAACTGTACGATGAGCATGTGCCAATTCAAATGAGCTTTTGGTGAGTATAATACTATAGTTTGCGTGTGGTAGTTAGGGCTGGGAGATAGATAGATAGATAACTTGTGGTGGTGAAAATTTAATTGGTTTGGCATACAAGTTTTGTTGGGATATATGCTCCTAAATTTGGAAGATTATCCAAAGCCTGTATGAACTTCTGGAATGTGTAAAATTTAGCTGCAAATCTCATGAGAGCGCTGTTCACATGGTAGTGCAGTATTCCTGATTCTTTCGCTGCTCTTCTCTGTCTCGTCCCTCTGTTATACCAGGATTCTCTCTCTTCAGCTGCAGTAACTTTTCTGTGTACCATTTCCTCTTAGGAGCGATTGGCAGTTCAATGCCAAGCAATGGCTGAAGAAGCTTTGGCATTCTGTTTCCATTGGTGCCATGCTGACCAGGAGCTGGACACATTCAGATAACATGGAGATGGGTGCCATTATAAGAAACTGGATTGGTAGAGAGGAGGAAATGAGATACAGATCTTCCATAAGGATACCCCATAGCCATACACCTATGGAGTCTAATGGATCCAGGGATTCTAGGAGCAAAACACTCTATTTAATCCATGGTGTTACAAACCCTCCTGCCCTTGCTCCTCCAGCCCCAGGGGAGGCCCTGATGGTATGCTATGAAGAAATTGCTGTAAAGAGAAAAGTTTTTCACGGCTACTGTAACATCAGATCTGCAGCTGGTGTAAAGTGGCGTATGCCCACTGATCTCTGCCTCCCCCCTCTCCCTCCGATCTGGAGTTATACCAATTTACACCAGCTGAGGATCTGGTCTATAGTGTATATCAATCTACACAGAGGTTTTCTTCTCCTCTGCGCTGTCTCTGCCTCCCCTGCCATACACACAACTTGTGCCATGGGATAAAGCTTCGTATCTTTTGTAGATTCACTGCGCTAAGAGTTAAACAATTTCACAAAATGCTTTAGATTGGTTTGGCAGTAAAACGAGAATGGAAGGAATATTTGGTTGGTTTATTTTTGTGGTTTAGGATTTCCTTCCTCTACCTGGGCGGGGGAGAGAATGTAACCCAGAAGAGAGAATAATAGAACAAAGCTAAAAGCTTGTCCTGTTTAACATTAAAGCATTTAAAAATTCTTGATGGTATTAAAATGATTATAGTGCAGGCTACCCATAGCATCATGCCGTTCCCTGTACTTTATGCTGCGAGTGCTACAGTTAACAATCTGAACTTTGCTCTTGCATGGCACGTCTTCCCATCTTTTTTTTTTTAAGTGCTTTATTTCAACACCACTGGCACCTTAATACTAAAAGTCACATCTTATCAAGCAGCCCAGTAATACGAGTGTGCCAAGACATTTAACTTTGTTAACCTTTTATTCTTTTCAAATTACCGAAAGAACAGCGAGCAAAGAAGATACAAAATGTGATTCTGTTAGAACTTTCTTAAACTGGGCAGAAATAGAAATAATGCAGCCCAGCCAGCCAAAAAAAAAAAAGGATTGTGTCAATCTGACAAAAAACATGGTTGGCTAAATAACTCTATGTAGACTGGTAAATATTATGGACTAAATCCTCATCTGGTGTAAATTAGCATAGCTGCATTGATGGCGGTGGAGCTTTTTCCATTTTACACCTGCTTCACATCTGACTCCAATGTATCCATTCCCTTAAGTTTTTAGGCCTGATTCTCCCCTCATCTGCACCAGAGTAACTCAAACATAACTCCACTAATGTCAAAGGACTTACACCAAGCTAGAGTGCAGCACAGGCATTTCATTATTAAGTAGCTGATATACTGTTTTCTTCTTGCTTGCATCTGCTTATTCTGAATCCTCCATTACAGATTTCTGGTATAATGAGTGTTTCCAGATGTTTCCAGCATTCTGAGTAATTTGTGGGAAGGCGGCAGCAAGGTTTTGTTTAACTTATTACTGAAACCCAGACAATTTTTTCTGCTATCAGCCCATATTGATAAACAGATGTGTGAAGATGGTTCCATGGAGCTTTCCTAAAGATCCAAAGATGCATACACAGAGTGACAATACTCTGCGCCCTGCAGTCACTGAAATTTTATATGCAGCAGCGTGGTAGCTAAATGATTCTTACTGTAATGTTTCATCACTTCCTTTAAAGATTGGTTTGAACATTCCCTGGTTACAGTCATAGCTCCTTTATTCTGTATTTGATGATTATTCATAATACACTAGAATGTTACTCTGGGTCAATGACAGCTCCCAAACTACATATTTCAACTCTTTGCCCCTGATTCTCCACTGCCTTATAATACTGAATTCATTTATACCCATGCAAAGTGGGTGTAAAATGCTACTGACTCAGAATAGTAGAGTTTCAGATCAACTTTGCACTAATGTAAATAACTAGACAAGGAATAAGGCAGTGCTATCCCGTCTGCAATGCAATTTTCAACTCAGGCAGCTATTGGGCATTGTTTTGGCCTAAGGAAAGAATCAGAAAAGAGCTTACATATATTAGTAAGGTTCAAGGTGAAGTTAGTGGCATTATTGTACAAAATGCTGTGGCAGTGATTGAGGACATGAAACACATCCAAAGCACCAGGATCAGCAAACTTAAATGCCCTAAAGTGGAGCTGGCCAAGCATGTGGCCTGTTTTCAGAAATTAGATCTCATTGTCTGTAAACCACAATTTGGAGTCTACTATGGAAAATGGAATTAATTGAGATTCACATGTAGCTCTTATTATGATTGTGATTACAACAAATCCCATTTCAACCCCAGGCTTCACTTCTCCCCAGAAAATAACCTCCTTCTATTATGCTGGTTCCATATTAAGCAGTGCTACCAACTGAGCCACCATTTCCGACAGTTTCTTGCAGCAGGGATTTTTTTTCCCCAACCTTTGTCTCCCACTTCTGTACCAGCCAGACCTGCCCTTGCTTAGCTTGGATGTTCTGAGAAGGTCAAAGCCTGAGGTACTCTTTTATGTCATTGTTCCCTTTCTCAAAACAAACAACAACATACCAAGGGTTAAATCCTAGACAACTAAAAACACAAAGCTATGTCAAATGAGTGCTCAGTCTCTGTTTCCTTATCTACTGTGCAGAAGAGGTTTTGAAACCTATGTTTTTAAGAATTTGAAATATGTGTATTCCTGGCTAACTTACCAAGATACATGATTTCCACCAATATTAATCTAACATAAGAATGACCATACTGGGTCAGAACAATGCTCCATCTAACCCAGTATCCCGTCATCCAACAGTGGCCAATTCCAGATGCTTCAGAGGGAATGGACAAAATAGTGCAATTATTAAGTGAATCATCCAGCCTGAGTTTCAGTGGTTTTAGGGACATGCAGAGCCTAGGGTTGCATCCCTGACCACCTTGGTTAATAGCTGTTGATGAACCAATCCTTCACGAACTTATCTAATTCTGTTTTGAATCCAGTTATACTTTTAGCTATCACACCATACCATGGCAACAAATTCCACAGGTTGACTATGTGGTGTGTGAAGTAGTATTTCCTTCTTTTGTTTTAAACCTGATGCCTAGTAAGTTCATTGGGTGAGTCCTGCTTCTTGTATTATGTGAAGGAGTAAATAACACTTCCTTATTCACAATTCATGATTTTATAGATCTCTATCAGATCCCCTCCCTTAGTCTCTTTTCTATACAGAATCTATACAGTCCCAATCTTTTTAATCTCTTCTCATATGGAAGCTGTCCCATACCCCTAATAATTTCTGTTGCCATTCTCTGTATGTTTTCCAATTCTAATATGTCTTTTTTTTAGATAGGGCAACCAGAACTGCATGCAATATTCAAGGTATGGGCCTACCATGGAATGGTATAGTGGCATTATGATATTCTCTCTTATTTTCTATCCCTTTCCTAATGGGTTTTTTTTTTTTTAAGCTGCTGTTGCACATTGAGCAGATGTTTTCACAGTACTATCCCCAATGACTGCAAGACTGCTTTCTTGAGTCCCATCAAGACCCTATCATTTTGTATGTGTAGTTGGGATTATTTTTTCAATGTGCATTACTTTGCATTTATCAATATTGAATTTCAGCTGCATTTCATTGTGCAGTTTTCACCCAGTTTTGTGAGGGCCTTTTATAACTCTTCTCAGTCAGCTTTGGACTTAATTAGATTAAATAATTTTGTATCTTCTGCAAACTTTGCCACCTCACTGTTCACCTCCGTTTCCAGATCATTTATGAATATGTTGAACAGCACTGGTCCCTTTACAGATCCTCGGAGGATCCTGCTCTTCATTGTGAAAACTGACCATTTATTCCTATCCTTTGTTGTCTGTCTTTTAACTAGATATTGCTACATGAGAGGACCTTCCCTCTCAGCTCATGAATGCTTACTTTATTTAAGAGTCTTTGGTGAGGGACCTTGTCGAAGGCCTTGTCTAATGAAGGATAAGTTAGAAAAAATGATTAGTGTAAATCCTGATGGAAAACATATTTTCTGAGCTAGTTCTTTGCTAGAATATGAGAAAAGTAGCTCCTGCATCTAAGATAATTAGTTAGCATCTCCATGTAGACCAGTGAGTGATTACTTTGCCTGTCCAGCCCAGAAGGGAAGCCACGTCCAAATTTCTTGCAGGGGACCCAAGAGGCAGGAAGCAGAATAGTCCTTTTGCTTGGTCTCTCTCTCTCTAACATACACACAAAATTGTGTGTGTGTGTGTGTGCGCACGTGCGCGCGCACACATGCATACTATAGATTGTTGTGTATGTTGTGGGTTGGGTGACTATATGCACATGTGTAGGCCCTGGGCATGTGCACACACAGCATATATATTTTCTCCAGGTCTGTTTTTTGAAATGCAACATAAACAAAGCCCCTGTTTATCCCAGGGGGTTAATTTGGTTAGACTTTGATACATCACATTGTGCCTAGCGTTAATATTTTACTCCAAATGCCATATCATCTTTTATCTTTTATTTATAGTGATCTTCATATTCATTTTTCAACCAAGGCAGGCACTGCAGGGAGCACAGGCATTGATCTTTAATTTTTTTTCTTTCCCTTTTTGTAATGCATACTTTTTGACCCTTAAGAAACCACAGAGACTAAGAGTGAAAGGGGGGGGGGAGGGAGAACCAACACAGAATCTGGGGATTCTACACTGGAAGCTGGAGACCAGACACAGCCTTTGTCACCCAGCAGGAGGCTTGGCTACAAATGAGAAAATGAAAAAAATAGTTTTGTGAATTTTCCTTCAGGAGAGAAGGTGTCTGGGTACTGTTCATGAAATGAACCTTGAATGCCAAGAGGCATATGGACAAGAGGTGTGGCTTTGAAAAGATGAATAGCAAGATTTGGGGGGGAGGAGAGGGGAAGTATTAATAAGTCTACATGCAGCACTTATTGACCCACCGATTAGATACATGATTACTATTTAAAGGGTTTAAATGCTAAGTGGAGTCTGGCTTGAACAATAGCCAAGTTGAACTGTGAATCAGTACTAAGTGTAACTGTCTAGTACCCATGTATAATGCTACTCCCTGATCAGTTCTCTTTCTGGCCTGCAGATTATCTTGATGGCCAGGATAATCAACTGAAGGTTTCAAACAGTATCCTGCAAACTGATAATGGTCAAACCTCAGAAAGGTAGGAGGCTTGGTTAAGCTCTGAAAAGATAAGGGGCTAGATTCACAAAAGGACTTAGGCACCTAACTGCCACTTTAAGTGTCTACATCGCAGAATCAGGCCACAGGACTCACAAAATACCCACTCAGCTGCTCCCAAATCCTGTAGGCATCTAAACTCATCACCTAAATTTTTCAGTAAAAGTCCCCTGAGCACCTATATTTCTGCCTCTGGGCATGCACCCTTCATCCCCACATCAGGCAACTGGATGCCTAAGCTCCAAAGCAATGCACGAACCAAGGGGAGACAGACATTCCTCTGCCTAACTCTTATGTGAGGCCCAGTCCAAATCCTGAGAGCTAACTTACCAGACTGGGTCCATATCAGCAATCTTACACAAAATGGCTGGAGGAGGACAACCTCCTTCATAACCTTCAGCCCAGTGTCCAGGATACCCACCCAGGACATGGGAGACCCCAGTCTGAGACACCCCCCCCCCCCTTCTGTCTGGGGATGAGAGAGGATTTGAATGGGCATTTGGTACATGCCAGATGAGTACCCTAACCAATGGGCTAATTCCTTTGAGGTAGCTCCTCCTCCTCCCCCTCAAATGGGGTAGGATCCTAATGCCAGGAGAGGGTTTACATCTGAGAATCCCATGCAGAGGAAGACACCTCCCTGGAGCCCTTAGCTGTCTATCTCCAAAAAAGGAATGGGAGTTAGCACACATCCCTTGGCTTGGCCTCTACCCTTGGCCACCTTAGGTGAGGAGCTTTCGGGCATGTGGGCTTTTGTGAATTCCATTCTAAGGCGCCTATCTCTCCCCAGTCATTGGAAAGCAAATGTAGGTGCCTTACCCAGGCTTTGTGAATCTCAGTGATTTTCTAGCTACTGCATCACCATGCCTAAGTTTGTTAGTTAATCTAGGCCAACATGGCTATCCAGACCTTCTGAAGCTTCCTCTCCAGTATCTTTCCCTTCTGCTTTTCATCTTATTCTTCATCTTCTTTCCTTCCGACCTATTCTTCCATTCACCTGGCTCCTAACTCCATCACCTTGCCTTTTGCATCCCACCATGTGACCCCCTTGACTGCTTCTCCCAATCCTCTCTCTCACTGCTAGGTTGCATCTGGCCAGAGCAACCAAACTGAAGGCTTTATTCAAAGCTCATGGGCCTGCAGCTTCCCCAGAGCATCCATGTCGAAGTCCTACCCTAAGGAAACCATGGAATGTGTGAACTGTGAGGCAAGCAGCTAGCGCAGAAGAACTTGCTAAGTCCCAGCCCGGACAGCAACAAAGGTAGAAAACCCCAAAGAGGACTGGGTAGAAGGACACAGGCTCAAATTCTAACAATAGATTTAGGGTCAATTTGGTGTTTGGTCTGAGATCCAGTTTGGGTGGCGTCTCTTTGTAAGTAACATACAGGCTGGGGTGGCCAAACTATGGCTTATGAACAGCATGCACCTCTTTTACAGTTAAAGTGCAGCTTGTAGAGCTTACTATGCTCCCCGCTTCCCCCATTCTCTGCCTACCAGACTGGGGTGGGGAGTTCGGAGCTTCCTCCCTGAGGCAGGGTGGTGGGGCTAGAGGATTCTGCCCATCGGAGGGTCAGTAAGTCTGGCCACTCCTGATATAGGCATTTCTGTGGTATTTAGCCACAGTTAGAGTGGGGTATTTGAAACTGGACTAGCCTGAGGATGCTGCAGTGCAACCCCACTCCCAGGAAGCCTCTGAGCTCCTAGGAATTGTGCAGCTGCTCTCTTTTTAGGTTTGGCTGGTTAGACAGGCTGGTGTGGAGAGAGGGCTAGGCCTTGGCCTCAGCTTTGGGATGGCTTCCATCCTCACACTTGGTAAAAGGGAGACATGCACTCCACTAAGTTGCAATTCATTCAGTTATGAACTAGCCCGCCTACAGAGAATTTGAGGGGCAAGGACAGAGAAGGCTCCTTACATTTTCCTTGCACACTAGAGGCAATCTGGCCCTCAATGAGCAGTGCTCTCTCTCTCTCTCTCTCTCTGTTTAAGTTATCATTTATTTAAGAAAATCATTACTCTACCCACTAGGAAACAGATTTGTCTGTTCTTCTTGGATTGATCCATATGGCTACGCCTGGGGTGACAGGCAGGTGTGTGAGAGAGGATGGGGGACCAACAATGTGAAGAGAAACAATTATCCCTAAGATTTATGTCACCATCAAAGAACAACTCAGTGCTGGCCTATCTTTGACATGCTAAATGGTGAATTTAAAGCATGGCATAATGAGTTTTGATCCCTTAATCACTATATATGAATACAGGCTTAGAAAAAATGATGGGCTCAATTTTGCTTCAGATACACAAGCAGAAGTTCCACTGAAGTGAGGTCAAATCCTATGGGAATTGTACCTAATGATCTAAGGGAAAATTGGACCCTAAAGGAACAAACCGTCTGAAGACATTTAGTTATTAAAACAGACATCTCTAGAAGTTTAAGAATAACGTGAATTTAAATTTAAAAAGAGGACTTCCAAAAATATATGCATATAAATTATAAAACAGCATAACCCATTTGAAAAATATGCTCCATTTTACATTTCAGCATGACTTCACTCTCCCTGCTTCTGCACCAGCTGGCAATCTGTAGCTAGCACTGGGCAGAGTACATGCTAAACCCTGTTAAAAAGTGTAGTAGTGCTCACATTGTGGAATTGATGCCATCTTCTGCAAGCACTCTTAACGCAGCAGTGGCTACTGTAGTCACAATCAAGCTCTGAATGGTTTGATAGTAAGAAGGATTTGAGTAAAGATTTCACAAGCAACTATAAATGTCACTATATCTCTGACTGTCATTTACTTCCTGGGGACACAAATATGGATGAACCAAATTGAAATGAACTATGTTATATTAAAGCTTTATAATGAAGTGGTGGTAAAAATCTCTAAATTGCTCCAATGCATTTCAAACAGAGTGTCACTCATTGTTTAGGGCCAAATAATTACCTTACTACTACCGAAGTAGAAAGCTACTACTTTGTCTTTGTAGTGCAGTGAGACAGGTGGCAGGGGCACAGCCCAGGGGCAATTCACCAACAGCAGTCTAGTGGGAGCAGTACGCTGCCTCTCTGCCCATACTGCCAAGATTCCAGATGTGTGGGTGGGTGGATGGCAATACAGACACCTAGAGTTTCAGGTCCAGATAACCTCAGATAACTGCTAACTCCCTGATCACTGGAACTGGACTGAGAAACACAAATCTATTTCTTATATACTACCAACAAGCCCTCAGCTGGTGTCACAATACTACAGGATGTGATATGCCTTCAACCTTTCCATAGTTTTTCTGGGAGTGCCCTCTTCTTAGGCTTTGGCCCTGAGCCTCACTTTGTTCAAGGGTGAGCCCCGTGACTTCGTTAATGGGTCCCTGGCTTCAGCACCTCTGTTTCATGACTTGGCTCCTTCAGCAGGTCCAAATGAGCTTGGAAATTGGAAATTTGTCCTTTTGGGAGCTATGCAACCAGCAGATGCTGGCAGGAAATCATTTAACAGTCAGCAGGAATACAGTGTTCAAGGGTATTGGGTTAAAATGGCAAAGAAAAGTCTGTGTGTGTAACTTCCACCTAATCTAAGCTTTCTGGGTTGTTGAAGAAGGTCCTTCTTGGGACTAGACTGGGATACAGACTGCATACCTGCCACAAGCCTCCTTGGCCTTGCCAAACTGTTCTGGTTTGGATTAGACCCCTTCCACGGGGAGAGCATGTTTTCTTATACCTGTCTCTTAACACCTTAGTCCTATGTTTCCAATTGCAGTCATGCTATGTCCATGTGTACCATATACAGAGCATCCATACTCTGTTGATGAAATCACAGATGAGATGGGCAGGCCATGTCACCAGATTGTCAGATGAGCAACTGCCAAAGAAGATCTTTTATGGTGAACTAAAGGAGGGAAAGCGCTCTCAGGGAGGCCAGAAAAAACATTTCAAAGACTCTCTCAAGTTAGGTATTTGACCCAGAGTTTTGGAAAGATCTTGCTCAGGATTGTTCTACCTGGCAAAGTCTCATCTATACTGGAGTCACAGTCTATGAGTAGAGGAGAACTATTGAGGCAGAGCAGGAGCGTCAGCAATGTAAATCTCATAACAGCAGCACATCCGCTATTACTCAAGTAACCCATAGCGGCATCTTGCTCAGTGGGCCACGGCGGATCAAAGGTCAAATCAGCCTGATCACCCACTCACGTATTCACAAAAACCAAATCAATGATGTTAGTCCTTCGAGTTCAAAGATGACCACGACAACAACAACATACCTCCTCTCTCCTTGGGTTTAGGTGGGGAAGAGCTAGAACCCAGCAAGTTCTTGATCACATTCCAAAAAGTCCCTTTGGGAGATTTTTTTTTTTTTAGTGGTCCAATCCTTAGTCACCCTTGTATCTCCAAGATAGCTCTATTCACATGCTGCAATTCCTGATATTTCATTAATTTCAACCCAGACATGTCGACTTGGCTCACACCCCATCCATTTATCACTCATTCCCTTTCTCCCAGCAAGCGGAAAGATTTTAACCTACAGAGACCAACCAATAATGGTACAAAAGTGAGTGGGTAAACTGAGTCACACCTAATTTTCATAAAAACAGAAATTTCCCATGTTCACCACAGTTGGTAACAGCTTTTGGTCACTAGCAACTTAGAATAAATTGAACTGGTAACTTAGAGTCCATGTCTAAATCAGTTACCTATTCTCTCGGAGTTGTGCTACTGGAAATATTACAGCATACAACTTCTCAATGGCTTAAAGATAAACCTGAAGATCATGTCTATGGGTTGTCGTCTTGTATTATTATCTGATAGAGTGGTTAGTTCTGCTAAATATCCAGGCTTCCTTAAAAGCTAATCAATCTTTAAAGAGAGCTCTTCTTTCCAGACTGTCCTTTTTCTCAAACCCACAAAAAGGCAGTGGATACTCTTACAGAGTTAATTTGCTTAGTTTTTGGTTTAGATTCATAGCACATATTGTGTCCAGCCTTAATATTTTACACTGTAAGCCATATCATCTTTTATCTTTTATTTATAGTGATCCTCATATTAATTTCTCAATAGCAACTGGCACACCAGGAGGGACAAGGCATTGATCTTCCAATTTATCTGCTACTCTTACATGTCCTGAGGTCGAAGCAGCCTAGAGAGATTGATGGAGCCCTGGCACCAGTCCAGCCGCTGTGTGTTTCGCATGCATGAAAATCAACAACAGGAAACTGAAATTTGACAATTGCCAGTAATATCAGCCACCTTTGTAATAAATATAACAGGATGCTCTTCAATAATTTAATGGGGTATCTGGATTTTCAGTAATGAAAAATCAGCTCTGTGTGTGCGCGCGTGCTTGTAAAAAGAGCAGTAGCAAACATAGCTATACTATTTGTTTTGTATACAGACCAGATAGTCATAAAAGCAAACTATATTGAGATTACTTACATTATTTCTTTATCAATGCAGGGACAACTACAGTAAATTAAGAAAGGATTGCAGTAATGTTTTCAGAGGCTAGATAAGAATATATATTCCCTCTCCCCTTACAATATGAGTCACAGATGCTATATTCTAAGTTGTGACTAGTATCTTAGAATCATTTATAAAGCCTGCTAGGGACAGGCCTCTGAAGGATTACACAAAGAGATGACTTTCTTACTCTTAATCATTCTATTGCTTGTAGTCGCACAACAGGGCTTGACAGCTCTTGCTGTTTCACTTCCATTTTTTGTCTTTTTTATAAAAAAGTAGATGATCTGCGTTGTTCACAGTTATGAACCACAGACTAATTCCACACACCCTCCATCCTCCCTTTCCTGTGCGTTGTCAGATGCAGGAGGATATTTTGATAATCACCATTATGTCTTTGATCTTAGTTTAACCTCCCAGCTCAAGTTCTGCTGTAAGGTTTGTAGACAGTGGTCAACAATTAACTAATGCACTCTCGCTGCTAAGTATATCTCAACCCACAACTGCTATTGCAGCTAGAAGAACGTAAAAAGTCAAGTGTATTACTAATGCTTGATTAGATATGCAAAAATATGCAAAACTGCCCCACCACAACCTTGAGGAGCTCTTCAAGGTCCATACTTCCCCGAAAGCTACAATCAGACAAAGTTTAGTTTTCACTGTTATGCATTCAAAAGCTGGGATATCACAAAGTCAAGGCTGCAGGTGTAAATATAGCTGCCACCTTCTGGGCACACACTTTAGGATGCAGTACTTAATTATATGGTTACATGTTGTTTCTTAAGTAACACAATGCAATATCCAATTTTTTTTTTTTTTTTTTAAACAAACTCCTATCCTGTGGGTGGTAGGAGCTCAGAAGGAGAAAAAGAGTGGAGCTACAACCTCCTACAAAGACAAGCTCCTCTACTGTGGACCTCAGGAGCCCTCCATTAGTGGCCTATAATGGTGAGCATGGGCTGAGACAAGGGCTCAGTTTCACTTTACTGTTCACGATAGAATGTTTGTATGAAAGGTACGGTATGTCCCATTGCGCTTTATGTTGTAATGCAGCTACTTGAGAAAGGGAAGTGTTATAAATGAAAGCTCTTACTTCAACTTTGCAGTAAAAGCTATGAAGCGCTCTAAAGTCCAGCAGCAAAATTGCAGGAAACCACTGCTAGCTATTTTTCTGTTTTTGTGACTACAGAGCCCCTTTATGCTCAGACATTAAGAATCCTTAAAAGAAAAAAAAGCTGAGATTCATAGATTCTATGAAACTCAGCTTTAGCAATTAACTGAATTATTTAAATGTTTGTGTGACTCTAGAAATTGAAATATAGGGCTACAGGAGGAACCGCAGAGATTGGAACTTCCTTCACCCTATCATCTAGAGGTTAAAGTTAATTTCATCTCTCTACTCATTCAGTCCTTGGTCTCAAAGCTGAGATTCTCATGATCAGGGTTAATAATTAATGACAATTAAGATTTTTTGTGTGTGATGTGATTATCTGTTTGCTAGAGTAGGGCAAAATTACTGAGAAAAAATAAGAAACTGTCTGAACTTTTGCTCAAATCTAGAAATGATCTTGGACCAAAAATATTTCAGTCTTCTAAACTAGTTGAATAAACTATTGGTCACTTCTGGGACCATAACAGGAAGTGCAGAAATAGTGAGAGAAAGGCTCTTCTCAAAATATTTCTGGACATAAGCAATAATAGATGTTCCAGAGCTCTCACAGGAGAGTCTATTTCTATGGTATTTCCTCTCAATTTTTTTATCTTACAGAGTCCAATAGTATGCTAAGTGCCCTAACGACAGGTAAAATGAAAAGTGGCTTCCTGCCCCAAAGAGCTTACAATCTGCTAACATGCAATAACAAAATAAAGAGGGCAAGAAAGCAGTAGAGTGAGATAAAAGAGCAAGGACAGAAGTTAGAGTGGTAAGATTGCATGGTTACTCAAGGACAATGAGCTGTTGTTTTACACATACCCACACAATGTATGGTATGTTGGGAGAAGTTGTATTTCAGTTTTATTTTGTATTTCCTATGTTCTTGTGTTTTTAAATGTATATTAAGGATGCCCAGTGCTCTTTGGGTGGGCACACTTCGGTGAGAAGTTTGCATAGGTCCAAAATCTAAACAAGTTCATACCTATTTTATAATTCCATCTATTGAATCATTGATTTTATAATATGTCTTCATTGACTCCCTTGTTATTGGTATTACAGTAGAGGAATTTCAAGATGTATGGATAAATCCTGGTTAAATCCAGTGAACTCTGACACATCTCAGGAGAGAACAAGAGGAGAAGGCCTAAAATACAATTTCTCAGAAATATGGGAATGGGCCAGCAGGTCAGAGAGCTACACTCCTGAAGAGCTCTGGATAGGGAAACATGCCACCAAGTCACTCTCTGAGGTGACATGAAGAAGGGAGACTAAAATAGCCATGGCCATGCCCTGTGGAAGATAGGACTCAAGGTTAGTGGAGAAGTCAGCATCTGTTAAAAGAAGGGAAGACTCAGGAGAATTTTCAGATGTGGATGTTTTCCATATACAAGAGTAAAAACATGAACCAAATAGGACTTCCAAATACAAACACCATCTAATCTCCTCCTAATTCCCTACAATTTAAGCAAAAAGAGTTTGAATTCACATGCAAAGAAAATTTTTGTACCAGTGGATTGGGGAGACTCTTATTCAAATTGGTCTGTACTTACACAAGGCTAATTCAGCTGCAACAAGAACTTTGAAAGGTTACAGTGAACTCCTTAACACTTGCACAAATGGAGTGTGGGTAACAACAAAGCATGTTAGAGATTACAACAGACATTCACAACTAACATATATTCTTCTAGTATCCTAGTATAAGGAAATTGGGGCATGACACTTTATATTTAATCACCACCATCCCTAAAAGGGAAGTTTCCATATCCTCTGGATCCTAGCAGCATAATTTCCCCAAATAAGAGAAATATCTTGTGAAATGCCATTTTCCATTTGCCAGGTAAGGGCAGTACATTGCAATGACATCAGAGGGGACAGAGAGTGAAGGACTGGGCCACTGCACATAGGGGAAAATAATCTAGTCCTACAGAATGACAAGGCAGATTTTACTCCAGTTGTTATGCCGGAAGCAGTGAGGGTTGGAGCTTCTATCAAAAATACTAAAAAGAACCAAGAGTGCATTTTCATTTTTTTTTGCCACATTCTTTTTATTGTTATTTGCTTTGGGGTTTTACATATATTGCAGAAATCTTACATAACTCCTTAGATGAAGGACACTAAAGTGTGTGTGTGTATATATATATATATATATATATATATAAGGAAGGTGACAAAGAAATCTCAAATGTCACTGTGGCTTTTGACCATTAATTTTACTTTTGTTTCCCAATGAATTCCTTTCAGAATCAGCTCTTCTTTATCCTCTTTGGACCTCCTAGCTTCTGTTTTACAGTATTCAGAAGCTCTTGTGATTACATCTCAATAACAGACTAATGAACTCCATTTTTCCCCTTCCAGAAATATGCATACAAGATGCTGTTTTACTAATGAGAAAGAGGGACTTATGTGTATTTTTTATAAATATCATATGCACATCCATTTATCCGTTTGATATCATCCTGCCTGACTGCAAGGAATTAAACATTCATTGGGCTACAGAGCAAGAAGAGAAAGAATGACCCTTACCTTATTTGTCAGAAAATCAGGTTCAAGTCCCTGCTCCAATAAATATTTATATAAAGTACACTAGCTTCAACTGAAAAAGACCTAACTCAGAATACCCATAGCCAGGGGGTCAAGACACTCATATACGACATGTGGGTTTAGGTCCATTCTCTAAAGCAGGCAAAGCAGAGATTTGAATCTGGGTCCCTGACATCTTAAGTGAATACTCTAAACCACTGGGTTCCGGTGGGGGGGGGGGAGGTTGGCGGCAACGGCGGCGGCGGCCACACACACGCGCGCACACACACACACACACACACACACACACCTCTTGCACAGAACATGCATACCAGATTGTGTCCTGCTGGCAAGATAGGCAAGTGAATTCCTAGCTGGAGAATGTTGCCAGGATTTAGCTATGAGTGAGGTCGCCAAGCATGGGATAGCATGAGGACTTTGGCAGCTTTGTGCATGACTACTGTGAGAAACTTAGGTGCCTACACATATTTAGGCAGCAATAGGATTTGTGGGCAGCTGATCAGTGATTTTGAGAATATCAGCGGTGCCTCAATGTTGGACTTAGGTGCCTAAGCACCGTTCTGCTGCTGGTCCTTGGTTCTCAAGCCAAACTAGATTCAGGACAGGGTGGGTGCCTAGCAACCAATTCTGCAAATACAGTTGAGAAGGTAATTGGTCCATAAAAATAACACTGCTTTTGCTATAAGGGTGCATTTGTGGTATTGGAGCTGAAACACCACAGTTCTAGCCCCAGGTCTCTAGATGTGTGCGTAATGTATTTTAATTGTGTGTGCTCTTAGCACATGAAGTCTACGCTTAGAAGCATTAGTACCAAAATACAATACTACAACATGGGCTGCCTGTGTGGTATTTATTGCCCAGTCAATGTTAGACTGAAAAACGTGTCAGCCAGCCAAATAATCTGAGGCTCCTAGACAAAAGAACTATGGATCAGCTTCAGAGCAACATCTCAACTCTTATCCAAATGGTCTGAAATGCACATTTTTTGTTACACCTAAGAGGCAAGGGTAAATTAAGACTAAACAGGGCCCAGATGGAGCAAAATTTTGAACCTTGCAAAAAATCGAGCCTCTTTGGACAGACATGTATTTACAGCCTTCACTCCTCCAACTGTACTCTTCCTCCTTGCCAATCCTACCCAGACAACTCTGACTTCTCTTTCATATCCAGACACCCTATCTAGTCAAACTCTTTCTTATTGGAATTGGGAAGCGCATGATAATATTATAAAAAGCCTTGGTGATGACAATAAAGTGAGAAAAGACATGCCTTGTAAGGCTTTAAATAGCAGACTAACTTTGCAGTGTAGATTTTAGAGGGCATCCATAGAACCCATACATTTTTATGATTGCTAGAATAGCTTGCATGGACTGCTGCTAGTAGGTGTGTGCTTCGTTCGCATCATGTCAAGGATGTTTTCTTTGCTACTTTACTTACTTTTCCATATGGAGTCTTTGGCAGGTATACTGTCTGATAAAATGAGCGAAAGCACCACTCTTCTGACCCAATGAAACTCTCTACAAGAAGGATAAAAATCATGTGTGTGTGTATGAATGAGAGAGAACTTTCTTGGGGCTGGTTGAAGACTGTGGAACAAGCTCCTCCAGGAACTAAAGGACCATCATGATCCTCACCACCTTCCGTCTCTCAGGCCTAACTGATTTTGGCATCTGTAAGCCTCTTTCCCCAGGCACTTGTGACAGTGACTGATTAGTGACTCTAGTCACTAGCTTAGTGACCCTCTTCAAAACCAGAGCATTATTCATGCACCCCCAAGATTCACAGCATGCAAACAAAACAAGAACAGGCTTAAACATGTATTTCCCCTTACCTGAACTTTAATCTGTCCTTGGAGCTTACCAAAGTTTGCAGTCAGTCTCTGGGCTGGAAAAAGCAGACTGTACTGCTCCAGCATGCTATCTATGTCTCTACAGCTATGGCTTCTTGCATCCCTGTCAGTGCTCACTGGCACTGACTGGGCAGCCCCTAGCAACTCACTCAATGGCCCTTCCTCCCTAGCCCAGCATTTTTATGGTTTAGTATCCCCTTTGTTCCTAGGCTCAGCACTGGGAAGACTAAACTTTGCCAGTTTATTTGAAGCCAGATGGAGGGTATGCCCTAATTAATAGCATCCCTTTGCTTTCCTAAGAACCTCTGGCTGTACCCTATCTTTGCCATTGTTTCATTTCCTGTTCAGTTCCCTCCAACAGCCGTCTTACAAAGTTGAACAGTCAGGCTGAGACACCCACCCCATAATACCCTATAGCAAGGATGGCCAAACTGGTGCTCATGAACCACATGTGGCTATTTTACAGTTAAAGTGTGACTCGTGGAGCCCAACAATGCCCCCCATTCTCTGCCTACCAGTCTGGGATGGGGAGCTCAAAGCTTCTGCCCTGTGGCAGAGTGATGGGGCTAGAGGATTCTGCACAGCAAAGAGGAGCGTCTTGGGGGGTCAGTAAGTTTGGCCACTTCTGGCCTATAGCCTAGTAGTTAGGGCAGTCAGCTACGTCTTCAAGCCCAGGATATCGCAACACTGAAAGAATTCTTCACAGTCCAACTGGATACAATTTCAAAAGATATTTGTGGCCTCTCTCGAAGTGATGTAAAATCCCAAATGACTTACTTGGAAAATGAGCTACAAAAGACTGCCATCGAAACCAGTGAAATTAAGGAGGCAGGTTTTTTTTTTTTTTAAATTCAGACTTGAAAAACTGGACGAAAAACAGAATGACTTAGAAAACAGATCTTGAAGAAACAAATCTCCTGTTGGACATTGCTCAAGGTCTAGAAGGGAAGGTTATTATCAGCTTTCTTCAGAAGTTGCTACCTGACATACTTAAATTGGACCCCCAGTTTTCCCAATTAGATACAGAAAAAGCTCATTGAATACCTGGTACAAGACAACAGGAGTCTGGGGAGCCCAAACCTATCATCTTCAAGCTCCTGAAGTTCAATAATAAAGTAACATTAATGAATGCTACCAGACAAGCTGAAACCTTTACATAAAGGGCCACACTGTCCTGACTGCTCAGCATAGCTTAACAAAAAGAGGGCTGCATTCAATGGCATAAACCAAAACCTGAGGCAGATCAACATCAGATATAGCAACAAGTAGCCATCTATTTGCACAATGGATTTAGCAGACACCACGAGATTTTGCAAATCATCCTCTGAATCTTGGCAAAAACTTCAAAGACAGACCAGATTTGACCAAAAATAGCAAAAGTATAACTTTTCAACGTATACTGTTTAGGTATGATCCTGAAGGAAGATACATTTGTCTTGAAGATAGTTTCAAACTCGAAAAAAACTTAATTCTGGATTTACAATCCAAGTGGAGGTAATTCTGAATTTTTCAAAGACATTGCAGATATTCTCTCATTTAAAAAAAAAAAAAAAAAGACATTCCTGTAACACTAGATAGATGTCTGGACAAATCTAATTACGTGACTCAGCTCTCAAAGTACAATAGGCAACCCTTATTATTAATGAATGAACTTGATTTAAAAGATACATGGAGATTGAGACACCCTAAGGAGTGTGACTATATATATTTCCTGACACATCTTACTCCAGAATTGGCTTTGTTCTTGTGTTTTCAAAACTGATTCCAGCATGCCTAGAAGCAGCTATTGGTAATACATTGATCTGAGATCATGCACCAATTATGCTTACCATGGTGCTGGTTACACATCATTAAAATCTTCTAGGGTGAAAGCTGAACACTCATCTACTAAAAGATGCAAAGTTTTGTTCCATAGTTGATTCAGTCATGTCTACTTTCATACTAAAAATAAGCACCCAGTTACCTCAGATATAATTTTTTGGGAAGCTCTGAAAGATGTGAATATATAAAGTGTGCCTCCCAGAAGAAGAAAAAAAGATCCAAGATACTAGGCTTTCTGGATAAGGAAATGGATGAGTTGCAGAGAATACACAAGATTGACACAAATAAGCCTTAAAAAGCCTGGGCATGTTTAGTCTTCAGAAAAGGAGACTAAGGGGGGAACAAGACAACAGTCTTCAAATATGTTAATGGCTGTTACAAAGAGGATTGTGAGCAATTATTCTCCATATCCACTGAAGGCAGAACAAGAAGCAGCAATGAGCTTACTCTGCAGCAAGGGAGATTTAGGTTAGATATTAGAAAACATTTTCTAACTATGAGGGTAGTTAAGCTCTGGAATAGGCTTCCAAGAGATGCTGTGGAATTTATATCACTGGAGATTATGAAGAA
Source organism: Emydura macquarii macquarii (assembly GCF_026122565.2). NCBI lineage: Eukaryota > Metazoa > Chordata > Testudines > Chelidae > Emydura > Emydura macquarii. Next base: position 7,993,602 of record NW_027133034.1, on the reverse strand, counting down.
CAGGCACACTGTAAGCTGGCAACTTGGCCCAGCAAGGGTGTTGTGGCCCTTCCTTGGGCTCAGGCTCAGAGGAAGGCCACAGCCCCTTGTTCCAAAGCAAGAGTTAGCGGGTTTGCCCAAGTCTGTAGCCCCCAGCCCTCAGGCGGGGCAGGGCTGGCCAGGAGTCTGTAGTCCCAACGCTCAGTTCCTCTGTGGCAGTAGGTTCAAAGGACACAATCACTCCCAGGGTGGCTAGGGAAGGGGGGAGGAGGGTGCAGGCCCACCTGACTCCACTGCATCCCAGCCCAGGGCCCTATCAGTGGCACAGAGGTTCTGCCACTGGGTCAGCGGGGCTCCAGCCACAACACGCTGACACTGGTGCAACCACAAACTCAGCCAAACTATAGTTGGCTCCCCCTGAGCTACTTCCTCCCACCCTGAACCCGGGTACCTGGAGCCAGGGGTCTTCCTCCAAGTCACTGGGGTAGACGGCACATGGGAGTCCCACTTGTCCTTCACCAGCAGCCAGCGGCAGGTCTGAAAACGCCTCGGGGCCATCAATGGATGGCAGCTCCTCCAAAGTCACAGGGTCCCAGTGGGTCCTCTGACACACACAGGGCTCAGGCAGCTTCTCTAGGTCAGGGCTGGCCTCGGGGGGTCCCTCCCAGTCAGCAACCTCCAGTAACTCTTCCCAGTTACTAGGGCCTGGCAGACCCTGAAGGTTCCAATTACTGGAAGGTTTGGTCTACACAACCATGGGGCCTGAGTCAGGCCCAGGCCGCAGCTTCAGGGAAGGCACATCCTTCTCAATCAGCAGCTTCCCCCTGACTGAGCTGCTAGGTCGCCTTTTATACCTCCCTTTCCTATCCTGTCCCCGCCCTGGCTTCTGGGTCTGTGGCCTGCAGTGTCCTAATCTGCCCAGCAGAGGCATCGTGGCCCTTCCTCGGGCCCAGACTCCAAGGAAGGCCACAGCGCCTTCCGACACAGACCCACCAACGGGAGTTGGCAAGGGGGGGAATTGCCCAGGGTCCCAGCGATTTAAAAGGGCCCGGACAGAGGATAGATACATGTCCTCCTTCTCTCCTCCACACCCCCCCGCCTTCCTCTGAGGCCCCCTGCCGCTTGCACTCTCCACCCCTCCTCTGAGCCGAGCTTATTTATTATGAGCCTTACAGGTTCCTGGGTGGCTGAGGAGGTGGTATCTGCTACTCAGATTCCCGGGTTCATCAGTAATCTCCCTGGGGAGTCCAAGGTCCCAGGAAGCTGAGTAGTAGATACTGCCTCCTCAGCCACCCTGGAATCTGCATGGCACGCAATAAATAAGTAAAAACTTCTAGCAGAAGCCCACTTGGATCTCAGCCATCCCTTTCTAGGAAGGCCATTGACTGTTCTGCCCTGGGGCCTGAAATTGCTGTTGGTGGGCCTGAGAACAGGTTAGAATCATCTGTTGGTGATGGTCTAGGAATGCATAGTCCTTCCACAGTGCTGGGGGCTGGACTAGACTTTTCAAGGTCACAAGGTCCCTTCCAGTGCTACATTTCTATGATTTTATGACAGTCATTGTACCCTCCCCTTGTCAACCAGAATGTCATTTGGCCAAACTTCTCTCTTTCTGTTTCTAATGCTGTGGAGCAATCAGAAGTTTATAGAGAAGAGGCATCCGCTTCTTCTCTTGCTATTAAACCTCACTGAAAGGTGCTCCCTGACTCTTCTTTTTCTTTCCACACAACACCATTTCATTGTCTCTGTTAAAGTGCGACTTTAATACCACCTAATGGCTGACAAAAAACACAGGGTCCCTTTTTCAGTTTCCACAGCCTTTATCTCCATCCCTGTATTTCATGCTTTCATCCATAAAAACTAGGATTTTCATTTCCAGAGTCAGCAATAACAATTGACACAATAGCACTGTAAGGAAAGAAAAAAAAAAGCTTAGAAGAAACTCAACGATCTCTTAAATTTGAATCTTAAAGCTAGCATTTCATGGGTTTCTGCAGTAAGAAACACCTTAAGTCTGAAGTCAAACCACAGGCTTTCATCTATAGATAATTAAAATGACCCTATGTTTCAAGACATAAGTCAAGGATTTTCAGGAGTACAGTAATCCTTATGGGCTAACCTTCAAGAAATTTTCTTCACAACATGGGAGAGGTACTACAAAGAAGCTTAGGGACCAAGAAGATAATTTAATGGACTCTTAACCCCTTTCAATTGATGTACATGATGTGGGATTAGGAAATAGAGCAACTATTTAAGTGTCATTCCGTTTTTCATTCCACTCAGCAAAAAGTCTAGAAAGCGTAGTTGTTTAAAATTGTATGTGCATCTGTTCTTCTTGGCACTGAATCTTAGATCTTAAGAGAAAAGGTGGGGGAAGCCTTGTTGCATTATAATTGTATCAGAATATCCCATTTAAATCAAATGTCATTTTCTTCTGGGATGATAGCACTCTAAAATTAAAAAGTCAATTTTAAATTAAAAAAGGTTAATTTGTTGACCTCAACTTTGTTTAATTGTTACTAATGCATTTTATGCTAATTAAACATGCTTTCCCAATAATTATATGAGGAAACTGCAAAGCTTTTAAGGCTCCTGTTAATCCAGCACCCTGTGGCTGCTTGTTTCTAATTTGTTCATTTTAATACACCAATTATATGAATTAGACAAATAAATATGTCATAAAGAATCTATCATTTCGGGAACCCTGACCTGCAAATGCTTTAAATTTGATGAAAAATACAATGCTGCATCATTTCTCAGCAAAAATAATGAATTCAGTGAACAAGGGTTTGGGTCTTTTTGTGGGGAGGGAGGGTTAGTAGATTGAAACATCAGCATTGTCTAATTGTTAGACTTCAAAATCAGACGACTATGTATAACGTTCAAGCTAATAAAGAAAAAAAGGGCACTATATACCAATAAACTAATAGCTCTAGAGAAAAATATGTGATTTTAGATATTCTACCCGGGCAGCATTAATTCTGGTATTTTGTAACTTTCATTGCTTGAATTTGTAGTCTTAGGTCTGTTCTACAGTACCGCCAGTGGTCAACGGGAGATAGCTTGCGTATCTCCTGTCAACTTACTTATGTTGCCGTACCACAGCATCTCCACTGCGCTGCATCAATGGCAGATGCCTCCAATTGATGCAGCCTTACCATTTTGAGGGGGTTGATTTATGGCATCGACTAGAGAGCACTTCTGGGATCGATTGAGAAGGTCTTCACAGCCCACTCAATTGATCCCACTGCATCGATCCGTGCAGCCCTGGCAATGTAGACATGCCCTTAATAATGCTCTTAAAATTTAATTCATTTTGTCTGTAATTTTTATAGGGTTTTTTTTTAAGAGTAAATAAAGGCAAAACCAAATTCTATTAGGTTCATCTGTACCAACTCTATCCCGATCATCCACATGGCTTGATATCTGAACCTTCAGCACAGACCTCTAGTGCTTGAGCTACAGAAGTAACAACACTGACTGTTAGCAGAAACTGTTCATTATTTGAACCATTACTTGGACCAGCCACTAGAGGAGGCTGATCAACATACTGAAACAGTCCATTATACAAGATAACCAAGCACAAAGATTTGGAAGAGTCTTTTTGAGACAGTATGACTAAGAGGATAACACTAAGACTTGTGTCTATACTAAGGGTGAAATCCTTCCCCCATTGACATCAATGGCAAAAATTCCACTGGCTACCATGGGGTTAGGATTTCACCGAGTGCATCGCATGTATTGTCACATTATGTAATGTCCCAGTGTAGGCAAGGCCTAGGTTTTGCATGATGCAGCTACACTGATAAGTAAACACCAGGTGTAGACAAAGCCTTAATATGCTTTTCTAAAATGCATGCATACGGTGCTACTTTCATATATATATTCTCTCTCAAAAAAGTTATCTTTTAGGCATAAGGGGGCAGGGTAGGGAATGTAATTCATACCTGTAGTAACAATTCCAAACACAAAGACTGAAAACTATAGATTTATTTGTTTCTTTTTTATGGCTTTCTGCTGTTGGGCTATCTTAGTCATAAAAGGGTTGGAAAAGCCTTTCAGCTGCATAGCTCTGAACACTAAAAAAGTCTATTAGTATTATAACACTCCAAACCTGTGGTGTTCCAAAGAAGGCCACGTCTGAAAAGAGTGTGTTGAATGAGTGAAATAGTAGTGTGGTTACCCATCTCCTTCCCTCTTTGGAAAGGCCATGAGCAAGTGAACTTTCCCATTTAATGAAGAGAATTCCCCCATCCTCAATCAGACTGGGGGGGGGGAAGGCTACATCTGATATATTCTGTACATAAACAGTAACACAATAGCAGTATCAAATTTGTCAGGCAATTAAACTTTATGCCAAGCTAATTCAATTTTTCTGTGGCTTTATTAAGTTCCATGAAAAAATGAAATCTGTTCTCTTCAGTAAATCACAAATTTCACAAAGTATTTTCTAACATAGGTTCCTTGCTCTGCTATTTTGATATATTAAATATCCAGCAAAGAATTTCCAGGGTCATAAATCTACAGTGATAAAATTAATCCTATTGCTGAAGAGAAATAAATATTTTATTGCAGTTTTATGAGCTTTTGTTCCCTTTTCACTTGCAAGTAGGTGTTGTTTAGTGATACAAAGACATTTTGCTGCTGAAAAATGTATTAGAACCAATACTGCAGTTATAGAAATCAGATCTACAAAGCTGTTCACTTCTCACAATGAAGATTCAAGAGTATCCCAAGGAAATCTTACAAAGGCCTATTGTCAACACCACTACTCCAGTGATTCTTCTCCCTACACTGGAAATTATTTCACTGGTATTAATAATGATCATTTCAGGAATATTTTTACAGTGCAATTTGAACATCTCTGTATTAAAGTCTACTGAGTGCAAAAGAAACAGGCAAACTTGGAGGCCACAAGCCTTGATCTAATTAATCTTTGATTTTATTTTCTGCAACTGTAACACCCTTGTTCTTCTTAGCAATGAAAGGAAACTCCAAAGAGTCCTTTGCCTTGATCATAACTTGGTCTAAGAGGTCTGACATAGTGACATTCCATAGCAAAAATCAAGTTTACAAAAATTGAGACTGTGTAGCTTATAAAATAATTATATACTATATAAAGAATATGGGCCAGATCCTCAGCAGCAAAAGAACTTAATTTGGCACAATTGAGAAAAGGTCAGTGCAAAGGTAAGAATTCCAGCTGAGTAGTTAAAGAAGTGAAATTGCGGGTCTCAGGGTGGGAGGGGGAAGGGAGTGATCTAGTCCCATATTACAGTTTATAGAAGCTGTACCACTTTTTGATCAGGGTACAGCAGATAAGCACACTAGGCCTGATTTTCTATGGCCTTGGCATCTTGTCCTGTCATTTACACCTGGGCAAAGTGAGTCTAAATGTTACCATTCTGATTTGGTAGCCTTTTACACTCACTTTGCACAGCTGCACATGAATAAACAAACTGTGAGGTGGGAGGAGAATCAAGCCAATGCCCAGAGGATTTCTATGTAGCTTGATAATTCCTTAAGAACAGCAAATGAAAATGGAATCAGGGAGCGTTTGTGAGGAAAACTTAACTCACTAAGACATCATGATCTATTTAAAACAAAAAAAAGCCTCCAGATGTTCAACATTGCATTGCCTTAAATGAAAACATATCAGAGAAGGCACACATCACTCAACAGGATGGGCTTTTGTCAACTACTAAATGATTTGGCCAAAACACTGGCTGTGTCCTTTAATTCCTTTGGCAAGTTTCTATTTAGATTTGAGGTAATAAATGTTTGTGTTTTGGGATTAATTCATTAGAGGATCTATCTTTGGGATTAGGCTACTCAATGTATGTAAATAGGCATGAGTTCTCCCTCTCCCTGAATTTTTCCCTTCCCCGTTTTGGAGAATGAGACACACACAGTATTTTTCAATGAGTTAATTAGTCAGTGTGCTATAATTGCTGCATATGTTACTTATGTAAACTCTGAGGATACCTAGCAGCCTGTATAATAAACAGCTCTCTCTATATCTTGTTGCAGCATAGTTTTTCTACACTTAAAAGATATCACTGAGGAAATCTTTCTTTTAAGATGTTTTTTCCTTCTTTTAAATATTACTCCACACTGCAAGTTTCTCTAAATAAATACACATTTGTCTGTATGAAAGTAGAAGAAAATAGGAGGATTCAAGATTTAAAATATATTCTCTTTGAATAGAGGGGGTGGAAAGATGTCTGAATATATCATGCAACTGTGCATTAGTGAGATCAAATTCTGGTTTTTAATTAGATTGGAATTGACAAAGCCTAGAAGTGGTTTTGTCTTGAATTCAAAAGTATTAGCTTGCCTGTCCAGGCACATAGGTTCTGATACAGCTCTCATTAAATCAGAAGGATTCTTTCCATTGATTTCAATGAGAGTTATATTAGACCCTTATACTGGTACTACGGTGATGAGCATGGTAAGATCTGGGATGGGCACTATTCTCAGAGGAACAGAATAATTTTACTCCTTATCTTGCACCTTTTAATTAAAGCCTCAACTTGATTCCCTGCCACTACTTCTCCCTCCTGCATTATTTTTCTGTCCACTCACCCATCTTAGATGTATTTATAAGGATCCTAACTCTTCTATATCTGAACACTAAGCAAGTGTTCTTGATTCCCTGACATGCTTTTTCCCTCCTGAATCAGCTAGATATTCATCCCACAAATAAGGCATGTAAACATCACATTGAGAAAGTGTTCACATTCTCCTTCAGATTAAAAGAAATGGAAGGATCCCCATAATTGCTTTAGCCAGCAGTAGAGCTCTTCAACTATCATCCTGTGTATATGAATAGCTTTTCATTTTGGCATAGGTGACAAATGCAGTGAGCAATTACTAATTCAACTCTGTAACCAACAAAGTTTTAGCTGACGAGGAAAGGAGAAACTTCGTATGACCATGAGTTAGAATATAGCATAAAACAATAGTGTTAAACTTCAAGAAAGTCAACAGAAATTTTAAAAATTAGCTAAATCTGCAGAGGGTTATGGAAAACTGTAGGAGCAGAAATAATATCTGAATGACATTTGATTAAATATTTAATTAAGCTAAATACACATTAGTATCTTAATTCAGAATGTATTCTGTGGAATAGCATTCCACTGAAATGAAGATGAGACATTTAAAAACTTCCTTTTAGCTGATTATATTTGATAGCTCATATGCTTTCTGCTGCTACTTGCTGTTGACCTTACACTTCATCCAAGTCAAAGTCTTTGTTCTACTTTTCTACTGAAAAAGTGAACAAAGTCCAGGGGAAAAGACTGTGCTAGTGAGGAAATGTGCTGCAATTCACTAGGACCAAGGAAAGTAATCTCCAGCCCCAACATGTGTTGCAAAACTAGAGCAGCTGCGTAGCTAGCTCACTGCTGTGTGTAGTATGCGTGGGGGGGGGGGGGGGGGGGACGACTGCTGGAGGAGGAAGAGCAGTGAGTGTGGCCTATTGTCCCTTCTTACCATTTAAGCCACATGGCCCAACACTGTCAGCATTTGTGGCCAGCACACCTTTTTGCCCTGTCTGTTTTCCTCTGGGGACTTGCAGTGGATGTACATTACTTATATTTTCAATGAAATAATTGTACTTATTTTATTACACTTGTCCATTGCATATAAATGCTGAATAAGGATATTTTGATGTGAACAATATAGAACATAGTCCCCCATACACCAAATCCTGCCATCTGCTCTGTGGCTCCAGAAAGAGCCCAATACTCAGTTGTAAAATACAATGAGACATGCCAGAATTTAACTGAATGGCAGACAGGATGCCTGGAGCTTGTGCAGAGAGGCTGCACTCCTCGTGCACTGTAGAGCACAATTTCCATGATGGTTCAATGCACCTCAGTATGCAGCAGAAGATTGGAGACCAGGCAGGCTAGGGAGGAAGAAGGAGGCTTCTGAATCTGCAGCTAGCAGATCCACTGTCATTCCTCCCTCAATTTAGAGAAGATGCAGAACACACACAAGTGACTGGCGGCTCTGAAGCAATGATGCTGCCCTAGTGACCTCATTCTGTTCTGCTGCTTGGGAAAGGAGGAGTATTCCGTCCTTACTGAGAACTCCTTCAGCATGTCACGTACATTACATTGGAGCATAGTACAAGATTTGCCGCTAGTAACACTATGAGGAGATCAAAATACAATGTAATCTAGTACAACAATGAAACTGCTCCTAAGCCCATGGACATTGTTAGGAGCTCTTCAACTGACTTCCATGGGTTTTGAATCAGGGCCAAAGTTTCCAGCAGAATTTTAAAATTGTTCATCCTTGTTCCTTGTAAAATGAGAAATGATACCACCACATAGTATAGCTTTAGGTTTTAAAAAGAAAATAAAAGTAAATGAAAAAAATGTTAGTGCAGTAGACAAGGATTTAGCTATTTAACTTGCTAGGTAGCTTTGAACTAGACATATTTTTTTACTTCTTCCGCCCGTCCCGTAAGAGATCTCTTTTTAGATCAAGAATGAAAATGATAGCCTGATGTCTAAATTTTAAGCAAATGTTCTAAAGACATAAGTTAAAATTGCACATATCTTAGATAATCAGACCTCTGAATAGCCCCTCACCATTGAGCACTGAGCAGCCCTTTTTTTTTTGGAAACATGCAGGATTTGAGATCATATCTAACTCTGAGCTTCATGGATCCATAGATCAGCACAGAGATCATTGTCACAATTTGAAAAGATTAGAGTTACAATTCATTACAATTAAAGCTAATTTCTAATTCTGGTGCCAGGATGAGACCTAATGCAGGGGTCAGATTACCCCACATCTACCTACCGCAGGGTTTTTCCACCTTCTTCTGAAGCATCTGGTACTGGTCACTATCAGACACATGCTACTGGACAAGATGAGCTTTGGCTCTGATCCAGTCTGCCTCTATGTACAATTTGGCCCTTAAAGTAGCATAATACTCTGTACTGCATGGTTATGCTTTGAGGAAATGGTTGAAGGGACTCTCTTTCCCAGGCAAAAACGCTGGCCCGGATTGCAACCTACCACTCAAGAGTATTAGACTGGAGAACTGCCAGTAGCCACAGCCAGTAGACTATTCAAAGATGGCATATTTTGTCACATTTATATGGCCAAGCCCACACCTCCCTTTGCATATAAAAATATATCCAAAACATGCTCTACACATTGCCCCACTTGCATGGAACATTAAAACACACCACCACACAATGCTTCCTGGTTGTTCTGAGCTATCCTGCTTTGACTTGTGTCGAACACAACTGGCACCCTCTGTTCACCTTCCCAGTCCACTTCAGCTCAGGGAAGAGCTTTGCTCATAATATGAAAAATACTGTTGAACAATAATCATTGTATAGTTAAAAACACAAACTGGCAATTAAACAAGCAAAAAATCCAAACATGAGAAAATGCCTTAGAATTAAATAAGTAAATGAAGTCTTCAAGTGTGATTCTAGCATGATTCAGAACTGCCTGGACCTCTTGTTTAGGTTAAAAACACATTTGTATTAGCCCCTTATGGGCTTTTTTGCTTGTTTGTTTGTTTGTTTGTTTAAACTGTGATGGGATCAAACTGCAGTTTCATGCTATCAAAAGAACTTACAGTATAGAAGGGAAAACACAATGGGGGAAAGTGACTAAATTATGTAAAGCTCAAGGGAGGGGGAAAAAAGGGTTGCATTACTGGAAACAAGGTAGCAATATCCAGAAGGGGAAGCCTCAGAAGAGAATGGGCACTGATCTAATATAACAGATTTGTCTGCTAATATACTGCACAGAAATGCCGTGAGAGCAACCAAAGCTTTGCTACAATACACTATTTAAATGTGGAAGCCAACACATAATGATACAAATCTTCATTTGCTGGCTGACCATCTGAATGTAGCAGTTCATCTCTCTTTCTTTTTTGTCAGGACAACTTCAAAAAAATTTAAACCTGAACCTGAGATCTCTGAATACTAATCTCCAGAACATTTGAGAATCTTTGTTCTTTATGCTATTTTTCCCCCACCTTCTCTCAAAAAGCTTGGACAATAGAATGTATTCAATCTAAGGCACTAATTCTGAACTCCTCCAAACACAGATTTTCTATTCTTCTTCTCTGTGGTACAATACAGTTCATCCATTTTTTATTTACTAATTTATGAAAAAAGGTGGGAGGGGGAGACCTTTTGCTGAGTAAACATGAATTCCCTCATGTTCATTAAATATTTAATAGTCTTGCAATCATGACAGGATTGGTTAAGCATTAATATTATTTAGCAGTTCAGGGTGTAACTGTCTTGTGATTTTTGTTTTAAAAAACACAGTATTTCTATTATTGATTGTCCTTTTTTGATCAGATTGGCAACAGCAAGAATGAGATTTGCTACAGTGTTTTCCAAGACTATATCAAACTTAGAGGCAACCTAACCCTACTGCAGGACTCTAACAAATGACAGTGTAGTTTAGTTTTTACCATTTCATGGATTAGTTTAAAAATCTGACAAATTTATTTTTTAGGTATTCAAATGCATTTGGACTTATTTCCCAGCGACTAAAACAGCTGGGTTCTCTGCCGCTGTGTCCCTACCTTATGCATTCAACAGCAGCAGGGACAATGACTGGTACATCCTTGCCCCTACAAATCCTGATGGCCAGGAAATAATTTTACAGGGCAAACTAGAAGGGCATGTGATAGGACTCCTACTTCTGCTCTTTTGTAAAGGAGAAGCATGCACCCCCAGGTTAGTCCATGCTGCAGATAGCAACAAGAGCATCAGGGAGCTGAGGAGATAGTTCCAGTTCAGAGCCATTTAACTCAGACAACAACCCCTCTTTGAGGCAGTGATATATGGAAGCAGGATCTAATATTTCCTTGAGCAAGGCTTGGAACCATACCATGGAAGAGTCTTTCTTGGCTTACTAGTGTATTCACACAGGACAAGACCATAGAATTCTACAACAGTATTAGTGCTTTGTCAAAACAGAAATATGGAAGTCGAGATGACTCAACATAAATGAAGGATGAAAATTAAAGAGTGCAAATTTAGTCTGGAAGCTGCAATATTTTCAATGCTTTGTTGTTTTGTCCCCCCTGAATTTGTTATGAAGGGTCTCCCCTAAAAAATAGACTAGTGTTCTTCAGTAGACGAGGGAAGGAAGGAATTTTCTAAACGTGATACCCCTGCCTCATTCAGAAGATGGTCTAGTTGTTCATGGAGTAAACAGTTCAGCTTTAAAAAAAAATTCTTCACATTTGCAAAATGCATTTGAACTCTGATGAAATGGTAATACTGACCCTGCTGTTTGTTTCTTTTACTTAGTGGATTGTAATGCAGATCATCAAATGCTAAAGTAAAGAATTGCCTTTCTCTAAATGTTCAGCGTTTACAGGCTGGATTTACTGGGAGGCAACCCAGGTGACAGCCTGGGGTGCTGTTTTTGTTGTTAGTGACAAAAGGGACAATAGAATAGAATGTTTGAATAAAATGTTTCAGGTATTTTGTATGTGGATTTATTTTTCATTAACCTCCTAATACATTTCAGTTATTCTTAAAATTAAAAAGGTTCTATAGCTTAGAGGAAAACTTTTTTATTTGCTTATAAATGGCATGAATAAATACAAATGTATAGATCCTAGCATACAAATGTATTGTTTTATATGACAGGGCTAAATCACACAAATTAAATCATTCATCAAAGTCCTAAAATGGGCTACAAATGCAATAAAAAATAGGGTATCCAAAAATGTAACAGGGGGAGGGGTGGCAGGGTCCACGACGCTCTTCCCCTGAGGCATCATTTGGTCTAGGATCAGCCCTGATCAGATGCACAGTAATGGAAAATAGAGGTCTCCATCATGGGTGTATTTTTTGTAGAAGTTATATTTATGTTGTATGATAAAACACGGTAAGTTTCTCTTTTTATTGGTAAAACATATTTAATGGCTACAGGTAAACTGTATGTCTATATAATCCTGAATATATATGTGTTGTTAGCTCTTGGTGAGTCATCCAACAGAAAATGATGAAGAAAGTTTATGGCAACAAATCCTGTCATAAAAAAGTCACTCTTTTATTTGAAACAATTTTTGCCATGAAAGCACATTTCAGCCCTTTAAGATACCTCTTCACAAGATTTAGTGTGTCCAAAGTAAGTTCTATAGTACAGTTAGTGGTAAACTTCAAACAAACTCTTAGCAGTTGAGCTGAAACTGACTTCTAAATGTATTGTTACTGAACTTATTTGTAACTAACCAAACATTATTTTCTCACCTGCAAGAATAATATTTGTGCATATGCATATACACATGTATTTCTGCGGTTGTTAATAGTTCTTAAAAATAATCCTTTTTAAAAGAACCGATAAAGACCAACTATGTTCTGTATTTTCATGCAATTTATGACAGAAAATTTATTCTGAATTAGGATTTTGTTTTCATATACTTTTACCAGTGTTTCACCAATTCATCAGCATTTATTCAAAAATAAGAAACTAGAAAGCAATGTATCAGAGATGGAATAAGTGAAGGTTATATTAGTTTTCACTTTGTGATACCTCAGCTGTTTTGTTTTGTTTCTGCATTAACTTCAGTGGGAATTGGGCCCTAAATATGTCACATTATAACTGCTGCGGTGCTTCTAAAGCTTAGAAAATAATCATCAGTGAACTGTTCTTGAAACACATCAATGGTAGTCTACACACCAGACAGACACACACTGTTGGAGTGAGGAAGACTACCATCTTCTTTAATCTTTTCTGAATTTTAATTTTTTTCTCAGATGAGTAACTTTTACCACAAAAGTTAGAGAGTAGAGCTTAGCTGGTTTTGGGTTTTTGTTTGTTTGTTTTTGTTTTTTCTACGGTCAAAACACTTCAAAGAAAAGACTTTTCGACCAAAATGAAAATTTGTTCAACAAATTCATTTTAATGATTTATTTTCAATGAAAACAAAGTTTTGTGAAGTAAATATTTTTGGTTGTCAAACACTGACAGTGTTTAACAAAAATAGTTTTTGAAAACCAAAATATGTCTGGTTTTTCATTAAAACCTCCCCCAAAACTAACAAAAACAAAAACCTACAACCCGCTAAGCTCTACTCTCTAACTTTGCTGGCAAAAGTTACTCCTCTGGGAATATAGCAGGCACCTAACTGGCCATATCTGTGAACAAATACCTAATGGACACAGTGAGGTGCTTATGAGCATAAATTATGTGGAAATGTGTGCACAGAATTGTGTGCTCCTAGTATTGACCTGTGTCTGGCCCCCCCAACCCCAAAAAGGAAGGGGGGGGTAGTCTTTCTGGAAAAATCTTCTTTCTAGCCCTGACGTAAGGAAGATGGCTGGTTGGGTGGGGAAACAAAAACATCAAATCATGAGAACTGAATTTCAGCTAAAAGAAATTATTGAAGCTAAAACCATGCATGAATTGATTTGTCTTTATATATGACATACCCAGTTGGTCAAAGCTCTCATTAAAATATTTATGTAACAATCTAATTGCTTTTAAGAATAAGTGGCTTACATGTTGAGTAAATACTATGAGTACAAGCAATAACTGCTACTGCATAGTTTACAGGCCAGTTTAAGTCACTGCTGATCTTTCAAATGCAATTTCACGTAGGGAATTGCCAAAAAACATATTGTTTCTTACAAGTTTCAGTCCATTTTTGCCAGAATTTCTCACAGCCTAATTATAATTGTTTAGAATGGCTGGTGCTGAACTCATGTAATTCTTTATTAATATAAATACATTTGCAATATCCATTACCAGAAGAGCTGGAGGTTCATCATAGAATTTATCATGTACTAGGAATAGACATGGGTTAAAGGTCTCCCTACTTTTTTATTTAATCTCTGAATTTACAGTTAGGTTCCTATGTTAGGGGAGTCAGTAGAGACACCACATAAAACTGTTAGGAAAATACATTCCTCAGATGATAGGTATGGCATCTAAGAATTACCCTATCTAACGTCAAGAGGTAGATTATGCCTGATCTATGGCAAAGGCTAATTTTAAAGTTATGGGTCCCCTGAGAAAATTCTGTCAACTCAGCATTCTGATTGATCACAGTGGGTTTATAGCTGTGTTCCTGGTCTTTCAGGGTTCCATATGGTCCATATCCAAATCCTATTGAAATCAATGGAAAGACTTGACAGTCTTTTATTAGGGTTTCATCCAAATCCCACTGAACTGGATTCTGTACTGTATTTGTACCCAATGCAGCATACAGCGCACGGTGTCATTTGTTCTCATCAGCCTGTCCTGCCTATCGGCTGGACTGCACTGTGCTTTCAGGTGGTTACTTTAACTGAACTGAGGTTCTATCTCAGAGATTCTTGCATGTGTAGTTTCCAGTGTTTATTGAACATTAAACTAAAGGGATTGTTCTGATGAGTTGTGAGGTAAGATCAGTATCTTCAACAAACTTAGGAGTTAATAGTCTACATGCACACCCCCCTGTGGCTTTGTTATTAGAGAATTGTTCTTTAAATTACATAAAAAATAAAGCCCAGTTTTAGGGACTGTGGTTGGGCAACATTGGATCAGCCCTAATCATCATCCAACTAGGGCCATTACAGAGACCACCTACACATCCTCTACACAGTGTATTCTGGGCAAAGGAACCACAGTGTCCCACTCCATTGCTGAACCCCCTTGCTGTGGGTCTCAGAAGGGGGAAGACGCTGGACAGGACCCATTAATTAAAAACAAAACCCTTAATCAGACCTGTCTAAAAGGCCTCAAACATGCTTTAATAGGCTAAACAGTTTGGGATTCTTGTGAAAAGTTTTGCAGTCACTAAAATGGCCAATATATATATATGAACTCTGATGTCTAGAATTGTGAAAAGAATAAACACTTCATAAAACCTCCTGCCACAGAACCAAACATATTGAAATGACTTTTTATGGAGATATTGAAACAACAAAAAAAAGAATACATAAGGCTTGTTTCTCCTGAGGGTTCAATTATTTGGAGTGCTGGGAGCGAACTTTGATTGATAAATCTAACCTTTACTTTCCTGGCAATAGTTTGATCACAGTGATGAGAGCGTTAGAGGATGGAAGAATAATATTTGGATTGCAACAAAATAATGAAAATGCAGAGATTGCCTTTGACTTTTACAAGATGAGAAATGATTTCACATTTTGACTATATGATGGCAGGAATCCCTTCTATAGCAGGCAAGCCTGGACTTTGTATGAGGTTATTTTCCAAAATTTACAAGGTTGCTTGATCTTTTCAAGCAGAATTTTCATGACACATCCAAATGAAATTCAAGTTATAGCGGCAAGAGGTGTTTTTTCAATTGCATTAATGACTGACAAAGCCAATGTCATGACTGCATGTTATATATGACATTTGAACTAAAAAGAAAAAGCTGTCCAACCCAGAAGAAAACTTAAGCAGCTTTTGCAACTCAGAAAGATGTTTGCCATCTCTGCTCCCTCAAGTACAACCCTCCATAAATGTCCACCTTGACTCTTTCTGGGACTTCATAGTTCGCTTCAATTACCCTTTTAAGTCTTTATATTTCATCCTTTTCTGCCATTACATTTCTCCATCTAAAAACCTCTGTTGCTTTCTTCAACCCTTTCTCTTTATGTAGAGTGGGGCAGAACAATCAATCTGTGACTGCAATCACAACTCCCACCTACAGAGCATCATCCGATGTTGTAGGGGTTCTCTCAGTTCACTGCCCCTTTTAGTCGTTATAGTGTCACAACGGTCTGTCATTGTACATGGCCTAGCCCTGCAGCCAGCTCATTGCTCAGTTCATTCCCCCCTTCTGGAGTGAACAGAAAAGTCCCAGATAGGAAATCCCAAAGCCTAATAACTCCATCTGGGGCCTGAGATATGTGGTCTCTTCTCCTTCTGATGCCTGTACCTTCCCTCTTGGTCTGGGAAAGGGTAGAGGGACCCAGACCCACCCTGGGATCCTGTTTTAGGCAGATAAGAACAGCTTCTTTGATCCCTCTTCTCCTTCACTGAACTACTTCTACCTTCACCCTGCTTGTCTGTGTCTTCACCAGGTCTCTGAACTCTGCTATCCCCACCTAATTCTGTGATTTCTCACAGCTTCTGCTTAGTCAGACAAGGAGGTGCTTTCTCAAAGACCACTCCGCACACTTCTCTGCAGCAGCATGCTGTATTACGAGCAGTCCTTCTGTCTCTCACTTATAGAGTAGCCAATTTCTCCCTCCTCCACACAGGAGTTCCCCTTCAGCTCTCTCTCTGGGGCTGGGAATGTCTCTCAGGCATCTTGCCTTAGGATAGTCTATTCTCAGGCATCTTGCAATGAAATAGTCAGCTGCAAGGCTTTTGCCTTGTTGTTTTGCTGAACACCTTCTCCCATTAGCTTTCCAGACTAGAGGGTTCAGCAGGCCAGCCTTCTCCTGTCCATGTCTACCTGTGGTGTGGGAGGCAGCAGCTTTTATGTTGGTCCCCTTTTCCCAACTCCTGTGGCAGACTGCCAATATCCTGTCACGTTACTTGTGGCAATAAGACCATTTAAAAAGGTGACGTTAAACCTTATCAAATTAAGATTAATACAGTTGTGTGTGTGTTGTTGTTGTAGCGTTGCATGAACCTTCTCTAATAGGGAGGGGGGATGCTATTGTACTTCCTCTATTATCAATCCTTTGAAGCTACCACCCTTAAGAAACAAGTGTATACTAGTTCAAAGTGGATTCTCCAAGGACCAAGTGAAAAAGAAAGCATTTTTGGATAAATATGCCTGGTTTTAAACTGGCTCAGGGCCTTCTCCTTGATCCAGAAAATGGACCCAACCCCTGGTCCACAAAGGGTCCTAATCCTTAAGGTAGAGTTGGAAGGACTGGATGGTTTTTCTGAGCCACAGCTGTGATGGACTGGTAACCACAAGGAATTCCTGTTGGGTGGAGGCTTGAAGGACAGTGCCTGTCCAAGCCCATGTTAGAGTAGGGGTTAACTCTGGTAAACTTATAAGCATGTTTAGGTTCTTTTATTGTTTTAAATATGTTTCCGCTGTAAAGCTTTTTTACTCGAAGAATAAAGTAAGCTTGCATAGGAAGTGCTGTGTGGTACCTTATGACTATAGCAATTGCACCTGTTACCTGCTCGCTTTCTCTTCAGAGCCAGGTATCCTTGCACAGATATGTCCGTGCTAAGAAACACACTGTGAAGGCAGGAAATTATGCAGCCTGGAAATACCTGGCTCAGAAGGGAGAGGGACATGAGTCTCTGACAAAGGGAGGCAAGAGCTGGGGAGCCAGAAGCCTGACCAGTAAGGGGAAATATAAGTTCTGTTGCGTTGACATCCCTTCACAGTTGACTGGAAGGGGAGACTTACCCTGCCCTCTCTGCAAGGGTTTGGGCCCTTAAAAAAAAAGGTTCAGGGTCAGGATTCCTTCCCCCAAGCACCATCCATTCCCAGGACCCTTAAGTCTCTCTCTCTCTATCTATAGGACCATTCCAAACCCCTAAAGGGCTATGCTAGGTGGGAACAGGAGCTGACCATTAGGTGATATTGCCTTCCATGGCAGACTATCCCATCACCGTGGCATCAAATGAAAGCCGATCTACCATTTTAGTGCCAAAAATCTCCATCTACACTATCTCCAAAGACCAGATTTTTCCACCCTTACTGAAATGGAGATGTATCTTACATCACAAGTAGTTCCACTGAAAAGATCAAGAAATCTTGCAAGTCCATGGGATACATGAGGAACCAGTTATTACACTGGGTGGCAGCATCTGGCTCTAAGAAGTGAATTTAACCATCAGGATTTATTTGAAAGTCAAACATTCTATACTTTTCCATGCTGACATTTCGGTAAACAGGCCTTTCATCTTCCACAAAGGAAACATCATGTGGCTGCCTAAGTCTTTCTTTGCCTACAAAGTTGATCTTGAGAACTTTTGGAATCCAGTTTAGTAACAGGTTCATTATCATTCATTTTAGACAGTTCCTGACTGATTCATAAAATATTCTGAGATTTGAAAGGGCACATCATGAATCATTTAAAAATAAAAATCTGAAGTTAATAATGGACTCAGCCCCACTGTGAGCTACAGTTTGGAAAAAAAGCGTTCCTTTTGAGGCTGAGCCGCACTGGGAGAGTAGGAAGATGGAGTGCTGAAGCACCAGTGTCTGGAGGCACAATGGCTCCTGGCAATTGGGGTTTAGCTTGAGGAGAGACACATCCCTTGCTGCAACTTGACACAGGTGCACACAGTGCTTCTTATAGGGCAGCTCTCTCAGTATGGGAGGGCATGGTCACAGATCTACCCAGTCAGAAGCAACCCTTGTGGCATCTTGCAATCTCCCATGTTTACAGCATCAGAATGCTGAAAGCCATACTATGGCTGCCTCCAGCAAAGATGTGCTGTTGGGAGTGATGTCTGCCTGCCAGCTCTTAACCATGCAAAGCAAGTATAATTTAGCCCTAAATGTTTTATTTAGTAAAATCATTGCCAGAGACAATAGATAATCACAGCAAAGTGGATCAGTATAAAGAAGTCCTGTGCTTATAGGTAAATATGGGCAGTGGATCATCTTTCTACCTGCTTCCCCAGACTGCTTACTGGCTATTTGTCCCATGTCAGTCTAGATTTCTGAAACTTAGTATGCATGCACACATTTTAAAAGCTAGGTAGCAATTCTGCTAGAGCTTTGTAAATCAGTGCAGCTCTGAACAAATTTGTATTTCTCCCCCACATATAAAAAACTGTCAATATTCTAGGGTTCAATTTTATCAAATTCCAGCTTATTTCTGTTTCTCTGTCCTAAGAAGATATAATCTCATACATACACACACATATCACATGTATTGTTGTGAAAATTATGTGGTAAATTGCAGAGCCATGTGATAAATTTATGAGGCATTGTTGAGAACCTGCCTTCTGCCCACTAATCCATCTGTGCAGGTCTACTAACATTATTAACCTCTAAACAGCTGCCTTTCACTCTTCCCTTCCCTCTTTAAATTGACCTGCCAGAGACTGTTTCCTATTTTTCATCAGTTATGGAATTTCCCCTCAGAATTTCCCATTACTTGTAATTAGGCTTCTTGGATCAGCCTCAACAAGTAAATTTCAAGCCACGTGGAACAACTCTTGCAATGTGATTGATGTGCTAACAAAACTGAATCTACAATTAGTTGTGAACACATACACAGAGCCACACCTCACTCCACACAGGAAATCAGTGGAGGTCACTTTTGAAAATAAGGCCCTAATTCTCTACAGATGTCTAGTACACTGAAAACAATAGAAAACAATGTCATGCACAATGATTGGAAATGGACAAGAAGATCATTTTGAAAATGCCTATATATGTGCCACTCATAGGGCTACATTTCCTAAATGGCTTCTCAAGTTACACATGCAGAAATTTGTGTACATGTGTTTGTGTCTGCAAAATCTGCGTTTGTCCACACCCCCCTCCCAAACTGTACAACTAGTGATCTCTTTTGCCTGCAAACATGCAAACACATGTGTAAAATGTGTGATCAATTTTTCTTCCCCGCTGTGTAAATAAGAATTGGCACAGAACCTTCTGATGGGATTACTGACCTACTGGATTTAGTAATCCAAAAGTACAGAAAACGATCATTGCCTCCCCTCAGTCAGTCATGAATCTTCAGAAGATGCTCCAGATTTCACATACTCATCAGTTTTGCCTAAGTAAAGCTCTTTGGAAAGGTTCAACTAGGATGAAAGCTTATTTTCCATAGTGTCTCCATCCTGTAGTCACTCAATGGTGTTCACAAGGAAGCTACTCTTCTGTGACTTCAATGGAGATACAACTATTGTGCCAAGAATTGTGTTTGGTTTTTTTGTTTGGTTCACTGGCCAAAAGTTTTGTTTCAGGTTGAACCAAGACCATTTTTTGGTTCTCAGCAAAACAAAAGAAGAAAAGAAAAACCCCTGAAAATTTGTGGTTAAAATAACTTATCAAAACAATGCTTTTCAGGGCAATTGAATTCAGGCATTTTTATCTGCTTTTTAAAGAATTAAAAGAAAAAGAGAGGATATTTGGAAATGCCATTCAAAATCACATGAAGAAGGGTGGCGCAGCTTCTATATTGTAGAAGCCTGTAGTTAGGACACTCTCCTATGATGTGAGAGATCTGGATTCAAGTCCCTGATTTCCCTGATTCAGAGCAGGGAGTTGAACTGGTGTCTCATGCTATTGCCCAGTGGTTAGGATATGCACCTGTAGTGCAGGTGCTGGCGTGGGTCTCAGTTGCTTCTGGTGAAGCTGTTCCACTTTGTATAAATAATTACATTTTAATAGTAACGAGGACTGGAAGCCAGGTCTCTTCCCAGGTGAGTGCTCTAAGCACCAAGCTATAATATCTTTCACTCACACTCTCTGTGGCCCAATCTGGAATAAAATGTAGCAACTTCAACGGGGTAGTGAGAGAAACCTACCCCAGAATACTCTAGAGTCCCGTGGTTAGAACAGTCACATAGGATATGGGAAATCCAAATTCAAGTCCTTCCTCCTGCGGTTTTGTGAATGTCATCTAAGGCCCTCTGTAAATGGAGTCTGAATGTTTTTGTTTTGGTCAAAACTAATCGATGTTGAATTCAAATTGTTTTGGTACATTCAAAACTGCATTGGAGGGTGTGGGGGAGGGAACATCCAGCTGTAGTTACAACTGACTTAGATTTGTCCCCTTGTGTTTAGAGACACTGAAGTAACAGAGTATAGCTTGGCCGGCACAGTTCTTTTTAAATATGTTAAGACACTACGTTAATCTCTCCCTGGAAAACAAGAACTGCTTTTAAAACTCCAAGTGCTTTTGCAAACTAAAGAGAGGAAAGTGTAGTTGATTAGCCCGTTTGCCAGCAGTACCACAAAATGTGTTTTATTTCCAACTTTTTCAGAGCCTAGTGAATATAAGTCTCTATTGCTGATGCACTGTCTACATGCCTAACACCTACCTCCGCTTTCACTAGTTTTGTCCTCAAGACCAATCTTTTTTTTTTTTTAAGCAAGATGTATGGCCATCTGATCATATCCCATTTTAACCATCCAATAAGAGCGGCAGGGATTAATAGCTTAGTTCCATGGCTCTGTTAAATGCATTACAAAAATAAAATCAGCAGTTTTCACACTACTCTCCAGTTCCCCCAATGAAACCAAGGCTGCAACTGACAATATTATTTTGCCATAACATTTTACAAGCCATCAAAACAGAAGACATAACAAGGTACATGGTCAGTACTGGTTAACAGCACGTAATGATCTTGGTTTAAACCAAAGAGGCAACAGTGACCTTTAATATTTAGTCACAAGCAGTTGGGGAGGTTCTAACCTACACACACATGCACACACACACACAAAGATATGTCTACTCTGCAAAAAGAAAAGAAAAAGAAAAAAAAAGTGTTCTTAACTTGGGTTAGCTAAGCCCTGTTAACTAACTCAGGTTAAAACTGCAGGGAAGGCACGGCAACTCAGCTTTTAACTCTAGTAGCAGCTCAAGTTAAAACCTATTGGGGAGTTTGGGATTGAACTGTAGCTGCTAACCAGAGCTAAAAGCTGGGTTGCCTGCCTTCCATGTTATTTTAACCGGACTTCGCTAACACAGGTTAAGGATACCTTTTTTGCAGTGTAGATATATCCTGATGTTAGGTCCAATCATGTTAGTGAATCCTGTGAGGGGCACTGATGGTGTTGAAACTATTTAAGTCAGTGGGAACTTTGGGTGCTCAGTAATTAGGAAAGTTGAGCCTGTAGACTTATTATTGGAATGTATGCCGGAAATAGAGACATTTAAATAAAGTGCTCATTATAGAAAAATGAGTATTTATTCCTGTTTCTCTTGGCTAAATCAGACCACTGTGGTATAAAATATAGGAGAGCATCTACTTGGATACAATGTTGCTATGATAAACAGGATAATAGTACAACCTATTATTAAGGTTGTCTTACAGTTGCTTATAACTGAAGTTTTCCATGCTGGGTGTCTGCCTCAACCCTTCCTCCAGTGAAAATGGTTCAGCCATTTCTGAGAATAGAAATGGGCTGAGAGAAAAATGTTTTTCCTATATTAAATAATGGCAACCTTTTATTCGAGAAGCTCTAGCATGCCCATGCTTCACAACAGAGAGTCAGAATTTGGTAGGGCTGTGCCGTTTGCTATTCTTATGAATATCTGCCTTAATTTGGCTAAATTATAAGTCTTTGAAAAAAAATCATAGTTCATATATACATGCTCAGAAACCTGCTAGAGCTGTACAGCTCAGTTTTTGGTCCAATGTCACAAAAGAGAGTATGAAATACCGAACTGTTCTCCAGGTGAGTGTCAAAGCATGTAACTGGAAAGCCAATGATTCTCTCAAATCTAGATAGTAATTTATACCAAATGTACAGACATTTTGAAGTCTGACTGGAAATGACTACCTTTTATTATCATTACAGACTTCGTACAGCACGGGAATGTGGACACCTGACTGCTAGCACTTGCTAGAGGTAGACCTTTGTGTCTCTTCAGTTCTGCCCCTCTCCACGTTTTTGTAGGAAATGTTGATCCTCCCCCTATTTTGGAAAGCAAGTTTGTAATATCCTTTTCTAAGACAGAGTAACTCTATATTAAGATCATTTCATTTTTGCAGGCCTTTTGCTGCATTTCTTTATGGTTCAAGAAATACAGTGGATCTGAGACAGATCACTGATACCTGACAAAAATACGGAACAAACAGCTAACAATTTCTGCATAGTCTCTTAATCAACAGTAAAAAGGTCAGGGGGAGTGGTATATAAAGTTTGGAGGAGGGATGTAAGGGAAGAGCCAGTGTAGCATTATATGAAATTTCTACTCCAGACGAACAAAAGCTGTTCAGATATGGTACTAATATGTTTCATTTCTGCCTTCTGCCTGATTTTTACCTTTTGTGATGACTGACAGCTGTGTTGATTTTCTATAATGAACTGAAATTTTAAAAGTTAACTTGAAAAGAATGGGAAGATGGGTGATCACAATAATACGTATCATTTGCTTCTTGCCCACTCTTTAATGAGACACTTTTGCAACTGAAGTTTGCTTTCCTTTTCAGCCTAACGGTAACATAGCTGTTCATCCAAATGCATCTTTAAACTCTGAGTTGTAGCAAGTAGGCAGTCACCAAAGAAGTGTTTATCCGCTGTATGCACTTGAGAGCAAAATAAACATATTGACCTTCAATTCTTCTCCTTTTTTAGCTTTTTTCTTATCACAGGATGTCAGCATTCAGTGCAAGGACAAATGCCTACATTTTTGTGAGGAATGTAGACAATACTGTCATGAAACAAATAGCCTCTAGGAGGGAAAAAATGGAAGCCTTTCAAAAAGGTTTAATATAGAAAGGAGGCAGTTTCAGTGAACCCGTCACTGTATGTCAAATGCCTAAACAAGGAGGGGAGCCCTTTGGAAAAAGATTTCCTTCCCCAAAACTGCTACATTTAGTGAAGCATTTATACATGCAGCAATGACAAAACCTTAAAATATTCCACCTATCCTAATGCAATATGCATTTCCCTTTTTAGACTTATTATACCACTTATTTTCTTAGTTATTCATGATGTTTTGGCTTGTGATATGGTACGGTGACCGAAAACAAAAGCCAGTTTCCTCAGGAGCATGTGAGCTGAACAGCAGATAGGCTTTTCAGCACATTTCTCATTAACAGTTTTAGATTAACCAATATTGTTTCTTTTTTCCTGTTAGAGGAAAAAGTACATTATAGAGTACCTCTGCAACTGAATCAGTTTCAAAGGTAATAAGCGTGTATTCTGCGGTGGAAAAGGGTATTTTCCACTCATGAGTTTGGAATGCTGTTACATGATTTTAAAATCACTTAAGATCTGGTGATACAGTGTAAAGTTTTATTTATGTTTTAAACACACGTACAGGATTCTGTCCCTTCATGGAACTTAGTTTATGAGCCTCTGGTGAAACTATTAAGAAAACAGAGCATAAAGCCCAAACCCTAGAAGAAGAAGAAGAAGAAGAAGAAATGTGTCTTTAATCCAGAACTTCTACCAGAAATATCGAAAAACTCTTACATCTGTTTCTATGCCATGGCTTGTTTGCAGGATAACAGTTAGTGCTTTAGTGGCTTCTATCACCATATGTGTACAATAAGTAAAGAACATAAAACTGAATGAACACATAAAAGGAGGACAAACCCACCCAGCTTAACAAATGCACTCTCCCACCCGCTGCGTGCTGGAACGTGAATAGAACATCATCTGGATCAGAGGGATTAGTAAAACAGTCTTGGTTAACCATGTCATGTGGATGAAACAATATGTCAAAGTCAGTGTCCAATATCTGGGATCCCAGTGATTATGCTAAATTCATAATCTTGAGCCAAGGGCACGTGAAGTTGTATATTTTAATTAGATAGACCTGCATGTATACATAACGTTGAGACTCATCAATCTAAATTAGAGCTGGGAGAATTTTTTTTGACTAATAGTTTATTTGACCCCCCCACACACCAAAACACATGCAGTTTTGGTGGTCTCAAAACTATTCATGAATTTGATATGAATTCTCCAAATTGTTTCAGCCAATTTTTCCCCTCAGGACTTAAAGATGCCATTCTCAAAGGAGCAGCTGCCACTGCAGCTCTCCTTATGACTTTTAGCACAGCGATTAAAGCACCCACACAGGATGTAGATGGTCCTGGTTCAATTCTCCCTTTTGCAGACAAGGGATTTGAACTTGGATCTTCTACAGGGCCCAAGAGCACCCTACCCGCTGGGATATTCATTGGTCTCTCTATGTTTCTCCTGCTGAACATGTTCTGTCTTTTAATAAATAGTCATTGGAGCAGGAACTTGAATTCAGGTCTCCCACTCACTTGATGAGTGTCATAGCCACCTGGCTGGACAGTCACTCCCTCATTCCCTGACCCTCTAGGTACTTATTGCCATTATGAAGGCCTATGACTTACCCCTTGTCCTGTGAGAAATGACCAATTAAAAGGCCTTTATCAGTGAAACTACAGAACAATTTGAGGAGGAAAGAATCTTCTCTCTGACTCTGTGATCCACACAGACCCACTGCCACTCCATTCACATGGCTCTTACCTGATTATTCCCCTTTTGTCATGTAAGCTTAAGCAACCCTTTAGTTCATGCCTTTTCCTTTCTATTCCCATTTTAAAGATGGGGAAAATACTTAATTACCTATCACAGGTCAGGATTAATCAGTGAAACTGTAAAGGACTAAGTATTTTCTCGTATAAAATATTAGTTCTTGTGCTCAAACACGTCACAGAAGTTCAGAATCAGTTCTTTTTAACATCTCCTTTACCATACACTTTAAAATTACTAGTTCATTCTTCCTTAACCATTCCTACTATCCTACATCATTTATCTTCGGCCTAGATCCCGAATCCTCGTGCAGCACATGGCAAAGCACACAAGTCTGCTGCACTCCAGTATAAATGAGAGAAGATTCTTTGTGGGGGCAAAAGTAAGATTTGACCTCCTTCTCTCATTGGTACTTGTTCTTGCTATATTAGTGAGCTCACATCTCTCTCTACATTCTTGGCCCCTAGCACAGAAGTTTCTGAAAGCCTCACAAATGTTGACACGTGTATGCATGTTTTACATTCTTTCCTGGCCCTCAAGAAAGAAAGGTGGAGTCCAGCTCAGATGAACGCAGCCATTGATACCGTTATCACACTACTTTGGTGCTTAGCTATGTTCCTCACCCTTCTTTGGCCCCTACTCTTGTGCCAAGGCAGAAGCAATTTGGCAGGTGTGCAGCCACGGCCTTTCATACTTACTCTCTCTTCTGTGTTCCCTGTCCTGTTCATTTCTTTTCTGTTAAAAAAACTTTCACTTTTGTACAATGCTCTGCATCAGTGCTGTGCTCAATTAAGTCCCTTGAATACACCAGGGCCAGCGTCCCGGTAGGATTTTAAGTCTCTGTAGCTAGAAGGGCAATCAGCCTTACTGCTATGATACAGGCTGCATGGCAGCAGCACTGGAGAGGAAGCAGGCACTCCAGAGACACTATAAACCCCTCACACAGGTGGAACACATGCTATGCCAGGAATAGACCTAGGGCAGCTTCCTTCCTCCCCAAGGAGCACAGGAGCCATTGTGACTGAGTCACACTGTCTCCCTCTCATGCTGCTCCTGTAGCAGCACAACATCACACGACTGAACTACGATTGAGCTCTGTGTTGTCAGTGTTCCTTGTTTTTCTCTCTCTGACTTGATTTCATTTAGTTTTGGCTACCTCACCAGCTGGTTATTAAAGTAGCAAGTGCCTGTATGTAGCAGTGTGTTTCCCCACTTTGACATCGGTGTCTCATTCATGTACACTCTCCAAAGCATATGTGCTTGGTACATTTCTTTGCCTAGTTTTTTCGGTCTGTAGTTTTAAGGTGCGAGAGGTGTAATGGTCACTAGCCAGCTCAGGGTTCAGGATGTTGATGACAGCAGTAGATTGTGATCTGTTACTAGCTCAGATCTTTTTCCATTAAACAAACGTGGGGACCCTCTGTAAACCAAATACAACTGCAAAGACTTCTGTAGTTATCATAGCTTGCCCAGTTCTATGGCAAAGCTTTTGATGGAGAGGCAACTACCGCTTTTTTACATTGGCAGCACTATTTCTAATGTGGAGTTGAAGCATCAGATGCTAGCTTGACAAGTTGCCACGCATTTTAGCTATGTTCCATCTAGGTTTGTGTGTTGATTTTACATGTTCTCATTCCTCCCACATGCTCTTCTACCCCCACTCCCATTCAATTTCCTTCTTGAGCAACTCTGAGTAGGGCTTGCATTCCAATAAGGTAGAGGGGGTATAATGTGCTAGGTTTTCCTATGGCACGGTCATACCCACAGGAATCTCTTCTCCTCTTCTCTTTTTCTCAGTAAGTCCATTCTGCAGTGACTTGTACCTTGATGTCAGATAGCTGAGTTCAGGCCTTAGGAGTCAGAGACATCCCAAACTGCAAAAGAACTTTATTTCCTCAGGGTTGATCTCTTTGTGTTGTGAAATCTAAGTTTTCTTATTTTATTCTGTGTAGACAAGCGGACTCACCACTGGTACCCACCTACAAGCTGATGCAAGGCTGCTCTGTCTTTTCTAGTGCCCCCTATAGTGGTCTCTTCTTATGGTTCAGCTCTCTGGCTAGGTCATGTTTAAGTCCACCCCTTCCAAGGAAATAGAGACCAACAAAACATAAGTCCAACAGATAATTCCAAGACTATATATCTAGTCTCTAGCTCCTGACTTTGGGCCCAGTGATCCTTACACTCTTCACTCTGGGCTCTGAATTGTCCTTATTCCCTTGCCTCTCAGGAAGCCACCTTGCCAATGGCTGGTAGAGGAACCCAGGTGTACCCTCTACACTTGGTTCCAGTTCACTGGATTTGATCTCTAATTATGCCTCACACCCCTCCCAGGTGCTATTCAGTAGCATAATGGGCTGAGACTGCTGTTAATCTATGGTTAATGAGTGGGATTTATACACCACTTTCAGTCTGTGACCATGTTCACTGTCACCTCTGCAAATAGGAGATAAGTGTAACTCTGAGTTCTCAATAGTGGTTGGAGCACTTGTGAAATATTGTTCCTTCAGGTACAAGAGTTAATGCATATATTCCACATGAAGCGCGTTCTATGAAAACCATTTGTTCCCCCATACGTTTCTTCAATCAGTTTTGTTGGGTCACAATCTTCTTTGTCATGTAGTGCTCAACAGAATGGCAGGTTAATAGCACTGACTCAGACAAACTCCACAGATGTAGTGCCTACATTCTTCAGTCTTGACCTGAACCACGCCTGATCTTCTTTCAACAAAGACAGAAAGTACAAGCTTGTGAAATAAGTTTTTTGTGGTGTGCTCAGTAAAGAACTAGAATGAAGCTACCAAACTGGTTTAACATGCAACAAACAAATATTTGAATTTTAATAAAAAATTCACCAAAATGATGAATAGAGAAGTGATATGATAAATACTGAACCCAAAACACCCCAGAATCATCATACCATTTTTTCCATCTGTTAACAGGAGTCATTGAGTAATTATTCCCCATCTTTTCCAAAGACTTTCAGCTTGGCTTCTAACATCCGTGGTATTTTTCTCAGAGTTTGTCCAACCCATCACATCAAGTCAAATCTCAACATCAGAGGCTACAGAGGAATATGGTTACTGTGAAGAGCATTTTCTGCACTTAAGATTGACCAATCCAGTACAGATAGAATAGGAATGCATCAAAACATTTGCTGAGAATTCAAACCAAACACACAGTGAACATCTCATGACTCATCATTTTTTCCATTGTTTTTACTTCTGCAAGACTCTGCACTGGCTGAAACTGAAAAATGGAAGTGTCAAACTATCAAGAGAGGTTGGTTTCTTGGTATTTCCACCTCCAAAGGAAGATGGGGATATTAGTCCCAGACCAGGTTCTCATAAGATTTCTAATCCAGGTTTACTGATCTGATCAGATGCAGATCTCAACCTAACATTTGGATTCTTTGCAGGCTTTACCCATCAGTAGGATTAATATTTTTATCATCATCATCATCCTGAATGCTTATTTATCTATCCTACAACTCTCTCATGTATTTATAGCCTCTGCAATAACCATGCTCAATCCATGATGTACAGTTCTTTGGGACCCAGTTTATGGTTGCCATGCATATTGGAGTCCTTCTTACTCTGCCTATCACTTGTGAGACAGCAAAGACAATGCTGATCAAATGGATCAAAACAGCTAATACACCTTCTGGAGCATCCCCAGAAGACTAACTGTGGAAAAGGAAAGAGTAAACAGTATTAGATGGAGTCACTGAGAGCCACAAATTTATAGGAGCATATATAATGCAATTAAAAGTGTAAAAACCCGGTCAGCTCATTGAGTTACGGAGTAATGTCTTAACATTGCACAGCAATATTTGTGTTATGGCATTGAATCAATATGCAATAAAGAGTTATGATGATGCAACACGACATTCATTACAATGTGGAGAGTCACTGTCTCTTTCTCCCCAATTCTATTAATTGGCAGAACAGCTCTGTTGCTTCTCAAGGTGAAGTTGCACTGCTCTACCAGATTTTCATTTATACTAAAATATTTTTGGAGAGTTCTTGAAGACCTATTACCAAACATTCAGAAGTTTCATCTACTTTTGTTTGCAAGTATTGAACAAAACAATTTCAAATAAAATATTTTTTTGGAAAGTGCAATAGTCTGCATGTCTTTCCATCACAAAATAGGATTCATAATCTCCGCCTGCTTCCTGGAAGACAAGTGTCTGATTAAGTGCAACATGGATATATTTGCATTCCTACTGTATGATTGTGATGGAGGCTTAACAGAAGTTCTCTGTCTCCTTCACCACTACATGTGTATAAGTGAAATTGAAGTACTCTGTGCTCAACAGCCTGCATTCAGATTATCTTTAGTAACTAACAGCTCTTTGCTGACTTTTCAAATAAGATGATTTAAAACATACACACACACACACACACCCTGCTTATCTGGAAACACCACCAAAATAGGAAGAGAAAGTCATTCTGTCAGTACTGATTAAATTTCTTCCAGTTGTGTACAGATATTCTGCATATTCTGGGGCAGCTGAGTACTATTGACTTCAGAGATGGACCTTTGCCTGCCATGGCTAAATAAAACCAAAGAGAAATTTCACATTCATTATTGACAATGCAATGTCTTGCCCCAAGAAGAAAGCTGTGGATTGCCTTTAAACAGTGGTTACACCCTTGCTCAGAAAGCCATAACTTCATGTTAAAATCCTTGCCATTGATCTCCTGGTTTCAAATCTCCCTTTCTCATGGAAAGTTATTGTAGGGTAGCTCCTTGTTCAGATGGATTCCATTGATTAGCTAAACCCCCATCAATTTTGTTTCAGGATTAAGATTAGGATCTTTGCTCAGTTATTTACTTCAAGCAATGGATAAGGTAAAGTGTCCTGGTTGATTTTAGTAGATCAGTGGACCATCAAGTATTATGGACACACCAGTATGATCTGGCAGGGAATTTCTCTCTTAGAGCTGAGCAAGTGATTGATTCCCCCCCCCCCCTCCCCCCACAGACACACACACACTGGCAGTTCTGGAAAAAAATGGTTTGACCCAAACTGAATGTGAAGATTGTGAAAAATTTTGGGGAATCGAAGAAATAAAAAAAACCTGTTTTGGGGTCAAATGAGGCCTATTGTTTGGCCTGAAATACCTTGCTTTGTGAAATTTTAAGAGATTAGATTCACAAAACAGCCAGGCGAAGGAGGAGACTGTACAGTGTCATTGCTATGAACTTCAGTGCAATGGTTTGATCACTCACCAGGATTCAATTCCCCTCTCCGCTTGATGTTAAACAGGGATTTGAGCTTGGGTCTCCCATAGTGCAGGAGATCATGCTAACCAATGGTGATGGTCTGTCTTACTTCCTCCTGAGGGAACTGCTCTACTTTCATATAAAAATTAGTCACAGGAGTAGAGACTTGCATTTCCCACATCCTAGGTGAGTATCCCACCTCCTAGGCTGTATAGTCATCCTTTCCCTGGTCCAATGACTAATCAGTCATCCGTAGTAACAATTCATAGTCATAGAAATGCAGAACAGATTCTACAGGAGAGAGAGACATACCAGAATATCCCATAGCCCATTGGCTAGGGTGCAGTCCCACAGCGTGGGAAGTTCAAAATCCCTTTTACACATCAGGCAGAAGAGGGAATTGAACCTTGATCTCTCTCATTCCAGGTGAGTGCCCTAACCACTGGGCTAAAAGTTATAAAGAGAGAGACTGTTGCTTCCACTGACACTATTGGACATATTGTGAATGGCATCTGAAAATAGCTGAAACTATTTGGCACATTCATGCCAGGTTAACTAAAACTGCATTTTTTAGCAAATAAATTTTCCACAAGTAGTTTAGGTACTTCTAAAATCTGTATTATCTATACTTTGAATTGGTAGGGGCCAATTCTTTCTTTGAAAGGCCTCACAAGGTTATACTGAATAGCTTATAAGATGTACCAAACACCCATTCACACAGGACCTTAGAAGGTTCTGCAAGATAGTAGAGCTTCTTGAGGCCTCCAGACTGGTGAGCACAGCCCATCAGTGGCTTCTGAGCTGTCTGGGAGGAAGCAGAAATAGCCTCCACTCTCCAGTGAGGTGAAAGAAAAGACCAACACCTATAGTAGCAACTCCCACATTTCAAGAATAACTTTAGTCTATTCAAAGAAGAGGTGGGGGGGAGAAACAAGAGGGTAATTCACACATATTGCATTAGCCTGAGGAAAGCAGCACCTGCCCTTCACCCCTTGAAATGCTTATGAAAAGAACATTTTCCCTCACCACACACTAGATAGCATGAGGAAAAAGAAAAGATTAGAAGAAAAATGTGATGTTCTCCTTTCAACTTCCAGACTCTTCTTTTTCCCAGAAAGGGGACTGCCACATTCCTCACTGAGCCCAAAGACTCTCCTTTTACTGCATTTTAACCACCTCACCCTCAGGCCTTGTGCTGATACAGAGGACTGATAGAACTCCACTCTAGAACCAGTCAATGTCACTATTTAATCAACATAAGGATCATTACTGAGTCCCATAAAACACGTTCCTACTGCTCCCTACAATTACCAGGACAAAATATGCTACTTGCACAATACTCCCAGTTCCTCTCTGCCTCCAGGAGATAGAGAGACTGGAGCAGAAAAATCAAACCAACATCTCTGACGTGTATTTTGCATGGCCATCAAGCCAGCATGATTTATTGGCAATTTTAATTAATTTTCTTAGTCATTTCCTGAGGGCTCAATTTTGTAATCTTATTACTATAGGCCTAATGCCCTATGGTAAAAGTTTGCTTTCTAATCTGTTTTTTGTTGTTAAATACAATTTCTGCTCTTATTAGGGAAAGTCTGGAGATGGAGTAGTTTGCTCTCTTTCATTCACAGTAAAAATATTTTCATATGTATTTATTAAAAGTTAAGATAAACACAGAACTGGCTACCAAAACATTTTATATGCTTATGCTTTTGTTAGATAAGTGCTAGATGTGAGACAGTTTACTATTTTCAGCTAAGGAAGCCATGCCTCTAAGGTTTTACATATGAAATAATCTAAAATATCCTTACATTAGTTAATGCATATAGGGACAAATCCAATCCCATTTAATTCAACGGGAATCAGATTTTGCCCATATTAAACAAATAAACTAACATTTTACAATTACATGTATTTTTGCTACTTGCCTTTTACCCTCTGTAAACCAGAGTCTTGAAAGAAGCGTTAATAGAACTGCCTCTAGTAAAGGCAAACTAGCTTTTTTATTATTTATGTTCTTTTCCCAGGCCTTGGACAGTTTTGCAATCAGCTTGATGATGTTTTTATTCATTCTGATTGTTAATGATGTAGTAGTTAGGTCACTACATTAGTCCTGAGAATTTCTGATTCAGCCATAGATAATTTTGGAACGCCAGTGTAATTTTTAACCTGACAAATAAATATGTGCGAAGCTGTACTACTTTAAAAACAAGAAACTTGTACATAAGTGCACAATCATTGTTTTGGAATAAATTTAAATCCTTTAACTGCATCTGGAAATATTTTATATTTGTTACTATAAATATAAATTCCTATAGCATTGTCAAGTACAACCATTGTAGAGGGGGAGCTTTTAGAGCATGAAATTGTACATGGGGCAAATACTCTGGTGACCAGAACTTTGTCATGGGAGACGGAGGGCAGGGCATAAAGAGTAAGAGCACCCTGTTCAGATCAGGATGCGAGTCTCGTCCAAAAGATAAAATGCTTACATTAAAAACAGTGACTGCACAAATTTACTTGCAGACTGTAAATTGCACAGTACCCAGAGCCTCAGATGTAGAAATGGAAATATACATTGCTTTGAGTGAGTTAGTAGTGCAACATGCATACATTATTAACAGTAACACGATCAGAAACAACTAAATACATTGAGAGAGAAATGAGCCTAGCACTTGGAAGTAGCAACTAGAGAACCCAGCACTGAACTATCACAAAAGACTTTTTTTCCCAGAGTAAGTTGGGAGCAGCAGAGAAAATTGGGTGGAGAGAGCATCAGAGTACCTCCTAATACAATGTTAATTCTCCTGTGAAGGGGCTACTCAAAAGCCCCTGGAAGTCAATGGGGGAATCTTTCCATTGACTTTGATGGGCTTTTGCAACAGGCTTATACTGCAGGACAGTGACTGAATTGTGTTCATCTCCTTTTCTTATTACAGTCTCATTTTCATATAGAAATATATTATATCATGATTTTCTACATCAGAAACTGTCTAAAAGGGCATCTGGCCCAAGTGGCTTGTATTTAAATAAATATATTTTATCCCTGGTAGTTGTTGCTCCTGCAAGGGTTTTACATGTTCTCTGAGGTGCTTTATTCAAAAACCGCTCCCATTAACATGGTCTACTTCCCTATCTTTAAATGTACATAGAGCAAAATTCACTTCACCCACATAAAACCCATGTATTTGGCTGTTATGTGGGTGAGGTAGAGGAGGTGCTATTCTCCATCTTCAAACCAGGTTAGATCATGGAGATCTAGCACAGCCTCTCTGATCCCAAACATATGAGCAGAAGTAGAAGGATGGGAATCTGAAGTGTCTAGAGAAATGATTGTCAGGGTACAAGGCACCTGAATTAAATTAAATTTTTCCCACTAAACCAATTGATCTGTGCTCAGCCCTTTGTGACCAGAAACACTAAGGAAAGTCTTACATATCATGCAAGTGATAGAGCAAAACAGGCTGTGATGTCTGACAGATGTCAGAGAAAAACATGGATTGTACAAGGTTAATAATTAGTTAGGTATATGAACATTTTAACTTTTCTAGCCTGCATGCTAAAGGCAAGCTCACAAAACTTTTTTCCATAGGAATTTGCTCTGTATTCAAAGACCCATTCTGCTTCTATTTCCTGAATTTTTTCTACTCCATTTTATTTCATATTAAAAATTTATTTTGTTTAGATAATCAAAGTGACTGCAATAGTGGATTTGGATTTTTTGTTTGGTTGGTTTTTTTTTCAGAGTATTGTCTGGCATCTTTTAGGGAATTGCTAGTGTCATCTTTCTTGAAGCTGGTAAAAAGTAGTGTGAGTGGGATCTTGGTTACTAGGAGAGAGACTGCAGATTCTGCTGCTAAGAAAGCTGAGGGAACACAGAGTGATAATGACTGCCAGGTATCAGGATTGATCACAGGTAATATCCAGGTCACTGTGAGGCCAGATTCAGAGGGGATTCTAAGTAAACCTAATTTCCTCATTCTTCCAGCGCCTTCATAAATTACATTTGCTTACACTTGGCTATTCTCACACCCTCTTACTGATATGGAATATACACCCACAGGAGGGAGTTACAAAACATGGGCCTAATTCACCTGTGGGTGCAAGAGGCAGAAGTACATTTTGCAGGTACAAAGAGCACCCACAAAAAAAGTCAGCTCTCCTCCTGAAAGTGTGGCTCTCTCAGTCACTTAAGGCTATCAACCACAAACTCCACTCAGCATAGCTGTTTCATTACAGTTCGAGAAAGGATAGAGCCTCACCCTACCTCAGGGAAAGAAGTTCCTCCCACCAGTTGGGCCTAAGTTGAGCCTGTCAACACTCCCCTCCTTCAGTGAAATGGATCAGTAAAGATATTATCAACACACTTCAGTTCAGTAAGTTATACTGTAGACTGACATTTATTTTAGGGAGTGAATCAGTTAAGTAACTGATGAAAGAGTGAAGCCATGCACCGAAAATAAGATTTTATATCTTGTGAAAGCAAACAGGTATTTATCCTAATAGGGGTGCACTGATGTGCATAGTGTCCAGAAAGAGCTATATAATTGTACTGCAGTAATAAATTACACTTATCTTTTCTCATAGCCAAGTTGAATGAGATGCTCTCTAGGATTTCTCTCCAGGAGTACCACAGAAATGAGAAACATGAATAGTGTGTTGAGAGAGAAAGAGTGTTTTAAGGCCCATGTCAAATTATAATCTATTCACTTGCAGCACCTGAGATATAAAGAGTTGCAGTACCATAGCTCTCAGTGAATCCCCCTGACATATTTTGGTCACTTTTGATTTTCCAATCATCTTTCTCTCCTTGTTTGTGTGGTTCTTCCACTTAGCAAAGAGAGGGGAAACTAACCAACCATAGAGCAGTAACAGTGAAACTGATTATACTCAGAATGCCTCACATGAACAAAATAAAGCAAAGGGGAAGGGAGGAAGAATCTCTAATGTAATGCAACATAACAAGCTGAACTTCTCTCCAGTTCCCAAAATACCCACTACCAACACCCAGAATCTCTTTCCAGACAGTTTATTTCCCAACATAGGCCAAACAACCACAAACTACTGCTCAGCCCAGACTAGTCTACAACTCCCCCTTTACCTCTCATAGGAACTTCCTGCTTCTTGTACATCCTTAGCTCAAGCTTACTACTCTATCTTCTCCAGATTGCAGATGCCCTCTCTGAAACCTAATTGGGGTCAGCTGCCAGTCCAGACCCTGCTCCCTCTTAAAGGGCCAGTTTTGCCTTGTGACATGCTTTTATACCAATCTCAGATGTTTTAACAGACGTTTCTGAATCAATTAATCAATCAGAGTGCGTGTGTTTTTTTAAGACAGAATCATTTTAATTAATGTTGACAGCTTTTCTACTGGATTGGTTCTTTCATCTACCAAAATGTATTCTCATCTCTTCCTTTCATTCATTTATGCATATGTTTACAAACTATTTATTCCTATATATTCCTATTTATATATTTGTCCTGAGAGTTTAATTTTACTTAAATTGTAAACCGGATTTCTCATTAGGACTTTATTCAGCATGCTAGTGTGATAGGTAGGGTTGTATGAATAATTGATTTTTTTTCCATTCTCTGTCAGTTCCAAAAAATCTAAATTTTCAATGAACCAAAATTTAAAAAAATAGTTTTGGGTCAAACAAAATATTTTGTTCAACCTAAAACAAAATGTTTAATTTCAATTGCAGACTTTTTATGGGGTTGCTTGTTTGTTTTGGGTTTTTTGTTTTTTTTTGTTAATGAAATTTCAAAATGAAAAGTTTTGTTTCAAACAGAACTATTTCATTTAGAAATTGTTCAGATGAAATGTTTTGAATTTTTTTTTCTTTTTGTGGTGGCAGGATGGCTTTAGACCACAAAAATTGGGCAAATGTTTCCAAGAAAAATTTTGTCCACTTCTAATAATAGGTGGGAGATTTGCCTAAGTAAAGATAGCTGAATAGGGCCTAGTGGATGTTCATATTCAGAAAACACTGTACTAGATCACCAGATCAAAATTTCACTCACATGAGCCAAGGAAAAATGTTTACTTCAAACAATTTCTTTGTCAAGGGATTTAGCCTTCTTAAACGGGAGACATTTGTTGGAGTCTAATGGATATAGTTTCAAAGAGTCATGGGGGTTTAGTCATATCAATCTAATTAACAACAATGGCCATGGCCTTTGCATGCCAATATTTAGGGATCAAATTCCTGGATCTAATTTGATAACAGCAAATCAAGGATCTTGACAGATATAAAATCAGGCAAACAAAACTGCCAGGTAAATGTATGCTCAGAACCAGATTATCTGTCTCTCTACCTGTTCTGAAGAGTTTCAACAGAGACTAGTAATTACTCCTGTAGGTCAAGTGGAATTGTTCTGTGCAGGAGATCTGCAGTGTACACTGTGCTATGTATGCCACTGAACTTCTTCCCATATCACATCCTCATTACCAAAGCTAATGACATGTCATCCCCCAAGCCCACCCCTACATTGATTCACCTACACAACCCTGCTTGTTCACCAGACAGCACTGTCCATCAGTAGCTCAAAGATTCAACAGCATTAATATCTAATGGCCACATTTTCTATCCATTAAAATGTGTGACTCTAATGAATAAGTCATAAAAGCTTGGTTAATCACTAATTCATTGTAATTAAAAAGCTATTGATTTTTTTTTAAACAGTTGATGTGCTGGCTCCAAGGAGCGCAGGATCCATGTATTAATGAAGCATGTGTATGCGGTCCGGGATCTATAAACCAAACTGAGCTCCTAAAACAAACTTCCATTTTAGTTCTACATAGCACTAAAATATAGTGTATTAATGCTGACTGTTGTATACAGAAAAATAGAAACTGCACCTATGGCTAATGGAGAAGGCCTGAGTCTTCTCTCATGCTGGAAGTAATGGAGAAGAACTCCACTGAAGTGAAGAGACTCACAGCAGTGCCAAACCAGTATGAACGAGAGGAAAATCAGGCCCGTATCTTTCATTTTGCCTGCTGACCTGACATTTGCTCATTGATATGTCTTAGTTAATTTTAGAAAAAGAATTTCCTTCTTAGTTTTCATTGTCATAATAAGGAGCAGTGAAGTGCACTTAGTGAAAACAATAAGTTGGTGCTGAGGGGTTGATTGTTTTTATACAGACTAGGAAGAGTCCACTGTGGATATTCCCTATCATAGCACCGGAAGACAATTAGTTTGCTTATCTGCAAAGAGAAGCAAAAATTGGGTAAAAACAACAGACCTGTGATTATAAAACAAGCTATTGATTAGTTATTCTCTTGATACTGAAAAGTTTTGAAAACCGCCTAAAGAAACATAAGTAGTAGTTCCCCGATGGGAAAAACTGGGAATTGTTCACCATATAAAAAGATTGTTTCGCATCTTGCATTCAAATGCTATGTTCATAGGATATAATATAGCCAGACAGATTATGGGGGGGAAAAGTCTTTATAAACCTTGCAAAGATCTCAGCCTGTTCTTTGAGAGCCAACATACCTTGTCATTAATTTTGAGTATTATTTTGTTTTTCAAGGGAAGGAGGAGGCAGCTGTTCCTGGTGAATGGCTGTCTAAATTGGATTAATGGCTCTGCGTAACCAGCATGAGTTTACTACATTAACTAGCGGTTATATTTCCCATGCCTTCAATTAACGTTGGTTTTGCTTAATCTAATATCTGCTAAGATATGATATGATCAGAAAACATCATTGCCAGCCAAGCATTCCTCAACTCAAACGGGGCTGATTTATCTCTTTGGCACCTCATTAAAATGCAATATATATTGAAATTGATTTTCAGCACTTTCAGGCAGGAATGTTTGTAATAATGTTAATTTGTGAATTTCCTCTTCTTTATATTCTGTATGCTGCAGTTGCCACGTTCAGCCTAAGGCTATTTGTATTGTGCAGACAGAAAATGAACAGCGAACATTTATTTCTCATATCTTTCTGCGGAACCTGAGGCGCATGAAGATATTTGTGCTGTAACAGACATAGTCAATCTCCTTCACTCCCTTTAGTCACTATATATCAACAGCAAACTCCCAGCTAGTCTTGCTGCAGCAATTAACCTGCCAGGGCTCTCTGCTGTCAGACTCAGTAATAATAAACTCCCCCCAGTGAGAGATAGAGCTATAGATCCTCGCCCTGCAACTTCCATAGTGACTGAATTATTCAGAATCAGCATGATTAAAGAGATGACATGGTATTAGTTAAAAAGACATGCTTTTTTTCTCCCTGACTGAGGTTTAAACCTATTAAGGAATAGCAGCTGAAGCCAGTGAGCCTTTCCCATAAGTCCATGGGTCTTTAAAAAAAAAGGGAGGGTGGGGGAGAATGCTAGAAAAGCTATTTACAATGCCCTGTCATTTTAAAAGTTTAAGAATAAAAAAGTAAATACCAAGAGGGAATCGGGATAGTTAAATTGTACAGCATGTGTAAATCCAAGGACTACCTAAGGAGGATAATTTCATCCAAGGGACACAAAGAAAACATACTAATTGTGATGTAATTAGTATTGTTTAAATTATTGTTCTTAAAAGAAAAGATAAATCATTAAGCTTACATTCATTATTATAATAATTAATAATCATGTACAATCTATATAATAATTAAGAATAATGCACAATATACAATCTCTCAGATAGTTGGAGGTACTCTAGAAATAGCACATATTTCACAAGAAACCTGGTCTTGAAAGGATGGCAATATTGTTATATAGTAAATGCCATAATGGATTGCAAATGAACCAGATGTTTACATTCTCCCGTGCTAGCTGAGTGGGGTAATGGTAAACTTGGGCAAAGAGTGGGATGAATTTATTAAAACAGAAGCATGGAAAAATAAACAATTTTTATGCATTCTCTGTTCCATTAAAACACACTTCCTTCTGCCAAGCCTACCGGTGATAATGCACTTAGGGGCCTGATAATACATTCTTAACCAAATGCTCCTATTGACTCCCAGGGGAGTGTTATCTGTGCAAAGAATGCAGGATTTGGCCTGTAAGTGCTGCTACATATCTATTAAAAAAAATGCAGCACTCTGCAATTGCCAGGGCAATTTGTACCTATCTTGTTTGGCCTACTCATTTACATCTAGACTGTGACTTGAATTACATGTTTGTACAGGGCAGTAAGTAAAGAAGAGTCAGAACCACTCCAGACCTTGGATACAAGCACAATGGAGCATGCAAGCACTGCATACCCCTCTACTCCACCCACTCCATATCAGGTGAATGGAGTGTGAGTGGAAAGAGGCCAGAAATGGGTGGAGCTAAGGCTCTGCCCTTCTATACCAGTCAGCACAGCTGAGCAACTGTGAGTGGTTATGTAATTTGCTGCTTGTAGAGGCTAGCGGTAAATTACTTCTCCTCTCCATAAAACTCACCATCTCCAGTGAAAAGAGAAAGCAGGGAAGAATTATGCTTTAGAGGGGTATCTAAAAACACAACTGAGCCCTGAGATTTTAAGCTCAGTGTATCAGGAACTATACATTCCTGTATGTTTTATTTAGCACTGGGGACACTGTTGGAAGTTAACAAATAATGAAAGATACACGAATTATCCAGGAAACTCCTTTACAGACGCAATCTCTGAATCCAAACAGATCAGTCCCATGTACATGTATTCAAAAAAATGTTAAAATGAACGCATGCTTTTCAGTATCAGGCTGCCCATAGACTACAAAGATGTGGAGTACTGTGGGAAAATTGTTGTTTGACTAAAGGCCTATACAGTAAGATTAACTGCAATTTGGAGACTGAAAATAGTAGCCTCAAAGCCTTGGAGAAGAGAGTGATAAAATCACTGGAATTTTTATTTTTAAATCAAATTTCATGCCAAACATCAGTTTTGTCATCATAGCCAAGATAAAATTTGTACGACACGGTATAGCATTATCGATTTAGTACATCAAAAAGCTCATTTTACCCTTGTTGTTTAAAACTGATGTACGTGTCTCAACAAATACAGTTATGTATGGAGACAAATGATTTCCCATATCATGTAGGAGTCAGGATATGTTCCCCTATGAGCATTCTCCACACGGTAGAGGGTGGCTAAAAGGAGGCATGTTTCAAATTCTGTGCATGAATCATGTATGTTCACTAATGGAATTAACATGTTTTGTAAGTTACAGTATGCATCATATACTATGTAGTGCAACTGGTTCTATTCAAATTCTTAACCAAAATACAGTATTACTGTTCTGTAGTAATTCTTGCATTACATTATATTTTACAGATTACACTGTATATTATCCATAGCTATATTTTAGGATGAGACCTCAAAATCCAGAGACCTGTCTGCTTGGTTTAGCTATTAAAAGGATTCTACAGCACTTTTTATAAGAGTAGAAATTTGCTTTCTCCTCCTATGTTGCTGTGCACTACATTGCACACCAGTTTCTTGCTGGCATCCACCCCCACTGTAGCTGTATTCCTCTGGTTCTGTAGAATTCTTTGGGAGCCTCCAAAATAACAAAAGCAAACAAAAATTCCTAACAAAAATCACAGAACTAAGAAGACACATAGGAAGTGTTACCACTCAGTCACACTCATTATACCTCATAGCCCCATTGATTTCAGTAAGGCTCCATATGGGCTCATTGCAGGATCAAGGCCCTAGAGAGTTAGCTGTTTAGGAAAGATATCGGGGCCCAGATCCACCAAAGTACTTAAGTTCCTAACTTATACTGAAACCAATGACATATTGTGGATCTGGCCTATTTAGTCTTCTAAATAAAGGCCTTTTTTTCAGACATGCTGAGCACTCAACAGCTCCCTCCCACTGAAGTCAATGAGAACTGTTGAGTGCCCAACATTTTTGAAAAATCAGATCATTTATATAGAAGTGCCTAAATACGGATTTAGGAGCTTAACTTTTTGAATATCTTGGCCTTTGTCTTTTACAGTTGTCTGTAAAAACCTTGTACACGGGGACTGCCATACTAATAACAAAGTGGGAGAGCATATCTCATGGGGTCCTACAAGGGTCAGTCCTGCATTCCATACTATTCAATATTTTCATTAATGACTTGGCTAATGGAGTGGAGAGTATGCTTATAAGATCTGCAGATAACACAAAGCTGGGAGGAGTTGCAAGCACTTAGGCAGACAGGATTAGAATTCAAAACCTTGACAAATTGGAGAATTGGTCTGAATTCAACAAGATAAAATTCAATAAAGATAAGTGAAATATTCTGCACTTTGGAAGGAAAGAATGCACAACTACAAAATGGGAACAACAGGCTGGGTGGTAATACTGCAAAAAAGGATCTGGAGGTTATAGTGCATCACAAATTGACTATGAGTCAACAATATAATGAAGCTGTGAAGAAGGTAAATATCATTGTGGGGGTGTATTAACAGGAGTGTCATGTGTTCACACAGGAGGTAATTGTCCTGGTGAGGCCTCAGCGGGAGTATGGTGTCCAATTCTGGGCACCACATTTTAGGACAGAAGTGGACAAATTAGACAGAGTCTAGAGGATAACAAGCAAAATGATAAAATGTTTAGAAAACATGACTCAGGAGGAAAGGTTTAAAAAAATGGGCATGCTTAGTTTTGAGAAAAGATGACGGGCAGGGAGGGGAGACCTGATAACAATCTTCAGATACATTAAGGGCTGCTATAAAGAGGACTGTGATCATTTGTTCTACATGGCCACTGAAGGTAGGACAAGAAGCAATTAGCTTAATCATAAGCAAGGGAAATTTAAGATAGATATTAGGAAAAACTGTCCAACTATAAGGGTAGTTAAGCTCTGGAATTGGCATCCAAAGGAGGTTGTAGACTCTCCTTCAGTGGAAGCTTTTAAAAATATGTTAGACAAACACTGTCAGGGAACATCTAGGTTTATATGGTCCTTCCATAGAGCAGGTGACTTTGTAGCCTGATTTTAATTGTATCAATATTGAATAGGGTTATAGGTTTGCCAATTGATCTGGTTAGAGGATCATGAGGTTCGCATCCTAACCAGGCTCCAGGAAAATTTATAAGGACTCTTGGGGGTACCACGGGAATATTTCAATGATAACCATATTTGTATTATTTTATAATTTATTAAGATAACATAAAATGATAAACAAATGACTGATATAAGTAAATGAACAATCAAATGAATAATGGATAAGACAATCTTAATTATAGAGATTTATATAATATATATCTATGATATTCTTTAGCCTAATATACTCACACCTTCCCTAATGACCTGGTTGAGAGATGTCTCACCTCCGGAGTGTGGGGGGGGGAGGGTTGAGTAGGCAATGCAGAGAGCTAAGAGTAAAGAAGCTTCAAGCAGGAATAGATGACGATCGCCCCAAATAGCACGATCTTTCCATTCTTATACTCTGAGAATATGGGTCCTCCTTCTAAGTCCATACTTAGATTCCTACCCACAGAATAG
The DNA here is from genome assembly GCF_026122565.2 of Emydura macquarii macquarii. NCBI lineage: Eukaryota > Metazoa > Chordata > Testudines > Chelidae > Emydura > Emydura macquarii. Next base: position 7,950,908 of record NW_027133034.1, on the reverse strand, counting down.
TGGGGTACCCACATGTCATAGGCTGGCAGGTTCATGTATATTAATGAGATATCCTCATCACTTATCAGAAGTTTCCATGATCTCACCTTTGCCCTTTTGATCCTCTGTGGGTTTTGTGGTATATTTGTTTTTCTGACAGGAAAAGGGTCCCGAATCTTATGATGTATTGGTTAATATCTGACATCACCCCTTTCAACATCTAGGTCAAAAGGTCTGCAGAAATCTACTTATCTTGCTTAATTATTTATACCATATATGTCTTGTTTTTGCTATACTTTCAACACATATTCCCGAATGTGTGTATGATGATTACGTAGCTGTTACACAGGATATGGCCTGTATGTTACCTTGCGTTACAACACAAATAAAATATATCACTCTATTATAATCACACAATCATACTTAAATCTTATAAGAAAAGATATATCCCTATAGAATGCAAGCAAGCAGGATAGTTTTATAGGCTACAACTTGACTTGATGACTTCTAGAGGTTCCTTCCAGGCCTAAATTTCTATGATTTTATTCTATGAATCAAACAATAACTAATAAGACTTTCATGTTGAAATGTATCATCTTTACCTTTCATACTGCATTATGGGCCATATCCTGCCATTTTTACTCATGCTGAATAGTACCGTATGTGTGATCACTCATTTTCATGAGACTACTGCACAAAGTAAGGTGCTACTCACCATAAGTAAGGATGGCAGAACTCAAGGCCTATATCTTTCCATCATGCCAATGGAGTGAGTGGTGATGCCCTTTACAAAATACCATTCATCCAGTTCTTTTTCCAAGAGCTTATATTTTTAATAATAATGGTTGATGTGCAGCTGACCAAAACCAGAATCAATGTTATCAAAAGGGGGATTGCAATTGCAGTTCTCCAGCTTTTCCCACTGTGTGCTAAACTGACATTCTTAGAGTAAAACAAGTAACAAACCAGTTGTATTCTTGTTTACTGGACATGAATCAATGCTACGTTACAATAGAATTGCTATACAGTTATATAACATCCATAAGAAAGCCACAATTTATTGCTAATTTACTCTTGCTTAATGAAAGCAAAAAGAAATGAACTGTTAATCTTTTTTTCATTTCTGTTTAGGTCCAGATTCAGCAAAACACTTACATATGAGGTAGACTAGTCAGAAGTGTCTAAGTGACTTAGCAGCACACATGAGACTTGTACTGCCAAGTCACTTAGCCACTTCTAAAAATCTGATTTATGCATAAATTCTACATTTGTCAATGCTATTTAAGTACATGTTTAACATTATATATGAGCTCACTCCTCACCATACCTTCCTCATAAGTGACTATCAATGGCCTCTGACTGATGAAGCAACCGTGTGGAAGATGCACTGCCAATCCAATCATTTATGCAATGTAGAGTTTAATTATTATGCCACCACCATGGTAAAGATATGGACTCATCTACATGGCAAGTTCCTGCATGGCAAGCCAGGGTGTGAATCTGCAGCACATCAGTTTGCTGCTCACTATGGTCTTGTATGGCCTCTGCTACAGTGCACTAAAAGTCCCGGCATTCAGCTTGGCTTAATGTGCTGCAGATTCACACCCTGGCTTGCTGAGCAACAACTTGCTGTGTAGACAAATCCTAAAAAAATCATGTTGTTGTGTCACAGCCCATGAAATCTCATCAAGTGTAATTCTTCAGAGCTCTGGGCAGGCTGACTGATCTAGAATGCCTCCACTTTTCCACATTGAATTTTACTTCCTATGAACAGTTTGACACCTTCTTTATGGGAAACAAAATATACCCTAAGCTTTTTGGCTACTGCTGTACAGGTGGTAAATATCTCTTATGTCATTCGGTGCAACAGAGGAGGGATTGAGGACTTCATCTAACCACCTACAAATTCAATCCTCATCCTAGTTGACTGGGGAAAACCTGCAGGGCAGCTCTGGGTTCACTATTGCTTTCCCTTTGGGAGAGGGGGACACAAAATGCCCTCACTCAGGAACTGATTAAGCCCCTGATCAAAAAGACATCTCTTGTCATTAGCGATCATAAATTATTGCCTGGTCACTTAGCTGTACAGGGATGGACTTAAGTGCTTTGATGCATTGAGGCCTTCCTGAGGAAAATGCATCACTTTCCTGTGTAGTGGATACTATGTGCCTGACTTGCATTAACTCTAACCATGCCTGAAACAAAACTAATTTAATAAGTCTTCTTATTTCTTGTTTCTTTGCCCTGAAGTTTCCTAATGGAGGTGTGATGTATTCCTTCTAATTCTGATTAATGAATGCACCATTATTTTAAAAAGTATTAACTATTTTAATGCATTTTAAATGTGAAGATTATTTTCTAGGGTCCTTTGTTTCTTCCTTTATTACATATTTCTAAATTCACTGGTATCACTTATAAAAATGTTATGCTCTTAACTATTTTTAAATTAATTTGTCATTGTTTGTAAGTAGCATTGCATTTATTTAACAACTGTTACCCTCACCTTCCTTTCAAGCTTACCGTCACACCTGTCTATTAACATCATCCCTCTCATCACAATCCTCCTTGAATCAAAGGCAACTTGTTTCTTGTTGACAGAAGCTTTGAATGGATCATTCGTTTGGAAGCATCTTCTGTGTTGTACATTTTCAGAAGATAGATCCATTCTCACGTCAGTCACTATAACGCTGTCTGAACTAAGTATCATACCGTATATGCTCCAGCTGTACAGTGGATGGCAAGCAGCTAAGATTACCAACTAAGTTAATTCTAGCCATCCTCTTTGCATTTTTGTGGCAAAAAATTCAGCTTCAAGCCTTATTTTTCATATGGCACTGAAAAAGCAGTTATATTTCAACCTCAGACACTCTAGGTTGGTTTAGAATTTAATATAATGAAACCTAAAAATTGGCCTCATACCAGCCACTATTACTTTATTTGGGGAGAAGTACTCTTTGTTCCTGACTCCCAGTCCAGTGCTCTCAGAATTCTATTCCTAGATATACTGAGCTCTGCCTCAACTTGTCCACCCATATTGTAAGTCCTGAAAGTATGAAGTTGCCTATGCAGGCAGACAACTGTGCCCCTGTAGAGTTCCACTAACACAGGGCTCCTTAAAGCTGCTAAGAGGACTGTGACCTTTTCTACTCAGGGGTATTGTGAAGATTAGTTGTTATTAATCAGTTGTACAGCACACCAGGAGGCAATGGCAGTTTGTAGAGAAATGAAAGATATGCCCTCATGTAGTCCAAGCTAGACATGACTGGAAAAAGATAAGATGGGGTAGTTAAGGGATTTATGAGATCAGTAGAAAATAAGACTACAAAAAACAATGAATCTGAAGACATTTCCATCATCTTTATTTTGCTGGGGTGTGTGTGATTTTCAGAAATATTCAGGTTATTTTTAAACTCTATTTTGATAAATTTGACACAGGAGTGTGGGTCAGCATTGAAGAGTGGATCAACAGAAACATGGCTTGAGGAAGGGCTTGTTAACATCAGTATTTAATGGTCCTGATTCTCTGCTGCCTTGCACTCTGGGTAGCTGTTTACACCATAGCAAAGTAGGAGTAAGGGTATGAATTCTGATCTGATAGCATTTTAAACACATTTTGCACAGCTGTAAATGACCAGACTAGGAGCAAGGCAGTGGAAAATCAGGTCCACAACCTATAAAGCTTAACAAAGATGAAAACTGCCTATTATATATGAATAGAGACTGTTACTATTGTCATCTATGTAACAACAGAATGCATGTTACAGAATCCTCATACGCCTGAATGTGGCAAAGTGTATTTTGTGCTGTAGCTTAATTTCCAGCATAAATTTTGTGAAATTTTTAAAAAGTTACTGTAAGTGGTTAATATTGAAATAGAGTATTTATCCCGCTGTTTCAATTTGTCTTCCTCTGTGCAGAATGAGGATTAGAAATGGCTTACTGTAAGAACCTTTGCTGAGGCTGGTACTGTCAGCTCCCACATCTGGACCGATGTCTGTGAATTGTTCACTGTTTGGCCTCTAGTGTATCCCCTTTGATGCTAATTGAGAACAATCTTCTTGTTTTTCTTAACCTTTTCCTATCTAGACCTTTGTGGCCAAGTGATGTTGTCTTTATTTTAGGAGGTGGAAGTACTTTGACCAGGGGGTCTCACTTGTCTTAACTAATACAGTGGAAGGCAGGAAAAGCAAGTAATCTATACAATATAGAAAGACTAAAGGATTTATCTTGGGGCTCCTAGGTGATGGCTGCAGCTTTCTCATGAAATCCCCCAGAACTTTCTCAATATTGCTCTTAAAGGAGTCCTGGACTTTTGGTCTATAATATACACTCTGATCAGGCAACTTGAGATAAAGCAGAATACACAAATTAAACCTCTATCTATAGCCACAGGAACTAATATTTGCTCCAAATGAGAAATCCTTGAGAGAAATGAGTTTGGTATAAAGCTAACATTGTAGTTATCTTTTTTCTTGCAAAGGTTTTGATTCTCAGATGCCAAACAAACAGCAGCATATACTAATAAATGGTATTTATATCTCTCCTTTCCATCCACAGACCCTAAATCACTGAGTGGACTTTACAAAACAGTTAGAAGATATGGCCCAGATTCATGGAAGCATTTAAACACGTGTGAACAGTGAACTCTATTCAGGACTGTATTTAAGCACATGCTTAACTTTGAGCATATACTCAAATCCCATTGACTTTAATAGGATTTAAGTACTACCTTGAATAGGGATGCTTTCTGACTCATAACCAAATATATTTATAAGAATCATAATACCTACCCGCTGTTAGTCATAACAAGAAAGAAGACAGTATTAAGAGCAACCTAGATATCTCACAGTCTTTTCCCTGAGGATTTTATGGACTGAACAATACCTTATAACTAACTCTTGCTCTGTATGTTGTTCACTTACGCATTGCTTCAGGTCTACCTGCTTCCTTTGTGATTCAGTAATGAATAGTTTCTCTCAAATTTTTTTTTTGTCCCTTTCATGCCATCTAAATAAGAAGCTATTTGATGGTTATTCAGAACTCATGATGTGGGAATAGGGGCATTTATTTTGGCTACCTCTTTTTTCCATCTGATACCTATCAGTCTACCATTAACTTGCTGCGTGACTTTACGCAAATCATTTAGGGCGGGTCTACACAAAGACCTCGTATCAGCATAGCTATGTCTCCCAGGAGTATGAAAAGTGAGACGTAGCTATGCCTACCTAACCCTCAATGTAGACAGTGCTAGGCTGATGGAAGAACTCTTCCATTGACCTGCCTATCACCTCTTGGGGACATGGAATACCTATGTCAATGGCAGAACGCCTCCCATATTAATAGATAGTGACTATACTGAAGGACTGCAGCTGTGCTGCTATAGTGTTTTAAGTGTAGACAAGACCTGAATCTCTCTATATCCTAATTCCCCCATTTATACAATGGTGATACTTCCAATAACTTATGTAAAAGATTTTGAGATCAAATACCACAATGATAAGTGCCTAAGAGAGATGATAACTTCTAAATGACAATTGAGTGTGTATTATTTTGCAAGACATTGTTTATAATTATTTTAAAATCTGATTTTCCTTCCATGTCTAAAACGAAGAAAAACCAAATACTGTTAAGTCACAGATATGCCAGTTTATTAGCACATTTATTTTTTAAAAAAGAGCAAATATGACAGCCTTTCTTCTGTTTATAAGGCTTGAGCTCCTTCCCTCTTTGTAACAAGTTTCTTGTGTGAAAGAGCACAGGTGATCACATTGGCATGTACGACATATCAGAGCAAACAGCGCCATAAGAAATGTTTTTGACCAAAAGCAAAACTGATGTTTTGGGATTTTATAAAATGTTTTACAAGCAGAATGAATCTCTCTCCAAATATTGGTCTTTAGTGAAAAACAGTTTTCACCGAGGAAAACTGCTTTTGATTTTATGGAAATGGAATTTTTTGCCATGATAATTGAAAATCATATATGCCAATTGGATTAAACTGGTCAAATTTTTATACTGCTAAAAGCCTTTCTGCCCTTACTGTAAAGCCTAACATTTCATTTTCACTAAAATAAAATGAAATGAAATTATGCTGGCAAACCCTTATTGAAGCTGGAAGGAGTGGGAGAGTTTGGATGATTTTTGTGCTGGAAACTTTCAAAAAGTTCAAACTTGAATCTTTCAGTTTAAATGCAAAATATTCCACTCACTCTGCTGCAGCAAGAAGCATGCAACATAGTAACTGTAATTTGTTTCCTCCAAATACATGCTACTGATTCATTGTCTTTTTCTGGTTACCTCAGCTTCACCAGAAATGTTTTTTTAACAAAGTGACACAAAATCTAAAATGCAGACAATGTTGGTGAGGCTGTACAAGTCAGTACAATTTTGTGCATAACAAATCATGTTGTAACATGCCTTTTTCATGTATAATGTATGGATAGTTTTAAGTCTTTGTATTGTAAAAGTAGTTTTGAAAATTGCTTGTGTTTAAGCGAGCGACCCTTCAAGTTACTGTGATTACACACATGCACGCACGGACGCGCGCACACACACGTTTCTTCTTTGTGAATCTATTGCTCATTATGAAAGGTGCTGGATTAAAAGCATTAGAAAAAGAAGCCCTCTATTTATCTATACAGCAGGCATAGCATAGATAGCATCAGTGCATGCCTTTCTCTGCAGTCCTATCTACATGTCTCAATATGGTTTTGGAGGAGCCATTTATAGGCCCTGTCTAAACTATAAAAATGAGATGTGTTTAGCAAGTGTGTTAATGTATTTAACTAACACATTTTAAAAACTGTCACCAGGAGGCCTTCAGCTTCCTTGACCATGGGATGTTGTTCTGGGAAGAAGGAGTGCTAAGCAGAGATGGGGGCCACCTACCCAGGAAGGGGAAGAGCATATTTGGATATGGAATGGCTAATCTAGTGAGGCGGGCTTTAAACTAGATTCGACAGGAGCAGGTGACAAAAGCCCACAGGTAAGTCAAAAAACATGGAGAGCTGGGAGAAGGGTCGGAATCTGGTGAGAGCATGGGCCATTATAGCAGGGATAAGGGAGAGACAAGACAGAACGTACAGGAGAAATCATATCAGTATCTTAGATGTCTGTATACTAATGTGAGAAATATGGGGAATAATCAGGAAGAACTTGAAATACTAGTTAATAAACAACTATGACATAGTTGATATCACAGAGGCTTAGTGGGATAATATGCATGATTAGAATATTGTTATAGAAGGGTACAACTTGCTCAGGAAGGACATGCAAGGAAAAAAGGGATGAGGTATTGCATTATATATTTAAAATGTATACACTTGGACTGAGGTTGAGATGGAAATAGGAGACAGACCTGTTGAAAGTCTCTGGATAAGGATAAAAGAGAAAAAACAAGGGTGATGTTATGGTAAGGGTCTAACTACAGACCATCTAACCAGGATGAAGAGGTGGATGAGGCTTTTTTTAAACAACTAAACAAAATCATCAAGATAATAGGACTTGGTGGTGATGGGGATCTTCAACTACCCAATCATCTGTTGTGAAAATAACATGACAGGGCACAGATTATTCAACAGTTCTTGGAACGTATTGGAGACAATTTTTTATTTCAGATGGTGGAGAAAGCTTCTAGGAGAGAGGGTGTTCTAGATTTGATTGACAAATAGAGAGGAGCTGGTTGAGAATTTGAAAATGGAAGGCATAGTAATACAAACTAGATGGAGCTACTATAGAGTGGGAGCATAACTGTTTGGAAAACTGTTCCCAGAGAGTAGTTATCAGTAGTTCACAGTCAAACTGGAAGGGCATATCAAGTGGGGTCCCGCATGGATCAGTTCAATATCCTCATCAATGATTTGATAGTGGCATACAGAGTACACTTATAAAGTTTCTGGAGGATACCAAGATGAGAGGGATTACAAGCGCTTTGGAGGACAGGATTAAAATTCAAAATGTTCTGGACAAAACTGGAGAAATGATCTGAAGTAATGAAATTCAATAAGGACAAATGCAAAGTACTCCACTTAGGAAGTTGCACATATACAAAATGGAAAATGACGGCCTAGGAAGCAGTATTGCGGAGGGGGATCTGGGGGTCATAGTGGACCACAAGCTTAATATGGGTCAACAGTGTAACACTGTTGCAAAAAAAGCAAACATCATTCTGGGATGTATTAGGAGGTGTTCTAAGCAAGACATGAGACATAATTCTTCCACTCTACTCCACACTGATTAGGCTCAACTGGAATATTGTGTCCAGTTCTGGGTGCCACATTTCAAGAAAGATGTGCACAAATTGGAGAAAGTCCAGAGGAAAGCAACAAAAATTATTAAAGGTCTAGAAAACATGACCTATGAGGGAAAATTGAAAAAACTAGGTTTGTTTAGTCTGGAGAAGAGAAGACTGAGGGGGGACATGATAACAGTTTTCACATATATAAAAGGTTGTTACAAGGAGGAAGGAGAAAAAATGTTCTCCTTAACTTCTGAGGATAGGACAAGAAGCAGTGGGCTTAATTGCAGCAAGGGTGGTTTAGCTTGGACATTAGGAAAAACTTCCTAACAATCAGGGTAGTTAAGCATGGAATAAATTGCCTAGGGAGGTTGTGGAATATCCATTATTGGAGATTTTTAAGAGCAGGTTAGACAAACACCTGTCAGGGATGGTCTAGATAATACTTAGTCCTGCCATAAGTGCAGAGGACTGGACTAGATTAACTCTTGAGGTTCCTTCCAGTCCTATGAGTCTATTATTTTGAATACAATTGAACATCTAGTGTAGACAAAGACAGTGGTATTTAAAAGCATGATAAGTTGTCAACCTTAGTGTCTCCCTACTGTGTGCACAATAGGTGCTAAGTGATGTTTATAATTGTGTTAGCTAACGTGTTGAAAAAGCACCTCTTTTGCCCCACTCTTGATAAGGTCTGAGATGCTCTGAATCAAATGCATCTCCCAGGAACCCGAACCATAAATTCTCCCGAACCATAAATTCTCCAGTGGAAAGGAGGTTGTGTGCTCTTCACATTACAGCCTCCCACCTTCCAGGCAGACTTCCAGATCCTCTGGCCCTTTGCCAGGGGCTGCACTAATGGATTGACTCCGGCCCTGTGTATATAGACTCATAGACTATAACGTCAGAAGGGACCATTATCATCATCTAGCCTGATCTGCACAATGCAGGCCACAGAACTTCACCCACCCAATGCCTGTAATAGACCCCCAACCTAACACTGTGTTACTGAAGTCTTCAAATAATGATTTAAAGACTTCATGGTACAGAGAATCCACCAGCAAGTGACCCATGCCCAATGCTACAGAGGAAGGCGAAAAAAAAACCCCAGGGCCTTTGTCAATCTGCCCTGGGGGAAAATTCCTTCCTGACCCCAAATATGGTGATCAGCTAAACCCTGAGCATGTGGGCAAGACTCACCAGCCAGACACCCAGAAATAATTATCTGTAGTAACTCAGAACCCACCCCATCACAGGCCACTGGGCATATTTACTGCTAGTAGTCAAAGATCAGTCAATTACCAAATTAGGCTGTCCCATCATACCATCCCCTCCATAAACTTATCAAGCTCATTCTTGAAGTCAGCTAGGTTTCTTGCCCTGACTGATTCCCTTGGAAGGCTGTTTCAAAACTTCACTCCTCTGATGGTTAGGAACCTTCGTCTAATTTCAAGTCTAAACTTTCTGTATATCATCTAAATTTCCTCTATCTGGTGTAACAGACATAACAGAATGAACTAAACATGGAGTGGCAGTTTTGATTCTCATGTAACTTATTTTCAGTGGTTTAAGTCATGTTCTCTACAGTCAATATATCTGTGAACTGGTCTCATTTCTCTCAGCTTGCAATGCACTCTCATTTGCAGTAATGGCAGAAGTAACACTAACGCACGCGCGTGCACACACGCGCACACACACACACACAGCCTTGAATAATTTCCTTCACTTGAAGTAAGTGTCTGAGCAATGAATGAAATGACTGAGTCAAGGATGTAAATCCCACTCTTGCATGCCAGGAGGACTTGTACTTCCACCCGAGAAATGGAGTCACCATGAAGAGAAAAGCTATGTGGCAGTACTTCAGGAGTATTGTGCTGAGAGAGAATTGAGACAGCCACTCTAGGCACCAGGATGAGAAGAGCTTCAGGAGCCTGGCATGGAAAGAGAGGAACCAAACATTGCAATCATTAAGAGATCAGACTAGATGATCACAATGTTCCTTTTTGGCCTTAAAAATCAACGAGTCAGCACATTGCTGAGGAGACACAGTCCAGAGGAGAATTGAGCAGGACACTACAGCCAGATAACTGTGAAGACCTGAGTCTGAGCTTCTGAGAACCAGCACTGAGAGGTACTGGGAGAGCGAGGAGAGAGCTGAGCTGATGGATTTACAGGGTTAAGCAAGTGTTGAATTCATGGAATTTTGTGCAGCCCTCTCTGGTGTTCTCTTTGAGGGCCCATCCAGAAGTCGTCATACTCCTGAGCGGATGGAAAATCTGCTTTCATGCGAAAATGTGTTGTTGTGAATTTTGAAAAATCCCAGAAGGAAAGGTGGTGGTATGTCTCTTCTTCTATCCCGAATGCCACTTCAAACACAGGATGAGAAACGAAGAGATTCTGGATTCTATTCCCACCTCTGCCACTGTATGACCTAAATGTTACTTTGGACCTCTACACTTTATAAATATTATTTAAGAGGGAAACATCATTTTTCTTATTTTACAGAGGGTGGGGGAAAAAATCAGTGGTTTACATGAATAAAAGTGATCTTTCTGAAGGACCATGAAGTCACGTGGATTAGACACCATATGACCCATGTTCTGATCTTTGCTCCAGCAGACTTGCTCTATGACCTTGGGCAAGTCTGTTGTCTTTGCTGAACTGCAGTTTGCCAATTGTAGAATGAAGTACATTGAATTGGGTCCTGCAGTTTGAAGTTATTTAGTTCTAAAAGGTAATAGAAGTATAAGAGCAATGAGCAGGGACCCGGTAATACTACTGCTGGACTTCAGTAGGGTGGGTGGCTTTCATTAGCACCCGGCAGTGGTCTGATGAATTCGCCCATTGCAGATGGGCAGGAGGTATCTCCAGATACAGCAGATTACCGTGAGATACTGGTACTTGGCAGATACTCCATGTTCTTTCCACTTCTCTACCTCTCTTCTTTTTCTATCTTCTCTTTTACCTTCCTTCCTCCCTTTTTCTTTTTAGCAGTGTCAGACCAAGACTACCTGATCCTGCCACACTGAAATGGGCCCATCAGAAAGAAGTACCATCTACCAGAGTGTGCTAACTAATTTCACAAGCAGAGAGGAGACTCTTAGGTCAGCAGGGAAACGTGACCAAGTGGCACTACACCAAATGATCTGTTTGACAATACTAGATAATTGGTTAATTACAGCAGATAGAGTTCAAGTCCAATGACACCATTTATCCACTATTGTTAAAAAAAAAAAAAAAAAAGTCATTTACTAGATCGCAGGGGTAACAGGGCATAAAGAGACATAGGCTCGGGTCCTACACTGATTGAGCACTACAGAAATGCCTATAAATAAACTGGAAGAAAGCGAAACATCACAAAGCTCAGCAAAAATCATAGACTCTGCAATCAAAGCATTCCTCAGCATGATAGACTTTCCCTGCATGTTACCTAACTTTGATTAAAATGTGTTTTTTCCAATTTCTCTGGAAACCCTAAAATAGTTTCTAAAGGCATTCCCTGCAATTGGCGTTAAACTAACTGGTCTGTAATTTCTTGGTGTAGCTCTAGGCCTCTTCTTTAATAATTGGATTACGCTGGCCAGTTTCCAGCCTTCAGGGATCTCTTCTGAACTAAGTGAACTTGTAACAATATAAGATAAAGCTTCTCCAATTCCTGTCCTCACTTCCTTTAGCACTTTTTGAAGATGTTGCCCAGTCCTGAGGCCTAAACAATTTTAAGAGCTTAACCTTTTCACAACCATCTGTGGGAATTGTGTGTTCTGTAGTGTCTGTATCAATAATCTGCTTTGTTTTTTTAATCTAGGAATTCTTTTTTGCATTTTAAGACAAAGGAGAAATAATCGTATAACTTTTATACTACATTAGCAGAAGTGGCAGTTTTCAAGCTAGAAAGTCTTGGATGTGGCCCCAGGAACTACCTATTAAATCTGTACAATAAGGATCCACCTTTGAACTGCATGAACTACAACACACTGGAGAGTCAACATGGTCTAGGGGACTGTGCATTGTACAGGGGTCTGGAGAGCTGGATTCTATTCCTGGCTCTGCCACAGATCTCTTACATGACCTTGGGCAAGTTACTTTACATCTCTATGCCTCTGTTTCCCCTCAACATTTCGCCTAGCTTTTCTGTATAGACTGCAAGCTTTTCAGGGCAGGGATGGTCTCACATGAGGTGTTCATACAGCACCTAGCACAATAGCAACCCTATCTTGTTTGGGGCCTCTAAGCACTACTGTGGTACAGATAACAACCACTACCTATGTATGACAGAGTTATACAATAAATCAGTGGTACCTACCTTGTGGCCCTAAGGGCTCTAGAATGTGGCCCTTTGAGGGCTGTTATGAACTAGGAGTTCTCTCACCAGCTGCTTTATTCTCCCCAGTTGCAGAATAGCTCCCCTGCTGACTGTCTTAACCCCCACAGGACAAATAAGCAATGGAGCCATGGAGATTTACATCTGGTGAGGATTTGGCTCCATCTTGCTCCTGCAAAATCATCCCTTGCTCCTTTGCATTAGTTCTAAGACAGGCCCTTCAGACCTATAGGCTAACGAAAGCCTCTCCATTTGAAATCAGAGCCCAGCCTTCCACTGACTTCAATTAAGTTTCTCCTGATTTTCACCAGTGTAAGTAAGAGGAGAACCAGACTCAAAGCACATACATTGCTACAGACATTGAATATACATAGTTAACTGTTATACATTGCAGGTCAGTTTGTAGAGATGCCAGTGAAGACTTGGATTCAGAGCTTTGGCAAGTAGGGCAACATTAGTGTAACCATTTGTTATGAAAAATCTATGAGCTCTTGAAAAATGATGGCTATTAGAAATAATATAATGTTATTTGTGTGTTCTCAGCAGTGTTGTTGCATACTTCTGAAGTCCCCATATGACTGGGTATCCTCTTTACTTTAAAAATGTATCTGCCATAGATATAAGGCAGGAATATATGCCACTCTGAACTTTTACTAAAAGTCCATGACATGTTTATTTAAAAACTAAATTAGGAGATTTATGGTGTGCCCCGTAATGCCAAGTGCATCACACCCCATTTCACCCTCTCCTCATCCCCCTGGTTTACGAATAAATAATCCATGCATTCACATTTCCCACTTGTCAAACCTGGGCAGCAGTGAAAATAAGCAGCACAAATTGGCAGATAATGTACCTTATTTCCATGTAGAAGCAGGTGCATTTTCCTCAGCATAAGCAGCAAGATGACACTGATCCAGTCTGACAGGCAGGCTGATCTAAATTTACTCAGCACACTTTGCCACTGGTTGGGGGAGTCTCCCATGAGCTTATTCTGAGACTCCTCAATCCCCAGGGTGCTAATTAAAATTTACTGGATAATATTTGCAGGACTCAATGGCCCTAGTTACTGCAATTATCAGTTACTAAATGTTAGTGCCAGAGATGGCACCCGATGATTGGCTCCTTATTCAAGAGGGTTTCCTTTTGTTCTCTTTTTTTTCCCCTTCAGTTCCTCAAGTACAGTAGTGTAGCTGGATCATTGAATGTCTCAATTGGCTTTAGACTAAAAATCACTTAGATGGAAGTTTAATTATCAATTTCTCATTGGGCTTCCTGCCAGCCTACTGGTTACGGGTTTATAAAAGAGGGAAGTTCTACTAACGAAAGCCTCTCTGAAATAAGAGCCCAGCAACCAACTCCGACAGTAATTATAATAGCTTATAGGAGAGATCATCTAGGTGCTCTGATGAAGAGGAAAGTACGGCGCTTCCTAATTATACTCACACTTCAAATTTGCTTCACAAATACATAAAGTCAAGACCTATTAATCCATCTGACAGCTGTTGTAAACAACCTATACCAAATAAACATAATGGCCATCAGAGTCCATCAGCAAAAGTGCACAGCCCAGCCAGCTGCTTCATCATTCTTTTTACCTTAAGGGATTTTCAATATACTGGAGCAAGGATGTTCTCAAAAGAATAACATTTTAAAATATTTTGTAAATCAACAACAGAACGATGGATCCTTACATACTTTTGTTTGCTTTTGTGAATTATTAATAAATAGTATCTGACATTCCCAACATCCATTCTAAAGCACTTTACTAACTTTGGGCAAGGTTGTGGCCAGTCTCATTCGAGGGGGTGTGTGGGCGGGGGGAAGGGTGCAAACCCCTCCTTTCTCCCTTCTACTCCCATGCATAGATCAGCCACACCTTTAGCCTTTGCACTCCTCCAAGCACACAGCCTGCTCAGGGCTTGTAATGGAATGCTAAAACTATATTATAATGTACAGCCACTAGATGGTACTGTGTGTAACATACCTTACCTGAACTAGTAACAACTATAGCTAGCAGTGCACGAAAGTATCACATAGAAAATACATCTCTTGTACCTCTTTCCATGATGGAAGCTCTGTAGTCAGTCCATATCTGGTACAAGAGCCAGATGCAGCTCTACTGTGTACCAGGAGTACATGACATGGTGTCAGAAGTAAAGGTAACCTACCTGGCGCCAGAGGAGAAGAGAAACAGTAGGAAAACAGCAACAAAAGTTGAAAACAGAAGAAAAACACACAGCTATCCAAATAATAAAAACAGACTGAACTAGGGAAACAGCAAAACAAACAATTTGTCAAACCTGTAAAAAGTAAAAGCAGTACAGAGGTTATGGGTATATTACAGGACTAGGTGAGTGAGGTTCTAAGGCCTGCAATGTGCAGGAGATCAAATTAGATGACCATGGTGGTCCTTCTGCTTAAAGCCTATGAATCTATGGAATACAGCATGAATGCTAGAAGTAATCATCATAAGACTCCAGAGACTATGTGGAAAAAATTCCAGCCTAACTATGAAACTGTTCAGACTAAATGCACAAGATGTGGAAAAATTCATAACCCAAGAAATGTGTATCCAGCCAAAGATATAAGATGTAATAAATGCAGAAAATATGGACATTTTGCATCTGTTTGCTACACTAATGCAGTTAAGAAATCAACTATTATAGACAGACAAGAACCATTATTTTTGGGATCTATCATGTGTGATAATACAGTCTGCCTGGAGAAGGAAACTGAATATTCACGGAAAGACTATTGACTTAAGATTGACTCAGGAGCAGACCTGACAGTCACAACAGAAGGGATGTATAATCACCTTCATCCCTCCCAGAGCCAAATTCTTCTGACACAGCCTTGACTATTTTGGGAGGTATTCTGAACTGCATGGGCCGGTTCATCACAGAAACAGTTTATAAAGATAAAAGCTTTGCTTTCAGATTGATCCTTTGATCACATGCAAAGGCCAGCAACCTTCTCAGCAGTAGTGTGACAGCTATGATGGACCTAGTGAGAAAAGTGGAAGAACTCACTGGAGCATTTGATGATACTGGACTTTTGAAAGGACATCCAGTACAAAAAACCCTAAGAGATACTGCTGAACCATACAATGTACAAAATACCTCTAACAGGCAGAACTTG
The DNA here is from genome assembly GCF_026122565.2 of Emydura macquarii macquarii. NCBI lineage: Eukaryota > Metazoa > Chordata > Testudines > Chelidae > Emydura > Emydura macquarii. Next base: position 7,935,234 of record NW_027133034.1, on the reverse strand, counting down.
AAAGAGATTAGCTGCAGATTTATGCGAATTCAGAGGACATAATTACATAATCATAGTGGACTGTTTTTCCAGGTATATAGAAATAATGGACTTGAAAGACATAACATATTGCAGTGTTAGAGAAATGTAAGTGCACTTTTGCTCACATCGGTATTCCAGAACTAGTGACAGACAATGGCCTATAATTCACGACAGCTGTGATTAAGTCTTTCCAAATGAAATATATTGATCATATTACTAGCAGCCTACATTATCTACAAGTGAATGGAGAGGCACATAGAGCTGTACATACAGCCAGGAAAATCCTACAGCAGGAAGATCCATTCACTGATCTTCTGAACTACAGATCAGCACCAATAGCAGCTACTGGATATAATCCAGCACATCTCACTCCTGTTGAGAAGATAAATCAGAGCTACCATTCCAACTTTGGAAAAAAATCCATCTCCAAAGTGGCCAGACATGAAGAGAGTAGCCAAATTGGATAAGAAGAGAAAAAAAGCTAATCAACACTTTTACAACAGATTTCACTCAGTTAGAGAACTGCCAGGTCTAATACCTAGTGACTGTGTTTGTGACAAAATGGATGGAGAAAAAGGACTTCAGCTGTCACAGGGAAAAAAAAATCATTGCCCAGGTCACATTTGATTGAGGCTGACAGTGGAAAGTTCAACAGAAATCCCTAACATTTTCAGTTTGTTTCTCAGAATTAACAATCAACCGAGCAAGCTCTACAGATGGCAGATGCAGAACAAGACGATGACTCAGAGATTCCCCAAACTGACCAGAGACAGTCATTGCAACTAATGGACAACCAGATGATCAAGTTGTTACATATTCGGGTCTTGTAATCAGAAAACCAATACAATTCAAACATACTTAAACTAATACCTGCTGAACTTCAAAGATAGTCTGACAGTGTAAATTTTGTAAATGGTAGGAATGTAAAATACTTAAAGGGGGAAATGTAATGGAATGCTAAAACTGTATTATAATGTACAGCCACTAGATGGTATTGTGTGTAACATACCTTGCCTGAACTGGTAACGGCTATAGCCAGAAGTGCATGAAAGTATCTCATAGAGAAGACATCTCTTGTATCTCTCCACGATGGAATCTCTGTAGCCAGTCCGTATCTGGTACAGGAGCCAGTAGCAGTCCTACAGCCTACTGTGTACAAGGAGAACATGACAAACTAGCTTCCCCACAAATGCTAGCCTCTCCAAGAGAGCCAGGGAAAAGGCTGGATCCTGGCCATAGCCCTTCTCCACATCTGCTATAGAGTTGATCAGCCATGTGCGGAATCTATATGCTGGGGTGCACACAGCTGCATTCCCAATAAACACCATTCTTCTACACACTTGTCCTCTGGGACAGTGACTCTGCAATGGCCTCTGCAGCGTGTTGTGCCATTAAGCTTGTCTCCATGTGGTACAATCTGGCCCTTTACATATGTAGGAATTAACCATCACGAAATGCAGCCCCCTCCACTGTGAAACGTAACGCTGTTTGACAAAGCATAGCCACTCCATGCAACAGTTTAAGGCAGAAAACAAGGACAGACTAACTGAAGCGGCAAGGCAAGTTAGATAAGCATTATAGCTGTCCAGATTAGGACTTGGTCTATTTGGCTAATGCTCCTACTTTTGAGGAGAAAATGCAATGAGAGGGTATTTTAATATGAGCAGGGCCCCTATTTTAGGTCTTATTTCAAAGATGTCATCTCTAGTATCAGAATGTTGACTAGCACCATGCAGGGACATTGGTTAACTAGTGTCTCAGATGGAAGAGAGCCACCTACCAAGTCACCTCTTTCTGCCAATACCTAGGCCTTCCAAAATGCCATCCAGCTGGTAAACCAAATCTAGTAGACCCTGCAGCAGCTAGTCCACTTGCTGGCCCTACTAACGTACTATCCCAAAACAACTCACCTAGACACTGCACCTCAAATCAGTCAGCTAAAAAACAACCAAAATCAAAAAAACTTATTTCCCTGAACGCTGAGAAAAGTGGGACAACGGAAGAGAGAAGACAGACAAAAGTGGGTGAAGAAAGAGGAATTGTAGCCTATAGAACTAGCCTGCTTGCTTGCATTATTATTATTAGAGATATTTTGATATGATTGTGTGATTCAATAATAAAATTAGATATTTTATTCAGCTGTAATGCAAGGTACCTTCCAGGCCACATCCTGGATGACAGCTACCGTTAATATATATATATATATTCAACCTTTGGCTTAGATCAATGTAGAACAGGATAAGACATATATGGTCATAACCTTTACCCTAGACAAGTCAAGGGACATTAAAAGGGGAAGGGGCTGTCCCGGTTACCAAGAAACTTTACAAGAACACCACAGAACCCAAAATAAGCTAGAAATAACAAAGGTGAGATAAAAGACCACCTGGAAAGGGATATGGATATGTCAATAATACGTACAAACCTAGTAGCCAATAGATTATATGTACCCCAAACGTTTGGAGGTGGAAAGGCCAAGTATGGGCCTGGAAGGAGGATCCATATTCTTAGGGGTATAAGAATCATAGAACCATAGAATATTACAGTTGGAAGGGACCTCAGGAGGTCATTTAGTCCAACCCCCTGCTCAAAGCAGGACTAACCTCAGCTATATCATCCCAGCCAGGGCTTTGTCAAGCCTCAGCTTAAAAACCTCTAAAGATGGAGATTCCACCACCTCTCTAGGTAACCCATTCCAGTGCTTCACCACCCTCCTAGTGAAAAACTTTTTCCTAATGTCCAACCTAGACCTCCCGCCCTGCAACTTGAGACCGTTGCTTCTTGTTCTGTCATCTGCCACCACCGAGAACAGCCTAGCCCCATCCTCCCTGGAAGCCCCTTTCAGGTAGTTAAAGGCCGCTATCAAATCCCCCCTCATTCTTCTCTTTTGAAGACTAAACAAGCCCAGTTCCCTCAGCCTCTCCTCATAAGTCCTGTTCTCCAGCCCCCTAATCATTTTTGTTGCCCTCCGCTGGACTCTCTCCAACTTGTCCACATCCTTTTTGTAGTGGGGGGCCCAAAACTGGACACACTATTCTAAATGCGGCCTCACCAATGCCGAATAGAGGGGAATAATCACTTCCCGTGACCTGCTGGCAATGCCCCTCCTCATGCAGCCCAATATGCTATTAGCCTTCTTGACAACCAGGGCACACTGCTGACTCATATCCAGCTCATCAAAGAAAGATCAAATCCAGCTCATCGGGGCAGTCGACTGTCAGCTATCCCTGCTTTATTTAGTGTTTTATTTAGTGTTAAGATTCATTCTTTATTTTTATATTCTTAAAGTTGTAATGTTAGTCTTAGCTTATAGCTCTTAGCTTTGAAGCAGAACTTATTCCATTCAACTCCAACTTGAGAAATTAGACATCTCTTTCAACCAAGTCCAGGAAGGGTATGAGTATACTAGTTTAAGCATATCATAGATATATCTATCAAATAAGTCTTTACCTTTAAGATTGTATAAATCCATTATCAATTTGATTATTCATTTTATTTTCTCTATATCAGTCATTTGTTTATTATTTTATGTTATTTTAATAAATTTATAAAATTATACAAATATTGGTTATCACTGGAATTCTTCCTGTGTTGTACCCGGGGTCCTTATAAAGTCACCTGAAGCCTGATTAAGGATACGAACCTCATAATCCTTTAATTAGAGCAATTGGCAAACCTATTACCCTATTCAATAAATTAATAACCATAAAATCAGGCTACAGAATGGATACAAGATAAAGAAAGAGGAAAATAGTCAGATGGATGAGAAAGAAAATGGGGAGTAAAAGAACAAACAAAGGAGAGTAGGCAGAGAAAGAAGAGAGGAAAAAAAGCCTGTTTCAATCACATACATAACATATGGTCTCAGAAAAAATTTAAAAAAGAAGAAAATAGTGAATATAATCATATTCTAGAACTTCTCATCTTAGCACACACACAATTCCTAAGGTTCTGATCTACTGAAAGATAAATATCTGTTGTTTCCATGGACTGACTTTATATACAGCCATTGAATGTTTTATCTGGTAAATACTACTAAATATTTACTACAATACTTCACACCACACTCAAAAGCCATTCCAAACAGAGAATCTGTTGTTCTTTTAATGGCCTTGATTAATCTACCTCCAAGAATTCCAGTGGAATAAATATCAGTGTCAAAAGTCTCATTAAACATAAAATACACATCCTGAACAAGTTTCAAATTCAGAACTGGGGTCAGCAATACTTTTAGTCTTTGCCCACAGTGTCAAGCAAAATAAATGTTATTCCTAAACAGATGTCTATTCTTAAAATGACTCTCTTTGAAACTAATCTATGTCCTTTAGAGGATCCTTAGCTCTGTTCTCAGAAGACACTTGGCTAGTAGTTGCTATAAATAGTTTTTCTCTGTTCCATCCTGGCTTTCTAGAGATTTGAATGGTATCTATGACAAACTGGTATTAACAATTGCTACAGTTGATGGCACTTTAAAAAATGTCAGACATCCCCTAATTGCTCTATTCCTTCAGTGCAAAACATTCCTTAAGTATTCCTGGCTGTCTGCATATAGGTTCCTTGAAGCAGGGTTTGAGAATCAAGAGGATTCTGGAGATGCCAGCAGGACATGTCAGTTCTGGTCATGTCACAAGTGTTCCTTGGCTATGCTGTTGCTGAGCTCCAAAAATGACAAGATGTTTGAGCTGATATCCTGCTAACCCTTCAAACTGAATTTGAACCTTCCTTCAAAGTAAGTCTATTGGGCACTACAACTGGAAGCTTATTTTCTCCCTCACAGAGCAAGCAGTTGCTTATTGCATGTGCATCTGCCAAAACAAATCCTGCTGAGGCACTGGAAAGAAGATTCTCCTTCCCATGGAGAAGAGTCAACTAAAATTTTGCTGGCAACATGAATTGAAAGGCTCACCAGTGCCAGGAGAGATTGCTGGGAGGAATACAGGAAAATCCTTTGCATTTGCCTCTGAGCTGGCAGCACATGAGACTCTCTTAGCTTTCTCTCTAACAAAGTTTTATTTCTAGATGTGTTTGCTAGTTTGATCATTAACTGAAGGGGCTGGATTCTCCTTTCACCTATGCTGGCTTTACACTTATGTAACTGCAATGACCTCAATGGAATTACTCCTGATTTACACTGGGGTATCATAGATCAGAATCAAGCCCCACTTGTGTGTGTGTGTCTCTCTCATTCTTCCTCCATGAGGTTCAAATCCTTGAATGAGTGGGGAAATGACTGCAGCCCGTGGCTTTGTGTTGTTTTTCTTTAGCTAAGTCTCCTTTATTTTATTTTTTTTACAGACATTTCAATAGCAATCATTTCCATAATGTCATTGTGTCTTAACACTCAAGATATTCATATTATCTTGTCTTCTTGATCAATAATAATAGTAGTAGTAAATAGTTCAGTTTTCTGAAAAGAAGGTGGAAGAAATCCCTCTCTAAATGTTTCCATTCTTATTTTGAGATTTTGAAGAATCAGAGAGAAAGGTTAATTTTTTTCATGGAAATTATTATTATTGGAAGTAAATATGGCTTTGATCCTGGAATCAGATCTGTGCAGGCACCTACAACCATACAGCATCTCATGCTGATGCCTTTGCAATATTGGCACCTTCGGGCGCTATCCCTTTTGAAGAGTCATTGTGGCGAGATCAAAGAATCTTGCACTTGGGCCTGCTCCTTCCAGCAGTGGCAGCAAACTCAACGAGTTCACACCTCAACTGCATGTGCCCGCCCCAGACCCACCCTTGTGCCCGTTGATTGGTTCAGAGTCAATCAGGTGGCCTGTAGCCAGCCTACCGTCCCTATTTGGCCAGGACTCAGCTTCTGTTCTGGAGCGATATTCCTCTCATCTAAGGAAAGGCAGATTGGCACCAGGAAGTTAGAGGTGGGATTTCCTCTTGGTCCCCTGCCCAGGGAGGGAAATGGGGTCATCATCTATCTCTGCCTGCCCCCTAATCAGCTAGAGATTGTGGGGGTAGGGTACAGCCCCATATTTTTGCAAATACAAAATAATATGAAATAAAATGAACAAATAATGATAGTGCTCGCAGCCAACCTCTGCGACCACTGCCACCGTTGCTGCTGACAGCCAGGCAGCAACCGCAACAGAGCAGCTGCAGCAGCCGCCTGGAACCATTCCATCCACTTCCAATCCCTACTTCCAGCCTCCTGCGTGCTCCTGACCAAAAGGCTGGTGGACTTACAGTTAGGGAGGCGGGACGGAGAGCCGGGGAAAAGGAAGTACCGTTGGCCCCAGTGCCACCCTCCCATGGGGAGACACTGAGCGAACCCAGGGCAGCGGTACCAGAGACACAGAACCGTGCACCTCCAGACCAGTGCTCGGGAGGGAGCAAGGACCTGTCCCCCTCAGAGGAGACCCCCACATGCTCTGCCCACAGGAGCCGAGCACTGGGCTCATCTTGGCAACCTGAGTCCCTGGCCAGGCCCACAGCACCCCGCAGATTGTTCCCTGCCTGTCAGGGGTCAGGCTGACCTATGTCCTCAGGTTGGATCCCCCCAGCTAAAATGGTGGCGGGAGCCTGAGAAGAGTATGCCCCCTTTGCCCCCTCCCTCCCTCCCCCCCCACACACCCAGGTAGCAGTTATCAATGGATTAAAAAAAAATTCCCGACAAATAAAACAAAAAATTATAAAAAATAAAAATAATTTCATGGGGCTGGGGAGTGGTGGCATGCAGTCAGAAAGACAGTCATTCACAATCTCTGCTACTCAATGTTTACTCTACTACTTCTATGCCCCATTAAACCCTCTTTTTCATTACTTCTGTTATGTTCACAGCATACACAGAGAATTAGATAAAAACAAATGCTCTTGCTGAAAGTTCGCAGCATAACACTACTTTATTTCTTAGAATTCAGAAAGATAAACAAGAGCCTAAAAACAGAAAGAGAGAAAACAGACTGTTTCCTGAGGCAGCAAGGCACAACTCATCCCACCTTTCTTTAAGCTGCCTTTTTTCAGACTGACTCTGCTCACACTTTGCTAAAAAAGCCCCCTAACATGCAAGAAGGACCCACTCTGAAAGTGACAGCTTGCAATTCCAACACAGTCCTCAACACCAGTTTCCCATTCTCTGGCACTTCCTTCTGTTTCTTTTCTAAGCAAAATGTGAACCCAGTAATTTTAAAGTTCCAGTCAAACCTTGTAACCAGGTTTGAAAATAGGCAAAACAAATTTGTACACCAACCAATCATTTCAAGCCCAGTCTGCCTCCTGTAGGATCAGAAATATTGCAAGAATACACAGCAGTTATTGTCCAAACCACAAAAGAAAAGTGTAGAGACATAAATAATATATAACAAATGGAAGAAGGGGAAGTCGATAACAAAGAATATAAATCAGTAGTTAGGAATTGTAGAAAATTGACCAAGGGACACATGGAGAAATGTATGGCTAGCAGAGCTAAGGACAATAAAAAGAAGGTTTTTAAATAAAATAGAAACAAAAAGAATCCTGATAATGGTTTTGGTAGGAATTAAATGAAGAAGGTAGAAATATCAGTAATAATGAAGAAAAGGCAAACATGTTCAATAAATATTTCTGTTCTGAAATTGGGGGGAAAGATCAATAATGCAATCTCATCATATGATGATAACAACACTCCTTCTACACCACTAGTATCTATGGATGATGTTAAACAGAAGCGACTAAAGTCAGACATTTTTAAATGATCAGGTCTGGATAAATTGCATTCAACAATTTTAAAAGAGCTGACTGAGAAGGCCCCTGGACTGTTAGTTTTGGAGCACTGAGGAGGTTCCAAAAGGCTGGAAGAAGGCTAATGTTATGCCAATGTTTTTAAAAGGGTAAATGGGATGACCCAGATAATTATATCCCTGTCAGACCAACATCAATCCCAGGCAAGATAATGGAGAGCTGTACAGGACTTAATTCATAAAGAACTAAAAGAGGGTAATGTAATTAACACAAATCAACTGGGTTTATGTAAAATAGATCATGTCAAACTAACTTGATATCATGTTTTGGCGAGATTACAAAGTCTGATGGATGCAAGTAATAGTGTTGACATAATATAGTTAGACTTCTGTAAGGCACTGGAGTTGGTACCACTTGGCATTTTGATTAAAAAAGTTAGAAAGATATAAAATTAACATAGCACACATTAAATGGATTAAAAGCTGGCTAATTGATAGATCTCAAAGTGTAACTAAAATGGGGAATAGTCATCAAGCAGGTCTGTTCTGCCTTATAACGACAGACACAAGGAGCTCAATCTATTTATTTTAGTAAAAAGAAAGTAAAGGGGTGACTTGATTACAGTTTATAAGTACCTAAATGGGAAATAAATATATAATAATGGGATCTTCAATCTAGAAGAGAAAGGTACAACATCAGCCAATGACTGAAAGTTGAAGCTAGATAAATTCAGATTAGAAATAAGGTGTTAATTTTGATGGTGACAGTAACAATTTACCAAGGGTCATGGTGCATTCTCCATCACTGACAATTTTTAAATCAAAATTGGATATTTTTTTCTAAATGATATGCTCTAAGAAATATTTTTGGGGAGTTTTATGGCATGTGCTATGCAGGAGATGAGATCAGATGATCACAATGGTCCCTTCTGACCTTGAAATCTATAAATAATTATTAGAAATGTCATTGTATTTATAAACCTCCCATATTTCAAACTAAATATATATACTAAACTAACAAACTAAGTAGACAAATTTCTAAATTTGTCTAATTGTCATAAGCACCAGTGATAGTTTCTACCAGTGCCAAAGTTAAATGAATTGGTCATGTAGGGGTTTCCCTTCCTGGCACTGAGTGTAGGGGTAAAGGGGAGGAGATAGCAGTAGGGAAAAGAGAGGATATGGAAGAAGGAGAGATGGCTGAGAAAGACGAAGGGAGGGAACATTGTTACTGCACTTTACTGGCTGTGTTTGTACAGTTTATGATCCAGAGGCCGTGAGACTCATTAGGGAACCACACTGCATGAATATCACATGCAGGGAACATTTCAAACTACAGGCTGAAATCCTAGCTCTGTTGAAGTCAATATTTTGTGGAAGTTCCCCCTAGAAGGGTGCTATGGTGAAGTGGTAGTGATGCCATATATTGTATAAGGCTGCATCAAAGCTTTGGCTATTGACAGAACCTTAAAAGCGTCACTGTTGCTCTGACCATTTGTTGTTTCTAAAAAAAAAAAACCTAGAGGTGGGAAATACTCTTCTGAAGGGTCCTTGAATTTTTGAGGGTGTTAATAAATGTTCTTAGGTAAGATAAAACCCCCAGAAAATAAACCCTTTTTAAAAATTAAGGCCAGGACAGGGTTGGGGAAAAGAACACTCATGCTATAGAATCGCAGTCCTTAGAAAACCCAAACTCCCCTTATATATACATGCTGGTCCCCTGTATTCTACAAAGTATTGACTTTTCAATATTTAGTACTATAAAACACATTCCCTAAAAGAGCATAACTGCAATGAGCTTTGCCAAATGTATCCAGCATAGCCAGATAACCACACTGGCTCATTCCTGTTGTCAAACTAAAGGAGTAACTTGTGCCCCTTTCCCTACCTCCTTGTCATGTTTAAAAGACGTGTTTGGGGTTGGGAGGAATTACTTGTGGTTCACCAGCTGGGAATAGCGAGTCTGATAAGCCACAGATGGGGCAGGGAAATGCATTCCCCTAAGTGACATATTATTGGTGGGGAGAGTCATGATTGCAGGGCATGCACTGGGGAACATGAATAGCTCCCCTGAACATCCCCATGCTGCTTGGGACACGGCAGAAGAGGGGATCTTCAGGGAGCCTGGGAGGGCAAAAAGCAAGAGGTGGGGAAATGGAGAAGAGGTAAGAACGGATAGATGCCCCCAGTAATTCCCATCATATTGTCCAGCCTTGGTTCTTCAAGACAGCAATGCCTTGCTTACACATCACAGTTGGTTCACCACCTGGGAAGCTGCCTTAGTGTCAGGGTTAGGCTCTTCATTCCTCAGACAACTCCAGGGATCATCCTCTCTATCCCGGTTCCCTTAAAAAAACATAAGGAGCAGAGCTATCAGTTCCACTCAGAACATAGCTTCGACAGCCAGCAGACCACGTCTGGTTCATCAGCTGACATGGTCTAACAAGCCAGAGGAGGTTTGTCAGAGAGACAAGAATGGTCTGAGGAAGAAACTGGGTCCTTGAGACAAAATAATATATTAATGGATGGAAGGCACATTACTAGAGAGGCATGAATAATGAGGGCTCTTTAAATGAGCTAAGAAAATTACAGACTAATTGACAGTGCCTCAAAGCACAGCCCACCCATCTAAAACCCTTAACAGCACAGAAATGCCAACATAAAGAAGAAGTCTTTCCCATATTGTCACTTCTATCTCCACACACACAAGCACAAAACACCCCATATTTATCTGACTCTCGCTGTGATAGAGAACCTGAACTCCAGCCTCAACAATGTTAACAATAGGACACACATTTAAACTAGATTTAGCTACTTTTATGATTCAGGTAGGAGACTTGTGCCCTGGAGTAACTTTAATTGGCTTTCAATGATATTTTGTTTATGGGGAACATATATTTTTACATGTCAAATTACATATATACATTATATATTTCACCTTATATATCCGGGAACTATGCTTTGCCTTGTATTTACATGAATGGAGTTTCCCTTGTCTATTTTTAATCAATGTTGTCTTTTTTTCAAGTCAAGTAAGTCTATATTTATTTTCAACATGTTCCTAAAATTTCCTCTCTAGTTGGGAACAATAATGTCTCCAGTAAAATCAGATTTTCAACCAGTATCAATGGAGCTCTGCTGATTTAAGACAGTGGAGCTCTGCTGATTTACACCAGTTGAGGAAATAGTTTGTTGTATTTTACAATCACTGTAGTCACCACCCCCTGCCTTCCCCAAAATGTGGTTCAGACTTTGTCACTGAAAGGAAGTACACCCAATTTATAGAGGAAGGGCTCCACACTTTTGACAAGAGTGTTTGAGAACTCCTTACCTGGTGTATAATCTGAAAGGTCACAAGGCAGAAAAATAGTTTATCATTATTTTCCTCAGGTAAATGACTTGAATTGTTCTAAAAATCAGGAGTAATCTGTTTCTCCATTTACTGCAATTTTGCAATTACTATAGCAGACTCAAATTCATTGTGAAACTACAGAGCTGAACTCAGGTTTATGGAAGGCAAGGCAAATATCAGAGAACATCAAGCAGGATCATACCTTTCGTCCTGCTATGCAGTCAGAAATAGACATTAAATACCTTATTCCTCCCACACACATTCTATATTCACTGTTCTTAGAGTTGATGGCAATGAAATACTACATATCAGCATTGTAGGAGTTCATTGATATTTCATTTTTCGTATCAGCTCAATGTGAATGGGGGCGGTAGAGGGCGGGAAACGATTTTTATGTTTTCAGTATAATTACTATATCCAAACTTTAGTCATTTCTTCAAGGAGACTATGCAAGTTAGCTGACATTTTTGCTACAGTAAAATGGACAATATTACATTATCTCTTTTCTGTTAATAGCACATGTGCTCAATGCAATCTCTCTTATCTACCTAATATAACAATGGCAATACTGTATATTTAATATAATTAAAAATAACTGTCAGAAGAATGTTATGATTGTAAAGTGAAACACTGAAAATCAGGAAACCAGGGAACCAGGAAAGTCAGGAAATGCCAGAATTAAAATTGTCCATGTAATCTTAATTCACACCCCCTTGTGTGCATGCATTATGATAGTCTTTACTTATATGATCATATACTTTTTTTTCCACTGGATCTCTGCCTCATTCTGTGTACTGGGGTTTATAGTGGAAAATATTAAGTAACCTTAACAGTAAGCATCACTACCATAGCATCAGTTGAAAGGAGGGATTTCTAGTAGTCAGAGCATAAGACTGGGAGGCAGGAATTCTGAGTTCTATTCCTGGCTCTCACAATTACTTTTGAGACCTTGGGGAAGTCACTTAACTTCTCTGCCCCTCAGTTTCCTTGTGTTTAAAATGCAGTAACAGAGCTATGCATTAATGTTTTTAAAGCACTAAGATCCTCAGGTGGAAGCCATTGTGGAAGTGCCAAGTTTTATTATTCTTGTAAAATGTAATGGCTGAAAGTCGAAACATACAAGCTGTTTTGAGATAATGAGGTATTAAAATGTGACACTAGCAAAGACGCAATGGGGTCCATTTTGAACATGCAAACACAGAGCTTGACTCTGCTCCCTTTTAATATCAATGGGAGATTTGCCTTTGACTTGGTGGAACCAGAATCTGGACCATAAGGATTTGTGAAATTTGTCAAATGCCCACAGAGTATCAGCAATCTACATGGAACAGTGCTAGGGATAAAGATCAGAATTCCCAGTGGTAACTGCAGTGCACTGCAGGGCTTTGTCTGTGATCCTATAAGAATACTGAGAGCCCTTTATTAAAAAGAACTCCAGATCAATCCAGAACCGGTACCTCAGACACAACACTAACAATTAGCATGAACAAAAACAGACTGTGCATTTTCTTCAGGTCTTCACTTAGAAAAGTTCCTTGGTTTTAATGAGAGCTTGATGAGCTTAGAAGGAAAAAATAAAATAAAGACTTTTATAACAGGTTTGCCAGGCTCCTGAATCGTGATGAGGAGCCTCTTGCAAACTTCATTAAAGTAAATAGAGAAAAAAGAAAATAAATAATCTAACAGAGCTATTTTGGAGCAGTCTACATCTGAATGAATCTAAAGTAGTTATTTGTACCTGGGGTTTACTTTCGGGCCTGATTCTGATTTTGCATACGCTAGTATAAATCAGGAATAATTGCATCAAACTCAATGAGGATACAGTGGTGTGACAGCAGAATTCAACCTGTGAATATTCTCCCCTTCTCCTCACAGTCTCCTTGTGCTTTTAAAAAGGAAAAGGAAAGTGCTGGTTCAGAGGCTGGATGCTTGGTGTTCTCCCAACTCTCTCAGGGTCTCATTAAGAATATAAGAATGGCCATACTGGGTCAGACTAATGGTCCATCCAGCCCATTACGTGGTCTTCCAACAGCGGCCAAAGCCAGATGCTTCAGAGGGAATGAACAGAACAGAGAAATTATCAAGCGATACATCCCATGTTGTCCAGTCCCAGCATCTGGCAGTCAGAGGTTTAAGGACACCCAGAGCATGGAATTGCATCCCTGACCATCTTGACTGATAGCCACCGATGGACCTATCCTCCATAAACTTATCCAATTCTTTTTTTTTAACCCAGTTATAGTTTTGGCCTTCACAACATCCCCTGGCAATGAATTCCACAGGTAAACTGCACACACCATGAAGAAATACTTCCTTGTGTTTTAAACCTGATGCCTATTCATTTCATTGTGTGATGCCTGGTTCTTACGTTATGTGAAGGTGCAAACAACATTTCCTTATTCATTTTCTCCACATCATTCATTTTATAGACCGTTGTCATACCCCCCTCATATCTTGTCTCTTTTTTAAGATGAACAGTCCCAGTCTTTTTAATCTCTCCCCTCATGTAACAGCTTCCATACCTTAATCGTTTTCATTTCCCTTTTCTGTACATTAACATGTTATTGAGGGTTCTAGAACATTTCAAACACAACTTCTCCTCGTCACTCAAATAACTAAAGAAAAACAGTTAGGAGGATCATGACAAAGTGATCTTGTTCTTGCTCACACACTTCCATTTCCCCACTCATGATTCCCATCCCAATCGCTACAAATAGTTTTGCCATGGACGAATAGCAAGTGAGCCTACCAGGCAAACACAGGTAAGCTTGAGAGCATTTGGGGCTGCCGTTCTTTGCTGCTCTAGCTGTGTTACTCTGCAGTCCACTGGAAAGGAATATAAATGATATGCCCATGTGAGATAGGATTGAGAATCTTCTATAGAAAAGACTGCAAAGCACCTGAAAGTTTAGCAGCTTACCCTGCTATTTTTATGACAGAATGGTAAATATTCTCAAACATCCCCACTTCCCCCACTGCCACTCACCCAGCTACCATCATTGTTGCTGCTTCCCTGACAAAGAATGGAGAAGGGAAAAAAAACTAGGGAATGGGAGAAGAGCTGTGTGAGAGAGAGGGAAAAGCGATACCCAATACCCATAAAAATTTTGTTTTTAATTCCCTGGCTATCACAGATAGTGGCTGCTGCTAGCATTTAAGATAAGATTAGTTGGTGTTGTGCTATCAGCACCTCCACATTTTCCCTACAGGGACTCCTTCTGACAGGCTGAAGCTGGAGGCATGTCTGAGGATTAACACGAGCTAATGATTATACACTAAAGCTTTGGAACTGTCGGACTAATAGGATTAAGCAATACCAGATGCAGGTCCCCGTTCAGGTTAAAAATGCACTTTTTACATTACAAAGTCAGACAGATCCCTTTGAACATGCAATGAATATGGATGTTTTCAATTATCACAGTCTTCCAGGGCTATATGATATGGTAAATTAATCCCTTTAGAACATCGGAACCAGGACAAAATAGCCTTCTTGAAGCTGAAATCCTTCGTTTTAGATTTTCTTTCATGGGGATAAGCAGTGGTGCACCACACATAATTAATCTTATTACAAACAGAGAGAAAAGAGAAATAAAAAAAAGAGATGGCCAAAAATTGTTTAAATATTTGATATACTAAGGGGTGAGGAGTGGGAAAACTTTAAAAATCAATCTCTCTTAATTAATTTCCACAGCAGTGAAAAACATGGGGATATTGTAGCAAATGAGTCTGTCTTTGCTGTTCTTCAGGCAGCAGTCAAACACAATAAATATTACTACTACTACTACTAAGGTCAGCTGAGATATAGACAAATGCCAAGAGAAGATGCTCTTTATCAGAACAAATGACTCTGGATCAAATTCAGTTGTGTTGTAATGGGTTGCAACTCCAGAGAAATTGGTCAAGCTGCATACATTTGCCAGAAGCACAAATGTGACCCCTTCATATTTACCCAATATTAGGATGTAATTTTGTGGAAGGAAAGGGATAAGGAGAAAAAAAATAGCATAGACACTAATGAGATCTTTACATCCCACAGCAAGATGAGCAAGGTCCCTGTCTCTTGAATATTGCATCTTGGGAGAAAATGTGGAATAATAGGATTTACAGTTGAAACTAGTGAAGGGCAAACATGAAAATGCTTGGTGGTTCAGTCTGGATAAGTATCCAAAAGTTCAGGCACTGATGGCTTCTTCTGAAAAAGGGGCTTGAGTCAAACCATTACAATCTTTTCCATTGTGCTTCTCTGATGTTTAAGGAATTAGCAGAATAAAGTCTGGATTGAAAAGAGAAAGAAAAAATATAAGAAAAATATAAAAGAAGCCTAGCAGGGGATTAAATCTTTATTACTTGGTTGCTTCTACTAAACTCATTCTCAGCCTATCATTAAGAAGAAGAAGCTACAGAAGAGTATATATTTTAGCACAGGATAATTCCACTTAACTCCCCACACCAAGGACATGGATTCTCCCTTAGGGATCATGATCACCCTGCCTTTATATAAAGCTAGAAGGGGTAGGAGATCCCCACACTGTTCTCTTGTAATATGGGGTGAGTATAAGGAAAAGATTGAGAACCACTGCCCTAGGACAACACTGGAAACCCAACACAAGTAATTATAAATACAGTCTTTGATGAGGAAGGATCACAACATATGAAAAATTGTGTGGACCTCTTCAGGAAGCAGATCTCAGACACACTGAAAACAATTAGCAAAACCTGGATGTCAGCCAGAACCTCAGAAGAAAAACAACAGATTCAAACACAAGAACAATCATAATGATTTCACTCACCAAATGTCATGTCCTTTATTTCTGACTGAGAAATTATGAAGTCCTTATTTCAAGCATTATTTTTACTTTATTTACTTTACTTTATTTCAATTTTACTATGTATACTACAAAATGGATAGCTGCTCACATTTAATTAAGTACCAGTACAATGTCAGCTTTTAAAATATAGACTGTAAAGACCTCAAACCAGACAAAAGTGTAATTAGGCAAAAAAGAGGGATTTTCCCACTTTGCTGACATTGCATCACACTGCCTGATAATTTGCAAACAAACAGCATCAGGGTATGCATTCTAGAGGATAGATTTCATAGATTCTTCAATCCCAAGTCAAAAAGGGACCATTGTTGAAGCTAGACAGATCCACACTGGAAATAAGGTGTACATTTTTAGGAGGAAGTGTAAAATTAACCATTGGAACAGCTTACCAAGTGTTGTGGTGAATTCTCCATCACTGATAATTTTTAAACCACGATTGAATATTTTTCTAAAAGGTATGTTTTTGGAATTATTTGACTTTGGAACCTATGAACGTTTAAATCTATGAAAAGAGCAGTGAGCCAGCACCGAATGGGACGCAGCGGTAGGCGGCTGACACCAGCTGCAAGCCAGGATGGGAGCTGCTGCCACGCAGCTCCTAGCTGTGAGTCGGGCGGGATGCACTGGTGGGAGGCTTCTGCCCGCTACAACCGGGACTAGGCAGGATATGGGCAGCTCCCGCCTGGCTCCTGGCTGTGAGCTGGGACTGAGCAGGACACAGCGATGGGTGGCTGCTGCCCACTGAGAGCCTGGACATGGGTGGCTGGAGCCCTGGTCTGGCCCTGGAGCCGGGAGCTGGGTGGGATGCAGCGGCAGGTGGCTGTCACCTGCTATGAGCTGGGACCAGGTGGGATGCGGGCGGTTGCAGCTGTGCTCCCCACACACTGTCCCTTAGGTTGGTGGAAGTGCTCCTGGTGAGGACGCACTCCACCGACCTAAGGAGAGCAATGTGGGCAGCCACCGCTATAATTATAGCAGTGGCTGGAAGTCGACATAACATATATGTCGACAACATTTTTAGTGTAGACAAGGCCTTAGTCTCACTTAAATCCATGTAAGGGAGCTCTGAGCTGGGGAATGGATAATCATGCTAACCCTAATTGTGTCTTGATTAACTATACTATTTAAATGACTACGCCTTTTCCAGTGTAGCCACTTTCAAAGCGATCACATCTATTTAATGGAACTATTTCCACACGCATTTAGCTTTCTTGTACATGTGAAATGAACATGGTTATTCTGCTTCTGGAAAGTAAGAAGAATTAATTAGTCTATAATTGTACTGGTAGAAAAAATATTAAAGAAATCATGACATTAATAAAAAGGATGGAAAAATGTAGAGCTAAAAATCAACCAGCAAAGACAGAGCCATTACAATTCTATTGAAATTAGGAGAAATATTTATGCTGACAAAAAAATAAAACAAATAAGATTTTGAACAGTTAATGTTCATGAGGTGTGGATGCAGCAAACCCTTGGTAATAAATAGCTTCTACAAAGAATCTTTATGCAAAATATCTTGAAAAACAGACATCTGTTTACATATAGGAATTATTATAGCATTCATCACAGTAGTAACTGATTTCAGGTTAGCACTTAATGCTACCACTTGCTAAAAACATCATCATGTCATGGGATTGGGCCTTAGTGTTTGTATAGTATGTTTTGTTACTTCAGTAAAATTATTGTTCATAGATAAAGTATTTTTTAATTATAATATTTAAATGTTGAAAATATTTGGTCTATTTAACAGAGAAAAAAATACAAATAATTTTAAATGGGAGTTAGGGAGAGAAAAAAACAGCCTATCAGGATTTGAACTCAACACTTTTGAAATATAAACTAGATACTTCATTCACTAAGCTAAATGGACTTTTGGCAACCTTTGGTACACAAAAATTAAAAGGTATTATTTTGGCCCACCAGAGGGAGCCCATATTATTTGATTAATGCAAGAGAAACATACTGACAATTATGTTGAAAAAATAATTTAAAAATATATATGGCTTATATTTTGCAATGTATTCCCTAGCTCGTCCCAGCACCTAGGTGCATGCCCAAAAATCATGAAAATCAGACCATTAAGGAGTTAAATTCAAGGGAGTTACACAAGGGATGGATTTGGACAGTTATATCTTTAAATGAATGTGCGCAGGACACTGTATACATTCTATACCAACAATGAGAAAATAAAATGCTAGTTACTACAACTGTGAACCACAGTTGAAGTGTTAATTACATCAGACGTTGCCTGCTTAAAAAAAAGTCAAGTTCTTCTGATAGTTTAAAAATGGTTGCTTTCCCCCTGTGGAGTACTTCACCAGAATGGAGAGAGCTCTCATAGGTAAATCCCAAACGGTTTTACTTATAAAAAGAAACCACATTTATAGATGAAGTTTAGTCATTTATTCACCCCTTGTTTTGCCCCCTGATAAGAAGGGGAGGGGCACTGCTCCACTGACAGAGAAGAGAGGTATGGGCTGAGTTCCAGCTGAAAAGTGCACCCTCAAATAAGATGAGGAGAGAGACTGGACCACCATCTTCTTACTGCTAGGGGATAACCAAAGCAGGCTGAGCAACAAAGAGTGGGGAGATCAGCTATATAGGCAAGGGCTATAAAGCCATATTTAAGATAGGACAAGATCCTCCTGAGTGATCCTTTGCCCTCCTGAATGATCAGCAGGAAGCTGCCAAAACCAGTGTGTTCCTCTCAGGGTCCGCTGTTTCTTTTCCCTGGTACCAACTGAATGCTTTCCCCACCCACTCTTCTCGCAGGCAGGGACAGGACAGGTTAAAGGCAACATATGATTAAGGTCAAGAGCAAGAATAGAACTCTAAACTGCTTGCTCCTTTGCTACAAATACCAGCCTACATAGCTTATCATAGAAGAGTAGGGTTGGATGGGACCTCAGGAGGTCATCTAGTCAAACCCCCTGCTCAAAGCAGGACCAACCCCAACTAAATCATCTCAGCCAGGGCTTTGTCAAGCCAGGCCTTAAAAACCTCTAAGGATGGAGATTCCACCACCTCCCTAGGTAACCCATTCCAGTGCTTCACCACCCTCCTAGTGAAAAAGCTTTCCCAATATTCAACCTAGATCTCCCACACTGCAATTTGAGACAGTTGCTCCTTGTTCTGTCATCTACTACCACGGAGAACAGCCTTGCTGCATCCTCCCTGGAACTCCCCTTCAGGTAGTTGAAGGCTGATATCAAATCCCTCCTCACTCTTCTCTTCTGCAGACTAAATAAGTCTAGTTTCCTCAGCTTCTCCTCCTAAGTCATGTGCCCAGCCCCTTAGTCATTTTCATTGCCCTCTGCTGGGCTCTCTCCAATTTGTCCACATCCTTCCTATAGTGGGGGGCCCAAAACTGGACACAATACTCCAAATGTGGCCTCACCAGTGCCAAATAGAGGGGAATAATCATTTCTCTTGATCTGCTGTCAATGCTCTTATTAATGCAGCCCAATATACCTTAGCCTTCTTGGCAACAAAGGCACACTGTTGACTCATATCCAGCTTCTTATCTCCTGTAACTCCTTTTCTTCTTCCATTTCCAAAATTCACAATTTAAAATGGTTTTTCCATTTTTTTTTAACCAAATACCCTGGCAGCAAACTGTCAGAATTGTTCTCATGTCTTGGATATTTGGTGAAATAGAAATTGAGCAATTTTCAATAAATGTTTCATTGCAAATATTTTCCCTAGTTCTACATCTTTATGGAAAGCAATCACTAGTCTTTTTTTTTTTAAAGTACATTTAATGCTCATGTAAAGTGACACATTGCAACACTGAGAAATCAGGCCCTCAATCTACAGAACCAACATAACATGAGCAGGAACATCATATTCTTTACTATGCTACCCCACAAATGTGCCTCCACCCTGACCTGCAGGGACCAGCACTAACGGTAAAAGGACAGTTCATTCACTTCACTCGTCCAGGCTTCAGCACTCAGACGGCTTCTCTCCTATAAGGGTGCCAATTGTGATTGACACCTAGCAGAGCTGGGCAAGTCACCAAAATAGTTCTGTGACTATTCATTTAAATTTTAAAAAGAATTTGCTTTGCCTTTGTGTGTGTGTTTAATTTCCATGAATATTTGACTGCACGAGGATATTGGCAAAAAACAATGAATTTAGAGAATTCGGTTAGAGAATATTCACTGAAAAGGGACTTTGAACTAATAAATCTGTTTATTTGCACCAGACGCCTGAGTCAAGGGTTTTGTTCATCCAGTTACGGAACAAATAACATCATGTGACTGTTGGGGCCGACCAAAACTAACTAAAAACTTGAATTTTGTATTTTGAATATCAAACACAACAAACTGCTCCAAGCTGTACTGACTCTTTGAGATGTTGTGTGCCTCCTGGCAGTGTGTGGACAGAGCAGGCCCTAAGCTCTCCAAACTCAACTGTGACAAGGGGCTAAGGCTCCTTGGGCCCTCCCACTGCGTGCCTGTAGTGATCATTGGGGCCTAGTAGGTCTACCTCAGTTCTCAGCCTAAGTATGGGAAAGTGGATAAAAGTTTATCATAGGTGATTGGAACATTTCATAATGTTGCTAGGAAAAGGTGCAAAAGGGAGACAGAATGACTGAATAGTCTGAACAAAAAGGCCTACTGATATAATTCAAGGACTACGTGAAGATAATGCCTGGTAAACAAGAGATGTGGGACTGAAAACCAATGGATCAAAACTGATGTGTTTAAAATTAGGCCAAACAGGTGAAGAAAATAATGAAGCTGTTCCACCTCTCTCTTCCATTTTGGGGTCCTCAAAAAGAGATTTTATTTGGATAGGGGACGGGCGGATTTGGGAACATGAAGGCAGATGCTGGCTGGCTGCAAGAGTGGGGAACAGGAAGGAGCAAGCTTCACCATCCTCGCTGCCACCCACATCATCTACTGGGGCTCCAGGATCCATCGTCTTCATTCTGTGAGATATCCTGACCAGACCAGGCCAGCAAGAGTGACCCAGATGACACCATCACCTCCACCAGCTCCAGCTAAATCCCAAACATCAGCTGGAAATGTGAGTTTGTTACCCCTTCCCTCCCCTTGTGTGTTCTTTTTCTTCACCACTTTATTTCTTCATTTTCTTATTCCTCTCCTTTTGCCATCTGTCTAATAAGTATTTGGCTTAGCTAGCTAAGGCTGCATATTTTCCATCACTGCTATAAGCCTGTAACCAGAGGCACAGCTAAAGGCAATGCCCTAAATAGCCTGATGCTGGTACAAGTTTGCCAGGGCTCAGAAGTTATGTCTACCCAACCCATGGAAGTGAGCCCCCCAGCTTGGCTCTACAGACTCAGGTTAGTGGGGTTCACAAAGATGCTCTAAAAATAGCTGTATAGAAAATACTGTGCAATTGTGTCTCAGGAAGAAGCTTGGGCTTTGATGCCTAGGGAGGGAGGTTGGTGGGTTTCAGAATCCAAGGTTCAGCCCAAACCACAACTTCAAAGTGCTCTCTACACAGTTAGTTTGAGAGAGAGGAGCACAGGACTTGCTAGCTCAAGTGTGTTGACCCAGGCCATGGGTGGTGTAGACATATCAAAAGTGTCTAACAATATGGCGCATTGTGCAGTTTTTCCAGCAATGAGGTTGCAAGTGAGAGTCAGTACCAGAGATGGAAGCTGTATTTTCTCTCTACTTTTGTGTGTTTGTCATGTTTTGTCTTCAAGAAAACACAATTGGACTAACAACTAGAATAGCTTGAGCCGACCTACACTAACTTCCTCTTTTTTCCCTCCAAAATAGTCAGTTATTACCTTCTTTAACACCATTTGAAAGACTGTCAAACAAGAGGTTTTCCTTCTAAAAATTCCCTCCCACTAAAAACAAGGGGAGCAAGGGATACTTTCATTAATACTTTATATGTCAAGTGCTGTAATTGTTTCCCTTTCTTTTCCGTATCTTTAAGACATTGTTACAGTTTTTAATGGTGCGTCTGCCAGGGCACTAAGCAGACTAACAGGTGACGACTTGTCAGAGAAGGAACGACGACTACGAAGGAAAATCACCTTCGCCCTGGTCACAGAAAAATGCCAAGGACAGGCAACTGTCATGCAGCCATCACGGTCCAACCCTGCCTCCCAACACCACCTGCAACAGCTGCCGATGAGTCTGCAGCTCAAGGATGGGACTCCTCAGTTACCAAAGAACCCATACAAAGTAAAGCCTGTGAAAGAGCTCATCCTCAACTTTCGAAGAATCGCTGACGACGAAGCAGGCTGAGGTCTCCATATACCAAACCCTGAGCTTTGTTTAAAACTGTTTAATGTCAGACAGCGCCAGGGTCAAAAACACCTTTTGCCTCTTTGGGCCCATTTAGTCCATCAAAATTAATACACCACCACATCTGTGCTGGGGTTAACAGAATGTGCTCCAAGGATGGAAGGGATTTATTCTGTAGTGGTTTTAGGTGTAACTACAAGAAATGGGATGCTGTTAAGAAGGGAGAAGTTCGGAGTGAGAGTCTGGCTGTAAAAGAGTTCTCCCATAAGGAAGTGGAGGAAGCGCTATTAATTGGAATTTCCAAGTCTAGTCTGGACAAGGCATTGCAGGGTGCACTGTAGGGAATGAATCTGCACTGTCAGGTAGAAGGACTCAGTAACTCATTGGTATTTTCCACCTGTAGCTCATGATTCTTTGATAAATAATAAGGTGGTTGTTCATTTGCAACCAGCTGACCACTTCTTATTGCTTCTGCCTCCTAAAACATCTCTCTTTTACTGAGACTCATCTTGACATCCTTTTAAATTATTAAGGGCTGGGGATGCTCATTAAGAGAGAGATTAGAAGACATGGGAGACATGAGTAATTATTAAAGGCCCAAGAAGGGGACACAAGATGCATTTTAACTGAGGCCTTAGTGGATTGTTAAATTAAACTTAAATTAAATGAGTGGTTTAGTGATAAACTGGTTGGAGTTAATCAATTGAGTAAAACTATAGGGAGGCTGTGTAAGTGAGGCTGGATTTGAAGGGTTTTTATAAGTAATCACACTTTGAGAGCTACAGCTGCTTCATATTTGTTTAATAATAGACTTGATGAGCAGCTAATTTGTCAGAAATTGTGTGCAAGGTCTAGTGCTGTTTGAGAGTTGAAGGGAGGCTAGGTCCTGAGTAACTGTGTGAGAGGCCTGAAATTCTTTAGTGTCACAGGCCAAAACTTTGCAACGCAAAGATGAATTCTGTGACAATCAGGATTCAGTGATTAGGATGAACTGGCACAGAGCATAGGTTCAGAGAGGTTGTATGCCAATGACCTTATGAGTTTTACCTTCCAGGACTCTTTCCCCGCAGTGCCTGCAACCTATAAAGGCACAATACATCTCACTTGCAGCAGTTACTAATAGGGAAAACTAGCTACTGACACAATAGCTGCAGTTGAACTGACTCAGTGATAAGTAGGGGGATATGGAGCTTTTTGACTTCTTAGACTCACTGATTCAAATCTGGCTGAAGTTGGTAAAGAACTAACCATCTGACAGTTTACTAAGTGCCTCTGTGAAATGTGTTCATGGTCTTGGCTGGCTAAATTTTGGAACTGAGTAAGTAAACTGCAGCACACATGCCTTGAGGTTAGCCTTTTCTGTTCATGGATTGTCTAAGTAGCTTAAAATATTTAATTTTCAGATAATTTCTCTGTCTAATTCTTAGACTGCATAACATCCCACAGAGCAGGGTCCAGCTGCTCAGCTCTCGGGGGAGGCTTTCTCATCAATTCCACCACTCCAGCAGAGCAGTAAAGTTGACAAGAATGACAACCCCGTAGCTCATGTAAGGGACACAGTGTTTATATGGACACTGCGTCTCCCTAACTAAGCCGACATAAGCCCAACACCTCTCAATGAGGTGGTTTTATTATGTTGACATGGCAGGGAAGTCACTTTGGTGGGAGGAGCATTTTAGTCTGTACATCTCCACTATTTTGTTGACAAAAAGTGGACTTTTGTCAACAAAACTCTCTAGTATAGATCAGCCCTTACTAAAGGCCACAAGAAAGGAGATGGACTGGGGTCCCTAATGGCAAGCAGCATCCTGAGGATGTAGGGAGAGCCGATAAGATCAAAATGATCTGAAAGAAATAGGAACCATTTTAGTAACCATAGTAATTACACTGCAGGCCCATTTATGCTACTAAAATCCATGTGGATTAGTGATTTTGGCAAGCTAATCTTTTCATCTGGAGCAGTTCTTCTCCTGTAACTCATTTGTTTTTCCAGACAGGAAAACTGTGCAGTGACTCCTCCATTTGTATGGCTTAGTGCACTTCAAGGGAAAAAATAGAGTTACGTTTGGTAAATTAAATGGTCCCTTTTAAAAACTGGTGGGCCAAAATTTGATCTATAGAACTTATTTCTTAGGTCTTACTGAAAAGTTCAGAGGTGAAATTCTTACCTCTAATCTGGCCCCTTTACATTAGGTAAAGGGTTAGTTTGGAGTAAGGGGGCCCTAAAAGTCCTGTATCCTGTTAAATGAGGATTTTCCTGCTGCAGCCACAGTGGGACACAGCCATAAGACTACCTTCCAAGAACCCTTCCAAACCTTGGCATAGGGCTCAAGATGGGAGGGATGTATTGGAGTGGAGTAGCAGCATAGAGTGTTGCAGAGATCTAGGCAGTGATGCAGCTCATATGCCAATCAGGTAGCCATAATTTAGGCACCCAGAGCTGCCTAAATTATTCCAGGATCACTCCAGCCCCTGGAGTAGCCCAGGATCAGGAAGGTGTATGGGCAGCATAAAAGCCCTATCCCTATCCCCCTGGGTTGTGAGTTCTATTCTATACCAGAATTTCATCCCATATTTACAGTGGTGGGGATGGGCTTAGCTGGTTCAAGCATATCAGGGGCTTCTGACAAAACCATTTGATCCCAGACCCATCCAAAGTGCAAGGCCTAAGATTTAGTGTGTCATTTTCTCCCTGCACATGCCCCAAATGCCTCTTGCAACAGGCCAACTTGTTTTGGAAAGTATGGAGGGAGACATTCCAATTATGGATGACAGCTTCCTGTTAAACAGGAGGAAAGGAAAGCTATGTTGTGCCCCACCTGGGACGCAATAAAGAAGACATCCTGATTCTCCACAAGGCTCAGGTTGTCACCCCAGAGCTGGTTCACACAAAGCAGCTTTTGTTCTACACCACATGCCGCTGAGGCATTAGTAGTAAGCATTACAATCATTTTGAGCTTGTCCCTGGGTTCCCAAAATCTAGGGGCTCAGTGCAGCAGCATTATGTGACCCAATCTGGAGGGGAGGGTTAAAGATTCTGTCCTCAAGTAAAAAAGCCAAAACAATTAAATATCCTAGCTCTCATACATCACTCTACAATAACTCAACCGACATGTACTTCCAAAGAAAAGGAAAAATAAATCAGTAAGGAAACGGATTTCAATGTCAAGCTTTAAAGAGATAATTATAAACAATAATGAGGACTTTTTTAATTATGAAAAATACCATGACAGTATGCTTTTAAATTATATATAATGGAAAACAAGGTGAGTCACATAATCATACTCCTTTTGACACATAACAATCTTCATCAGCAATCTTCATCCTGCCCCCATGTCAAGACTACATAAAGGGGGCAGGCTCCCTGGAGGATGTGAACATGCATCTAATCTAGTGCTCTGAAAACCCTTATGCACTCACCCACAAGAATTGCATCTTTCGAAGCCACTTAACTTACTGTAGAACAAGTGCTGGTTAAGACGTTATAAAATATTCATTGAATATCTCTTAGTATATTTAAGTAACAAGCAAACCAGACTGAAGACCTCACAGATAGAATATTTATGATAAAACTTCAAATCCCCTTGGATTTTGTTCAATGTAACCTGAGAGGAGCTGTCCAACGTGTTGCCATTTTACTGTTCTGAGTAATTATGCACCCTGGATTTGTCTAAAGATGGACAAAAAATAATCACTGAAGCAAAAGCCACTTAGTAGCTGTAGGGTTAGGGTTTTTGTTTTCTTTTTTATTACAATAATAATAATACAGATCCTAATAAACACCCAAGAGACATTTACTTTAGGCTAAAGCTAATTACACGTCATCCCATGAATTACTGTCCCAGTCCTTAGGCTAGTATAGATAAGTACACATCTATAGTCAAAATTGGAAATCTAGGTCACTTTGAGGTGGTGGTCTAATGCTAAATGCACAATATGCCCTGAAACCTCAGCTATACAAATAGAAACACTACCCAATGGCAGAAATTCAAATTCAAAATGCAGGCTCCTGCTCCAAAGGTTTGTCCAGGAATATAAAAGGTGTGGTATGCAAAATTCTGAAGGCCATCATGAAAACAAGTCAATACCTTTTAATTATTTTGTCCCATAATGAGAGGATGAAACCCAAATTAAAAGCAGATATATAAAATAAATGACAGGGAATACTTTTTTACACAGTGTATTGTAAACCTAGGGAAGACACTGCAAGATCTGCAAGACAAATGATGGAACAGGAATTGAAAAGGGACTGGCTAACTTTACAATCATCAGTAACATTGTCAACCATGCAAGCAAGGACAAAATTAGAAGGATAATAAAACTTCAGGCTTGTACCCTGAAAGTTGGGGAACGAGAGCAATTTCCTTTCCCCCATCTCCTGAAATCATAACACTACATGATTAACCATACATCTGAATTATGGGTGCTTTCTGCTTTCATCTGATGCACCAGGTACTAGCCGCTGCCAGAGGCAAGACACAAGACTAGAAGTAACACTGATCTGATCCATTATGGCAATTCGGATGTTCCTACTGTATGTGGCCTCCTTAATTAGGGCTTAGTAAATCTTCTGTAACTGACTTCACCTTGGAAAAAGGAGATTCATTTGACAACATTGTTTGCATCTTTGCTAGTGACACATGAATTCACATGCAGCTGTGTAGTAAGTTTGGAAGAACAAAGTGAATGTTTCTTTGTTTGAAGAGAGGTGAGAAGTGGAGTAATTCCATTGGCCTCTGTGCACAACTAACGCCTTTGGATGATGGACCCTTTTTTCTTTAATTTGTATCCTGGTGACTGTGATCCACTGCCTACTGCTACCATCTCCTGCAGCCTAACTAAATATCAAACCATGGGAAGATGGGGAAAGAATAAAAGAAAAACAAGCTAGCTGTAAGAAACAAAAACCAAATAAAACCTCTGCTGCTTCAACGCTCTGAAACTAGCAAAGTTTTACAGCTAAATATCTCAAGAAAATAAAACTAATTTACATTTTGCTTCCCACCACCATTCCAACAGAACAAGACACAAGAATAAAAAATGATTCTTAAAAGGATCTGTGTCCTTAACGACACCCTCCTAGGATGAGTCCCCAGAACTCAGCCATTCCCACTGAGGGTGAATTGTGCTCCTGCACTGGTCCATATACACCATTCTGGCAGGATATAGAGGCCCTAAATAGGCTGAAGGGATAATTCCTATGTAATGAATGAGCAGTGTACGTCCAGTGTACTGCTTATAAACTCATGTGTAGGAAGCGTGCTGTTGGGGAGAGGGGGCAGGAGGTGGGATGTTCTTAGCACTCAGCACTGTGGAGATTCTGGACTGCTTAGCAGGCATGACGCTGTTGTAAATTAGAGCAACTCTTGAAGCTGCTCTAACTTATTCTGGCAGCCCTGAGCAGTCCAGAATCTCGGTGGCAAAAAGGTAGCATAAAGTCACCTCTTAGGTTTGCCCCTTCTGTGTTGCATCTCAGGACACTGCACAGAACCTTTTCTCCGTGTCTGATTCAAGTTACTGTAAAAATTAAGCTGAAGCCTTAAATAAAGTACCTGAAACCATTATTGACTAATGTTCTTTTCTGCCCCTATGATAAACTGAAAATGAACAGGAGAAATAGAGACAAGGTGAAAAAAATCTTGTAAATTTCTTTTTTAAAAAGAGTATATGTTTTAGAGACAGAACTTGCTTTACTTGTCACTATAACATCAACATTTGACAAATATTCTGAAAGGGTAAGGAAGGCAGAAGGAAAGCAGCTAGATACCAGATAGCCTCAGCATAAGCACAAACACCGAGCACCAGATGGTTGCAGAGTCTTGGAAACATAGGGTCTCAGAGGACCGAAAAATGCCAGTTGGGATTACATTCCTGCCTATGCTATGCAGTGAAGAGAGCAGCAAACTGGAGTAAAAAAAAGGCAGAAAGATCTGCAGAGACATAGCTGTGTTTCCTTTTTTACCTTATAGGTCCCCCTGTCTCCAGAGAGAGTGGATAGTTATTAAGGAAGAGGATACTCAGAAAATTTTGTGGAGAGGATGGCCTTACATGGATTTCCCAATGGATTTGTGTGATCAGCTGGCTTACCAGCTGTGCCCGCTCCCCCCCATACCACACACACACACACACACACACACACACACACACACACACACACACACACACACACACACAAGTTCAAACTCCTCTTTGCCTGAGGAAACGATGTGACTAGCGGCCATGAGTTGTAATTTTGGAGCTAGGCACACAACCCTGACTAAGAATTTTTCCTGGGAAGGCAGCATGTGGCTTTGGCTTTCTAAAAATCAAAAAACAATTTGGTATCCTAATTTTTCTTCCAGCTCCAGGAACCCTATTTTACATAACACCCTCCTCCCCTTACTAATCACTCCACACCCCTCACCTTACCCAGGATAGTGGAATTCCAAACAAAGCAATCAAAGTGGCAGATGAGTCAGATTTGCTTATTGTATTGTACTCACACATGTAAAACAAGTGATGCCATTTCTGCTCTCATTATTTATTAATGTCAAGAGGTACAATTTAAAATTCTGCTCTTTTAATTTTTTCCATGACAGTCAGAGGGATTTTTTCCCCCCATACATCTTACAAAACATTCTAAGCACTAAAGAACTGTAATTTCTCATCTTGAAACTACTTGAAGAAATAATTTTGGTTTAACATTTTAACATTAGTTAGATTTTTATTTCTCATCTGAAAGACCTATCTCCTGACCACTCACTTATAGTCAGAGAAGATTCCAGGGTACATTTTGTACAAGTTGAACTGTTTACCCTGCTAAGGCCAAATTATCCCTACCAGTATAGGCGTTCACTCTGCACTTTCAGCAGATGATATTTTCTTGTCATAGAGTGGTATTTTCAAAAGTGCATACATGACTAAGAAGCCTAAGGGCTTGTCTACATGAACATATAGTTCATGGCAAGCTGGAGTGTAAATCCATCCCAAGTGTCCATGTGGACGCAGTCCTGCTGCTGTGCACTAAAATCCCCTAGTGTGCTTTAACCTACTTCCATTTCAAAGCAGTGTAGATCAATGTGTACTACAGAACTTCTAGTGCATGGCAGCAAGGGCTACACGGACACATGGTGAACAGCAGGCTACTTCAGGATGGATTTACACCCCGGTTTACATTTCAGTTTGATTTACCCCCCAATAATCAAACTGATTTACACCCCCGTTTGCCATGAACTAAATGATCATGGAGACAAGCCCTTAGTCCCATTTTCAAAACGGGACTTAGGCATCTCAGTCTCATTGAGAGTTAATGGGAGGGAGGGCCCAAATCCTCAAAGGCACTTAGACATCTAGCTCCCATTGATATCAATGGGAGAGAGGCACCTAACTACCTTGGAGTATCTGGACTGGGGCTTCTAAATGCCTGAGTCACTTTTAAAATGGTTACCTCTTGTCTGCTGTGTAGTATTGATATTTTCTGTTGCATAGTTTCCCCTCAAAGCAGCAACACCATAGGGCTTCAATCACTGAAGATTCCTCAATGATGTGATACTCAGCTTCCTAGCACTGCTGCCTTGGTTTTTCCCTTACGGCAATGCTGAGAAAACCAAGAGTCTGTATACTCTGTATACTGAGACATCACATCAAAGGCTCTCTGTCTCCGACCCAGTGACTGTTCTACTGTGGATAATACGTAAATAGTCATTGGGCCAGAGAGAGTGAAAATGACTGAAAGGCACTGGTTAGAGCACCCACCTGGGAAATGGGAAACACAGGGTCCAATCACTCTTTCACTATCCACAGTGGAACAGCTTCAACAGGAGATAGTGAGGAAGCCCTATAACAGAAATACCACATAGCTTAGAGCCCTCTCCTGAGAGGTGAGATACCCCTCTTCAAATCCTTTCTCCCCCCCCCCCCCTCTGACAGAGAAGGGGGAATTGAACCTGGGTCTCCCCACATCCCAGTGCCCCAAACACTAGACCAAAAGTTATAAGGTGGGCACCACCTCCCTGCAGCCTGGACTTCAGCTCCTGTCTCTGAGAGGGGTAGGGCTTAGTATACACCCCTGTCATTGGCATCTACCATCAACCAGCTTAGTCAGCTCCCACCCTAGCCTACTGTGTTTTGTGGATCCCATTCATAGGTGCCTGTGTCTCCCCATTCATTGTATAGTCACCTAACTCAGGCTTTGTGGATCACAGTGTTGTTCCTAAGATTTTCTAGGCCTAAAAGTTAGGCAGCAGGATGTTCAGCATTACAATACCTAAGTCCCTTCATGGATCCCACCCTAAGTGACTTAGGTCACAGCTTAAAGTCACAGAGGAGTGTTGTGATGGAGCTAGGAATTGAACCCCAGTGAACACCTTAACTACTGTCCTTCCTCTCATCATTTCAATACCCTCAGTAAAGGGACTTGAAGAAAAATGGATAAGTTTCATTATTCTAAAAAATAGCTTGAGGACAAATTCCTGCAACTTGGTGACTAATATTATGTTTGTACAGCAAGTGTCAGAACCAGTTTTCAAGGCACTTTGTAATACATTCTTCCCCCTTTAGATTGACATGTCATATAATTCTGGAGATGCAGAGGGGATGTGGCCAAAAGAAAGTGAGTCAGGCACCTGCTCAATAATCACCTTTAAATAGTCAGCACTTGCCAACATTTCCCAGGTATATATCGCCAATCACTGTAGTTTACTTTTGGACCAAATGCACAGAATGACCTTTCCAATGAGGCCGTAATTTTAAATGCTGTCTGTGAAAAGTCTAAGATGAATTAAAAAGGGACTGCCTCTTAACAAAAACAGAAATCCATTCCATTACTGCAGCTTTTCCATTTTGTATTCAGTCAGCTGTGTATTTAATACAAATATTGCTTCAGGATTTCAGAACAGATAAGGCTGATGAAGGAGAACGTTACAGGAAGGAAGCACACAGGTATCCCAGAGAAATTTTGCTTTGTGAATAATGATGATAATAATAATTAATAATTATGTGCCACTGAAGAATTGTGCTAATTGGCAATCTCCTGTTTTAAAAGTCCTAATATTTTATTTCTGCTTATTGCCAACTATCAAGTGGGATGCTAATGGAAATGTGGACGACTGGTATTGTAATAATTATAACAGTAATCACATGAACTCTTCTGCAGCTAACCTCTAATTAAAATAGATCAGATGATGTAGAAAACTGGCTGCATACAGCTAAATTTTCAATAATATAGGTTATTGGGGGAAATTATTTTCCTTCATTGAATGCAGAACCTCCAACAATTGAGAGAGAAGAATAGATGCCATGTATTGCAGATTGCATAAGAATGGGGAATTCTGGGATTCTAAGAAGTAGTAGTGGCTGGATGGCAGCAGAAGGCAAGAGAAGCTAGAGAGAACAGACAGAAGTTGGGAAACTGCTACATTTCCAAATGTATTCAACCCAGGAATCAAGTAATCAGCAAACTGTACTAGACATTGCTATAATAAAATTTTCAAAAGCATGTAAGTGACTTCGGCGCCTAAGTCCCATTGATTTTCAATCAATCAGTTTGCGTGGGATCTTCAAAAGTGCCAATGTGAATATAGGTTACATATAAGGATTTGCTATGTTTGGTTTTTAGTATTTGTATGTAAGAAAGTATAACTTGATCTTTACTGTTGTAATAGTCGTCCTTCTTCTCTCCACCCTTTGTTGTCATCTCACACGTATCCCAATCCCACTTTGGGACCAGTTAGCATCCTGACCATTGAGACTCTGATTGGCTGCAAATGGATCCCAGCATAGTATCAGGCCCACATTCATTTACTTTACTAAAGCAGTTCCGTTCATTTTTAACAATTGAAATCTATCTTTACACCAAAAATCTCACTATACGTGTAGAGAAAGAATACATTGTAGTCGTTAAAAAACAGGGAGGTGCCTTGCAAGGCTCTCTCTTCTACCACCACCACCCAATAAGATTCCAACTTTTGTTCTTATTAAAGCTACGTTGGCACATTCCAAGTCTTTGGTGGCATTGGCTCTGCTTTGTGTCTGAAATAGCAGTGTTGGGAGTGCATGACAATCTCTACACATAGCTTGTTGTGTCTTACGTTATTGACTCAAGGTTACTCATTATTTAAGCGCCATCATAATGAAGAAGGAAGTATTGCAAATGAATAAAGAATGAAAACAATCAGAAAAAGAAACATCAGGAATCTCACCATCAAAATTTGGGGCATGAGATTCACAAACGCCCAGATGGATGGAAACTGTGAGAACTGTGGTTTCCTCACTAAACAATTTGTGAAAGCCACTTTAAAAAAAAAAAAAGAGTGAGTTTTTAATGTTCCTGCTCCCCTTTTTCATGGTGTCTCATTTGAGCCAGCTCTTTATTTTTCCCGTGGAGATCATGCTGAAGTAAACTGCCAAACATCCCTTACACCTCCATGCCATCTAATTATAGCCTGTAACAGTCGAGAGTGCTGACAGTGCTGAGCTATTGACTCTTGACACTCTCTAAAGCACTTAATTATCTTTTCACATAAGCCCCTTTCAGACCTGTCAACTTCTTTGTATTGTTTATGAAAAAAAGTTGCATATTAAGATTTCAGGACTTAGCACCTGGAGTCAAACTTGCATACATGCACATAGACTGTTTAAAGGAACCCTTTATAAATGACAAGGGGAGAGTCTAAAACAAGCTGATTTGACATGATGGAACTATTCAGATGAGCAGGATTTGGCCCTTAATGCAGGGACTGGCAAACATGTTGGGATCAAATGGGAATCATGCTGAATCTGCCTATATCGTGCACTAAACCTTGGCTCTGAGATTTAAAAAAATTCAAGCATTTTCCCCCTTTTTTCCCCCTTGGATCATCTTTACATACCTCAAGGCCCTGGTTCTGGCACTCTGACCAGAAGTGGAAGTGTGACTGTATCAGAAGAAGCAATGCTTTCACCGTATTTCTGGTCTGAATGGAAAAAGAAAGTAAATTTTACAAAGCAGCATGTTTTCATAAGATCCCTGTCCCAGTTTTGTCAAAATTTAAATAACTCAAATAGGTACCCGAACATCAGTGTGCTTATCAGTATCATATGTATTAGGGTAACTTTTTCAAAAGCACCTAAGTAACTTTGGTGGCTACGTCCCATTGATTTTCAATGGGATTTAGGCACTTGAAAATTTTACCCTTAACATACTAAGATTCACCTCTCATCCATCTTTAGGAAGTAGGAAGACAAACTGTTTCTAAATTCAGTTTAAGTATTGATTCCCAGGTTAGAGAAGATGGGACCAAACAATATTTAAACTGAGAAACCTTTAATTTTAAGGCTGTGTGAAAACTGGGTATGTGGAAGGCAAATTTTTCAAATTCTCTAACCAAAGCCATAGTACCAGCCATATTTTAAATCTTTAGCATTTAGAAAATCTTGAAGCTTTGAAACTGGTGGGCATGATTCAATTGAATATATTAATCTGATTTTGAAGATGTGTATTCTGTCACAAACATAACATCAGATACATCTATTTGGTGAAGAATATACATATTTTACATTGATTAAGTCAAGTATTCAACCACCTAGTGACTAAGGTAACCCATTTCAAAGCTTCAGTAGCAAATAGGAAGATTGGATACTTTGCAAATAACACTACCATGTTTGTTTATAATATATTATATTATATAATATATAATAATATAACAGGATAGTTTTGAATACTGAATTGATTTTTAAGCAAAAAAGGACTCATTCATTCATGAAGGGCAAAAAAGCCAAAATTTGTCAGATTTTATATTCAGTGAATACTTTCGGAACAGCTTTACTTAGAACAAATATAGGAAACATGGTTATGCTGCCGGTATAGATGGGAATAATTTTCAGAGTTTTCCATGAGGCTTCTCAGCATCTCCTTAGTCATACAAACAGATCAAAGGAACTCATCTTTGGAAATAAAAGTTGCCTCATTAGGAGCTTAAGTATCAAACTACATCATGGCCTATCACCCTGCACAAATACCAATTCCCTTTCTTTACCACGCAACTCATTAACTTGCCCTGTGACTGGGTGTATAACAGTCTCTGTCTTCACTGCACAATTAACTCAAGTGATTGGAACCCAGCTCTAAGCACCCAGGTAAGCAAGTGTCCCCACAGCAAAGACAAGTTACTCGGTCTTCCCTGTTTCTGCACTTGCCTCTGTCTCTGGGGTGCATATCCTGTGGTTCTTTGTGCTGAGATGCTCTAGGATTTTTCTCTGTGAATTGTGTTAGTAGTGGAAAACTTGTCTGCCATTTGGGAGGAATTGTGGGAAAGGTATTGGAGAACTATCAACACTTGAGTGATTTTGCTTGCATCTTCACTGCAAAGTACATAGGTTCCAGTGCAACATAATGCAGATCCCAGGTTCTAACCCACACTTCCAGACACAAACTAGCCCAAGCTTAAAAGCACCTCCAAACATGTCAGAAACCCACTTCTTGTGTGGACAGTAGGTGGGTTAAAACCAGGAAAGAGCCCAGGTTAACTGGGCAGTAAAGAGATACCCTAACAGTTGGCATGTAGCAAATTACAATTAATCACAGCTACATGTACAAAATGCAGGAGTTTGCGGAGTAGCAAGTTTGAGTCTATGGTGATGAAATTTGGGATTTTGGTTGGCTGGGCTAGACTATGGACCCTAAATACGAGGAAGAGGAAAAAACCTTCTTTTTGAGCAACTTAAAATTTGGCTGCACCAAGACATCTTTTTGTTGATTTAGAAAGAAGCCTAAAAGGAAGCTTTATGGAGCTCATAGCTGAAACTATTGTTTGCAGGATAACAGAAAACATGTAACAGATAAAATTATTTCTAAATCAGAAGTTGACCAAGTACTCCAGGATCTTTAAATTATATTAAATGGCACCCAAAAAAAAGAGGCTTCACTAATACAGAGTTAAGATTGCTTAGTAACAGCTAGTGCCCTTCCAGAACACTGAGTTAAGCAAAGCTCAAACTTCCAAAACCCAGAAATACAGTGTTAAGGTAAACACCTATACAACCTTAATTTTGCCCTCTTGGAGCTAGCAATAACCATTGGGAAGTATCTGCATGTACTGCAGTTGTATTCACTGTGGTAGGTGTAGCTCTATAGAATGGTGGAAGAATAAATTGGAGCAGCTTGGAAGAGCTGTGATTATCATTAGGGTCTGAGTCCTCCCATGTGTGTAATTAAAGGGAAGAGGTGCATCTTGAGGTTCCAGTCTGCATCCTTGCAGCACAAAATCATGTAGGTTGTATCAACAGTTGTGTACTAGAGTCTTTTCTGGGGTATTATCAATAGTGAGATAGGATGTGAGAGCAGTCTGTAGATTTAGAGATAGGTAGGGGAAAGTATAGGTTTAGGTGGTGCCCTGTGTGTAAGTGTGAAGAGGTTGTAAAAGGGAACTAAATAATTATTAAATGTTATAAGCGTGGTATTCTGTTGGAGGAGTAGGCTCAGTGTTTGAGCATAGGACAAGTGCAAGTAGCACCTGTCCATTATGAAGAAAATGCAGAGTGTGGGATGTGTGTTATAGGGCATCATCGAAAGAGGGCAAAGTTAAGGTTGTTTGAGTATTTACCTTAATTCTTTGTTTCCTGGTTTTCAGAGGTTTGAATTTTGCTGAACATGACATTCTGGAAGGGCATGAGCTATCATCAGGCAACTTTAACTCTACATTAATGAAGGGGGTTTTTTCATTTAATTTCCTAGTTTTTTAAACAGAGCTATTTGTTGGTAGGGAGTTAGTGGTCATTTTGGCCATTGTAGTTCTCCTTTAAATTTGTAGTTAATATGCTATTGTGTCTATCTAATAAATCAAAATATCTAACTTTTATATATATAGTGCTTTTCATCAGTACATCTCAAAGAACCTCACATCATTACCTTGTTTTACAGATGGGAAAGTGACACACAGAAAGGTGAAATGACTGCTCAAGGTCCCCTAACAAGCCAGTGCCAGAGGTAGAAATAGTTCCATCCCAGTGGTATTTCTGCTAGGCACCCAGTTGATATGCGATTCCTCAGTGCTCCTCCCACTCCTGCACATTGTGTTATAGTGAAATGGGGATAAATGGTCCTCCCTCAAAATGTTTGCAATGCATAGGCTAACAGAGCTGGTGAGAGAAAGCTCATCCATGGTCTATGGCCCGAAAGGTTGACAGGTTTATTACATGGTAGTTATAGTAACTTTAAGCATATGAGAGAAGGGTGGCGTCTCTCTCTCTGCTTCTCCACCTCCTGCCTCAGCATTCCCCATAGCATGTAGTTCCCTGCCTACATTGCCAACTCCCCCTTCCATCTCCATCTCATTCTATTAAATCATTAGTTGGCACTGTAGA
The DNA here is from genome assembly GCF_026122565.2 of Emydura macquarii macquarii. Taxonomy (NCBI): domain Eukaryota; kingdom Metazoa; phylum Chordata; order Testudines; family Chelidae; genus Emydura; species Emydura macquarii. The sequence continues at coordinate 7,898,802 of NW_027133034.1, read as the reverse complement.
AACTATTAACATAAGAAGTTGCTCCTTAGTATCCTCCTGCCTTCTACTGCTGTATACACACATCACAGGCAGCAGCTTACTGGGTACTGCACGCTACCCTCATATAGCCTGAACTGCACACTGAGCTGGGCCCCTCTCCACTTCCCTTCCACTATCCACCCCCAGTTGGGACTCCTGCCCCATGGCCTAGGTCCACCCACACTTCCCATACGCCAAGCTGGCCCCTCTCCCCACACACACTGGACAGCCTGTCCCTCCTACACAACACAGGGATGATGTGTATCTTAACTATTCATTTTCTGGATTTCAGATGTTTAAATTTGCATAATCTTCAGGTTCCCCCCCACGTGCACACATCCCAGGTCACATGAAGGGGCAGGGAGAGGGACCAAGACACCTCAAGAGGAGCAGTGAGTATTTGCATATGTAATGTATTTATTCAAAAAATAGTTTGAGTCTTCTAAATATCCTTTTGTACTCAGATATTTCTCCTAAATAAATAAATAAAATAATACCAGCTTTTTTCCCCCACATTTATTGTTCATTCTCAGATTTCTGCCCAGGGTGGGTTCCAAACTTCAAAGTTGCTAGAATCTGTGAACTTAGTGAAATGATGGGGGTTTTTTTTCTGGGAGGCTGTATCTCAAGAACCTCTTCCTCAAATGACCCGATGTTAAGATCACTAACCCTACACTATACTCCCATGAGACATTGCATATTTCAAGAAAATCGGTGAAGACGCACAGATTCTAAAGCAATTTGACGTTTTAAAGGACTAAACAGAAAAGGCTTACCAACCTTAAGTAGAGCAGCCATGGTGCTCCACTATAATACTAGAGGAAAATGGAGGGGAGGGGCTCTACACATCTATCATCAGGATAGCAGGCTCAGAGAGGTATGAAGTAGCCTATTCATTGCAGTGAGATGTTCTCAGCTGAAAGAGAATACCCAATAGAGAGTAATACAGTCTGCACTGCTCTATTCATGTCAGTGTTTCCTCCATACCCAACCCAGTGCCAGACTGTTTCTCATGTGTGTCAAGCATGCCCCCTCTCAGTTCCTCCTCAGGGGCATTTGTGTTGTCTTGGTGTATACTCCTTAACATCCCAACTGCCTGTTTTGAGCTCCCCACCCAGAAGGATAGGGCTTCCTCAGATACTGGCTTACATGGGAGGGGTGCAGGGAAATGGGCTTAAACCCCTCCCCCCCTTAGAGGGACAAAGCATCTCAGATACCAGCTGACAGTGGAAGGATAAGGAAAGAAGCTCAGACAGCCCCAGAATCTGGCTTACAGAAGGGCCACAAGAAGGGGAGGGGGGGTCAGATCTCCATAAGGGGCATGGGCTCTCAGATCCTGGCACACACATAAGGGGTAAGAAAAGGGCCTCAAACCTTCCTTAGGTGGGCAGACATATACACACACACACACACACACACACACCCTGACACAACACAGAAGGGGAGCTGTGGAGCAGTCAGGCATCTCTACCCCTATTCTCCTCCACTCCTCCCTCCAATAGCTCTCACCAGAGCCTCCAACTCCTCTCGCTTTCCCTACCACCCCTCTCCCCTCCGTGCAGCTGCAACCCTCTCGTCCTATTCTCCCGCACGCCTCCACCCCTAAAATATCCCTTTGCCAGCAAGCACTCACACGTCTAATCTTTGTGTTTGTTACAAAAATACTTTGTTTATATTCCCCCAAAACACCACACACACTCCAACAGAGACTAATTTTAGCAATATGCTTTCCTATCTCTTCCAGATTTCTGCCCAGGGTGGAACTCCAGCTGACACTGGCTGGGGTTGCGTAAGGTTCAAAGGCCTATTTCTTAACCCTTGAGCTATCCAGCTGGTATGAACCCCTTGCCAAATGGCCCTAAATTTGATGCTTGACCCTACTCCAGAGCTCCATGAGGTACACCAAATTTCAAGGCAGTACCAAATAGTCATTTTTAAATTTTAGATCAGTCAAGCTTTAAACAGGAAGGCAGTCTTAACTATAGCAGAGCTGCTGCTTTGATATAACACAAAAAATTAAGTAACAGACATCTGGGTATATAATTTTACTAAGGGGGTCTGGTGATGACACCATAAAACACAAGAATGAAGTTTGAGGCATCAGTACGCTGACGAATTATAGTTCTGATTCTAAAAACTTCTCTTTTTTGAACAAATGGAGTCATGCCCCGTACAAATTACTCCTTCCCATCTTTCCATAGCTGCCTCTACCTTCAACCTAAACTCAAAAGAAAAAGTCTTTTATGTTTCCTTCCCTACTTTTTTCTCTTTAATCCTTTTGTACCTGTTCAGTTCCCAGAAGAGACTCTTGCCTTAGTCTCTCTTTCCTTTCTCCACCTCTTAAGTAGCCTTTTGAATCACCAAAGCAGTTTCTTTTATGCTCGAAGGACTGCTACTTTGTATTGTTTCTGCTTGTGGCTATGGCTCCAATAATTCATCCCTTCAGTGTCAGTACAGCAGCTTTACCTACTGCTGTAATATAAGCAATTGGCTGATACTTGCAGCACACCAACAACTATGAGATTTGCTTCACATGGGGTCTAAAACAATAAGCGACATTTTGTCCATCACAGCACTTGAGTTGCTGGTTATTCCAGGACAGTGGGAGAATAGGAAGTGGTAGCCTGTGTAGATTATATTATATAATATTGACATGTAGGTTGTTTTTCCTCAAACTCTTCTTCCTTTCAGTTGAAACTTGTCTAACTGTTCCAAGCCAAAGTTACAAAGGAGAGGGAAGTAAAGAGAAAGGGTGGAGAAGGCAGCAGACGGTCTTACAAAACAACACTTTTTGTTTATAAAAGCTTCATTATAACTATTTAAATGGTTCCTACAGGTATCCATAATTGAATTATAAGATGTTTCTTATTCTTGTTCAGGCTGGTAAAAGAACTTCTCAGCTTCATTTTATAGTCATGTAACAACTCATGAGCCTCTATATACCATAATTCAACTATAAAGAGGACTCATATAATTACATGTTGTAAGCCTTCATTTTAAGAAGCTATACCTTTGGCCATAAAAATTTGCTGTAGGCTCAAACTTAGAATATATGGTTTTGGCCCAAGAGTTAATAGTTGCATTTCATAAGATCTTCCATAACAATCCAGAAGACCCATTTTTATTATAGAACTGGGGGGAAATTAATAGTTTGCCTGTTTGTATATGCCATTGCTCTTCCGCAATTTAAAAAGACATTTTAAAATATTCTATATCTTTCTGTAAGCCCCAAAAGGATCTCCCATTTTTATTCTTCTACCAACCTCAAACATCCTAAATCATGACAGACTGTTACCCTCCAAAACCCATCAATCCAATTCCTAGTGTCAACTGGAGGAATTGTTAACGACCACTTCCTCCCTGTAGGAGATGTGCAGATTGTAGAAGAAACTACCACAGCTCCTAGTAGCCCAAACGAAGCTGAAATCCCAAATCTGGATCACTCACTTGGAAGTGTCGTGTGATTCCACTATCTTCATTTCAGTAGTGTTTTAGGCAAATATGGCTGATTTGTTCTTTTATGTATTCCTCCCACCCAAAAAAAAAGTATAAACTGTGTTCTCGCAGTTTATAAAATGCTTACTACTTATGTGCAATAACTGCTCCACTAGTATTCTTACTGTATGTTCAGCATAAAGGATCCAGAGGACACAAATTCTACTACTAATAGACAACCTTACCAAATTTTGTAACAGCATGTCCTGTAAAATCATAAAGAGGAAGAATCACTGAGAATCACCAAATCCTGTCCTGTGTTGTATGGGTGAACTTGGATTGGGGAAGAATGTGTAGGGAGAAGTGAGTGTGCGTGCGTATTCTTTTTCAAGAAAGAATTAAATCTGGACTGTGATGGGGCAACCATCCCACACTGGCAGAGAAAGCCCTGGGGAGACTGCACAGGAAGCAGCCAATAGAAGACAGGCTGGGAAGAACAGCAAATCAGGATCCAACAGGTCCATATAAAAGGAAGCTGAAGGACAGAGTAGATCAGGCACTGTTTGGAGTTCAAGGAGTGAAGACTCAGCCTGCTAGAGACACAGACACCTGCGGCACCTAGGACAGAGCAAATGCTGGCAGAAACCGGGGGAGTAAGAGGAGCTCCTGGCTGGCTGCTGAGAATGGGTAGTTGAAACCCATGAGGAAGGGCAAAGAAAGTGCTGGGGCCATGGGGAAATGACCCAGGGAGACATAGCAGTGGTGAAAGGAATTTGAGGTGCAGCAGGAGGCTTCTGGTTACAGGGGCCCTCGGTTGGAGTCCGGAATAGTGGGCAGGCCTGGGTCCTCACCACCTTGCCACTGGGGAAGTGGCTGGACTAGGAGATAAACTCCCCCGGGATGTCACAGACTGACACTGCCAGAGTGCTGAGTCAAGAAGAGGATGCTGCAGTTCTGGGACCAGAGACAGGGTGCCAGTGTGCAGACCATAGACATGAGCATTTGCCTCGAGCTAATCCCCAGCATGACTAGGAGAAGGTGCCAGTCTGGCAATGAGGGCTGTACCTCGTGACAGGACAAAAAGCCATTTACCAAGTCCCTCCTCCCCTCCCCCATATTCTGTTTAAAATTTGAACCATATGAAAAATTTTGATCACCATCTGAATGAGAAGAAGAGAGCTAAGTCTCTCAAAAGCTTATGTCTACAAATATTAAATTTGTTAGTCTTTAAAGTGCCACAGAACTCTCTTTGTCTTTGCTGTATACAGACTAACACGGCTATCCCTCTGGAACTAATCTGAATGAGAGAAAACCACCTAAGTCTTTATAACCAGCAGTACTTTAATGCAGCCAGAACTCTCACCCTTGTCTTCTCTGGAGCTAGCGACAAGCTAGAACACATTCACTTTCCTTTGTATTTCCTCAACCCACAGCTGCAACCCAGCTGGTACGGACAGAGACCCCCATCACACCATAAGCACCAATCTTAAAGGATTCAGTGGCATGTATGTTAGGAGTTGTTAAACTTTTCCGTACAGTGATCCAAAGAGACTGGTCCTGTGGAACACTTACCCCCCTCCATTGCATTACTGTGTCCAGCTCTGGTGTCCACACTTTAAAAAGGACAACGACAAACTGGAAAGGGTCTAGAAAAGAGCCACAAGAATTATATGAGTTTTGTAAAACCTGCCATACAGTGAGAGACTAGAAAAGCTCCATCAATTTAGCTTAACTAAGAAAAAGGTGGTGATCAAGGTATCTATTAACCATAGAACCATAGAATATTACAGTTGGAAGGGACCTCAGGAGGTCATCTAGTCCAACCCCCTGCTCAAAGCAGGACTAACCTCAGCTAAATCATCCCAGCCAGGACTTTGTCAAGCCGCAGCTTAAAAACCTGTAAAGATGGAGATTTCACCACCTCCCTAGGTAACCCATTCCAGTGCTTCACCACCCTCCTAATGAAAAACTTTTTCCTAATATCCAACCTAGACCTCCTTCACTGCAACTTGAGACCATTGCTCCTTGTTCTGTCATCTACTACCATTGAGAACAGCCTAACTCCATCTCTCTGGAACCCCTTTCAGGTAGTTAAAGGCTGCTATCAAATCCCCTCTCATTCTTCTCTTTTGTAGACTAAACGAGCCTACTTCCCTCAGCCTCTCCTCATAAGTCTTGTGCTCCAGCCCCATAATCATTTTTGTTGCCCTCCGCTGGACTCTCTCCAACTTATCCACATCCTTTTTGTAGTGGGGGGCCCAAAACTGGACACAATACACTAAATGCGGCCTCACCAATGCCGAATAAAGGGGAATAATCACTTCCCGCAACCTGCTGGCAATGCTCCTCCTAATGCAGCCCAATATGCTATTAGCCTTCTTGGCAACCAGGGCACACTGCTGACTCATATCCAGCTTCTTATCCACTGTTACCCCCAGGTCTTTTTCTGCAGAACTGCTGCCTAGCTAGTTGGTCCCCAGTCTGTAGCTGTGCATGGGATTCTTCCGTCCTAAGTGCAGGACTCTGCACTTGTCCTTGTTGAACCTCATCAGATTTCTTTTGGCCCAATCCTCCCATTTGTATAAGTCATTCCATATCCTATCTACCACTCCCCCTAGCTTAGTGTCATCTGCAAACTTGCTGAGGGTGCAATCTACCCCATCCTCCAGATCATTAATGAAGATGTTGAACAAAACCAGCCCCAGGACCAACCCCTGGGGCACTCCGCTTGTTACTGGCTGCCAGCTACATATCGAGCCATTGATTACTACCCATTGATCCTGATGATCTAGCCAGCTCTAGTCATTTTATAGTCCATTCATCCAACCCACACTTCTTTAACTTGCTGATAAGAATACTGTGGGAGACTGTACCAAAAGCTTTGCTAAAGTCAAGGTATATCACATCCACCGCTTTCCCCACATCCACAGAGCCAGTCACCTTTTCATAGAAGGCAATCAGGTTGGTCAGGCATGATTTGCTCTTGGTAAGTCCATGTTGACTGTTCCTGATCACCTTCCTCTCTTCCAAGTGCCTTAAAATGGATTCCTTGAGGACCTGCTACATGATTTTTCCAGGGATTGAGGTGAGGCTGACCGATCTGTGGCTCTCTGGATCCTCTTTCTTCCCTTTCCTGAAGATGGGCACTATGTTTGCCTTTTTTCCAATCGTCAGGGACCTCCCCCATTAGCCACGAGCTTTCAAAGATAATAGCCAATGGCTCTGAAATCACATCAGCCAACTCCCTCAAATGCATTGCATCTGGCCCCATGGACTTGTGTATGTCCAATCTTTCTAAACAGTCCTGAACCTGTTCCTTCAGCTCTGAGGGATGTTCACCTCCTTTCCATTCTGTGCTGCCCAGTGCAGTTGTCTGAGAGCTGACCTTGTCTGTGAAGACAGAGGCAAAAAAGACATTGAGTACCTCAGTTTTCTCCACATCCTCTGTCACTAGGTTGCCTTCCCCCATTCTGTAAGGGGCCCACACTTTCTCTAATCTTCCTCTTGTTGGTAAAATACCTGTAGAAACCCTTGTTCCCCTTCATGTCCCTTACTAGCTGCAACTCCAATGCACTTTGGCCTTCCTGCTTTCATTCCTGCATGTGTATGAGCTGATAGTAGATGGCTCTCTAATCTAGCAGACAAAGGCATAACAAGATCCAATAGTTGGAAGCTAAAGCTAGTGAAATTTGTATTAGAAATAAGGCACACATTTTTAGAGTAATTAGCCATTGGGACAATTTATCTAGAGGAATGGTGGAATTTCCATCACTTGAAGTCTTTAAATCAACTGAAATCCACTGGTGTTTAGCAATTGTCCTCAAACGGAGCATCATAGCACTGTGATTATAATTTGTGAGTTCTGCAAGATAGGAGAGGTGAGTTAAAGATGAAATGACATAGAATAAAGAGATAGATACTTAACATCTATATTTAAGCCATTTTACAACTTGTGCAGTTAGTACTCAGACATATTTTACACTCAGCAGCTCCTTCAAGCTATCCATCCCAAAAATAGTGAAACAAAAGTCACAAGAGTTTTTAGCAAAAACAACGAGAGTCCTGTAGCACTTTAAAGACTAACATTTCTGCAGGCATAAGCTTTCGTGGGCTGCAACCCATTTCGTCAGATGTGGGTTTTTAGATTTCTCTAATTACATTTCTTTTAATCTATTGTAATGATGATTTTAAGGACTTGTTTGCTGACACATCCAAATACCTGGTGATTTAAAGTGCAGCATCTTTTTAAAAAAATATTCTTAATATCCCAAGCATAAATACATTCACACCTGAGAAATACATGGAATTATTTTATTGCATTTTTCTTCCTTGTACAACATTTCTTTGTTGACTCCCTTAGGTATGCAAAACAGCCCATGAAAAACAGAAAGACAGACACAGACAAACCAGATGCAAAGCATATCCTCAGTTTGTGGTTTAATGTACTGATGTAGAAGATAATTGTCTGTTTCATCTGGGGTCTGTTCCTTTTATGTTATATTTAAATTAATTACATATGGAAGTGCTTATACTTGGAGATGGAATTGTGTTTTTTCTAGAGCAAAGCTTAATGGAAAACCTCAGACTTTGTTACTGCGGACATGGGAACAAATTATTACAGCTTTTCCTCATTTATTACTTCCACCATCAGCAACAAAGAAAAAAACATAACTTGGTGTCAAACAAAAAACATGATTCCCCTGGAGCAATATGAAAGCCAAAGTTTCAAAACCAGCCACTTAAGTTATGCATGTAAATACAAGTGTATGCAAAAAGTTATAACATGCATATGCAATTACCAGTTCTACTTCTGCAAGTGCACAATTACCTCTTTGCTCTGCATGCAGGGGAAATTTTAGCCTGTGCCTTTTGAAAGTTTGGCTCTAAGACCTTGTCTGCATTGAGCATCAGCCCCCCATTTCAGTCATTTATGTAGCTGTACCAATGTAAACCCCAAGCGTAGATAAGGAAAGCTGGGATTTGCACTAGTGGACCTTGCCCCAGTTTCAAACAGGAATAAAACTCTATTAATGAAAATCCTAGCTTTCCTTGTCTACACTTGGGATTTGCACGGGTGCAGCCATACAAATGGCTGAAATGGGGGCTGATTCTGAGTGTAGACGAGGCTTAAGTGATTATGTGACCAAATCTCATTATTTGCAGAATAAGCTGATCATTGCAGGAGTCAGGCATTTCCTCCTCCACAGATAGACATGCACAACTAGTTAGGTCAATTACAGGGAGTTACTTTTCACTTTCTTTTGAAGTAAGGATCTGAAGCCTGGTAAACACAAAAATATTGAACTTGATGCACCAATGTCTGTTTGGTATTTTGTTTCCTGACTGTGTTCTTATAATGTATGAAATCCTCAAATACATTAATGAAACTTCATCTATTAATTCTGAACTAAACAAGTATGCATAGACCCTGCTTCTTCTATGCATTCTGACTCAAGAAGTTAAAATAAAACATCTGCATATCCTTTATTTATTAAAATCCCTCTTTTTGAAGGAAAATACTTCTCTTGTTGAAAGTGATGCTGCTCGTTCAGCTGAAGCAGAGATAACTGTTCTTTTGATGGAAAGAATCACTCTCTTTGTGCCATCGGTCTTTGAGACCAGTTCTACAGTGGGGTTCAATATAGTCACTGTTTTACTTTTTCCCCTCTTCCCAAATTAGCTCTCATCCTTCTTCTACCAATAAACCATCATCTCCTGAGACAGATGAGGTGAAGAATTATTCAAACTTTTAAAGTTGTCTACACTGAAAGAAAGAAAGAAAGAAAGAAAGAAAGAAAGAAAGAAAGAAAGAAAGAAAGAGTGTCCTCAGCTCAGGTTTGCTCATCCACATTTGCTAACTTGGATTAAAAGAGCAATGAAGTCACAGCAAATTTTCTTTTAACTTAAATTAAAGTCCATATCTTCAGATGCTAAGGGAGCCTGGGATTGAGCTCAAATTGCTAATCCAAGTTGAAAGAAGAGTTGCCATTTTACTGCTTACATTTTACATTCACTGCTATTTTAACCTAAGCGAGTTCACTAGCCCAATTTAAGGACACACCTTTCTTGAATGTAGACATGCACAGAGTCCAACCTCCCTTTCCAGCTTTGACACTCCTTGCCCAGAGATATACAATTGATTACACAGAAAAGAAATGTGACTGGTCTGTAGATCCAACAGCAAGTAAGTGGCAGAGCCAGGATTAAAATTTAGAAGTTCCTGGTCTTGGTCCCATGCTCTGTGCATATTGCCTCTCAATAGGCTTGTGGACTGTGCAAAGAGCAAAAATGATCCATGGTGATTGTTATTTCTAGCATAGCTGATGCCAGTCCCTGAGTTGTCTGCTCCTTCAGAGACCCTTTTTCAGTCCTCTGAATGTATCTCTTTCAAGAGGTAGGCCCATTTCTCTTAGGGGTGAGGATGCCATGATGTAGCTGTAATGCCAACAGACCCCAGTCGTAGCTACATAGAATTGAACTTGGGACCTTTGAAGCTTAGTATATGAGCTGCTACTGCACGAGCTAAAAGCCCCCTGGCTCTTAATTAAGACTATAACAGACTCATCAATCTCTAGATGGTCTTGGTGCCACTAGAAGGGGGCACAGCACCACACCAAGCAGGCGGGGTTACGCGGCCACTCTTTGACTGGGTCTTTGGGTAACACCTTCCTGGATGACAACCATGTTATTCAGCAGGCCCAACGGGTTTGGCGCCACCTGCAATAATTTTCCTTGGGGAGCCTATGGACAGTAACGATATGCAGTGACACAGAAGCAGGTTTAACAAAACAAAGTATGATTCATTTTGCCCCAGAGGTACACTGCTTAGAAAAGTGTATTTAAAACAACTAAAATCTATACACAGCTGATCTTGTCCATGCTTGGCATTTGCCTTGAGCTCCTAGGTAGACATGCTTTGGTGTCCCCCATTTTCTCTGGGCACCAAGTTACAGTCTGCTTAATGCAGATGCTGACTCTGTCAATCTGTCTGTGTCAGCCTCACAGCGTACTGAGCACATCCCCCCCCCCCCCCCATAAGGTAGCTCTTCAAATAGCTCAGAGTTTTCGGTACTCTCTCTTCTCAGCCTGTTGTCAGCCAAACAGCCCTGTCCCTGGGGCTTAGGCTGAGCCATTCCTCTTCATAGCTATAAACCTAGTTATTGTGTTTAAAGGGAGGCTCCTTATCTACATCATTACTTTACCTTTCCTGCCAGGTTTCTTTTAACAACATGTTTTTGAGCTAGCTATGCATTCAGGGTAATATCACAGAGGTACACTGAGGGATTCACTATATTTATACAAAAGTTCCCAGTTCTCCACAGATGGATGAAAAAAGCCTTTCAACTCCAAAAGGCTGGATGCCCAATTCACTTTTGAATTTGATTTTAAGTTCATATTTAACGTTTTTTCAGAAGTGCAAATAGAATCCCAAAAATGCAGCTTAGTGAACTGGACCCTGATGAATACTGCCATCACTACTTCACCTAAACTATTTCCGAGGCATGGAATACTTAAAAAAAAATCCCTGCCTCCTGGATTTAAAATCAGCTCAGATTAAACTGTGCAGGTATGTTTTAAAACTACTTAATATTTCCTTCTCAGTTTTCTTTCTGGAATATGGCCACTTAGCACAGCGCCCATAGAATAAAACTAGTGAGAATGAGACATTGGAATAAAGAAGAATAGAGACAGCCTTTTGACTTTCCTTCAAGTGAAAGTATTTTCTTGCACTTACTGTACGAAAGAGATATTTAACGGTAAAGTTTCTGTACCAAATCTCCCTTTTTGGGGAAACCGTTTAGAAAGACTAGTCTAGGTTTGAAAATAAATCATCTGAAATGGTTTATCCACAACATCGGTGTCTTGTGCAGTGAACAATGCAAACAATGTATGTAGTGGAATGCAGATTCTTAACTAAGTGAAAGAGACTTCCAGCAACTTCAGCTTGTTAACCAACAATTTCTATGGTAGAGCTATATTGCAAAACTATTCCCTTCCCTGCAGTGAGATGGGAACTTTCTATAACCCAGCAGAGACATGGTAACAGAGGATCCAGCCAGGTAATATTTAATTGGACCTTTAGCATTATTACACAATCCACTAGGATGAGTATTTTGGCTCTTTGTTCCCCAGAAGGGATGGATTTCAGTTTGGCAGGAGCACCAAACCACCTTTTCCTAAAAAAGGGAAACTAAGGCAGTGACCACCTTATTATGGGACAAGGCACCAACAAATACCCAACCTGTCTACAGAAGTTCAACAGCTTCTTCAGGAATGGTTCCTTATTCTCAAATGTTTCTTCTGAGGGCTTAATTTCTCCTGGAGGCTTGGTCCAAGGCTCACTACTGAGTCATAGCAAACTCCCACCTGACTGTAACAGGGATAATGGGTGATAGGGAACTTCTGCCCCTACTTTTGTGGAAGCCCCAATCTTGGGGCACCAAAAGGAAGCAGATACTTGGCTTGGCATTTCTGCAGGCACTGCTTCAATGCCCAGGGTTACCTTCTTCATCCCGGGGGACAATGCCCTCTAAACAAAGCTCCCAAACGCCTTAAAATAAATGGACTCTCTCAACAGTTTCTCCTTCAGTTTCCTGGCTCTCTCTCCAAGACATTGTGTCCAAGGCTCCTTCCTCAGTCCAGACAGGAAAAACCCACCAAACACAACTGTGCTTCCCAGCTCTCTCTAGTTTAAGAGAGGGATTCATATAGCATGTCCCTTTTCCCAGCATGCCTTATGATAGTCTACAAGTCCTTTGCTGCCAAAGTCAAGGTGGTGCGGAACCAAGGCCTATTTGAAAAGGCTGTTATGCTCCCACTTGCTGACATATTCTGTTACAATTTATTACAAGAATGTAATCTTATACTAACACCATTGTCAGCTACGAAAGTTGTATTTTTTTGCAAACATTAATGTATCACTACAGAATATGAAGCATGCAAAGAACTAAAACAACTCAAATGATGGTATGCATATGTAAGTAGTAAAATAGCATTTTGCATTGCAAACTAATTTTATAGTAGCAGTCACAACCTTATATACTGCCTTTAGGATAGCAACGGAGCTAGCTTCGAGGGGCTGCCTTAAAAAAACATGCCTTCTCCAAACAAATCAAGCTCATTCATATATTGAGCAATGAAACAAGATCTAAATTAACCCTTGAAGGACTCCTGTTACAATAAATTTCTTCTCTCGTATATGACCAGCATAAACTGTTAGTCAAGAATCATCTGCACAATACCCAGAAATGGTATTCAAAAAAAAAAAATTCCCTTTTGCTATTTCTCAGACAATCTGGAAATAATTCAGCCAAACAAATGGATTTCTAAATGTTTACTTTCTGCTTTCCCTTCATAGAGTGTAGATGATTATTTCCATGACCTGCACATAAGTGAGCCAGAAATGGGGGGGAGGGAGCATCCTTTGGTGTTTTAGGATAAAAAGGGGAAAAAGTCAGAAATGAACCAACATGGAAAAAATTCTTGGTAGCTAAAACATGTGCCATGGTAGATCATAAGCTCCATAATCTTGAGGATCAAAAGCTCTGAGGATAGATCAACAAAGAAACTTCACATCTTTCCACTTAAAATCACAAGGACTTCAGTGTCATAAATGCAAGAGCCAAAGGAAAAAATAGAACATGATCCAAATCCACTTATGGACTTATGGATGAAGAGACCAGTGTTGCAACGGATATTAGTTTGGACGCACGCACATGTACACTCTGGTGGTGTTTGAAAGCTAAGCCCAGATCTGAATTTTACAAATGGCCCAAGCCTAAATCAGGGTTCTGAAAAAGTCACAAACTCTAGTGTGTTTGAAATCTAGACCCAAATTTTACAGTTTAAACACACGTCTAATAATGGATACATACTAGCACATGAAATCCATCATTTATACAACTTTTAATGATTTCATAATTCATGAATGGCAAAATGATTGAGTTATGAAAGGTCATCCAGAATGAGCAGAAATAAATTATATATAAAAGTAAGCCCATTGTATGTTCTGTTTATGGATCACAGTTTTCAGGAACTATTTAGTTTATGGTATATATCTTTTACTTGTGAATGTCTCACAGCAGCCTCTTGGGTCATTGGTGGAACAAAATGAAGAGGAGACAGTAACAACAGAGCAATTGATAATGGTTCTTTTCTGTTTCTGGCAATGGGAGAAGGTCAAAGAAACTGGAATTAAAGTAGGGATTTGAGAGGACAGGAGAAAGATATAAGAGATACGAGTTAATGTTAGAAGGCATATATTAAAAGATATTAATGTTTGGTTTATAACAGGTGGCAGTCAAGCACCCAAAGGGAAATGGCATGTTTTTACAATGCATAACCCAAGAAGTGTCACTAGCAACTGGTTTAACAACATGTAACGAACATAGAAGTGATAAGATATTACCATCTTTGATACAAAATAACACTCCTATTTCACTATTTTCATATTAACTCTTTCTTTTAAAAATGAATAGAAAGCCAGTTCCTCAGCTATCGTAAACTGACATATTGAAATCAGTGAAGCTGTGTCAGTTTATCCTAGCTGAAGGAGTTTCTCCAGACTGTTTTTTTGTAAATAATATTAGCATTATAAAATAACAATCAGGCCCACTTAATGGCAATATCAATTTGCCACAACATTTTGCAACATTATCCAGGATTTTCTAATAAGCGATTTAGCCTTCCTCAAGTTGAACATTAAATCACTAAAGCAGAGTCAATTTTTCAGGTTTTTAACGCTAAAATGCAAAATCTTTGTTCTATGGCATTTCTACATGTAAATTATGCAATTAGATCAAAAACAAAAAGGTGTAAAATTGCTTGTGTGTCATCCTCTGCTATAATTGACAATAATAATAGTAATTAAAAGAGCCACATTTTGCAAAAATTGCCTCTAAATTTGTACCACACATTTTGTCAGCATAGTCACAAAATATATTTTGTGCATGCAAGAGGTGTCTATGGACACAATCTGCGTAGTTAAATGCTATTTGTGTATCAAATGCCAAACCATGAATGCATATATCAAAGGCTGGATTGAAAACTTGCCCTTGAAAGCTGTTTGAACAAGTAAAAAGTGATTTTAATTGACATAAAATGGGAAAATTAATGATAGCTGATATTAAATTGACACATTTGTATAAAATTGATTTGTGTATAGAAATTCCCTTTTCCATTCAGTGAGTTTTATTATTAAATGGCAACTGTAATAGTAACTGGACTTGGTGACTCATGTCTAGAACTAATATCTCTTTCAACCTATTATGCATTCTTTATGTAAGCATAGATAAGGAGCATTGAAATTCTGTGGCTAATGCTTTGTACTTACTTTTTATTTATATATCTACATAAAATGTAACAGTCTTTTCAAAAATTAATGCAGTGGATGTTAAAGCAGAACATAAAAGAACAAATTACATATGGTCTGTTAGACAGAAATTTGGTATTACTGTGGTAAGGGTCAACAAAAAGACCCTTCAATAGACAATGAGGAGGGAACACTACTGTAAATCCTCAATCCCTATCCAAGGTAAAAGAGGATGATCCTAACACTATGGTAATTTTAGAACCTTGGATGATTTCGGGCTAAATTTTCAAGACAGCTCTGAGTCAAATTTTCAAGTGCTCAGCACCAACAATTGGGGCCAGATTTTCAAACTATTTCAATTCCTATTTAGGTATCAAAACAAGGGTCAGATTTTCAAAAGAGGCTTAGGCACCCAAAATCCTGAGATCTTTTGAAAATCTGGCCCCAATTGTGAGTACTGTGCTCTTTTGAAAATTCTGACCTTATTTTTAGATATGTACTACTCCAATTATTGGAACACCAAATCTGGGATACACCCTAAATTTGTGATATAGATGACAAATGTATAAGTCATGATAGAAATCAGCATGACAGAAAACTCCAAAATGTTGTAGGAAACAATAGATACAGTGGACATTTCCTTTTGTCTAGAACTAGAAAAGAGAAGGTCAAGCTTCACCTTCTAGATTTAGCTGTTAGAGTTCAGCAATCTGGTTTATTTAGTAGGTGCCATCACTTGCAGGCTATTATATTTCTCATCTCATAACTATCAACAAGTGTTTAACTGATAACAGTATAAATGTATACACTGATATAAAAGGCACTATTCTGTACAGAATAAAGATTTATGATTGCCTACATACTATCACTGTAATATGTAATTAATTCCTTTTAAAATTGCATCTGTAAGATAACAACTTCTGTTTCTCTGCAAATATTGTCCAGAAATTCTTTAGATGTTCAAGGTTTTGCTTGTTCTGTATCAAAAAGTCTACAAATCTTTCCTCAATTAAATCACTTTGCTTATTTGGTGCATTATTAAAGCTGCATCTTTTCAGGAGTAAATTCATTAGAGACTTCAAACAACTAGCTGAAGAAATGACAATTATTGATTAATCAAGATTTTAAAAGCATTGATTAGTATATAAATGAGAATGATAGGCTCCTAATAAGACAGAAGGGTTGATTTTAATATTGTGCACACAACTGAGCATCTGATTTGCATACACAATGGCTTAACTGTGCATCTAATTGGATATTTGGGCAGATTATTATGTATTTGCATGTGCACATTGCACACACAATTTTCTAAATACTTCTACATGTTAATTTTAGAATATCGTGCTTCTAGGGTAACATTTACTTCTATGCACAGGACCAACCTAAGGCCTATGACCTACTTAAGCTCCGTTTGGGCTTCAAATAGGGCATAAGTGAGACTCAAGTGGAGTATAGGCATCGGAACAGGACTTAATTTCACCCCTGTTGAATTATATACAATAGGCATATCCTATTGAATGAAGGGCATACTTCAGAGTTAGTTCATACTTCAGCTTGGATTCAATCTGTAAGCACCCTAATGTTCAGATGCCTATACAAAGCTTAAAAAAACCCTCGAGCCTGACAATGCTAGAGGGAAACTCATATGAATGGTCTTCATTGGGAGATTTCCAGTAGTTCTTGCTTCTAGCTAGGTCAAAAATACCAATAAGCCCCAGCCTGACTTACACTATTTTAGAATTTGTTTCCACAAAGAACCTGAAAGAGCAGCAGCAGTTATAATTATAAGCATCATTAAGTATGGGGATAGGTTACATAGGGAGGTTGTGGAGTCCCATCATTAGAGGTTTTTAAGAACAGGTTGGACAAACTTGTCAGGGATGATCTAAATATATATGGTCCTACCTCAGCACAAGGGGGCTGGACTAGATGAGCTCTTGAGATCCATTCCAACCCTATATTTCTAGGATTCTATAACCTTAGAATAAAAATTAAGAACATGCTACACATATTTCACCTTCAAAAATGTTTGAATCTTGGAATAGCCAGTGGTTCAGGGACAAAGAGAGGAGGGTCTCCTCTTCTGATCATTCAAAATCCATATCTATCCCTGGTTAAGGCATAAACTAAAAAAATCTGAACAACATTTTCAACATATAGCCACCTAAGTTGCACTCACAAAACATACAGCATACATGCAACTTTTAGGGTTTGCATATCCTGTATTTCGAGTTTTGTTGGCATAGATTTTCCCTAATCTGGGGATGTAAACTATCTATTTAATGTATACTAGAGTTCATCTGGAAAGTAAAACTGGACTAAATAATCATACTTGATCATCATCAATAAAATTGGTCACCAAAGATTCAAATTATGCAATACAAAACCTGATACAGAACAAAACAGGCAGGCATGTCTCTGTGGCCTTCAGTTCAACTAATGCTTGCTGCAGCTTATTCCTTTCTGTTAGATCAAATAGAACGCTTCAGGCAGGTGTGAAAACTGCCAGCTTCCTCATTTATCATCAACTGCCTTGGGTTGAAAAGCCATTTAGAAGTGGCCAGTTAAGACTGAAGTGGTCACATAAGACTGGCATGAATGAGCAGCAATCAGCTTGGAAGAAACATTCAGACAGTACAGATTTTTCGGGGAAATATTTGTGAACTGGTGCTAAACACACGGATGGAGATCAAGACTCTACAGCTGAGAGGGGCATAAGAAGAACAGCACTTTTTAAATACTCATTGAATGAAAATGTGAATCTTTTCCTTTAGAGTGTGGGAGCCTTTCAAAGTCCCATTGAAGAGAGTTGGGAGCAGGCATATTTGAAAAACAGCAGCAACTCTAATTAAGCCTTCTGTCAGCTTGTGAGTTTAGGAAGCTTAGAGACCTTTTTCCTTGTTTAAATATTTTATTGTTTTTCAAATAGATACATAAGATAATATCATAAATACATATTATAGAAGTTACATAGTAAACAATGTATGAGAGCATGCTTGCCAAGTGGGATTTTCCACTCTCTCACAGCTTTGTTTATCAGGCTTCATACTGTCAGGCTGGATAAATAAATTAATTTGACAACAAAGTCTATAAAAATAATCAAATGTACTCTTGAGATCTTAAAATTGGCTGAACATTTTTAGCCCTGAAATTTGCCCTGAGATTCTACTTAAGTAAACCTGCAGTAATTTACATGAAACCACTCCAAATTATGTTTGTGGTATTTATCTAGGCAGTGACTGACTAATGCATAACAGAAAGAATACTATCCTTGAGTATCTATTGACAGTAGAAGGATCCTTATGTGGGACACTGAAGAAGTTTGCATTTGTGCACAGGGAAGTGTGCTTTACCAAATAAAGAACCATAATAGTAGCTACATTTCATTATCCCCTACCCCACAACTGAGTTATCCATACTGGCATAGAGACTTTGTTGATTAGCATTTTAAAACAACATAGAAAATCATAACTACAACACAGTTATTTAGTCAGCTAAGTCAGTGAAACTACAATGATTTTCTCCTGCCAAGGATCTGACCCTAGATAAATAAGTATACATGCATGACATCATTAGTGGGCAAATACTCACGTTGTGTGTTTAGTGGGCCTGATTCTCCTCTCACTTACATCAGTATTTTTCATTTATTTGAGTGGAGTTATTCCTGTCATATGCTGAAGTGGGTGAGAGGAAAATTAGGCTTATCTTCAAAAGCATAAGAATGTAGTCAATGAAATAATTAATGCCAGGTAGATACAGAATTTTTTTTTTAATTAAACTCTCCACCAATATATATATACACTTCAACAGAGCTATTCTGATGTACGTCAGCTAAGGATCTATCTGTAGCTGATGTTTAATGATGGTTTCCTCTACGTTTTTATTGATTTTTATGACCAATGCCTTAAACAACAGTTCTCATCTGGCCACAGCAGAATTTACCTTGGTAAGATGGTCCTTATGGTTACAGTTTACAGTTAATTAGACAATTTGCAAAATTCTCTGTAATAATTATATAGATATTAGATCACTTCACCTAGGGAAGTGAAGAAACAGATTGAGAGAGCCAGATGAGTACCCAGACAGACCCAACAAGGAAAACAGAATACCACTGGACATCACCTACAGCCCCCAGCTAACACCTTTCCAACACATCATCAAGGATCTACAACCTATCCTGGAAGACGATCCCTCACTTCCACAAACCTTGGGAGGCAGGCCAGTCCTTGCTTACAGACAGCCCTCCAACCTGAAGCAAATACTCACCAGCAGCTGCATACCATACAACAGAAACACTAACCCAGGAATGTATCCTTACAACAAACCCCATTGCCAGCTCTGCCCACAGATTTACTTAAGTGACATCATCATAGGTCCTAACTACATCAGCCACAGCATCAGGAACTGGTTAATCTGCACATCTACTAATATGATATATATCATCATGTGCAACAATGCCTCTCTGCCATGTACATTGGCCAAACCTCTCTACACAAAAGAACAAATGGACACAAAGCAGACATCAAGAATGGTAACATTCAAAAACCAGTAGAAGAGCACTTCACTCTCCCTGGACACTCAGTAACAGACTTGAAAGTTGCCATATTTCAACAAAAGAACTTCAAAAACAAACTTCAGCATGAAACTGAAGAGCTGGAACTCATATGCAAACTTGACACTATCAGACTAGGTCTGAATACAGACTGGGAGTGGCTAGCCCACTACAAAAATAATGTTCCCTCTTTTGGCATTGACACCTTCTCATCAACTGTTGTGAATGGAATTTCATCCACCCTGATTGAATTACCTCATAAACACTTGCCCTGCTCGCTGTGATGTAACTCACCCAACCTTGCATGTGTATATATACCTACCTAACTGTAGTTTCCACTTCATGCATCTGATGAAGTGGGTTTCTGCCCTCGAAAGCTTATGCCCAAATAAATTTACTAATCTTTAAAGTGCCACAGAACTCTCGTCGTTTTGCTGAAAACAGACTAACACGGCTACCCCTCTGGAACTAATTAGATAGAGTTTTACTTATCAGGGATTTTATTGCTGAATGAATGGGAAGAGCCTTATACATATACCTGCCTCAGCCAGTAGTAGGAGCTTTTAAATTTCTTAGTCACTTATATCTGCTTTGAGCAATCTGAAACAACTTCTCATCCTGGAGGCAAAGGTAAAGGACTACAGGTCTTCATAATCACAGTATGAAAGATTTATTGACTTTTGCAGTCATCTGAGAAAGTCACCTTGTCAGGTCTGTTCTGAGCTTTGGCCATCTCCAGGAAACAGTGCTTTCAGGTGGTGAGGAGGAAGAAATAGGTGTGGGTCCACCAGATAGCTAGCCAACTCCCATAGCAGAATCCTGATGTAAGTGAATGACCTGGGCAATACTTAGAGACGCTTACTTCAACCCTGACAGTGCCAATAGTTCTAAATCTTACCTTTTCCTCCCCAGATCTGCTGCCATTCAGCCATTCATGTTTGAAAGGAAGAAAAGTGACACTGAAGCCTGTCAATAGCTGCTGCCTCTGACACATTCCAATTCTAGATGATGATAACGGCTGCCATCTTTACCGAGGTAGGCCCAGCTTTGGTCCCGGCCTCTAGCCAATTGTGCTAGAGAGAGGAGCTTTGATTGGAAACCCAAAAAGCCCTGTTCTTAAAAGACAGAACAGGAAAAGGGGATTCTGGCCGACAATGAAGGTCTCTAAGGATTCCAGAAAGTTCTGGGACCAGGAGAGACCAAAATGGCCTGAACAGAATTGTTGGCTGCAGGTTTGAGCAGTGAAGGACTAGGGATTTGGTTCTTCCCTTGCCATCTGTTCCTTGCCAGAGGAATGCTGGCCACTGATCAACTATGTTGTAGGGGTAAGAGGTCTTGGTAAATTTCTTCCTGTGGCGCACTTTTAGACTTGGCAGTCATTGGTGCTAAGTTAAGTCCATCCTTGGTTTGTTTGATGGCAAATCAGATAAATGTAGCCAAAAATCTTTGGCTCTAATGAAACCTTTGGCTCAAATTTTCTCTATGTTTCTTTGTCCGTATCGAAAAATGGACAGAAAACTGCTTTTAAAATAGACAAGTCCAAGAAAAAGGACTGAAATGCAACCCGCTCAGGCAGAAATGAGGCTGTGAGGAAGATAATCTGTATCCCAATTACCTGGTGCCATTAGTAGAAGCCAAAACTGTCAGTATTGCTAGTGGCTGCTGCCTCCTTAGCTGATCTCTGAAAGAGAAATCTATCCATTCAGAATGGTGGATATGATAACAAAGAGAGAGAAGGAAATAAAATGGAAAAAGAGAAAGTAAAAAAAGGAAACATTTGAGTCAGACATTTGTTTTATGTGTATGTTTTACTATACATCTGGCATAGGAAGAGTCCATTTCATGTAGGAGGAGGATTATTGTTCAGGATTGATGGAACTATTAGAACCTCTTGTTGCTTGAGTCATCTCTCCATTCCCAACCATAGGCCTTCAATATACCCAGTCCTCCTGTCTTCCTAATAACCCTCCTAACGGGGAAGCATTTTGAAGGGCCATAGGAAGCAAGAGCCACTGGGATTTTAGAGGATTCAGAGACAGAGGAGTCTCTTGCAGCCACGTTAGTAGTCAAGAGGATGGAAGGAGTACTAGAGGAATTTAAAAAAAAAAGTCTAGGGTTGGTTTAGAAAGCTGGCTAGATCATCGAGCTCAACTGGTGGTGATCAACGGCTTGATGTCTAGCTGGCAGCCAGTAACAAGCGAAGTGTCTCAGGGGTTGGTGCTGGGGTCTGTTTTGTTCAACATCTTCATTATTGATCTGAAGGATGGGGTGGATTGCACCCTCAGCAAGTTTGCAGATGACACTAAGCTGGGGGGAGTGATAGATATGCTTGAGGGGAGGGATAGAATACAGAGCGACCTAGACAAACTGGAGGATTGGGCCAAAAAAAATCTGATGAGGTTCAACAAGAAAAAGTCCTGCACTTAGGATGGAAGAATCTCAGGCACTGCTACAGACTGGGGACTGACAGGCCAGGCAGCAGTTCTGCAGAAAAGGACCTGGGGGTAACAGTGGACAAGAAGCTGGATATGAATCAACAGTGTGCCCTTCTTGCCAAGAAGGCTAATGGCCTATTGGGCTGCATTAGTAGCAGCATTGCCAGCAGATCGAGGGAAGTGATTATTCCCCTCTATTTGGCACTAGTGATGCTTCATTTGGAGTCGTGTGTCCGGTTTTGGGCCCCCTCTACAGAAAGGATGTGGACAAATTGGAGAGAGTCCAGAGGAGGGCAACAAAAATGATTAGGGGGCTGGAGTACATGATTTATGAAGGGAGGCTGAGGGAAATAGGCTTGTTTAGTCTGTAGAAGAGAAGAATGGGGGGGCAGGGATTTGATAGCAGCCTTTAAATATCTGAAAAGGTGTTCCAGGGAGGATGGACCTAGGCTGTTTTCAGTGGTAGGTGACAGAACTAGAAACAATGATCTCTAGTTGCAAGTGGAGGTGGTCTAGGTTGAATATTGGGAAAGCTTTTTCACTAGGAGGATGGTGAAGCACTGGAATGGGTTACCTAGGGAGGTGATGGAATCTCCATCCCTAGAAATTTTTAAGCTGCAGCTTGACAAAGCCCCGGCTGGGTTAATTTAGTTGGGGTTGGTCCTGCTTTGAGCGGGATGTTGTACTAGATGACCTCCTGAGGTCCCTTCCTACCCTAATCTTCTACGATTCTATGTATGAGCATTCGTTTGTGCTGAAGTTTTTTTTCTCCCAAAAATGATTCACCTGCTCCTATTATCGATGCATAAATACACAGCTTGTTATATTTTGCTATTCACTTTGACTTTTTCAGCATTAGAAGGATACACATTTAGACTCTCTCCCATAATTATATAAATGTTCGCAGTATAGCAATTTTTCTATCTTTTTCTGTCCTCGCTTTAACTGGCTCTATAACAACTGATTAATACCCCTTGGAATGTACCAACTCTTCGAATAAAGTGTTTCTGCTTTGCTGTCTGTCTTCTACTTTTCCATATATATGTTTGCTACTTTTCAGTGCATCAGATTTCATGCAGTCGAGCTAAGATGTGATATAACTAACAAGTATTCTAGAAAAAAGGTATGGTATATTTCTGATCTCAGCTATGATATTTGAGGAGGACTACGTGACGAGAATCTTATGGTGGTGGCTTAATCTGTACATTTGTTTATTTTCATTAGCATTTTTTGTAATCTATCATCTTTGTGCCCCTTTTATCTTTATTTAATTTTTGCAATCACTGCTTTGAGAGTTAAGTCTTGAATGTCAATTCTATCTGTTTCCTATGCCACTTTCTTCTTTTCAGCATTAAATGGACACTGCATCCTTTACCCAATAACTAGCTACACTGTAAAAACAGTAATTAGTGAGTTGGCCAGCCTATACTGTATTGCTCGTACAGAGCAATGAAATAAAAGTACCACCACCACCACTTGAAAAGTACATTGCACTATAAACTACATATTAAAATTCCAATTCTTTCTCTGATGCATGAACATTACATCAAAAACACAAAATGGCTCAAAATGAAGATGTGATTGTGACATTTTAAAGATCAGCAGTAAATTTTACTAAATATTAAGAGGTTTTTTTGGTTAACATTCTACCCTTCTTTCTCCCCTCATCAGAAAGTTCTCTCTCTCTCTCTATCACTTATACACACACCCCCTATGCTTCCCCAACATGCTGATCTGAACAGTTAAATGAACTCAAAAAATTACAGAATTTTAAGGCTTCCCAAATCATGTTGTTCAGATGCATCTGGTAGCGAGAATGGACTAATAATTATCTAAATATTTTTCTTTTCTAATAAAATTTGCCTTCAATTCACTACTACATCTACTTGGATTTGTTTGATCAAGGACAAACCTAATGCAACATCAAGATCTCCTCATTTTACCTGAAGATAAGTGGGACCAAAAATTTTTTTTTTGCTATTATCAAAAGATCATACATGCCTGACACATTATGTTGTATGTTACTGAAAAATGCCATTTAACTACTGTATTCTGAAGGACATAACTTTAATGTCTTCATGATATTAAAAAACTTAAAAAAAAAAAAAAAACCCAGTGTCCTAATGGTACCATTCAACCAAAAGATCCTAGGGAACTCCTGATTTCAAATTGTTATATATGTTTATTGCATTACTCCGGGAAGTACACTACCTCCATTTAGAGGTGGCATCACGTCCTGAAAAGATGGAACAACTCTGTAGCTTTCTAGAGTTTGTCATACCTGCTGTCTCAGCAATGTCAGTGAGTGGGGAATCAACCCCATGGGACATCAGCTATGCATTAGGGACCTGATCCAAAGCCCATTGAAGTCACTAGATCCCAGGGCCTTCAGTGGGCTTCAGCCACTAATATAAATTTAGCAAAACAAGGAAATGCAGAGCTAAGAATTCCCTCGTGAAGGAGACAGAAAGGAAGGAAGGAAGACACAAAACAATGCATTAGAGAAAGGGCAGAGGATTTTCCATCTTTAGTGGGGTTAAGGCAGACTATTAAAGCTACTTGCATGTAGTTTTCTTTTTATAGCTGTATTTACATTGTTTTGAAAATGTACAGTACATTTTTAAAAAGAATTAAAAACAAAGAAATAATAAAAGATGCTGAAAGTTTTGTTATTTACTTACTATTCTTCGACAGTACCTTCAGAGATATGTTGGACTATTGAATTAAGTAATTACAGAAGCACTGCAAAATGCCTATTTTATTATTCACTCAATAGTCCATAACAGCTCCTACAGAGACATTTCAGTTTATTAGGTCAAGGCTTAAATTGAGAATGTTTAGCTTATGGATCATTGACCCACCAGACTAATAGCTTTAACCTATCAGGTCAAAGTTTGCATACTAAAACTCTATATTACATGAGTATTGGGGGAGGAGGGAATAGCTCTACCATGTACAACAACACTGCTTTGAGGTGGCGTGAAAGTGGAGTTACATCTACATTTGGTTTCTTAACTATTTATTTTTCCTCAAAAGTTGAGTGATTTCAGCTAACAGACAAATTACCTGCAAAACATCATTTAAAAGAAGTGTTTTATTTTAGAGAATAATGCATTTTAAAAATTAAATATTTTCTAGCATCCAAAAGCTATAAAAAAAATTCTTAAAAATGTTTCCTGAATCCAATTAACTCTCTCCTTCAAGCTGGTAAATCATGTTTCAACACAGAGTTAATTTTTATAAATCCCTTACAGTACGGGTTATACACTATGGAATGGGTTATAAAAAAAGAGCAGACCACTTGACCATACTGGCATTGCTGCTATAATTAATGCCAAAGACATTGATTTATGTATAAGAGGGGAAGCCAGGGAAATTTACCTCATATAAACAACTATTTACAAGGTAAATCCTGCTTGCCTAAATTCATGCAAGTTTGTAATGATGTTGTAGCCATGTTGGTTGCAGGATACTAGAGACACACAAGGTGGGTGAGATCCAATAAAAGATATTACCTCATCCACTTTGTCTCTCTAAATTCATGCAAGCAGACTTGTTTATTTCAGTAGCTCCTGTTGTGAGTAAAGGAAAACAGGATTTGGCTTCATAAATTATATTGTGCTTAATGTTCAGGAACTCATCAGCTACCAAGGAATGCATTTTCCCCCACCATTCTAGATTTTTATGTGATCTGCATTACACCATTTGTTAAATATGGCCCTGATCCTGTAAGATGTGGGTATAACAGTTTCAATCACACAATCGTTTTGGCTTGCTTATATTAGAATACACTATTTAACTCAGCCAGCTATAAGACCGTCACATCGTTTTGTCCCCTCCTCCTTCTAGAATTTTACAAATAAAATCACTGGATATGATAAAGAGATTTAAACAAAACCTGTGATGCTTGCTGTTCTCCAGTAAGTTGACAGAACTATTTGGGTGGAGAGCACATTTTACAGTGTATCCTTTTTTCTCCATGCTGCAGGCTTGTTGTTATCAGCCACTTTTTAAAAATTTTACAGTAGGAATGGCCTAGAAAACACAGGCACACATTATGTATATGTGCTCTAAGTACAGTGTATATAAATAAATAAAGGCCATATCTTCTGCATACCACAGTGCTTCCAATTTGAGAGCCCATCCCTTTATTTCTTTCCAATTTCCCTACTGCTCATTCCCTAATGCCAGTGCATATTTAAACACAGAATTTTTCAAGTAGTACCATAAATCATCCAGCAAACACCCCAACTCTATTCATAGTTTTACATATGTTGCTGGAGATACTGATAAATATAGAGACATAGAAATATAGACAGACTGAGAAAATATGCCTGTAGACAGAAACATATTGTGCATATGCAAATAACCAAGTGTCTGGCACTGAAGATGTGCCCTTTAGCACTCACTTAACTGAATCTCTTCTCTACCCCTGCTTCTTCCCATCTTCCCATCTGTTTATTTTATTTTATTTTTTTTCAAATGTTCACTTAAGAATCCAGTATCACCTCAAAAATCAAGAAATACGGTGCCACAAATATAACTGCCAGGTGTAACATCCAATATCATTTGTAGGAAGGGGGGGAAAAAAAGATAGAAAGGAGGCCACATTCAAATTTTCTCACAAAGGTTACAGGAAATGGGTTTTATCCATTTCGTCTGAACTATGTTCGTTCTTGGTTAGATTTCAGGTCTGGTTGCTATACTTTAAAGACATCGTATAATCCAGGCCTTGTCATCAGCTTTCTTAATTTATTTCCCTGAAATGACAGACCTGGAAAAGGCAGGCTAGCCTCTCAGATGTCTGGATTACACTGTAGCTATGGAAACAGGTGTTAAAGTGCTATGAATTTCAAGTTACACTGGTACTCTGCACATCACATTCTGTACTGATGACATGTTATTTTACATGCTGACCAGTGCAACGGTATCAATCTTACTGATTTACAGGAGGCCATCATGTAGGAGATATTTCCATGATGAACTTAGAGAGCTTTTCGTGGATTCTATGCTGTGCGCGTGCATGTGCGCACACACAAACATGCACATACATGCATAGTATATACTGTCACACTATGGGGAAAGTTTTCAGTTCAGTTAAAAGAAAGCTCTGAAGAGGATTTGCAAGGTCTGTTTTGGATTTATGAATATTTAGTTCCATTCTTTTTCACTGGAAAAGAAGAATATTTGTCTAGTGCATCCTATGCTTGATACTAAATCACTGAGCAGAACTTTGGAGGTGTTTACTCAGTTAATATCAGACTAAAACTTGAACAGAAACTGAGTAAGGACCTCAGGATTTAACTGTGTCTCTGAGCTAAAGTGTAAGCAGAGCCCAATCCTGCAAAGTGCCTCCTCCAAGGTGGTGAGCACCTTCCCCTTCTATTTACTTCAATAGCAGAAGAAGAAAATGGGGCTGAAGTTGAACAAAGGACCCTATATAGCAATTCCTCCCCCTCCAACAAAGCCATGATGGAGTGGTAGCAGCAAAACCTACGCCAAGAGTCCTCTGCTGGGGTGAAGTTGGGGAGAGGGGAGGGGAATTCCCCATATACTTGAACCACTGCCTTTGGGCCAAGGGGTTGCAACTAACATTTTCTGTATCCTTTTTGTATGCAATGACTGCAGGCTCGCCCACTCCCTCCTCTCCTATTCTGTTTCCACCCTTTTCCCATCAATACCTTCATGCACTCATTCCCTCCCCCCACATTCATGGGAGTTTTGGTTGTGGACAAGTAGATATTTGTCCCTTGAGCAACTCAGTGCTTTATTTCTGAACAGTAGGGTTAGGTCCCCCGTTTCCTTTGGGTGGTAGGCCTGAAAATTCTCAGGGTCAGTTCATTCTGTCCTGAACCTTCCTACCTGTCCATCGGGGCATTTATTCTTCACTACTATCTAAGACATCCACCAATTATGGCAGTACATACACACACACAAAACCACGTTAAGTGGATTCAGTGATGATGCAAGATGTCAAGTGAGAAGAATTGGAGAACAAAGTGTCCTATCTGAAGGACAAGCAAAACACAGACTATAGCAGGGCAAATTACCCCACCACTGAGACTCTCTGACTTTGGAGCATCCTCCTTTCCGTCAGGTATTCATTTGTATTCAGTCTTCTCAGAAGACACTGCCAACGTAAGTGCTAACAGTGGTGGCAGTGAGTTTTCATGAGGTATACACTTTCTCACAAAAAGACAGGATTAAAAGCGAGAAATTTCACAGGATAGCTAAGGGGAGAGTGATTCTATGTTACTGGTGGCCTTTTGACAGATTTCAACTCACAGGTCAAAGGCTTGGTATCCCATTAGCAATCACTCGAGTCATCTAAACCCACTACAAAACGTTTTATTTAAAAATAGATACAATTGATTTCATGATTTCGGAAAGTTTGTACCAAGAAGCCAGAACGAAAAGTGAGTGCTTCATTGTATTCTACCATCAGACTTCAGGAAGCATGAAACACTAGTGAAAAGCAGATCAAGAGAAATATGACCTGATCCATCCACCCAGCAGCACAACGCAAGCAAATTAAAAAAGGAAAGAAAAAAGAGTCGTGGACTATCAGGGGTATTCAGGTTTGCATTTATTAGAGAAGAGTGGGGAAAACTGTTATAGGAAGGCTTTTTTTTAAGCCCCCACTGTTTTTTAAAATAATGTATTTCCCCACTATCCTGGCCATTCACTTCAGCATACCAGAGAGAGCACACAGGGCTTTATTATTGGATTAACTAGAAATGAGATAGAGAAACAAGTTTTCAAAATAAATAAATAAATAAATAAATAAATCATAGCCTCATCTAGTGACATCTGTGAATTCCCTAGGCTAATGATACTGTTTCTTCTTAGCTATTCAAATAAAAAGTATTACCCACATGACACAGCAGGACCTGCTTTGACTGATCACAGCAGGGCCTTGCATTTAAAGACTAAGTCTGTGGGTTGGGGGGGAGGTGGGGGAGGAGGAGGGAGGGAGGGAATCTCGCTTCCAAGGCCTTAAAAGCTGAGGTCTCAAAGACTTTTTTTTTTTTGTGCAGACAGAAGTCCTCAGATTCACTGCCTCTATGGCAACTGAAAGTCTTAAAATCATTCATTTGTTCCAGAGGTAATCCATCTGAATGGCATTTTTTGCATTAGTATATCAAATCAGGCTCTTCCCTGAGGAAAACCTGATTTTGTTAGGTCCAGTCAAAATATCCACACCACATGACACACTGTTTGCTCCAATAATCCCCCATTACTGTAGCCTGCACTGGTTTCAGGCTCAGGTCCCACAGGCTAAAAAATGGATCATTAAATCTACTGTGCAATCAATCCCCTGGAGTTTGCCCATTCTTTGAGGCATCACTGATTTAAGTGAGCATTCTGCTTAATGGCAAAGGCAGAAATGATGAGCTCAGGGGGAGATGATGCAAACAAATAATCTGCTCTTTTAAAATCCTCTCTGTGACTATTTGGCAAGGAGATGAGAAAGGGGAGGGAAAAAAATCAGGGGGAGAATTATTTTGAAGGTTGAATCGTAAATGGGTTTAATTTATTTAAAAAAATAGGTTACTTGAGCTCCCTCAAAAACTCACACCCATCCCCTTTAGGAAACCGAAGATGCTCATATGTGTTGTCACACATCTAACACACACCCAGAGTGTTAAGTGTCACTGGCTCCTGCACAGAAAATGTCATCATTCCCACCGCCTGGTTGGCATCTTTAAATAGCTCACTTTATTTATGGTGTACATAGTGTTAATGTCCTTCAGTTGCTCTATTTTCAAGGATGGAAAAGCAGTTGCTAAGCATTTCTAAATGACAGCCCCAGGGTTCATTAAAAATATGGCAAACATTTGCTAAGCTCATTAAGTGCAATTTTTGTGTGTGTGTGTGTATCAGATTCCTCCTCTGCATGTTATGCGTGACCAAACATCTATTAACCCTAATCCCATTGATGAGTCTGATACATTCAAACCAGCAATTAGACAAAACAAAAGGGATATTTATTGAGACTCATAAATGGGCTTTCATATTGGTCTAAGCTGCTGCAAAACGACAGTTTAATTCCTTTCTGTTAATCCCTACCTTCTAGAGTACTCCCTTTGTTTGATTATAGGTTGTCAGATTTAGGGATTCTGATTGAATCAAAATTTGAAGTAAACTAGAAGTACACAATAATTACCCTGGCTAGGCACTGTTGCCTACTGTATAAGCAAAACAAACACAACACAAGTGGGAAAAAAAAACTGAACAGGAGAGGTTTCGGGAATCCGCCTCTAATATAGAACTACAGCACTGCCTCCGCTTTTCTAATTTGTTTCTATATTACTCTAATGGTAGCAAAAGGTTTTTCATTATCTACTAAATAAGGTCTTCTCTATGACCACAGAAGCAGACTCTTACCCTTCTCAGACAGAATTTCTCTAAGCCAGAGTCATCCCCATGAGCACTGGCATCTTGTTTGCACTTTTCAGTCACTCTGAACCACAAACATCATTACACGCCTGCAAAATATTTGCAATATGAAACTCACTTGATTTCATCATTCATTAACAAGCTTGTGTCCTCATGCTCATCAAAACATTATTATGGTTCATGAACCCTTTGAGCAATCTTGGGCCCTGTTCTGGATGCTATGACTGAGTTTCAAGAAAGCCTGGTCAAATTTTTGTTTTGGCAAGGAAGTCGTGTGAGGTTCATGGTTCCTCATTAAACTTGGTGGGAAAATGGGGAAGCATTCTGGTCATTCTCCCAAACACCTTTTACCTCTCTCTCTCTCTTTTTTTTTTTTTTTTTTTCCTCTTAATTTTAAGAAAAAATTTCCAGCCAACTCTTGTTCTTACACAAAGTCAAATAAAGCTCATATATTTGGACTGCATTTTTGCTTAAATATTTGGGCTTTACTTGAAATTGAATCTTAAGGTGAGATCTAGAGGTACAGAGAGTCCAAACAAGTTCTTTTAGATCCAACATCAGATTTTGATACCATTGATCATGACATCTGTTAACTCAGATCAGCACCATATAGAGTTGCCTGAGAACCTCCACTTTCACTTTTCAGAGAACCCATAGAAAATAGTTTTGGACAACTGTTCCTCTGCACCAAGTATTCACACACAGATATGTTGTCATCCTCCTCCATCGTTTGACCTGCATGTGAGACCACTCAGAAAGTTAGCTACATTGCAATCCATGACTTGTTAACAGTACTTTGATGACATCCAACTCTACCTACCCAGAAGACACAATTGGAATGTATAACTCAGTCTGTGTGAACTTGGGGCTATGTAAGAGCTGTGACTTATCGAAAAAATTGAGCTTTATTAAGATTATAAATTCTTCAGGGCAGCAAGTGGTGTGTGTGTGTGTGTGTGTGTGTGTACAGCACCTGGCACAATGAGATCCTGATACAGGATCAGGGCTCCTAGATGCTAGTGCAATAAAAAAATTAATAATGGTAAGTTGGAGAAGGAGACAGAAGAATTGGTATCAGCACCCCAATTAGAAAAGTTTGACCATGTTTGTAACACAGGTGTGCAACTGAGGTGTATTACTAATCCTGGGCTGCTCCTGTACAGGTTACAGCCCTTTCTCCATCTGCATATTTTAATCTTTGATGCAGACCTTGCCATAATTATCTGTGCCTTTCTCCCCTAAAGACAGTGGTGTACCGAGGGTCTCCCGCACCTGGGGACCAAGCCTCCATTTGCGGTCCTCTGGGTCTCATGCGCCCCCGCCTCCCCGCGCAGAGCAAGAGGGGTCCCGGCACCACCCCCCAGCTGCCCTGGGGAGGGGGAGGGTCTGTACCTGTGGGTGGGGGTGCAAATACAGGCTTGGCTCTGCCACCCCTCCACTGCACTTACCCGACATGTGGCGCCCGCCTCTCCTACTGCTGCCCCGCAGCCCAGCTCCAGCTTGGATGGGGGGCTGCCTTGCCCTCCCCAGCATTGGCCAGCCCTTCACAATGCATGAGGGTGAGGCACTGAGGGGCACCCCTCAGAGCCTCCTGTGCCCCATTCCCCACCTGTCATGAAGGCCAGCTCGGCAAGCCACTCCCCCACACTTACCCGCTGCTCCAGCCTGACACCGGCTCGGACAAGGCAGCCTCACCCACCTGGCCTGGGGGGAGGGTGCCAGATTGGCTCTTCACAATGCGCGGGGGAGGTGCTGAGGGATGCCCCCCAGAGCCTCCGGCGTCCCTTGCCTCCTGCGCATGGTGAAGGGCTGACCCAGGGCCCCCCCCCAGTCTGGCACCCAGGTCCTGGCCCCCCCTCAGTACATCACTTCCTAAAAGACAGATAGTTCTGATATGTTCTATATGGAGCTACTCAGAAAATGAAGCTAGTGTTGAATACAGCTCTCTCCTAATCCAGTGGAATTTCACAATGGAGAACATTAAATCAGAGCTCCAGGATCTGTACTGGTTGCCAATACATTTGAGGATGAAATTCAAGATGTTGGTGCTAACCTAGAAATCCTGAATGGCTTGGGACCTGGTTTCAGGAATTTAGCATCTCTGACAAAGTGAAACTAAAGAAATGAACATTATCCAATGAACTTTTGTCAGCTTTTCACAATAAAAAAGAAATACAGATTTTTGCCCATGAAAACTTTTCATCTTCACATAAGATGATTTAAGGCCACACAAAAAAAAAAAAATCCAAAGTTTCACTTTTCTTTGAATCTGTGGCTTTTTTTGTTGGCCAAGTTGTTGATAGCAACAATGCTTTCCACTTGGCTCTGCAGCAGATATACCTTATTCAACAGACATTTTATAGCCACAAAAAATAAATAGCCTATTATATTTAGTTACTATTTTAATAAGCCAGTCCCAGATAATTTCCTCTGTTTTGCAAAGTATTCCACTTCTAACCATTCAAAGTCTTCTAAAAAGAGAACCAATCGACTTCCTCAGAAGGAAATATACATAGAACATAGACATTTATTCTAAATAATCTAAATCATATCCATCCAGAATGAAATTAAGGGGGGAACACTGGTACATGCATACACAAACATACACACTCTTCAAGCATCCTAACAGATTCTGTCACTAACTAGGGTATTCTTCAGCTTTTTGTCACCAAAAAGACAATTAATTTACTTACTTCTGAAAGGTACTGAATATTGAGGATTGAACATTTCAGAACAGTCCCAAGTTTCTTACTGTATTCAACTGGCCCTCTACTTGACTGAGCATCCAAATGTGCCTGACACAACAAGAGCAGATGATAATTATCTTAACAGCCTTCCCAAGTGATCTAAGCCAAAGTCTCTTCCCAAACTAACATGATGATTTTGGAGGAATCACAAAATATTAGGGAGGGAGGGGCATAGCAGCAAAGGCATCGCTTAGCCACCTCTGTAATTGGCTCACAGCTGGCCACTGTCCCTCCGCATGTCACGTTCCGAGGTTCCACCTCTTAACACAGTTCTCACTGATTTCAGCAGGGAGGGAGGAATCTCACTGCCAGTGCCATTTGTGTCATCTTTTGCTGGAACACTCTTCCCACACAAGATCTAAGGCGGAGATCATAGCATTGCTCAGCAGTGGTCTTAACTCTAGGAACCGCTGACCAGAAACAAGGACTCTCAACTGAGTCTAATCAACTCTCTCTTTAAATGCTGGAGAGGGGTAGGTCAAATTGTGTCCAGGACTCTTCAGGCAGAATTCACACCACCAAAAAACACGCCACCTGTCCCCAGCCCCTCTCCTCCTCACCAGCATTTGGAATCCCTACCTCCTGCTTAGCAAGTGAAGTACAGTTTAGGGTGATCCCCCTCTATCAGGATATGCTAAGCACAGTTGTGCTGCCCTTTACTCATACAACAAGGATAACATTCCATTACCCTGGTATTTGAATATTAGAGGGATTTTTAACCAAAACCAGCCCAAGCTGACCATTTTGGCAAAGCAGTTCCATCTGCTGCACACCTAGGCAAAGTGTCTATGCAAACACACTCCTGAAGTCTTTTCCCCTAGTACATCATTAGATGTCAGGGAAGAGCTCATTCGGACCCTGTTTGAAGGGAAGGGTTAGAGCTAGAATGATAAAAGGTAGATGGTTAAAAACAAACACAATTCTCTCTTGGACTTTGACTGCATATGTGCCACTGAAATGCTTCTGGAGGAGAGCATCCCTTAAACTCTCATGCTTGTTGACCTCAAATAACATTCAGATTCATTTAATCAGAATAAGGACTGAATCCTTAAATCTGACTCAATGTTCTCTAGGTCACCAGTGGAGTGAGGGGAGTACCAGGATGAAGGACTCTCTGTAACCCAGGTGCTAAGGAGGCATGCCAGTGCTCTCTGCATCAGCTGCATTTTTCCCCCAGGATGGATGCTTTCAAAGTCAAGTAAATTCCATAGCAATAATCGATTCAGCAGGTGAAGGTACGTAAGGTCACAGCCAGGTCATCAGCACTGGACACAATCTCCTAGCCAGTCAGTATTAGTAGAATGTGTTTGTCAGTGAGTGGGCTAAACAGACCCCTAAAAATTCCAGACTCAGTTCGTGGACATATAATCTAGATTAGTGAAAACAGTCCATAGCAGCAAACTCTTCCAAGTGTTTTTCCTCTGCCTACAAAAAAAACCCCTCTGTTGGATTTTGTTTCAACCAAATCCTCCATGTGTTAATCTTGGCTAGACACAGAGATATGTGGGTGGCAGTGTTGATTGTGCAAATTGTCAATGACAGGTAAAGCTGGGTGTTATCTGTGTATTGGGACCGGTTCACGAAGAGCAGCATTTGGGAGAAGTTCTTGGTGACTCCCAATATCAGAAGATGCGTGTGAACAGCAGCACTCCTTTTCTCTTGACACCTGGTTCATCTCTTCAGTGCTGTGTTTCTTGCTCAGAAGAAGTGGAACACAGCAGGAGCCAGGTTCGCCTGCAACCTGCATACAACTACACACACGCTTGCATGCATTCTTGTGAGCTGCATCCTTGGAATGTTCTCAGCTGGAGTATTTGGGTTAGAAGCACCAGCAACAAAATATACAAACATCACCACAAAAAACGTGGAGGTAGATTTTAAAAGAAAATCTACAAATGTCCAAATTTTCAGAAGCAGCCTTTAGATTAGTGCATCTAAGCTTTTACATGCTTACATATTTAAGCTGCTCCAATGAAAAGTGATACAGAAATCAATGTTTATTTACGACATCCTCTTTTTAAAAAAATGGAAAGTGTGTACACCAACTGTATTTGTGATTTCAAACTGAATAGTTAAGAGCACAGTTGTGTTTGTATTCATCAGTTTTTGTGCATGAAAAGAACACAGGGACTAATATGTAAACATGCACAAAATATAAGAACTAGAGTATAAGCACAAAAATGTGCACAAATTTGTAGGCTAGATTGGGGCTAAATTGAAATCTGGCCTTGAAAGGGTACTTACAATTAAAGGTTGGATTACAGTTTAAGTACTTAAATCAGGGGTTTGAATTAGTCTATGTAACAATGTCTTTAACTTGCCATCATATTTCTTAGCTACTGAATTACCAGGTAGCAACTGGGGAAAAAATACTGTCATACAGAATTACATTATGGCAAAGTTCAAGTGACTTACCAGTGTCTGTATTTGTTTTAACAAGACTTTCTTGACTCCAGTTGCCTTTGTGAACAACTGCTTAAGATTTTAGCATGTATCCATTGGCAGGCAAAGCTTTTGAAGGTTAAAAATGAAGGGAGGTTTTAAAGGAAAAAGAAATAATAATACATACACTTTATCCACAAAGAACTTTCCTTTCATCTGACTTTTTAATCAAAGAGAAAGTGTCCCAGTAAAACAAAAATAAGCAGATTCCAGGTCCAACTTTGCCTGGACAATCCCCCTTACTACACAAGACCTTACCATCTCAATTGTCTGATCTACTGAAGCGAACAAAACAAAACTCAGGGTCAGTGCAATTGTTCACTAACTCTCCTTCCCGATATAATAAATAATGAATTGGTCTAAATTCAGCTAGAGGTTTCCTTAGGACTACCCCAAATAGAAAAGTCTCACATACTCAAATGCAGCACAGGAAATGGATCTGTTATTCTTCCAAATATCCACTCCAACTTATAACTAAGTGTTTTAGACTGCACTTACAGCCTCGGGCCCAACTAAGGGACATTTAAAAACAAACTCAAAAAAAACCCCAAGAACCTTTCTACAACAATTCTCTCTCTGGATAGGGGTGTTTTGACAGCTGGGAAAGCATTTTCTCTGTGGGTCATTGGCACTGGCTTATTTTGCAGCTTCCTCAGATAAACCTTTTCCTTGCTGCCTTTTTTCTTCTTCATTCTTTTCTTGCCAGGAAGCCACTTGAAGCACTTGGCAGTGAGGCATGAGTCACAGTACTATAAGCATCCACATGCCTACATTTGCAGGTTCTTTGCCACCCACACTGGCCTTTATTGAACTGCCAGCACATATCTGTATGGGCACTGTCTGAATTCACATCTTGCAGATAAACTATTTGCTAATCGAGAAATGGCTAGTGTAAGGGGTAAGTTTCCACCACCCAAGATTAATTTTTATTACTAAATATATTTGTGAAGTTGGTTTTTAAAAAAAATCTAACTTCTCTGAGGCTGGAGAGATACCTTCAAGGTTCTCTCAGAGGTGTCTCAGTATTAACGTTTATAAAGATTTATTAGCTAATCAAATGTACATAACTATCCATCTATGCACATACTTTACTTACACCATTAATATAAAAGCAAGGGGCTACATACATAAAAAGGGAGATAATACAATTTCATTCAGTTTATCTGAAGAAAATAACTTAAAATGCATAAGAAATTGAATATCTGGTGAAATCTGAAAATCTTTGCTTTATACAGATAGATAATTAGAAGCATGCCACTGGATCTATGAAATTGAAGGGAATTTGGGGTGTGCAAGGAACACAAAATCTGACCCATAGTTTAAAACCATACATAGTAATGTACCAAAAGTAAAGCTAAAAATAGATTATATGATTTCTCCTAGGTTTAGGATTTTCTGGCAAAAGCATAAAAGTACATTTGCTAATGAAAGAAAACGTGCACATAGAAATTGCACTTTAAACTTGAACTTTAAAAAAGTGGAAGAGCTAAAAAAATTTTAAAAGTTAAATTACAGATCTGCAGATTTACACTAGTGCAAGTGACATCTGAATCAGATCTCAGTTCAGCTTTTAAATACCCAAAGCCAAAATCTGGACACAGCATGTTCCAATACCCAGTTGCGTAATCGCTTTTTTTACACCCCCTTTATGTTCTCAGTGCCTGACTATAAGTGGCCATGCACAGCTGCAGAAGGCCAAGAAAGAACCTTCCCTTTTGCCTTGCGCTGCTGTGCAGGGAACAATAGCAGTCCCTTTGCTCGCTGCATTCTGACCCTTTATTGTAGAATTATAATCCTGTCCCAGGGTGAAGAATCCTGAGAGATTCTTAAACGAGGTTCCTATACCACTAGGCCTAAACCTGTTCATTTGCTGACTGAGCCTGTATCTTAAATAAATCCGTGGAATGACTTTAAATCATCATTACATTTGGACATGTACATTTTCACTAATCCAGAGCAAGATTACTGAACAGTCCGTTTCAGAACCAACTCTCCAGAACCTTCACAGTAACCCCTCCCAGGATTTCTTTACAAATCAAACAGAGGACTCAGTCCTGCTAACTCTTACTAAAATAATTCAGCTTGTGACAATCACGTGAGGTGACAAGGGGAGTATTTGCATGAGTAAAGTTTTGGAGGATAGGGTGTGTTATATAAAACCTCTCTCAGCTCCATTTCTCTCTACATCCCTGCCCTATTTTTAAAGTTATTTTTATTACTCTCCACTTTCATAAATTATTTCACAAATAGACAGCCTTGCAGTTCTAATATTTAAGAAGAACATTTTAAGCTTGAGATATAGTTCAGTTTGCCAGTAGCATTCTGTTTAATTGAGACACATAGGTCTCATTACAAAAATAAGCAGTTACTGTCCCTTTTCTCCTCCACAGGAGTGAAAAGATTAAATATTTTACTTTTAAAAAATTAAATCATGATCTTACCTTCTAATTAACATGCATGTGATCTGTACCACTGCCTCAGTGACCTACTGTTTGACTAAAAATCTGTGGACGGTTCTTCTTGACATTAATACAATATAAGCTACTCTTTTACAGCAATTTCCACAGTGTTTCATGTCCGAAAGCACTCTACAATCCAGCAATTTAAAAAAAAACCCAAAAAACATATATATATTACATTAGCTTTCTAACCTTCATGCAATATTTTGAACATCTGGCTTTAATTATATGAAAATATAAAGGCTTCCAATTTGGGAATACTACTTTTTTATAGGCAGGTACATTTTAAAGCAACATTTTAGAGAAAGCTACTTTAAAAATCCAAGCTCAGACTCCAAATTCAAAGATGAAACAAGGGAGTATTTTAAGAGCTAAGCTCCAAACAGAAATCCACCTTTCTATATACGATAAAAGATTAACAAACAAAAATACAACATTGAGACAGGTGTCAAATGTTAAGCTTTAAACCCAAAGTTTGGAAATAACATCTTTCTGAAATCATAAGTATAGAAATAGCAGGTTAGAAAGGACGGAAAAATAATAGGATTATTTGCAATGTTTTACTGCCAGTGGTATGGCAGAAACAAAATATCTACATTAAAAACATGCTGTTCTTTGCCAGTCATGCATCCAGCCTGTAAGCCCTTTAGGCCCAGCAATTCAGGCAGGCTTGGCAGATTTTCCCACTGGCTCACTGAGCCCAATGCTAACATGAGTATCCTTCAGCTTACATAGTTCTAATTTAAATGCATATCCCATTACAATGGAACAGCAAGTTTCTAGATCTCGACCATGCTGGCATTTGCTCCTAAAACAGACAGAACAAAATGGTCCACAAAGGTCTCATTCATGATAAACTGGTTTCTGCTGAAATCACAAGTGGCTTGTTAGTGACTGAGTTACACAGCAGGGAAGCATACAATTGATCAGCTTGGGTTTCACCAGTACAAGTCAGGATCATACCATAAAGGGCTTCTGCTAGGTGCTGTAGGATTGTTAGATCATCCAGCCAACTTTAAATAAAAAAGAGGTGCAGTAACAAAACAGGTTTGACAACAGTAACAGTCTGAGTACTGTCAAAACATTTCTGCTCATAAGGTGGTCATTTCAGGCTAAATTTTTCTCAAGGAAATATATGGGGAGTTACACATTAACAACCATTCCCTGTTACTGCTAATGGGATTTGTGCACCCTGCTTTGAAAATGTAGCCCTTTAGGCTGCAATACAGTTAGCATACCAAATAGCAGCTTCCCATAGCCAGGAAGAGTGAACATACAATTAAAGCTCCATGTCTTCTGAATCAATAAGAATTGATTGAAAAACAAACACTTGGGTTTAATCTATTAACATCAGGCAAAATTGCCCCCTTGCTAAATAGCGCTGAGAAATTTGGCCTGACCTTTCACTTCTGTGCAGATACCTTTCAAAAGGGACAATCTGGAAACTCACAATCATCCAAAATGCAACTATAGCGCAAAAAGAAAAAAAAAAAAAATAGGGCATCACCTGCTGCAAAGACTTGATTGATGATTTGATTATCTATAGATAAACTGTATTATTTAAGCATAGTGTATTACTTCGTTAATTTCAATCAACACCAAGTTCCTGTAGCATCCTTATCAGGGTACTCTCCAGTTAGAATGACCTGATGTGCTGATTTAAGTGTAATTCATCTTACTGTTTTCTTCTGTTCATGTATTCTCGCCCCTTCTGCTTCACCTGAAACCCGCCTGCTGTCCACTGATACCCTCATCCTCCTTACTGAAGGATTGGGTCTCCATGCTGGGCCCAAAGACACCACCTTCCTATCTGTCAGCCATTCAACTATCACAGGTCATTGCGAGGACACCTTCAGGAAAATAAATCCACTTTTTCCCTAATTTTACTTGCAGCAAAATTAAAATACAGATCGTACAGTGCATGGGGAGATAATGGGCCCAAATAGTTATTTCTGCTGATTAAAAATAAAATCAAGATCACTCATATGATCAAATGCTACACTAGGAGGCTTTGTGAAAGAGGTTGGTACATACTGTAAAGACATCAAATTAAAACACTCTATAACCCACCCAAAATGAACTAAATTGCTTCATTTATTTTCTTTTTTTTTTTTTTTTTAATTCTTTTTCTTTGAATTAATTAAAAATCTTACATTAGAAAGTATGCCCAAAGTGATTTTCATTGAGTTATTTTTATTTGTTTACAATAAATTAAATCAGACGAGGTGATAGACAATGAGACATGTCAGCCCAAGTGGCTTTAATGGAACAGACCAGCATAAGAAAACAGAATAAAAGTGAATGCGAAAAAGGAGACAAAAACCCTACAAAATGAAAGAACATTACATAGAAAAATGGGGAGGAATCTAATTAAAATGCCTTCTTGGATGTAGAGTAAAAGTTTCTTACTTTATTGTTCTCTCTGCTCCACCATATACTGCACCTTTAAGTGGAAAGTCATCTCACTCTGTTTCTCATAAGCAACAGTCATGTGTTGAGATGCAAACTGCTGCAGAAGAAAAAACACCCCTCCCTCCCCTCTCTCTCTCTCTCATGAAGACATTGTTTTGGTTTCCTTGGTGAAATTATCCCCCCTTTCCCTTAAAAAAAATAAATAAAGGTAGTTCTGATTAACGGAAATGTAAAAAAACCCTACATCTTGACAGGACAGTGCGTGCCTGCTCGGCATTTTAGTGCTAACACACTTCAGTCAAGTTATTGTTTCTAACGGACACTCCCACAGGCTGTTCAACTCTTTACATGAAACCACGCACCGCTCAAAAAGATGTGAAATAATTTCCAGTCTTTGAAAACACCAAGGGAGGGGGAGAATAAAAATCAAAGAAACCATTTCCATTCTGAGGTTAGAGTATTTTAACCTGGATGCTGAACCTGTCATCAAAAGTCAGGTGAAAAACCAACACTTAGTGGCAGGATTACATTGCTTGAAGGTAACAGTTTAGTAGCACAGACTTCCAGCCTTACTTAGGCTGTAGGGCCTAAGGAGTTGTTAGTGTAAAAGGGGACCTAATGTAGAGGAATGTTTATACTTTATTTCTTTTTTGGAATGGTTCAGAACGAACACGAACACGAACACGAACACGAACACTTTAAACTTAAAACAAAAGAGTTGTCAGACTGAAGCTGCCATCTGACACCTAATCTCTAATTACATGGACTCTAACTGATAGTGCTTCTGGTGGAAATGGACCAAAGACTCTAAATCCAATAGAAAATCTGTTATTTTATTGTGCTTTAATTTTTCCAGTGTGCATTGTTTAGCTGTTAAGCCATAATGGCGCCTTCAGCTCCCTTATTTCGAAAACTTATATATACAAGGACTTTAAAAACCCCCCACAATAAACGGGTATTAACAAGAATATGGCATTGTATGGCATAGACCTGTAATATTGAATGACAGATTAAAAACACAACATAATAAAAAGTGGTAAGCATGCATGGACAGTAGATGCTTTTCAGACTTGAGTGAGAGAGGCACCTGGATTGCATTATGGCCTAGCAACCCTCAACATTTCCAGTTTAAAGCCAAGCCCTTTAAATATTTTTAAAGCTATCAAGGAGAAAAAAAAAATGCATTTAAAACCTGTAAACTGGAATCAATGAAGCTTCATTTTGATAGCGTCATGCTGGAAAATCCACCGAGTGCTCCAGGTATATAGGTTAAAAATCTGTATTCAAACACATAATAGACAAATTGTTTGAAAACAGTTCTCACTATCACAATTTATAAAACATCAAGTCAAAAAACCCACCTCCCTTTTTGTGTAGTCTTGAATAATTGCAAAGTGACCTCACATCCCATATGGAGATCCAGCCATGGCCATAAACTCCTACCTAAGCATCGGCTTTTTGCAGTAGAATTTCTATTTAACATCCAGAATTGTTGATAGTCTTTCCCTCGTGGATGTCAAAATGTTGAATAGGGATAAGCCAACAAAATACACCAGTTAAACTGCTGGCAAATATTTATACAATTTTAAAGGCAAAATGCCTGTGATCTGTATTTAGGCAAATCTCTCATTTAAGTCAATTTGAGTTTTGTGGGCCAGACTCATCCCTGCACTGATGCAGGTACAGGAAAGAGGCATCCACCTCCCTGATTCAGAGACTACTGGGTGCCATCTTGACCACTGCAGGGATGCAGAGTTCCCAGGGCACAAGTCAGCACCAGCCACAACTTCTTTCCACTCCAAAACACCCCTACTCTGGAATGCCTTTTGTATCAGGAGCCCTTGCACAGGCGGTGTGGAACTGGTGGGGTCTCCTGCTACACTAGGGATATTCCTCAGAGCCTAGCTGGTAAAAAGGAGCAGTCAGTAAATGGTGGGCCCTGTATGAGTGAGAGCACTTACCACATGGAAAAAAGGGAGATGCAGCAAGCAGCAGGTGGTTTCAAAATGGCCACTCAGGTCTGCAGCTCCTTGACTCTACCAAATTAAGAGACAGCAACAGAAAACAGGTTGGTTGCCGGGGAGGAGGAATCCTATAAAAGAGCAATTTTACATTGGGGAACACCCTCTAAGGAAGGGGTGGCTTTGAGAGTTGTGTACCATTCTGGTATTGCATGTGTTCTTGCTCTACCTTTGCCCTACCTATATTTTATTTGCGATACGACAGGACTAAATATAGGGCCCAATCCTATAAACATTAATTACTGTGTGTGAACAGTGGGGATAGAATATGGAGACGTTTG
Source organism: Emydura macquarii macquarii (assembly GCF_026122565.2). Lineage (NCBI taxonomy): Eukaryota > Metazoa > Chordata > Testudines > Chelidae > Emydura > Emydura macquarii. Next base: position 7,856,289 of record NW_027133034.1, on the reverse strand, counting down.
GCACTAAAAAGAGCAGGCCTCTATTACTTGAGCTAAAGGAATAATCCCAGAGGTTACTCACAATATTCTGATCCCTCACAAAAGGCCTGTAATACTGAGATTTTAAACAAGGGATATAAATTTCTTCCATAGCTTTATTCAATAAATAACCAAGTCCAGTTGAAATAAATAGGAATTTTGACCCACTGATCTGAACAGGGCATTGTGGAGTAAAAGTGATACACAATAATGTGGCCTATATCATTTGTTTTAGCAAAGAGACCAACTACTGAATACGATCGCTTTAGGTCAGGCGTGGGGGATATTAGTGTTGTGAAGTGCAAAAAGATAGCTATAATACTATCTAAGTTTTTGTAAATAAAGGACTTGGGTTTTTAGGGATGTCCATCTACTTTCTTCCACAGGATCTAAATTCCAATTAAAAAAAAATAAATGACCAATTCGGTTCCAGTCATGTAATCAAATGGGTGTGGTTCACAATTTTAACAATATACTCTAAAAAGCTTGTCTAAATGAACAATGACTGTGCAGCAAGCCAAGGTGTAAATCTACAGCATGCTAGCGTGCCACATACTAACTATACATATGTATCTTGCTATCACTCACTAAAAGTTCCCTAATATGTTTTGACTTACTCTTCTTTGAAACAGAATTAGATCAAAGCACACTAGAGAACTTTCAGCGTGCGGTGGCAGGGTTCACACTAGTAGATTTACATCCCAGTTTACTGTGCACTAAAGGTTGTCTCAAAAAGCCCTAAGGTGAAGAGCTAGTGAGAGGAATTTTTTTTTTTTTTTAAACTATAACCACATAGTAAAGGAATACTCAGAAATGTAATTTAAACAGCACAGAACTGTGAGCAAATCCCCGCATTGCCACTGATATGTATATGTGGAGAAGAAGATAAAATTGTTGTGATAGGATTGAACGGGCCATGGCCAGATCAGAGGTACTATAGTACAATTCAGTGAATGCAAATGAACTACTCACTCAGTAACCAATAGTAGGGTCTTTTCTACACCTGCCAACCAGGAATAGTTCCTTATTTGAGAGTGCTTAAGAATTGTACTTATAAGTGCATTACAACAAGGGCAACTATAAGAGCCAGCCACTGATAGATGATTGACAATGTCCATGAAATCTCTTCCATAATAAGCTATTCAGACTTGCTATAAGCTATCCTGCCTTATGCTGGTTACAGCTTTCTTGGCAGCTGGCAGCACTCACTCCCCTTTGCTTACTTCACTTTTTGGATTGTTAACAACAAAGCACCAGGCTGAGCAGTCCTACAGGTGATTCTCACAACCCTATTCTACACCTCGTTGAACTAAGCCTGGAATGTTTACAGCTGAGCTACACTTACTTAAAAACGGTTGTTGTAGTTAAATAGAGGGTTTTCTTTTCTTAATACAGAGCCTTAATTCCATAGTGCAACATTGAATGGTGTCACTGTATTTAAGTGACCACGTGCTAAGATTCGTACAGACAGTGGGACATACGCCTGCATTCCTTGAGTGACCAAAACCTCCATTAACATCAAACAGGAGATTTTGGTGCTCAGGAAATGTGGGATTGAGCTCTGGGGAGAGAACTTCAGCCACTGCTTAAAATGTTAAACATATTATGTGCTGCAAAGAGATTCAACTTGGTCTAAATCTTGACTCAGGTTTTTGTGAGAGTGTGGAGGCTCTATCTTTTGGCTGTTATTTTAAGAGCATTTTTCACTGAGGCAGGTACAGAAGGAAAGCAGCACACAAACTGCTAAAATGGTTCACAGGATGGATGTGAATGTCAGCATACAGTTTTGCAATAATCATTATATGTTGAGAGTAAAAAAGTCCAATAAGGAGAAATGCTGATAAACATGATATTTTGAATATCTTCCAGATGTACAATAAAGAATTGCCATGCATTGGCATGGGTATATAAAGCATAAGGCATCCTTTAAGGCTGGTAAATTTTTCTATGCCTGCTAAGTCCCAGAGTTCCACAAACCACTTCTAACTGGATTATTATTAGGTGCTTTCCATTCTGAGTTGACCAGTTCTTTGTAGCTAGAAGTGATGAAGTAAGGGGATAGAAAGGAGCAGAGTTCATTCCCTCATCAGATCCCAACAGAGGAAAGCTGTTTCATGTGAGGAAAATAAACTAAAATTTGAGAGGATGACAGGAGATTAGTTTATTCTCTTCAAACTAAATCTTCCTGGAAAATTATATACAATAATAATAATAAATCATTGATCATTACATAACGCCTTCCATCTGGGTATCTCACAGTTAATGGTGACTCTAGTTTTAGGAGGGATTACTCTTCTTAGTTTATGACAGTCATTAATTAGGGACACTTTTGAAAGCACCCCCGAGTCTTCTGCTCTGGCTGACAGGTTACTAAATGAAGTGCAGGGGCCTTCCCTGAAGTTTTGCTGTTGCTGGAGAGGTCCTGCTGGAACATGCGTTATGGTTTGGGACACTTACCCTACATGGGTCATCCATCTAGAAGATAGAAGTGCTACCTTTATCAGATTAACACCTCTGACTGGTACAGAGAGTTGAGATGAAGGCAAACTGATTTTGCTTTGATTTCATATTTCTAGGCCCGTGCACCAGTTTTCATGAGTAAAGGGACCCTGTCCACTTGAAGTTTAGCCAGTTTAAAAGTAATAGTTAAAGTATCCTGCAGTTTCACAATGGCATTTTTCAGTACCTGCAAGCCCTGTGAGCTGCAGAGCTGTGCTCAAGCAGAGCACCTACAGGCCAGCGCTAACAGTCAGGTATTGCAGATGGGGCAGGAAACTGAGACATGACTCGTGGATCTATGCCTGTGTGGAGAATACAGAAGCAGTAGCCACAAACAGTTTTTCGGGAGGATTCCTTCTAGCAGACAGCCTGTCTTCTTCGTAATGTGTAAAGCAACATGCATGCCTATCGTACTTTATTCAAGTGTTAGACAGGAATAATTCCTAATGATCACCGCACAGTCCCTGAGAGAAGCCATTAGTGCTTGTCATGGGGACCATTGGCCCATGGAGGTTAAAAGCTCTTTGTGCTGCTTATTTTCATAGCTTTTAAAATAATCAGTTTCATTTGGGCTTGTTTATTTCTACAATAAATATCCAGGCATATGTAGTTTAAAATAATGAACATGTGTGTTTATAATTAAATGGGAGGAGAAGAGTAAAAGCAAAAATATATAAAATGGCAGCTATTTTAAGATCTACCTCAATATGTTTGCCAACCTTTAAAGTCTGGGAGAGCTTCCTATTTCTGCACCCCCTGGATGTTCTCCAAGCAGTTGATTTCAAGCACAGTCACTGGAGAATGGCATGTCATCCAAAAACAGGAGGATGGGATTAGATCTTTGTAACACAAATATGACAATTCAATCAAAATGATCTATCTACAGTCTCTTTTTTTGCATGTCTCTTCGCTGATTAAAGTCATTTTTCATGTTCCAAACAGGACGTGAGGATAAGCATTAAGAGTACAAGGGGAAATGCAAGGGAGATGACTGCATGAACCATTTCTATATATCAGACCCTCTTTGCTATTTCGAAGTTAAATTATGGCTTTATACACAGTAACTGAGCTAGGGGGTCGTGACCAGCTATAGCAGCTGAGCAGAAGTGGCTTAAGGCGCTCTGCGTCCATAGTGTAGAATACTTCAGCAGAGTTGCAGGAGAGATGATCACCTCCTTTATTAAGGTGTACTAGCTGATAGATGTTAACAGACATGCAAGAGAGAGCTTGGTTGTGCCCCGATCATTAGGATACACCCGTTTCAGGTTTAGAATACCACTCTCTGAGCCCCTAACCTTTTACAATCAGGAAGAGCTAGCAAAAGCATCCTGCCTGGGCTCTGAATGGATGCACATAAAGGCACGAACAGGATCCCTGCAATCTTGTCCTTCCTCGGATGGGTCCTCATGGAAAGAGCCACAGATGTCCCTTTTTTAGCTTTGTTTTTAAAAAGGTAAAGCATCACCTCTGATTAAGTTACAAAAAGAAACCTGAAGGCCATGATTTTATAGCTGTGGCTTGTATCTGATTGAAATAACAAAAATATAAACATTAATAAAATGTTATTTTTACATAGGGCTACTTCACATGTGTATCTCAAAACATATTTTTACACAAAGCATCATCTCAGCTATTTAGTGTAGAGCTGGGAATAGGACCCAGGCCAATCCATTAGGCCACAGGAAATGTCCAGCTTCTGATACAGGTAAAGTTTGGTGACATTTTAAAGTACAGTAGAACCTCAGAACACCTCGGGAATAGAGGTTGTTCGTAACTCTGAACAAAACATTGTAAGCTTTTGAAAGAACAAATATAACTGAACATTAACTTAATACAGCTTTGAAATACTCCTATGCAGAAGAAAAATGCTTCTTTCCCTTTATTTTTTAGTAGTTTATGTTTAAACACAGTACTGTATTGTATTTGCTTTTTTTCTTCTTCTTCTCCTCCTCCTCAGTGGCTGCCTGATTGTGTACTTCCATTGGTTCCAAATGAGATGTGTGGTTCATAACTCTGAGGTTCTACTGTAGCTGTCTACCTATTGAGACAGCTAAATCCTGATTCTCTGCTTTGACAACAAGTAACACATGGTACAACCCAGACAGGGGAGTTGTTTTTAGGGCACATTTCCATTGCCCCAGCCCTAGGCCATCTTTTGTACAAGGTCAATCCCTCATGCAGAAGATTCCCTTATGCTGGGGTGATCCTTCCCTAGATGACTAGACTGGCTTTAGAGCTGTCACAAAGCTTCTTTAATACATCTGCGTCTCAGGGACATATTGTCACATGTCTAATATTCTATTGTACATTACCTTGGGGACCATGTTTGTAAAGAATTAGGTACCATATGGGGGCTGTATACATAATACTAATATTGTATGTTAGATAGATACCAGTTGATTACTGAAAACACCATTAACTGATGGCTGACAACTACAGTATAAATAACACAATGCTTATAGTTTGGGCTCTACAGATTTTACAGTCATACTTACTATTGGGACAGTGAAACAGGAAGTACTCTGACCCAGTGGATATGCCCATTACAGCCAGGCACAAAATGGTCTTCCCATCCTATGAATATTTTCTCTCTTGCTCGCTTGGGCTTAAAACAGAAATTCCATCTTGGACCCGAGAAAGCTTTCCTCATTACAGTTGTGTCAAAACAGGTCCTGCAAAAAGTTTCAGTTTAAAAAAAAATCAATATTGGGGTACCCTGTTTTTCCATAGGTTGTTTATAGTTCCTTTTATTCTCATTAGAATTTATGTACATCAGTTAGGGCACATGTTAGAAAAACAAAAAACTACCAGGCGTTTTATAATCTAAAATTAAACTTATGGTCAATTTTTCACACCACCACCCATTGATGCATCCTTTCCCAAAATCTTGTGGTATCAGGTCAATCTTTGGTCACTTACTTATGTCAAGCATTTCTTAAGCCTATGGCCCAGTATGGCTAAACTAACATCTTACAGGCCTCAGCCTGTAGGCCTCGCATTTCAGCCCTACTTACTTAGCTCTCTAATACATAATTATCACTTCTAAATACTTACCGATCTTATAGTTCTATAATCTACAACTTAACACACCTCATTGGATGCTGACCAAACATGTTAATCATAACACACACAATAAATGAATGATAAAAATGAACCAATTGGCTACAGCTACTAAACAATTAATGCTTTAGTGTTCATCTATATTTCTCTTGGAATACTCCATCCTGCAGCCCTCCTGTTCTCACTCCCCCCACTTCCCCCCCCCCCACACCCACACCCCGATTCTAACCTCATTTACATGCTTTTAAACCAGTGAAATTGGATGGATTTTGAGAGCTACTCCTGATTTAAACTAAACTAATGTCCGTGATATCAGAATCTGGTCCACTGATTTTAAACACACAAGCCTCATTCTGATCTCATTGATTGAGGTAACTCCACTGAAGCCAGTGGTGTAAATCTAGTTATACCAGGATCAGAATCAGGCCTTCTACTTCCACAGCTGTACAAAGTATGTCTGATTATGCTGAAAAGACTTGTAGCCTAGTAAAGAAATGCTAGGTTGCAAGCAGAATATTATGTCTAAACAGGACATGTAATTCACTGCACTTTCCCATATCTCATCTACATCTATTGTCAGGTTTTTCCTCAATTACAATGAAGAATAAAGATGCGGCAGAAGTCAAAAGGTTGAATTTTAAAGTCAATTCTTATGCAAATGTGCTCATTTGTTAAAGCTTAGCATTTAACCACAGGCCATGACTGGAATTTATTAACTCACTAAAAAATGATACTATTGGGTCCTCAGCCATTGTGTAGTGACTGCTTGCTTAATTACCCATATCTAAAGAGTTAAAATGGTGGCTTTTACTGATTTGATTCTATAAGTTTTCTGCTAGTGTGCAGTGTACTGTATATTAACAAACACAGGCCATTGAGTGCCTACTGAAAGCTCACTCTGGAAATACCTGAAGGACACAATGAGCTCTTCAGAAATCTGTGTCATGATACTTCATGTGTTAACAGAATATGTGGCACAACGATGCATAGCAAAGGATCAGCCTGCGGTGGGCATCTAAAGTGCTCTGCTTCACCGGTGAATGCCAGAGTGAAGCATTGTAATTGTATTCCAATTATACTCTTAGTGCCATGATGTCACAGCATAAATTTGTACTTCTGCATGCAGCTCATGCTGGTGTGATGACAGCTCTTAAAATATTGAGTGATTGTGGGCCCGTCAGCATAAAATTATTCTAACATGGTGCCTTTATTAGTGCTTCAATAAATGCCATTCTTCTTGTGTTCCAAGGTGGCATTTGCAAATGAGCTAATTTCTCGGCAGTAAAATAATTGTGTTGCATTTGTTTTGCAGGCGGATATAGGAGGAGGAGTGGGGGTAGAAAAAATGCTGCTACACAAAAGGGGTTCTTTTGCCATCAAAGCTACATTTGCTGTAGTTAGGCAAGTTTAAAAAAAGAACGCATTAACTAAATGACTGTACAATTATTTAAATGAGCTTGCTGCTTGATAAAGCTGTGGCGGGGGATAAACACTTATTTCCTGAAAGTCAATTGCTAACTGCTTGCTGATTGGTGACATATTTGGGGGTTCACAGTTCATCTCTTTCATCCCACTAAATCCAAACCGGATGCCAGCTAATTTGTTTCACTGGGGCTAATCAGAAAGAGGGGATAGGAAGGAAAGAGGAGACAACCTTAAATCTTGCCTGATGCCTGTCAAGTTTTGGCACTTGCATCATCTAGATAAGCAACAAAATAACGTGAAGCAAAAGCAGCATAAAGGAAACCATGCAACATTAATACAAAATTTAACCAAAAGGCCTACATATGCTATATCAATGGTCAAATGGATGAGTCTGGGGGAACAAACTGACTGACAAAATTAAAATCTTGGGCTAAGGTAAGTGTCTACATATCAACATAGAAGACTAAATGGCCTGGTTTTGGAAAGTGCTGAGCATCCTGCAACTGCCATCAAAGCTGCAGGATGCTCAGACCTTATCAAGAAATGAGGACAGTTGAGGTGCCCAGGTTCATACTTTGGCACCGAACTTTAGACACCATTTTTGTTTCTGAAACATATAATTTCCTATGCTAAAGATGTTAATTATTCAGTGGGCTAAACCACTTTCTTCAGAGCCATAAACCCAAATAAAGGAAAAGATATCAACCGTGTAATTTATTTGTGATGAACCACAAAATATTTGGAATAACATTTTAAAAAAGGGTTTAAGGAAAATACCCCATGGGAAGACAACAAATAGCTGGAGAAAACCAAATACATCTAATGTGAAATTTGTGATAATAACTAGCTTGCTCCATCAACCCATGGGGCTGAATTTGAGAGACTCTCAATGTTCTGTCATGCCACAACTGCCAGCAACACATCTACCACAAACAATGAACAAAGAAGCTTTTGAAAGGTATTATTCTTAATCAGGACACCAGTATAAACTGTTTTAATGAAGGGGAAGTTCAAGGGGAGGGATATGGTAAAACAATTTCTAATGAGGATTCAAATAAGTCTCTGTTTAAAACATCAAAGCATCTGAATGCCATTGGGTAAACCCAAGCTAAAGCATGGCCTCAGACACTTCTCAGTCTGGGGAAGTAAATCTGTATAATTTTTAAAGGCCAAGTTCTAGGTGGCTCTCACCTATGACAAAAATGAGATGGACAGGAGGGGGAATGAAGTAGTACAATTGTTTCACGCTGATCTGGCTCCCAAAAACATCCAGACTGAGACCCCACAGGTCCAAGTAGCAGAATGATATTCTGAGGAGGGACATACAGGTCAAGGAGAATGGTCCAGCTACTGTATTTCAAACACAGATCACCCTAATTCACCTCTGATGCTGTCTGGATTAGGGGGACCTTTTAGAATATGATTTAATATTCATATCGCAAAATTACAATAATTGGTATGGGATAGGGCATGTCAGGTACCACTAAAAAGGTTATAATTTGCCAGGGAAGATGGTATATTGTGTGTGTGTGTGTGTGTGTGTGTGTGTGTGTCACATTTGTATTGTAAGTTATGGATATGTTTAATGTATCTGTATTTCTAGGTGGCACCCTAGACAGGATGGCAACAGCAATAAGCCTGCTTAATGGCCCAGTAAAGGAACACAAAAGGTACAAGTGAACCCAGGGAAAGAACCCAGGGGCTACATCTTATGAGTCACCAGGTGATCCTGGACTCATTTGTGGAAATTCACAGAAATAAAGTCACAGGGCACAAAGGGACATAAAAGGCAGCTGCTCCATCCCATGCTGTCTTCTTTCCTGCTGCCTCTGGACCAACCCATCTGTGAGTGAAGCTGTGAAACAGAGGGACTATGCAAACCTACAAACACCACAATTCTAATGAAAACTTGATTCAAATGATTGGAAAGTTTGTATATATCGGATTGCTTTAATCATATAAACACCTCTCCCTTTGTTTGTTTCTTTCCTTTTATAATAAACCTTTAGTTTTAGTTACTAAAGGATTGGCTGGCAGCATGGTTTTTTGGGTAAGATCTAAAAACTTATATTGATCAGGCAACGTGGCTGGCCCTTTAGGTTCAGGAAAATGTTTTGGTATAGTGGAATAGTGTGTTAATAACTTATCCCTTTACTGGACCTAGTGGCTGATTGGAGGCTTGAGACTGAAATGCAATAAGGGGGGTGTGTAGCGTCTTGTTTTTAGCTTCTTGATAACCAGTGTGAGGGATAAACAGCACTGTTTATGAGTGTTTGGAGAATTTACTGCAGCGTTAGCCACCAGTTTTGTGAGAATCTGCTCTCCTTTTGCAGCCTGCCCTGAACTCGGCATTTTCAGGTGGTCTACCATAGGCACAGATGGTGACACCACCTACCAGCACTACCCATATCTAAGTAGCAGCATGACTGGCTATCCATAACTGTCAGGATATGGATAGATGAGACATGAAAGACACTCCCTTGTATGGATTGTTTAAAGATATGAGGAGGCTTTTGCCTTTGTATAGAAAATATCATGGATACTACAGTAACACTGATAAATTCATATGGCCTTTTTAAAAAATTCCATTGGCTACCAATATTTTTATTTCATTGGTCACTAGAATATTACTTCTCTGGGTAGTAGTAACATGGATAAGAGTGCGGTGTTCCAGGCACACACACCATCTTGATTTGAGCCTGATAGCCAGAATTTGGCTCTCAGTCTTGAAAACCTTTTAAAAAAAATCTCACCATCAGCAGTACACATAGCTATGTGGCAATGGGGAAATGGCCATTTCTAAAAAATTAAGTATATTGGAGCCATTGGAATTTTTTAAACCAAGAAGATAATTTGTCAATGTTACTGTCATATTAATGGTATTCCCTATAAAAGGCAAAAATCCTAAAGATTTAATTTAAGCCACTCTACAATAAGGATATATTTCCACTCAGGAATTCTCTTGACATTATAAACTACTAAAGTAGAGCTGCTGGAGTGGTTTGCCTCTAGAAACTCAAAATCTTTCTGAATTATTTTTGTTTATTCGATATAAATAAATAAATATGATGTTAGAATTCGGCTTGAACAGAAGGTTCAGAATTCACTCTGATGAATTATATGAACAGCTAGTAAATTACCCTTTTATTATCTGTTGAAAAGATCAGAGCAGGTATCCAATCCCTTTACTATCCTACAGAGAAGGGGGAAAAAACATCAAAATGATGGGAAAATAGCACACAGGGGCACTAAAGTTATATTAGAGATGTTTCTGATCTTATTATTCATACTCTCTCCCTGGCAAACTGCTTAAAAACAGACAAGGGAGCATTACGGCCATCACAGACAGTTGGAGAGCGCGTCAGTCAGTGGCTTGTTGCAAATAGGGGACAAGAGACAGGAAGGAAAACTAATGTGTGATGTACATGATTGGCAAGACAGAACTAGCGTGCTCACATGAACCTTAATGGAAAGGCACATCCTGGCAGGGTCATGCTCCAGAACTTAAGCACATTGTGCACTGTTACAGCAATGCACATTTTGGGCAGAGCAAATTCAAGAGGGAAGACCATCTCCAGAATAGTCTCTGATTTTCTTCTCTCACTTGGGACATAGCCATCAGTAATGGCTTCTGTTCCACTGTCCCAACTTACCTCTCCCTAAGGACTAAGAAGTCTAACCTTCAGGATTCTAATACATGATCATCCCTTGATAAGAACACAAGTACATGTGTGCTGCATGTTTCAGGTCCTCCTCAGGAAAAGTCTACAGCCGGTGGCACATGACAGTTTGCTGCAGTTGCTAATAAACAGAATACAAACACTTATCACCACCTAGTCTAAAAAAATACTATAGAAAGGATCATTAAAGATAAGAAACGAAGGGCCTGCTCCAGCCAGAATACTGAAGATAGTCAACTCTCATTGAAGTCAGCAGGAGTTGAAGACCTTGATGACCTCAGAGGGTCAAGCCTCAGCTACGAAAGAAAGAACATCAGAAGTGAAAGAAATAGAATTATCACCAAAAGTCTGATGCAGCTGAATATATGTATATACAAGTCCTGAATTGCAAAAGCTGTGATGAGTCACATATGCTGGCTGTGTGACAGATTGACCACATAAAAGGGACAGAATGACCTGCCACAGAAGCCAAAATGAAATAAAAGACCGCAATATAGCAGCTGCCAGGAAAAAGGAAAGGGGAGTGAAGGTCATGAACTATCTTGTTCTCTGTTAGTCTTGCAGTCTTTGGAGAGTTGGCAACCTCATCTTCAGAGCCTCTGGGCAATCCTCTACAACAGCCACATGCAGACTAACTGTCATCCATAGGTGTGGCCCGGCCTCTTATCAGCAAGGCAAAACATTACAAGTTAAAACAGCTGGGGTATAGTGAATAGACAGATGAACCAGGAAACCATTCCAGAGCCAAGAAGTTCTGCTATCACACTCAGTCATGACTGAGATGTGGGCAGTCAGACAGAGTGGTGAGAACAGGAATCAGACAAAGTCAGGTTACCGGGAGGCCAGACTGAGAATCAGGCAACAGGAGACAGGTAAGATCAGAATCCAAGACAGAGTAGAGGGTGAACCGAGAGTCAGGTGGCGGGCAGGGTCCGGTTACCAGGAGTTTTAGGTAGGGAGCCAGATTACCGACAGCAACTGAATAGCAAAATCAAGGAAAATCCAGGAGTGGAAGGAAGAGACACTATGGTCTATAGCAGAAATGGACAGGCAGTCTGTGTTGTTGCTCAGACAGCTCCCCTTCATGACTTCCTGGTTTATGTACTGGTATTGTCCAATTAGTGGGCTGTGAGGGGCTATCACTCAAGTCCTGCCGGGTGGTACTTTCTGCTGAGCCCAGCCTCATGGGGTCCTCCCATGAGAGTCCAGCCTATGGTGATGTGGAGGTGTCAGTGGCTCAGAACCCTCTGTGGTCTCAGGTTCCAGCTCTGCAGGTTCTAACACTTTCCCTCGGTGAACTTGCTACTGGGAACCGGTCTTCCCTACATCTGAGTCAATGGATTTTGTCCCAGTCCACAGGTTAATTTTCAGTTTTAATGCCCCCCCCCCCCTTTTATTTTTGGCACACATCATCGTAGCAGAGCTCTAAAATACAACAATTGGGCTAGGTCTTCATTGCAGAGTTAACTCAGTCTATTACTTGGGCAATTACAAGACAGGAAGCCTAACTTCAGTACAATACTAAGTTTCAGCCAATTTGTCAAGAACAGAATGATCAGATACACAGTTAAATAAGAGATGTTGGAAAAGACTCAGCATGGCTTTTGTAAAGGGAATCATGCCTCAATCACTCTATTAGAATTCTTTGAGGGCATCAATTATCATGTCACTATGGGGATCTGGTCAACATGGTGTACTTGGATTTTCAGAAAGCCTTTAACAAGGTCGCTCATGAAAAGGTGCTTAAGAAAGTAAGCAGTCATGGGATAAAAGAAAAAAGTCCTCTCCTGGATCAATATCTGGTTAAAAGATTAGGAAAAAGGGGTAGGAATAAATGATCAGTTTTCCCCCATGGATCTGTGCTGTTCAACATATGCATAAATGATCTGGGAAAAGGGATGAATAGTGAAGTGGCCAAGTTCACAGACAATATCTTTTTTGAGTAATTTTGTAAGTACAAAGCTGACTTCCAAGAGTTACAAAGGCAACTCACAAAACTGGTTGACCGGGCATCAAAATGGCAGATGAAATTCAATATTCATAAATCCAAAGTAATGTACATGGGAAATCAATCCCAACTGTGCACACAAAATGATGGGGTCTAAATTAGCTGTTATCACTCAAGGAAGAGATCTTGGAGTCATCATGGAAACTCAGTTCTCTGAAAACATATTTTTGCTGTGTAGCAGCAGTCGAAGAAAGCTAACAAAATGTTAGGAACGATTAGGAAATGATAGAAAAAACAAAACAGAAGATATAATGCCACTACATAAATCCATGGTACACCCATACCTTGAAAACTACATGCAGTGCTAGTCACCCCATCTCAAGAAATATATTAGAATTGGAAAAGGTACACAGGAGGACAACAAACTGTTAGGGGTATGAAACAGCTTCTATAGAAGGAGAGATTAAAAAGACTTGGACTGTTCACTCAGAAAAGAGACAACTAAGGGGCCATATGTCAGAGGTCTATAAAAATCATAAATGGTGTGGAGAAAGTACATAGGGAAATATCATTTACGCCTTCACATAAGAACCAAGGGTCACCCAATGGATATTAATAGACAGCAGGTTTAAAAACAAACATAAGGAAGTACTTCTCAATGCACAGTCAACCTGTGGAACTCATTTTCATGGGATGTTGTGAAGGCCAAAATTGGGTTAAAAAAACAATTAGACAAGTCCATGGAGGATCGGTCCACCAATGGCTCTCAGCCAAGATGGTGAGAGATGCAACCCCTTATTCTGGGTGTCCCTAAACCTCTGTCTGCCAGAAGCTGGGACTGATGACAGGAGATGGATTACTCAATGGTAGCCCTGTTCTACTCATTGCCTCTGAAGCATCTGGCATCGGATACTGTAGGAAGATGGGACACTGGGCTAGATGGACCATTGGTCTGAGCCAGGATGGTCATCCATATGTTCTTACAGACGTTTCACCTAACTCCCCTCCTGCTCACACACAAAACCCTCTCATCTGGGGCTAGTGATGTTTTTAAATCCAGGCCAGCTGGGATACAGGTTAGAGAATGGATACTGCTTTTGACTCAGGCTTGTAACCCACTCAATTTGCAGTGAAGTCTCAGGCTAAGTCATTCCAGTGCTGATATCCCCCCAATGTCCTCTCCACAATTCCCCCGTGTACCTGGAAGAACAGAAAATCACTGGGAAAGAATCAGAGCAGCTCATTTTACTGCAGTACAAAGAACCATGGAATATGACCCCAGAAATCCTAATGGTACACATGGGTCAGTGCAGCACCAGTTAGGAAACAGTCACTCGGATAGGGCTTTGTTGTGTAGCTGCTCACCCCTGCGGTAGGCTAATCCAAGTGCCAATCACCCAAAGGAGCTCTGTAGTGGAGATGTGCTGTCAGGCAGAAACATCAAATTAATTGGAAGTCACAGCCCCTTTCATTTATCATGATTATTTCTTTATTTAGAGTTTGATTTTCAAAATGTTGAACATTCACAAATTCAGCCAAAGCTCATGGGAGCTGCTGGTTCTCAGCACCTTTGACACCCAGGCTTTAGTGCAGAAGCGGGCATCTTACCATCAAGTAAGAAAAGGTCCCTGCCTCATTGATCTTACAGACTGAATTACATTAAACACACACACACACACACACAAACACACACACACACACACACGACAAATGGCAGCAGACAGTGATGTTTGAGAATTGGGGTTGAAGGGAATGTGGGAAAGCCTCAACAGCTGAAGAGGAACCTGCCTGTTAATTCACTGAGGAAATCCCTTGAGGTGGTATCTTGCTACCCTGCGTGCCTGAAGCAATTTTGATCTCTTCATCCAACAAAGTGCCCCCTCTCTCCCTCTTCCAAATCCCTACTTAAACCCAACCCCTCCTCCCTAATTTAAATTAATAATAATCTCTGCTTACACATTCTCTTCTGAACGGCTGTCCTATATTTTGCCTTGTGTTTGTCATGTCTTATTTAGATTTTAAGCTTGCCAGGAAGGGCACGTGTCTTATAAATTTATGGTGCTGGATAAATGTTTGTAGGTGTTGATAGATCAGGGCAGATTCACAGTCAATGTCCCTGGGAAAGAGCAGCTATTGAGCTCTTAATCTGGCACTCTGTGGTCACAAGAGATGGAAAGGACATCCCCTCAGAATAGGGAATTAGCTAAACATGAATATTTTTACACTAATATTATTCAAGGACAGGAATTCATATACTTCACTTCATTATCCCTTTTTACATAGTAGTGACTACTACTTCCCAATATTCCCCTTATGTTTAAACTGTTTAACAAGTCCAACTGGTCCTCACAATTTGTTCAAAAAGGAGGTTTTCCCCAAATACAGCCAAATTAGACCTGAGACACAGGCACAAATGTATGTGCATCACACCCACTCACATGCTTCTGTAACACTTACAACAAAACTGCTGCTTGGTATTTACTCTGAGGCAGATGAGCACCTCCGTGTCACATACAAAAGAACATCTGAATCATACAAAGAGGAAGAAAAAACAAAACAAAAAAAAGGTTGCTCAGTGTGCTAAATAAGTGAAACACCAAATTGGCAGAAAGCAGAGATCACACCAAATATAGGAAGAAACTACCTGCCTCACAGGAAAAAGTATCTACCAAAAAAAAAAAAATGTTGTGGGCATGGAAAAAAATTAGCAGAGTCCCGTGACCCTAGTAGCATTCCACTGCAGAAAGCAAGGGTCTCACTGGTATCTAGTAGTGAATTTCAGCTGGCCTGTTGAGTTCAATTTACCCGAACTCATTTATGTCAAACTGCTTCCAATGTGTCATGTAACGTATCATTGGAAAATTAACACCACATTGATCATTAGTATTCTTCCATGGTATATGCATGGTAAATACACAAGGGACCACACACATATGAAGGAAATGTGGAACTAAAACATGTTTTTCAGGCAAGTCTGGGGAGTGAGTGGCAAGTTTCTCCCAGAAAAAGGACAAGCTGATACCTCCAGCCAGGTATCAAAGTTCATCGCACATCAAGTGGCCATTCATTTACATGGGAGAGGGTAAGAACACATCAATTTGCATTTTAGCAAAGAGCAGGGGAAGAAACCAGCCTGGAACTTCCTTCAGACACCAGACTCCATATGTGCTTCCTCACTGCTTGAATGAACTGTATTGGAGGGGAAGGGGGGGGAAGGAGGTAGCCTTTAGAAGAATCCATTGCAGAAGGTTCACTGGCTATAAGAGAGAGGGGCAAAGAACCCCAAGTTATCTTTCAGCTAGGAAGACAAAGGGAAGCAGCATCTTGTTCTCTTGAAGAAGGTCCTGAGAGATGGGGCTAGCCATGCTAGACAAAATGATTGGTGAGAGAAACCATCTTAAATGCTATACCTTGCTAGATTTTAAAATTTTAGAGAACTGTTTTTCCACTTTTATTTGCTTGAAACCATCTCTAGCCTTTATTTCTTTTACTTGGCATCACTTAGCGTACGTCCTGTTAATAAACTTATTTTAACCAATCAAGTATGGTGTTTGAATTGAAGTATTTGTTAAGTCCAGTTAATGTAGCCAGCTGCTGGTTATTGGCTCTTTAAAGGAGCAAAGGAACCTTGTTCTTCTGACTGGTCCAGAAGAGGGTTTGACACTGCAGAGCACAGAGTTTTGGAAAAATTTGGGAATGGGAGTGTGTTGGAGTCACGTGGCTACTAGTAACCAAGGCTAGGGTGTGAGCCACAGAAGAAGAGTATTTAAGGCACCAGAGTTACAGGGCATGCAATCACACAGCCCCTCGGTCCGGATTGCACCCCAGAACATGATGCCCCCATGGCCCAGTTTTGCAAAATACTGAATGCCACCTGCACAGTGCCAAGGACCCATTGCTTTCTTGGTGCTTAGACCTTAGTAGGTTTTCCAGGGAAAGGATGGAACCAGTTAGGATGGCAAGTGTTTCTGAGAGGCAGCTGCCCACATTCCATGATAATCCACTACAGCTAAATAATTAAAATTAATGTACCAGCACCCATTGTCTGAGGGTAGAGCGATAACCTAACAAAAAAAAAACTAAACTAAAACCACTACTAGATGTTTTACTCAGGTTTTTCTCCTGAAGATGTAACATCACAGGAGTCTTCCATTTATACAAGACAGCATATATGAACTACAGGCAACATTTAAATGGAGACAAAAAAGCAGGGCCGATGAACTTTGGCATGATAGAATCCCAGAATGGTGGGTGCTCCCTGGGATAGGCGCTGTCAAGATCATTGGCATCCTTGCTCATCTCAGCTACTAAGCTAGAAGACTGGGCAAAAACTGTACGTTTTCTGGGGGGGAACCCCTCCCGTGATCTCAAAGGAGAATTCCCTTCTAGATCATCTCCCTTGTATATATATCCAATCCTGCTGCTTGACACCCATGTTCAATGGAGCAGCAGGTGAAAATAGCAGGACTTGGGGGAGGTTGTTCCTGTGCACACTCTCCCTGAGCCAGACTCCAAGAAAGTCAACTTACTGCTTTCTCCCTGCATACCACATCTGTGGTCTTTAGATTAAATTTTTTTATTTTATTTCTTCCCCACTCCGCTAATAGCCCACCCTCTGCAGTAATCAAGTTACAGTCAATTGAAGCTCTTTGTGCTACAGGAAAGTATAAGCTCAGAGAAATGTGGCCTCTGAAATCAAACACTGGCAAAAAGTTAGAGCAGTTCTTGTACTGACTGAGTCCACCACCCCCACACATTCCCTCAAGATCAGCCTAATAATTTGAAGACTAAAATTAAGTCAAGCTAAAGATTGTAATTTCAATGTGCAATCAATTGATTGGCAACACTAACCATTCTACCTCATACTGCACAAAGCAAAAAATGGATAGGTTTATCATTTCTAATGCAGTCTGTAGCATTATAAGCAAAAATCTATATAAGTAACAACAGTGGGAAAAAAAGATAAATATAAGTAAGAGACTATAGTGGGAAAAAAACTTGAGTGCAGAACTTATTTTCACATTTCCTTCACCCACTTCCACATTCCTCAAGAATTTCTTAGATATAGGATAGTCATCAACAACTCATAGATAAGGGCAAGGACCATCCACTACTTCAGGTATGTAAAATGCCTCACACAATGGAGCCTCATTTTTGGTTGGTCCTTAGACACTAATGTAATAAAATAATAAATATAATACTACCACTACCAGTTGGATGCTATTTCAAAATTTCTCTTTGGGGGATGGATTTCTCATGAAACATACACTGGGTCAAACTCCACCCTCACATAACCATCATGCAAATCCACTGACATGTGGTGAGAGCAGAATTTGGTTTTGAAAATCCCTTCCTACACAGAGTACATCCGTTTCCAAGGACAATCACTGCAACTGACTTTCTATGAAAAACAGTTCAACTTTTATGGACCCCAATTGTGTGAGATGCAGAGCGCCTCCAGCAAGCGGTAGGCATCGGGGAGGGGTCCTCAAACCTTATAGGAACAAACCCATAATTAGATGTGGTTGAAAGTGTTCATTTTGTGCAAAATGAAAATATTCGATATTTCTTTTGAAAAATTTCCAATGTTTCAAAAAAAAAAAAAAAAAAAAAAAATTGGCTCTCTGTAAAATTCCAGTTCTTTAAAAAAAAAAAAGGGGGGGGGGAGAGAGGGGTTAAAGTCAGTTTGTGTTTTTCAGAAAAAAAAAAAAAAACTGGAAGATTTCCACAAAAATATTTCAGACAATAAAGCAGCATTTTTAATTTCAGGAAGACCAAAACTTCACTGCATCTCAGATTCACAGCCATTTTTCATTGTTAGCTTTCCCTTTATTTCCCTTATTAGCTCTGCTCTGATTTATAATGATGAAAAGGAGAAATAGCTGAATAGAAGTCAGAGTTATACAAGTGTAAAACCCTCTGACTCCTTTCCCCTTATTTCTTTTCTCTTTCCTCCTGTTGGCAATCAGTTTTATATCGTAACTTAGACCATTAACTCAACAGGGCTGTGGCATATTCCAGGCTGCCATCCAGACCAGTGAGGGGTTCGGTCACCACTTGCCCTGCAACTTTGGGTTACATCACAATGCTTTTGCTGTTATAGCTCCCAACCAGGGCTCCTCACAAACAGCATGCAGGTCAGGCCCTGAGTTTGTGTGTATAGCTGCAGACTGCCAGCAACACTCGAGTCACACTCTGGCATCCACCAGCCTTGATTACTACTTGCAGGGTGACCCCAACACACTTCCACTCCCAAATTTTCCCCCAAATGTGTGTTCTTTACTGTCCAGCCCTCTACTGGGCAGTTCAGATATTAGTGGTCCATTGCCCTGGTAACGGGTCACTATCCAGTTTGGGGAGCTTCAGTTAAAGAGCAAACAAACAATTTGGTTTAAACACACAATACTGGAGTCGTTTTGATTTAAAAAGAATAAAACAAGTTTGTTTAATTACACAGATGGATTTTAAGTGAGTACAGGCATAAGGCATTAAGGTCAGACATGGTTACAAGAGAAAAAGAAAATTCTTTCAGTAACTAAAACAAACTAGACTTGGTTCAAGGTAAAATGCTTACCACGTTCTGAGCAACACTGAGCCAAATTTTCATGTCAGGATACCCCCCTTCCTCAAGTCCAAGACGACAAAGGAACAAGACATTTAAGTGAAAGAGCAAGACAGAGATGAGATAGAAAGAGAACCTGGGATGGTTTTGCTCCTCACTTTTATAATCCAATCACTCCTTGAAATGCATTTTCCCAAGGGTATTCCTAGATAAAGTTCCTTTCTGCTGTGAGGATGTGTCTCAGAATGAAGGAGTTTCCATGTTGCTCTTTGCTAAAATGCAGATCAATCCCACCCCACCCCTCCTTCCTTGCCAAAAGACCACCACTTGACAGGTGAGTACCAGACACCTGACTAGAGGTGCTAGCTTGTCCTTTGTCTTTCAGGAACCACTTTACCCACTTTCCAGACTTGTCTGTCAATACATTTCAGTCATAATTTCAGCTTGTGTTCATAACTTTACATAGAAGGTTGCTACACACATTTCACCATGATATTATTGACCAGCAAGTTGTTCATTTTAAAATATCTCTCACAAGGCATATCTTGTGCAAAGACATTACAAGGTTATTAAGGTTTGAATAAGGTGTGTATTTGGTCACAGGGTGTACAAAGCAATATAATCCCTCTTAATTAGTTGAAAGTTGCTCTAAATTTCTCTCTCCAGGTCTTGCGACATCAAGTAGCATCAGTGAGCATAGTGGTTGCATAACAAGTTTCCTGACTCTCTGGTTCCATGCCCTCAGGGATCTCCAGCCACCAAAAAAATTAGTCTCAACATAGCACCTGATAATGGAGGAGCTAGGATGAACATAGCTGATATACCACTTGTTTCAATCTAAGAGAAATACTTGCTAAATGAAAGAAATGAACTCTTCCCTGAGGACACATTTGTACCTCTGTACATATGGCAAGCTTGCCCCACTGGCTTGGTACCATCATTGTACAACAAATGAGAAGTCTTGGATTCAGGGAGCAGCCTCATATCCCTTGCTCCTCAAAGGTGATACCATTTACTTGGAGTATGGTGCTTGCCATACAATCACCTCCCATTGGGAAATTTATAGAGCTGCAGTGCTGCTGGACTGAGACGAGGCTGTTTGGGGGAGGAAGGCATGTAGGTAAACAGAACACGGACAACCCACTCACAACCATCTAGAAAGCAGGACTATTTTCTGGGAGCAGAAAATGGAACGGAAAGGGGGAGAATCTCTTGGATCATATGTGGAACCATCTTTAGTGGGGGTTAATCATGTGGAACGAAAGGCCAGACTTTGATGCCTCTAGAATACAGGAGCTAGCACAAAAATATATAGTTTCTCCCAGTACTATCAGCTCTCTGCTGGAATACTTCACTAAACCTTCTTAATTGCTAAAAGCATGCATTTTGATCTTTCATAACTACTGCCTAAAGTCAATTCGTTGTCAGGCAACAGCTGCAGCATTCATTGTAGCTGGTTCCCACGAAAATGGCGAATTCTGAAAAATGTTAATAGCTTCAGTCTTCAATGGAAAGATTTAATAATTAAATTTTAATTTCCAAAAAAATTTAAGATAGGTTAACTTGTCTAGAACATCACTTTTGATTCAGCCGAGGCAGACAAGGAGATTATATATCCTCATTAATACCACAAATGGCACCCAGAATCTGTTCTGAAGTAAATCAGAATTTTGAACAGAGGAGGATGATGGATTTTGGAGTTCTTTATGGTCCTCAGAGGCTTGTGAAATTCAAATATAAAAACTGTCAGTTAGGGCTTTTCATGAAAAGCCTACCTTATACTAATTCAAAGAAACACTAACCAGTGCTTGAGGGGATGAAAATCCAGAATGTGTTTTGGTAGCTAACCACTTATGGAAACATTAACATTCTTGGGCAGGGTCGCTCAGTGATCTTCTGAAGTTAGATGTTGCCAGAATTCAGTTCTTAACTGACTTCCAGTGCAGAAATAGTCAGAAGCCTCTAGTATTTATTAATTATTAATGTTGGCTTTCTGTGTGGTGGTGGGGTTTTTGTTTTGTTTTTTTAAGCTTTGCTTTTGTGTGCATGTTCAGATGAGTAATGCAAAAGACTGAAGGAGGCATGAATAGTTATGCTAACCAGCACTGGGGCTAACCTTTAAAGTTTGTTAAAGCTGTCAGCTTTCACTGAAATATTTTATTTTTTCTGAACTGAAAAAACATTATTTGTACACTGAGCGCTTGAGGGGGCACCTTTAGGAACTGGATTTTATGATTAAAAGAACTGCAGAGAACAGGTTCAAGGAGGATGTCAATTTTACAATTCTCATTTACAATTCTTGCCACCAGAACGTATTCATGTCGTGCCAGTTGCTGCTCAATTCTGATCACAAACATTGCCATCCAACC
This sequence comes from Emydura macquarii macquarii, assembly GCF_026122565.2. Taxonomy (NCBI): domain Eukaryota; kingdom Metazoa; phylum Chordata; order Testudines; family Chelidae; genus Emydura; species Emydura macquarii. The sequence continues at coordinate 7,834,728 of NW_027133034.1, read as the reverse complement.
TGTGTAAGAACTGGCATAATTCACACATGTACTCTGCGAAATATAGCAGTATCCAACACGCCCCAAAAAAAATAAACAAACCAAGGGGGGCTGATGGGTGGAAGGAGATGAGATATTACATCATTGTGTGGGTTGGAAGTAGCACAAAAGAGGTGAGCTTGAATTCAAGCACAAAATGGGAAATAAAAGATAGTAAAAAAAAAAAAAAAAAACACACCACATATTTTTGACCAGTTGAGACCTTTTTAAGTAATTATCTGTAAAAGAAAAAATAGAGGCAGTTCACCATATAGTGCTTTCTATACTTTTTTACTTTGATTTTTGTCAAGGAACAAACTTATTACAAAGCATCATGATGTTGTGATGTTCATTTTGCAACATTCCTGTTAAAACTAGAGAAGGCCCTGAGTCACAAATGTTTGGATCTGGAATCAAATAATGTGCTATGATGGGATCAAAAAGCACTCTAAGATCTGCAAAATGGGAATAATAAAACCTTACCCCCATTTGTGAGATCGGGAAATTGAGGCACAGAGAGATGAATTTGCCCAAGTGACCAAGTCAGGACTGGAATCCAGGCATTGTTGCTAGTGCCATGCTAGAACTACTAGACCATTCTACTTCTTGTGAATAAAATCTGACACCAAAGTTCAAGGTTGTGTACTTTCTGTGTTCCAAGTAAATCCATAACAGAAGCAGGTTTAGTTTGATTCAGATGTGAACTTACCCAGGGCTGTGGGGAGTTCAAATCCAGTGGTTGTGGTAGTTCTAGTTTAGGCCCATCCCTAATCCCAGAAGCTTCACTTTTTTGCATTTACTTTTTTTTAAAAACAGAACTGGCTTTTGTTACAAACATGCCACTCAGATAAATTCACTGTCACGGATAGGCTGGCATGAGTCAAGTTGGACTTCTGGGTAGTTTTACATGGTTTTAACCTGAGGACAAAACTTGAGTTTTTTCTGGTAAGGTTTGATTAGAGGGTGAGAGAGAGAGATCCTGAAGAAGGAAGAATCCCATGCACAGCTATAGTCTGGGGACCGACGAGCTGGGCAGCAGCTCTGCAGAAAAGGATCTGGGGGTAACGGTGGATAAAAAGCTGGATATGAGTCAGCAGTGTGCCCTGGTTGCCAAGAAGGCTAATAGCATATTGGGCTGCATTAGGAGGGGCATTGCCAGCAGGTTGCGGGAAGTGATTATTCCCCTCTATTCGGCATTGGTGAGGCCGCATTTAGAATATTGTGTCCAGTTTTGGGCCCCCCACTACAAAAAAGATGTGGACAAGCTGGAGAGAGTGCAGCAAAGGGCAACAAAAATGATTAGGGGGCTGGAGCACAGGACTTATGAGGAGAGGCTGAGGGAACTGGGCTTGTTTAGTCTGCAAAAGAGAAGAGTGAGGGGGGATTTGATAGCGGCCTTTAACTACCTGAAAGGGGCTTCCAGGGAGGATGGGGCTAGGCTGTTCTTGGTGGTGGCAGATGACAGAACAAGGAGCAACGGTCTCAAGTTGCAGGGCGAGAGGTCTAGGTTGGACATTAGGAAAAAGTTTTTTACTAGGAGGGTGGTGAAGCACTGGAATGGGTTACCTAGGGAGGTGGTGGAATCTCCATCCTTAGAGGTTTTTAAGCTGAGGCTTGACAAAGCCCTGGGTGGGATGATATAGCTGAGGTTAGTCCTGCTTTGAGCAGGGGGTTGGACTAGATGACCTCCTGAGGTCCCTTCCAACTCTAATATTCTATGATTCTATGAAACCTTCAAGAGAAGCTCAAGAGCAGGATTTACAGATTGGGTGGTGCATATGGAGGTTGGGAAATAAGACTTAGCTGGGGGATGCACTGATTTCTGAAGAGCTTTGGGTGCAAAATAAAAAGCTTCCTCCCCCGGAAGAAAACTATGAGAAAAAGCTGCAGAAACAGTTCGCCATTCATCAGTGTGAATCCCTCTTCTGAGGTGCCTGAGGGCCAGCCTGGTACAGAGAGCATAATTTCTTACCTTCAAGTATTATGTCTGGTAAACCTAGCTCAAGAGCAGGGAACCTTTTGTCACACAAAATATGAACCAAAACAGTTCAGGGCCTGAGGTAAATTGTTGAGACATAGCCTTTAATCACTGTAAAATTGGGATTTTGTCCTCTCATTGGTATTTGTTGGTTCAAGAAAGATGTCACATGACAATATCCCAGCACTTTTGGGCTTCCAGACAAGACCAACTTACTACCTCAACCTCTATAATCAAATTTTCAATAAGGACTTAATAGTTTTTATTCATATTGTGGCAGGGCTTAAGGACCCCCAATCATAAATGAGGGCACCATTGCACAAGGAGTTGTACATACATATAATAAAGAGGCAGTCCCTGCCCTGAATATATAGTCTAACTACAAGACAAGAGACAACAGGTAGACACAGACAGATGTGAGGAGCATGAGGTAACAGTGAGATGAGTCTGAACCTGGCTTCCAATTTACATTTGCAATTATTTGCATGACTGTTGGTGAAGGCTCAGAATTGCCAGCTACTTTTGGAAATTAGTCTTTTAGATAGTAATTAATAGCCAAGTTACAATAAAGAACTCTAAAGCAACAGTCCCATATAGTGAATAGTGTCTGATTCAGCCCAGATACTTTACTGGCTAAGAAAAAAAAAATGCAAATTGTATATACTGAATTGCATAGAGAATGAAATGTAAAAAATATTACAATTGCAGATATCCTGTTAATCTGGACTCTGGTACAAAAGGGGAAAATGGAATAACTATATTCACTCAGATGGCAGCTCTTAAAAGGAACTTTGACAGAATGAACCCAAAAAGAATAAGACAGCTTCTAAATTTTCAGGCAACAAACTGTTCTGCTCTGTTAATGAGTTAAAGTCCTTGTTACTAATCTGTTACAGATCAGTACACCAAAAGAGGTACCACACTCCACTGGCTGGATTCCCAAAGTTTGTACATGCTATTGAAGCTCTTCCTCATCACTACCGATATTGTATCTATTTGTTACTAAGACCAAATTTTGACGAAGAACTTGTTTGTGCCCTTTTCACCAAAATAATGAATAAATACTCTCCCCTGGTAGAATACCTTTCATTTTGCCAAATACATGACAACTGCTTCCATAGTCTCATTTGTAAGAAAGGGTTCCTTGCCTCCATCACATTCTGATGATGATGATAATCCATGATCATCATCATCATCATCCTGTTTTTCCTGCCTGGTATTTTTCCTACATAGCTGCATTCAGCAAAATGCAGAGCTTTCTCTCCGCATTTATTTATTTTTACATACAAAGCTGATTGAATCCATTTCCTTGGCCTCTGAAGGAAAAACCTAAGAACTTTTGAATTATTGAACCTAATTTAGCACTCAGCTATTCCTAGTCTTCTATATAATTCAAGTTTTTTATTTAATAACTTCTTTGCATTCAAAAGTTCATCTCATATGAAAACCCAATGGATACCACTACCAACAATTTTCTGTGTTTTCCAGTTTAAGGGCTAAATTCAGCTTTTGGTGAGATCAATGATGTTGCTCACTGAGAGCAGAGTTTGGCTCATATGCCCAGTTCTTTTCTCTAAGCCATTTTATTAAGAAAACCTGATATTTCTCTTCAAATCATAAGACTTAGTATAGAGACAATCCAATAAAGGCTTAAGAGCTGCTTCATGCCTATAGTAGGCAAAGGGCTTGGGTAATACAAAAGAGACATTTATCAAAACAGTTTAGATTTCCACACGTGGAATGAAGTTGTGTTAAAACGCTGTTACATTGCACCTTTCATCCATGGATCTCAAAGTACTTTACTAATGTTAAAATGGCCTCAAGACTTCTTTGAGGGAGATAAGTAGTATTATATTCACTTTATATACAGTGGGAAACTTAGTCACATCAAGTAAAAATTACTTGGCCAAAACCACATGGCAAGTCAAAGGCAGAGTCATGAACAAAATCCAGAAACTTGGAATCACTCTTCACTGCCCTAATTACTAATTAGATAATATTGCCCCACTCATGCTAATGGTCAGAGAATAAAACTCTAAAAATAAAAATAAAAAACCCTCCCCCACCACTCTTCAGTGAAAAGTGCCGCATGACAATATCTTTAATAGAGTACAAATATTGCTTCTTATTGAAATCTTTAAAAGGTACATGTGGACTTTCAGAAGTCATAAAGCACGAATGTAAACTGGGCCTGAGCAAATATATTAAAAGTTAAAGCATTTGCCAGCATTTACCACACAGTGATATCAGAGATCCAGTATTCATAAAACAGGAACTAACTGATATTTCCAATATCACTCAGCTGTAACAGTTGGCAAATGTTAACTACAGTAGTTGCCATCACAAAGTCACTCGTATTTAAGGATTATTTGTATTTGGGAGGGGACTAGTATGTTGAAAGATATGAACTATGAACATTATCCCCAATCTAGTTTGACTTCTGCCAGCCCTTTGAAGAAAACATCTAACTGTGGAGATCAAGTATCTTCACTTCCCAATCTCTCTGGTGGTCAGAAAGTCACAGCAGTCTTTGGTATTGGTGAGAGGTTTGGGTGCTGGGTTTTCTTCCCCAGACCCATCTGGTGGATGCTGGACATGAGAAGTTTTCTGTACCCTCCCATGCAGGATCCAAGCATAATTTTTTCAGGCCCAGTACAAATTTTTAACATGGGCCCCCTCCTGTAAGGAGGGTTGCAGCCAGGGCCAGGCCCCCCAGGGCCTCTAGGCCCTGGTAAAGAGTAGCCTTTTTCTCCTCCATGTGGGAGCCTGCTCCCCTGGAGGGCTTGTGGAAGGGTAATGAAAGAACTTTCCTTTGTTTTCAAAGGCTGAGTAAGTGTAACTCCTCCAGTATCAGTTCAAATAGCAGTTGTTAGCTGGCTGTGCAAAGCTACAAGCAACAGTTGGCAGATCCTACAAAGGTCTTCTACTGCAAATCAGAGATGGGCATAAAATGTTGAAACATCATGGACTTGAGCTAAACTATTTGATTGCTAGAATATCGCTGATATTTGTGGTGTTCAATAAATTAGATGTTCACTCATCTCCAACAAAAATTCCGATATTCCTGATGGGTAGCTCAGGCCACCAAAAAAAACCATTCCTCTGATGAAAGGGAATTGTCCAATTAAAAAAAAAAAACCACACACCACACCACACCTTTAACAAGTTATCAACATACACAATTCCAGCTCTACAATTTACTGTCCAGTACAATTTGTGTAAAATGTCATTCATACCAAGTAGCTTGCAATGTACCTTTATAGGTAGCTAATATAGCTGTAATGGGCAGGTCTAAACAGGGGGCAATGGCAGAGTAAAGGGAAACTGCAGAAAGGTGAGGGAGCAGGATTTGATTGTTCAGTTAGGGAGAGGGTAAGGAAGAAGCCACAAGTCAGATAGAAGAGATGAGTGCTGAACTGGAGTTAATTACATAAACAGAGGCTATTGTATAGGGTGGGAAGATAGTTTACCTGTAATAATCTTCTGCCCAGAGTAGAGGGTCAGAGTGGGTGATTTGGAGGCAGACCGGAGATGAAGAAAAGACTGGGTAGTCCAAGAATTTCTGGAGGATCATAATAGCCAAATAGAAGATTTGGTATTTGATTCTGAAATGAACATAATGAAGATTTCTGAAGATGGCTATTACTGTTGTCTGCCAACTCGTGTCCAGATACAACAGCAAACCACGATTCAGGGAACCCCACCCCCATCAAATGACGAGACTCCCACTAAGAGTGCTGCAGCTGAGATTTAAACCAAGACCTGCATAACCTAGAACGACAAGCTGTACTAAGCGAGCTAACAGGGAGCTCATCTCCCTGAAATAAGGTGCAGAAGCAAGATGAAGCTCCCCTCAACTGTATTTTTGCTCTTTAAATACTTTATGGTAATGTGAATAATTCCTACCTAAATTCCTCATTCTGCAGGATTGGTTAGATATTGTAGAGGTCTTCATGACCCGTCTAGTGTTGGTGTGTGTTAAGCAGCTGCTACATTCCACTCTAATGGTGGCTTCATTTCAGTGGTGGGTGACACAATCCCTGTATATCCCTTGCCTATTTCTCAGGAATGAGAGAGAGGATTAGTTACTGGGGTTTGTAAGACACTTCAGAAGCCTAGACACAAAGCACCACATAAAAGTGTACAATTCTTGTACACAATATAAATATTTAGAGTACACATTTACTCCCAAATAAATCCATACTGCAGACTGAGAATGATATACACTTTGCTGTCCATTTCCACACATACATGCATATTATTTTATTCACCAGTTACTAGTTAGCAAAGACTTAAGAAGCTTTATAAATGAACATTGTGTAAAAGTCACTTCTAATGAGCCTAATGGGTTTATCCATAGAAATCTCCTGGTAAACTGGCAAATTCTAACAAAATATTGCTGAATAAAATGAACCCTTTACTTAATTTATACAAGTTTCAGTTTCTGCATCATCTTTTTCACACTTCTTCTGCATAGGGCAACAAGGAACTGAAAGTACAGAGATTAATTTAGGTAACAATTACCACAATTCACAATTGCATTAGCACCTATTAAGGTTCATTGTTCTGTGGAAATTTTAATGATACATTCTTGAGTGAATAAAAGCAGAAGATGATTAGAAATAAAATTGTTTCTATGTATGCTGACAGGACTGCTGAGCGTAATTACACATTTCTGAGGCGACCTGTTTGGAGTTTACTCCATAATTTTATGTAAATTTTGAATAACTTCATTTTTTCAGGTTAAATGCTAATACATTATTTCAATGCACAGAGAGTTGCAGGGGTACTAATGGACGTGTATTACAATTGATGTAACCAGCTTCAGATAAGAGTCCTGAACATTTCAGAGTGATGGACTTTTAGTTCTCCCCCCCCCCCCAGCATCTTATACCTGAACTAGCTGCCAACATTTTCAATCAGCTACTGGCTATTAGCTACAGTATCTAAATTCAGAGCAAAATTCAATACAAGAAAAATGTTTTTTAGTTTTTTCTTTTCCTGGTTTAATCACTGCATGATGCAAGCTTAAATCAGGTTATACAGCTCCATGTAACACATGCAGTAAGCTGTGGAACATAAAAAGGCAAGCAGAAAACCAGAAATGAAATACATTTAAGAGAAATTTGTGTGATCAGAGTTGCCCAAAGTCTGCCCACTTAGACACACCTGAGTTTCAATGGCCCATTCTGGCAGGTTTGTATCCAGCAAGCATCATTTTTTATTTGTGTTCACCCAACACCCCTGAACTGAAGCAAACACCAAGAAACTGCAGCAAGTTATGATACCGATATGAAACCAATTAAATTTACATGGCCACCTATTACCATCCCTCCACCCCACCCCAGTCTTCTCCTTCCCCAACAGGCTCTGACGGCCACTTACCTTCATTTGTCCTGTTTACTTTCCCCCTATGCTTTCAGCTGGCCCACTGCCTCTCCCAGCTCACCAGAGCCGCAGCAGCTGCTCCCAACAGCCTGTTCTGTGGGACCAGGCATGAATATGCACAAACTGGTATTTTCTAAGGGACAGGCTTTTCTCTCCATCTCCTCCTCCGTTAGCCCACCACATACTAGTGTATTCTGGGGATGCAATTGCCTGTCCCCCTCCTCACATCCCAAAGCAGTCAGACTGGAAAAGCCTCCATCAATCCTTCTGTTATTTGCCTGCACTAGGGCTGAGAGAGCACAGTAGTAATGACACTGGCTGGAATTTTCAAAAGGAGAATGAGGAAGTTAGGCATCCAACCATCATTAAAATTCAATGGAAAGTGGGTGCCTAACTCCCTCTCGGTCCCATGATTTTCTGCCCAATTCCTTAACCCTGCAAGACTAGTTCAACTGCTAGAATTGGAGGGAAAGAAGGCAGGCCATTTGCCTCCAAAATATACTGGCAGGAAGATATGGAGGCAATCAAGTCTACCTGGCCATCCCCTTACAAACCAAGATAGAAAGGGCACACCATCCCTTTACCAGGAGCCAAGAGAGAAAAGAAGGCCAGTCAGCTATTCCCTTGATCTACTTGAAGAGGAGGAGCACTGGGCACTACCTCTAGCGGCTGATGAGGGGATTGTTGGGAAGAGGTCCTGAGCTGAAAGTCAATGGTGTTTTCAGCAAGAGCTAGCGTCAAACAATTCTAGCCACAAGTTGTTAAGTCTGACAAATCTGTGCCTATCATTTCCTCTCTTTCCCCTACCAAAGATACCCCTAGGAAGTGCATGGCATCTTACCCACTCATGCAGCAAACTGGCAAAGATTTTACTTCTTTAAGTCTTTTGGTCTGAATTATTCTTATTTTATTTTTACCAGTTGAAATATGAAGTGAAACCAGTCTGATAAATAGTTGCAAGTGTGAATGAAGAAGTGTAAATATAATAACGCCTACGAAAGAATTTCTTTCCCCTTAAACAACAATTTCAACAGCTTGGTCAGAGAGGCAACTTTCCGGTTAACAGGGAAAAAGATTTAGGGAAGTAAAAAAGCATGTGTACCTTGCAGCAGCGGGTGGATCTGCAACAACAGATCATAGTTGATATGTAGCTTTCTTCAGCACTTAGTTTCAATTCATCTGCTACTCACGTGATCACTGGAGTTCACCAAACAATGGGGAGAGCTTAGCAGGGTTGAGAGAGTTGTCTGAGAATTAGCAAAAAAGGGTCTTTGTTTTTCTGTGCTTCTTAAAGCTTCTTGATTGGGTAACTTCAAGCATAGTAATCATTTAATATCTGGTATATAGTATAAGAGTATATTCTGTCATCTACTGGGCCTCTTCCACCTGCCATCACTTGAACTCTATCACCAATGCACAGTCGATTAGCTATTAGAGCCATTTATTCTAAAACTATGTTTACCAACTGTTGAAAAATGTGTCTTGTACTCAAGTCTCTAGTTTTACTTTTTTCTTTTTTTAAATCACCTGGGTATCTCAACCCCACCATGACAGGAAATTCTTCCTACCACTACATAGACTATACATTATGATTTCTGCCTTTCCCCCACTTTTTAAAATATCGTCTCCACTGTACTCTAATGAACGGGGCATGTTTAATGAGCTCTATATTCTCCCATCCAGCCATTTGCTCTGATTTGCTTTTATGTTCAGATTTAGGAAAGGATAGTCCAGTTTTGCAAACAAACCATAGAACAGTGTTGCTTGCAGGGATAATGTTGCTTAAAGTAGGCTAAAATGCAGGACTGCTAAAATTTAACACACAAGGGCTTCTTTGCAAATCAGAGAGCAGATGTCTGATCTCAATGTATAGTGACATATAATCAGAAGAGGCAAATGCTCTTGAGAATTCTAAAATCCCAAATAACTTTCTGAATCATTTCCCAAATAGCTCACCACAGTGGAAGAAAACAGCACCCAAATTAGAGATCTATGAATTGTTTACCACATGTCTGAGCAGCAGTGACTATCATTTGTTTTTCCCTGTCAACCCCACTTTAAAAAGAGTGTTTAAACAAATTAGTGAGATTGAATGCCTCTAATTTCAGCTCTCCAAAGAATCCATACACCCACCAAGCCTCATGTATTAAAGTCAAACAATCCGAAGCAAAGGCTATAGTCCTATCTTTGCATAGCCTGATCTAAATCCAGGGGGTTTGATTCACTCAGTTGAGAGGGCTAAATTACATTTTAAACAGGTAAAAAGTGGGACAGATGGAAGGAAAATAGGCACAATATTAAACAATGGAAGTAAACACTAATATTGTGGGGAGGAAAACATGGTTTATTCAATGGAGAAAAGAACATGAATAGTTAGAAACTTTGAATTAGTTTTGCAAAGCATCATATCAGGCAGTGGTGGTTGCATCTCGCCAAAATGTCATTCCTCCAAGACATGACAATCAGGGCATGGCTGAGGCAGGAAGTCACAGAACCAGTCTGTCCATCACCCGCAACATTTGAAGTGTTGGATTTATTTGGAAACCACATTTAAAACCACTGGAATGCTCAGAAATAAACCACCACCAAATGAGCTATTATAGCTGCATCTGCTATCACGAGTCTTATTCCAAGTATGTCAGCATTTCCACTTCCTCTGTATTTAATGCCTTATCCACATCACATCCCACTCAGCCAAAAGTTGGCACATAGGTTGCCAACCAAAATAGTCTTTTCTTTAAAGATTCAATGGACTCCTGACAATGAACTTTGAGGGACTGAAGCTCTGTTTAATGTAAAGTACAATGAAAGGCCTGAATTATTTCAGTACCTTGCAAGGTACCGAGTATAATTCCATGTGCAGGGTAAAATTCATGCAGCAACACAGGGTGCTCGGACTAGCCCCAATGAGTGGAATTGATGTAGTTCCACTTCACAGTAGGAAAGCAGCTACAAGTGGAGACTCTGCACCCATTGTGTATCACAGAGGTGGACTCCATACCAGACCTGTACAGTCCAGCATGAAGATGGCAACAGATTGTAGGAGGTTTATGACCAGCGAGTCCATGGTTATGTGGATCCAGTGATCACAAATGCATAGGTGGTAGGGTCACAGAGCAGAGGCTGCCTTCAACCCTGTCCAGGAATTAAAGATTCCCCCACTCCACCTCCTGTGTAGTTCCTTAGCACAAATCCCACTTGGCTCAAATCTACAGTTTTTGTATCAATTTAATTGTTTTAGTTCTGGAGTGTGATTTTTCTAAAAACTCAAAGTAGCTAAATCAGTACAGCCCTAGTATGGATGCAGTTGTACAAGTACTTTCTATACTGATATAAGTATAACTTATTCTAGGGAAATAATACTGGAATTGTACTATACTGGTTTCAAAGTGATATAGTTAGTTAAAGCAGTACAAAACTGATTGTAGACAAACACTTAGCCTCAGAGCAGGCTTGCGAGGATTTCACCAACATTGAATCTCCACTGACAGGCTATTCTGCAAAAAAAAAAAAAAAAATTAGTTCATGTATAAAAAACCTGCATAAATCTACTCGGACTTTCAGATGCGTAGATTGGCAAAAAGTAACACAAACATAATATTCTGAGAGTTTCTAATGCTTTTTTTGCCAGCCACTAGGCCAAAACTGATCATCCTAAACTTTTCACAGATAATTAGCCTTTAAAGTGAAATAAATAACTTTCTAGTGTTTTGATTTTTTAAAAACACGTTTTGAAAGTCATTACATTTGAAACTAGCTACCATACACGTGAGAGGGTATTTTGTAAAGTATGAGCATCTTGGAGAACTAGTAGGGACTGAGAAGCTTGAACAGACCTCTCAACTGTTCCCCATTGTCTCAAATTTCATTTAAAAAAAATTGAAGTCTCTAGCTGCTTGGGTTACAAAGAAAACCTCCAATACTTGTAGAGCATGGGCAATGCCAAAACTGGGGGGGGGGGGGGGGGGGGGGGGGACTCTACTTTCAAACTTTTTGGAAAAACAAAGGTATATTTAAGTTAACAGCCCTCCTGCACAGACTGTCATATGCATCACCTGCACTTATGCGCCATTTTTTCATGCTGCACACATCCAACTACCAGAGCGTCAGTTCTCTGGTCCCAATATCCAGTGAAAGCCAATTTCAAGTGTACTTTCTCCCATGGGATTTTCTCTGAGAGATGATGATTTGCCTCTTGGTCCCTGAAGTGAAGTCACAAATACGTTTAATGAACATTGCAAGCGTGATTTTTTGCCATCAGCTTAACTACAATTTTCCTATGACACAGATCCACTGAGGATGGTGCCCAGAAACTTTTGATACCTGGACTTCAATCGGACTTAAATTCCATGGCAGCTGAGCCATATAGAAGTCTAAGACGACTTTAAAGACCACCTTGGACAAACTGAATTTTAGGGCTATTAGGGGCTGGTAGAGGGTAAAGGCTAAGATAAGGTATCATTCTGCATAGCGCTAAACAGCAAAGAGATCAGTACCTACCTCATGTGTTCAGCATAATTTCAAACCATCTCCAAGGAAATGTCCATGAGAGAAATGAGTTAAATATCTATTCCCAGTATTTCTAATCCTGATATAACCCAAAAGGCTTGAAGGTTTGCTTGGGGCCCTTCCTCAACTAGTTTACCTAAAGGGCTAATTAAAAAGAGTGAGGGCTAATCTATTTGCGATACAAGGGCCCTCCTCCCCACACTTTAAAAAAACAAAAACAGAAAACCACACACACACACACACACACCTGCCCGCACCCCCCAAGTTGTATTTACATTTCTTTTTCAATTGGCAGAACACACAAATACTTTAGACTGCACAATCACCAAGGGACTGAACGCAATAGAATGTTGGAACTGACCTTTCACTATAAGCAAAATGAGTTTGCAAACTGGAGTATATAATCACTACTTGTGCAAGGGGGGGGGGGGGGGGGAAGGGGAAGGGGAAACAGGGAAGTAGCGTATCAAATTCCTTCAACAGGCCCTTTAACAGACATGTCCTGCTGCTGCCAACCAGTTCTTAGAATATCTAATTTTTCATGTTTCAGAAACAATCTTATGTTAAAGTAATTTATACAAAATACTTCAGATTTTGGGGAAAGATGCTAAACAAGAGACACTAAAACAAAACAAAAAAAGAGAAGTTTGCTGCAGGCATTCTGAGCACTGCAAAACAGAGAATATCAACAAAGCCTCCCTTAGGTTGCTCTATCTGTACTGGTGACAGACAGGCTTTGGGAACCCAGTTCAATGAGTGTTTGAAAAGGAGGTTTTAAGATCCACCCATCTCAAACAGTGCTATCTTTTGTCTGTCTAAGGATTATATTACTTTAAATCCTAACCTCACACAGTAACAAATTCATCATCATCATACAGGGTTGGTATATGTGTGGGTGTTTTACATGAGAAAATTTCACAGAGGTTAGATTTAAAATTTTCTGGCAAAAAATAATCTAAATTAAAATTGATGTTATGGCTTTTTTTTTTTTTTTTTTAAAAAGGCAGAAAATAAATCTGCATGCAGAAAAATACTAACAGAACTGGAAATTATTAGACATCAATAGTTACAATCACCTCTCCTCACTTTTGTTCCCCATACTATAGTTTATATTTTTAATATAAGCAAAATATTATGTACAATATATTTTGAACATTCTGAATGTATGCTTGGGCAAAATAATTTCAGCGGTTGAGACTCCTAGATCACTCCTAATAAGAATTGAATGTCATTGTATTTGCCATCTGAAAGGTAGTTTCCCCCTAGATTTGTATTAAGGTCTCATTTTACTATGGAACCCTATGCAACAATAATTTGGGCATTTTTCATATACATATTCACTGGACAGATCTCCACTGGTAACTGCACCCTTGGCAAATAGAACTTTGCCTAAGTAAATTTTTTTTTTTTTTTTGACAAGGTGAATAAAATATTTGTTTTAGTATCATTGATCAGAGTAAAGGGTGGGCAAATCAGCTTTGTGCCCAGATTGGTAAAATTTCAGGATAATTTTGCACAGCATAGGAAGTGTAGATCTAAGATTTCATTTATTGATCTGATAAACATGATCCAGTCCAAATAGGTAGTGATCATGTCATAATCTGACAGTTGTTTTGTACCCAACAGTAACCTAATGGTCCAGAACAACGTACTAGCCCCATAGATCAATTGAAAGGTAGTGTCTTGGTCCGCTGATGTAAGTGCCTGAAGGATGAGAACATGGGATGACGGAAGTTCTGGTTGAGGTTCCCACATCACTACAGGGAGCTCAGGTTGGGTTTCCACTGGGAAACCCCCATGAAACTAGACACTGCAAGATGTACCACCCAGTAGGGGCTAAGTGGTGGTCCCCTGCATCCCACTAATTGACTAATGCCAGTATATAAGCCAGGAAGCCTGATCCGGCTCAGCTGCCACTCCAGTGCTGACTACAGACTACATTAGGATAAATGTACCCTAATGCAAGCGCACAAATGGCCTTCAGTTTTTAAAGTTTGCTGCAAATTCTGCTTTACATCTAACAAAATGTAAGTACAGCCATCAAATTAGAGGTGCTTATATATGTTGACTATCAAGCATTAAAACAATTTATAAGATGACATCTATTGTTTAGAAAGGACATCGAAGTGGTGAGTCAAAGGATCAAGAATTGGCTCTAAAGATGTAGTGCTGGAACTAAGTCAATTCTTTCTGGCTTTTCTGTTTTTAAATAAAATCTATTATTCCAATCCTTCCCAATGTGACAGAAGCCAGTGAGTGTAAATTTAATCATTTGAATGATAAATCAGAAATAAGCAGAAAAAAGGGATAAATTCATCAAAGTTGTGAGAATATTCTAGGAAAAAAGGAATTTCCTGAGGTAACTGTCCTTGACCCGGCTCTTTAATCGAGTGAAATTTCATCACTTTATCTAATATCATGCTTCATGCTTCAGGCTCCCAGCAATTCTATTTTAGTGTGGTCTAATGGGCAGCTGACACATCCACTCAGCACCAGACTGCATAATACGCGCTGACACACTGTGTGGTGAGCACCCTATTGAGAGCTGTTTATTTGTGCCTGGCAAGGAAAAATTTCATCCAGTAAAGTCTCCTCATAACAATCTCAGTCTCAGTTTTCAGGGCCTCCATGGACTTCACATTTCAAGAGGTTCAGAAGCACTTGCAGGGAATTCAGTCACTTATTTGGGTGGCTGTACATTATCTGACTTTAGGTGAGAGGTTGTGAAAGCACCAGTTATGGTTATCTGAAACCTGAATCTAGATAGTGTAATGAAGAGTGTCATTCTAACTGCTTTGCAGGCTGCTCTTCTCAGAGCCCGATTCAATTTGATATTCTGAGGTTAACGCACTGTATTGGGATCGAAAATCGGAATGCACACGAAAAGCTTTTATATTTATTCAGTTCAGTAAGCATGGCAAACTCATCAACAGCTATTTGTACACTGTAGGCATGGTGGGATTTACTTTGATGTTCTGATTTATGCTTGCTATTTTTCTTGCAGTATTACTGTAGAGTAGAAAGGCGCTTAAAAAAAAGAAAAGGAGCAGACTTGACTCAACACAACAACAAAGGACATCATCATAAAGCAACACAAGAAAATAAAGGAATGACAATCAGAGAGTCTGGTTTTCCATCCTAGTTAAAGATCAAATTCACTAGATATAGCAAAAAATGCATTTTCTGTACATGCATGGGTGTAGTTAAATATATATAACATGCACAAGCATATGAATATGTTGGGCACGCTCTCTCTCTCTCTCTGTGTATATATATATAAAATAAAGAAAATAGACATTTCTAAGCTGTAATATAATTAATCACACACAACATACCCCATACAAGATATTCCCCACACCAGGACTCCCCACCAACCCTGAGATCACTCCTCTGCAGGGTCTACTTTATATGGCAATTGAGCTGATGAAAGTATTAGACACTCTTTGTCATGGGACAGGCAGGGGCAGAGCAGCCTGGTAATTGCTGAATGGGGTGCTCTCTTCATCAGGATTTCATGTGCACTCAGGGGGTTCAACATCAGTTAACGTGTTGAGCTTAGATGGACCATCAGCCCATATGGCTACAAATCCAAGCTCTCACTATTCCTTGAAAAAGGAATTGCCTTGTCTTTGTTTAATGTTAGCCTTGAAGTGGTCTTCATGGATTCTGAAACCCACATCTCACCAAGGTGAAGGACAAAAGAGAGTTCCCGCTGTTGTTGCTGCTCTTGTTTGGCTGGGGCAGTTTTCCGCACTGGTCTTCTGGATCACTTTCATCGAACACAGCACTAGAATCATTTCCTCCCTGGAGTGATCACTTTCTAATTATTCACAATCACATAGATTAAAAAAATAAAACACAAACATTACCTGGAGAAGGCAGGGGCAACTTTTGAAGGGGCACACCCTCACTCTAGCAGAGAGTAGACTAACAAATTCTTCTGAGCTCATTCAGCACTAACCAGGTGCACGTGTAAAGCTTGTTCTGCCCGGAGTTGGAGAGCTGGAAGGGGGGGGGGGGGGGGTGTTACGAAGGGAAAGTCACACAAGTCAGTGAAGAGGGAGATAATCTCAGGCCTCACTGTCTCTGAAACTGCATAGAGCAACTATAAAGCAGGGTGCCCCAAGAGGAGGCTGGAGATAGCTAGTATAGACCCCAGCTATAGATGCTGATAGGCAGTATTTAGGGGATTGGCTTAAGACAGATCACCATTGCCTTTTTTTTGGTTTTACTCTGATTCCCCCCTCTCTCTCTCTCTCAAGTGCAGGGGGAGGGAGAGAGAGAGAAAGGGAACCTCTCTTTTGTTTGGAGAACCCCTTGTGTTACAAATAGGGGAAGGACATTATAAACAACTTGAATCGGGGTGCAGTATGGACTCAGGGGAGCTGCTTCCAGAAGATTCCTTAATGACTTTTCACTTGAAGGAAAAGTACCTTTATTTCAGGTTTTTTCCTTTGGAAAGATGACTCACTGCATGTTTCAAGTTCCAGCTAGATAATGTATCAATCTGTGCCATTCTGCTGGACTGAGAATTTAACAGCAAATTCCAGTTTTCAATGTAGAGTATAATAATTGTGTGTGCGGTGGGGGGGGAAGGTGAGGGGGTGAAGAGGAGGATATTTTTAAGTGATTATGCTTTGAGAGGAGGAGGAGGAAATCAAGAGAGGAAACAGAGCTGTTATCAGCAAGTGGATGGAGAGCAATAGCAGCTCATGGAGAGTGTCCTGATAATCATCTGTGTGCCATTTATCCAAATGCAACATAAAGGAAAATATAAGCAGTAGATGGAAGGGAGGCAAAGGAACAATCTTCCTTTGCTGCTCCATCTCTGAGCGAACAGCCAAAATGAAAAAGCAGAGCAAAGGAAGAAAAAAATTCTAAGGGTACTTTTACTTGAGATTGTACCTGAGAGCAAGAGGGATGTGACAGCTAGTGGTAATGAGTTTAGACAGAAGTATTGGAGAAAAGCTTTCGTGTAGATCTATTTTGTTTGGTTAGATACTATAGGTGAGGGATGGGATTTTTATTTTGTCTGTTTAAAAAACCCAAGTAATTTATATAAGCTTGATTTTGCAATATTTCTCTTGCCCACGCTGTGGACATTATAGCTGGCATATGCAGTCCTGGTTTTGTCTGCAATCTCTGCATTAGTAATTCAGTGATAACAATGACACTTGGAATAGGTGGGGATTTGTACTGCATTTCCTCCAAGAACAATTAATAAGCCAAAAACCTTGAATAATGCAACTAAAACCTTCCTAAGGACCATGCAGCATAAGGGCCAGTGAAAAATTCATTCATTTTGGCATTGAAGGCATGTTTCATAGCAACACATACAGTTGTATAGATGCTGCTTTTTGGCTAACTAATTCCATAAATAATGAATTTAAATTACACATTAATGAATGAGGCCCCAGGTCTTCAATATGAATTCAATAACAATCTTTCCTCTGTAATGCTTTAGGTGACGGTCCCCAAACAATTTAGATTTTCATAAGGGAGTTATTGTGTATATGCACCAAAGGAGTATTATACATTTCTACAGGACAAGAGATTAACTATACAAGATATAATTAAAATCTGTATAATGGTTGTTCTAATATCCATGTCTCAGTTTTTAATTCTAATATCCATTAAAAGGTATTAAATTTAACCTAGTAGTTATATTAATACATTTTGTTTGGTATATAGTTGTGAATAGCTATTTACTGTGTATTTAATAGCAGTGTTATATGAATAAGGCTCCACTGTGGCTTTAACCACTTACTAGCTTTGGCAGCAGTGCAGAAAAGTAATTGCCCCTCTTGCCCCACCCCCAACCCAAACTCCCAGGCATACATAGGAAACATGCAGCCTACACCATACCTTATGGGTGCAACACACTACCCCCCCCCCCCCCGCATACGCTAGTGTCACTGGATGAGACAGATGGGGAGCAATACCACAAATATTCCCCAGTCCTGCCCACTTTAGCCTGTACCACAGAGGTTCCTGGAGAGAGCAGGAGAACACAGGGATTGCAATTGAGGCTGAGCACTATAAGACGCCTTGCAAATCATCCGTTCCCATTGTGTCCCCCTGCACACGCCAGTCACAACATGATTCATGCATGGCATTTTTTCACATCCCCCAGAAATACCAGGCTTGATTTGCAAGGTGTTGAACACCTTCTACTAGGTAATGAGTGACCTCAATGTCCCAGCTCATCAAGGTCAATATCCATCTACATTAGATAAAATGTACCAATGGAAGTTAAGGGTACTAAGCACTATTCAGGAGGCACCAAGGATTTTTCAGGATCAGTAATACTTTTGCAAAGAAAGAATCAGACCGAGACAACTGTAATGGCCCATTTTCAGGAATGCACTAAGAAAGATTTTGGCGACTGTCCCCCTTGCAATTTAAAGCATGATAACACTATTGTATTATTGTTGTCAGGGCAGCAGAACATTTATTAAAAAGATTTTTGAGTAGTAGTGATAAATAATGTATTAAGTAAATCAGGCTGATATTAGAGGACTTAGCAACTGTAAGACCTGGGAAACTTCAAAGTGTACAGAAAGGAATGACAAATTAGCTCACAGACCCCTAATCAGAAAGGTGCTGATGCATTTTAAACAATGAAAGAATCAAGCTTCAGATTTCCAGGATACATTTGTGTCCTGTGCTAATTTGATTATTAAAGACATGGAAGCAATTTGTGTTTAACAAAGGCATTTGGACATGGGTCAGGGGTCTGACTGTCCTAGCAAAAATGGTTATTTCATAATTGTCCACGGTGGGATTTTTTTGTACTTCCTTGAAAGATCTGTTCTTGCCCATTGTCAGACACAGGATGCTGAACTAGAAGAGCAGATGGTCTGCTCTGTTGTGCTTATTTAAACAAATATTAATTTGGTCCTTTACCTACCTACTTCACCCAAAAAAATCTTTCAGTTCTTCTAAGTTAGTGTTGCCTAATGGTTAGAGCAGGGAGGAGTTCGGAATCTATCTAGGTACTTAGACAGTCACATGGCTCCCCTCACCATAAAGCCTCCCACGTATTCATGGACTCATCTTCACCACACCCCTATTTGGTAGAAAAATGTTATCCTCATTTTATATATGGGGATTTGAGACCAACAGTGAAATCCTAGCCCCATAGAAATTAATAGAAATTTTGCCACCGACTTCAGTGAAGCCAGGATTTCACTAAGAAAAAAAATAAGTGACTTGCCCAAGATTACACAGTCTGTGACAAAACCAGGAAACAAACAATTCTCCGAGTCCCAGTCCTCTGCCATAACCACAAGAGCATCCTTCATCACTAGGCTGTTCCCAGCTCAGCAACTGACTTCTTCTGAGGCTTTGAGCAAGGTTTCTGTGCTATGGTTTCTCACTGATAAAACGGTATAGCAAAATGTACTTACCTACCAGGGGTAAGGCAACTTAATTAATGGAGTGTAAAGCACTTCAAGAATCTTTAATGAAGGATACTAGAGAAGTGCAAAAGTATTATAAATTATTTCCCATAGGTATTGTAAATGCAAGTGTTTTTGTAGAAGCTGACATTTTCACATACATTCTGAATTGCTGCAAAAACCCCAGCTTCATTGCATTAAATATTTAGCAGGGTTTGGTTTTTTTTTTTTGGTTTTTTTTTTTTTTACAGCAATTCAGTATATATGTGAAATGTCAACAGCGTTCATTTGTGGCAGAGATTTATCCCACTGCAGAAGACAATGGGGAGGGCCAACCTGCAGACAAATACCCCTTCCTCTGAAAGAGAGCCTTTGGGGTTACTCTCCCCTATACTATAGGTGTTCCTCTGCTCAGTGTTTTAAAGGCAGACAAAAAAAAAAAACCCATCACCCTCCCTCACAAAACATGACTCATGCGAATATAAGATGGGTGAAAATACAGCCTCGACCTAAATTTGGCAATTATCTAAATGAGGAGGAATCACCATTGTTAAGTGTTTGTGATCTGGGTGATTATATGCTTATACACATGCACTATTGAACAAACAAACAGACACACAAATATCCTAAAGCATGCATGCAGTTCACTGGTTGTTCACATGACCTACATTGGCCACATGTACTTGGAAGATTTGACTGTACTGAGAGATGCGGTTTCCTATTTTTTTCTTCATGAAAACCTCTTGAGGTGAATTCTACCAGTACAGCCCAGTGGAAAGAATTACTACCATTGACCACTATATGCGAAAAAATTCCTGCCAGTGTATGTTACCTAAACTTAATTCTATTTTTAGTTACTAGATGTGCCCATGTGCTTTCTTTTGGCTGCTAGGTTCACCTCCACACCAAAGTCTGTGATCTCAGTGTAAGTATGTTGCGCTCCCTTAATCAAAGAACTTTCAGCCTATATTCTTTGGCGGTCATAATAGCTAGATTTTTCTACATCTCACCAGCAGCAAAATGCCTGAAACTTGGTGTAATATTCATCATGTACATCACCATTCACCCTACAGGAGACATACCTCCTCTCCACAGTAGACACCAAACATCCCTAATAATTATAGGGGAGCACTTCCTGTGTGAAAGATTTGAAGTGTTCTAAAAATCTTTATACTTATCTGAATTGTCTTGAAATTTACTGTGCCTGATGGGAGTTCTGTGTAACACTCATGGTCTTAGTTTGGGGTCATTTGAGCAGGGTTTCCTGAGATACAAATGCTTGCTTCCTTCCTTCCCTCCCCCTCAAAGAGTTTTACAAAATCAACAGGTTCTTCTAACCTCAGAATACTTCAAATCATGACCCTTATCACCAAGGGAAGACTACTAAGGAATCACATAGCAACATTTAGCTCACCACAGCAGCACCTCAGCAGCCAATATAGAAGATAAGTGTTCATTCAGGCAGTTATGTTAACTCCTTAAAAAAAAAAAATCTGTTTAAAACAATAGTTAGAAAATTCACTGACAAAGAAGCTTAATTAACACGGATAAGGATGCCCAGTGGTACCTCATGTTCTTTCAGAGGGTTCAGTTCCACCAGATTCAAACTTCTGCAAACCAGGAAATACAGAATTAAGGTACACACCAAATCAAACTTAACTCTGCCCTTGATGCCCCCAATATACCCCTAGCACAAATATTTACATTCTGCCTTTGTGGAGAGCAGTCAGGAAACATGGCACGTGACCACTATTTGATAGAACAACACCTTTTTGTTAAGGCAGAACTAGTGTTTAGGGAAGGTGCACTGAATAGAAACTATCTTCACCTGCCACTCTCTCACACTCAGATATTAAGCCTAGTCCCCCACAAACGGCCCCCTCCCTACGACATTTTGTAACCTCTTCCCACAGGATTCAATTTAAAAAAACTTTCACTTACCCCATCACAACACTGTCCTTGTCTGCCACCTCAATGCTGATAATCCCCAAGGCAAGAAGACCCCAGGCACCACTCCTGACTCTCCGCACTATTCACTCCTGAAATGAGGCAAACTACATCCATCAAGGTACACAGCCACCTGTTTCCCTTGATCACACACAGGAGTTGAGAGGCAAACAGAGCTGTTACACTATGGAGGGGGCTCCCCCACCCCCTTCTCACCCTTTTGCCAAGTTTCTCCAACTAATCCCTCAGCTATTCCATACATCTTGTCAGGAATGAGGACTTGCAGCTGAGCTTGCCCAGGATCCTGGCAGCCTATGAGCACAGCTGAACCACATTAGGGCCACCTGACTGACCCCTCTGCCTGACTGGTCAAGGAAGTCAGGGAGCCTGTTCTTAAGCCCAACAGCAACAACTGATTTCTGGCTGCTCAATGCATATGCTTATAGTTGCTATTTCGCCTGTGCCTATCCTATCTGAGTGTTTGCTCTGATTGTGCCTTTTTCCCCACCGTTGCACCTGTCCTGCTAGCCTGCTCCAGCTCTGTTTCTCTACCCCTTCCTTCCCTACATCCCTTGATGCGGCTTACTGGCTTCCTGACTCCAGCTTTAATACTGGCTTCAGTTCCTGACTCCAGTTCTGACCCCTTGGCTCTAGTTACTGGCTTCTAGTCCAACTATGGGGCCTGACTCCTCCTGTCTCAGGCAGTGACACAGCTACACCTAACAGTGAATGCAGCTAGAGAGCATGCAGGTGGTTCCCAGCAGCTATTGCTAGCTCCTATGAGGCAGAGTGAAAGTACATGCCCAAACACCCTTAACTCTATTTCTTGGTTATCAGAGGTGAGAGTTTGGCTGAACTTGATGTTCTGCAAGGGAACAAGATACCACCAGGAACCTTAACTTGGCATTAATTAAGTTTTGGGGTAGTGGGTTTTTTTTGTCAGTGAAAGAATATTTTATAAGACTAATTATTAAGTAACTTAAAAGGCAGCAAAGAAAACAAATTAACTCATATTGGGGTTAAAATTTTTGCTCTAACAATAGTTAAATCAGTGGATCAAGCTATCAAAAGAGACTGTGGAGCAACTTCTATTGGAGCTATATTCAGGGCTGGATTAGGTACCATTCTACCAAGGAGATCTTAAGAATGATTAAATCAATTCTTCCACACCATAGATGGATAGACCAAGTGAGCCTCACAGGCCCTTCCACTCCAAATGATTCTATGGTGCTCTATTAAATGTAGGTGGGGGCAGGGGGCTGGGATTTAAACTTAGGGCCTAAAAAAGGCACATGGTCAGAATACTTCTAATAACCTAGCTCATTTTTTGTGGTTAACATTCATTTTTACCTGCGAACACCAATATATGCACGAACAAACCCTTGCAGTCTTTGACATAGAATATCTCTCTGGAGTCCTACATTTTGTTGGACAGCCTGCATTTTCGCAATTTTTTTGGTAGCATCCTGCCATGAAATCATGCATTGTGGTACATCTCAGTCTCTTGGTCTTTTTTTCACCTCAGCCAGAGATCTGTTCTTGACAATAGCAGGTTCAATCCATTACCTCTGACTCAGTCCATTCTCTGTTCAATCTTTGGGTTACAGAAAGAATGGAGAGCACTAAGAGGAAAGTGGGGGAATGATATAAAATGAGAAGAGATAAATGATATTCCATATTTTAGGTGCCAATGTCCCACATATTTTAGGGATATGTGTATCCACATATATGTTAGCAACATATTTTAGGTATATGTATCCTTCATTACTGGTAGAAGATAGAGAAATGCTAAGACGACAGGAACTATAATGTGATTGCTCATAAAAAAATCCTAGAATTGTATTTTGTATTTCAAAGTGCAGTATTCTTGATGGGCAAAATTCTGAGGTCCTTAACTCAAACTCCCACTGCAGGAAGTTAAAGCCAATGGGAGTTTGCCTGAGCCAGGACTGAGTAAAAAGTGAGGAAGGACCTTTTTTACTAGTTTTGCGTGAAAGAGTTATGAACTGGTAGGTACCCTATCTCCCCCTAGCCGTCTCCTTTATCAAAACACTTCAACACCCGTTGATCTTTTCATGCTAAAATAACAATAACAATAAACAATCATTCACAGTGGCATTTCACACCACCCATCAGTTAAGGCGCCTGAAACAGGAAGCACCATTTTCCAAATTGAAAATGTTTGAATATGCTGTCAAAAAGCCTCTCAGTAAATGTGTTCCATCCAACAGAAACAAACCCTGTGCAAACAAATCAAGTGGTGCAGAAATCCTTTGCACAAGATGATAGGCGAGTCTTCCATGCTGACACTGTATGCGAGCCAAGTTTTCATGTACTTTGATGGCTGACCTCCAACTCCTGACATATTCATTATATTCCAGCATGTTGGTTGCAGATCACATTGAAGTGATGACAGCTACAAGACAGCCAACGAGGAATATGGGCATTCTGGCAACAGGTGGCCTTTCACTTGTACTGGAAAAGTTAATCTAGTTTATCATCAAAGTGTATTATGTTCAAGGAGTGTCATGTTTTCAGAATTCTAGTGACAGATCAAATAGAGGAAGCATTCTTCCATGGAATGTGACATTTTTTCTGGACCAAACCTTTCAAATTGATTATGCTTGATTTAAGTCAGTTAAAAAGTTACTATTTCAGGGTTTACATTACTCATTCCAAATTACAGTCAAAGGTGGAGAGAAGTGCCCATGCCATATTGTATGCAGCTCCAGGCCCACCACCTACTAAGCACTGTGGAAATCAACTGCATCTCATAACGGTGTTTTCAGAAAGTCCACATCTCTCTGTGAAAAGGAAAAGATAAAATACCTGCAAGTATGTGAGTATCTTTGTGGCATGTACCCTAATCTACAAATTCAGTCCTGGAAAAATCTTATCTAGCTGCATCCTTTTTGCTTGTCTGTTTTAACAGACTGAGAAAATGATATGTAAAATAAAATTATGGCAAACTCCTGTAATCTATAAGTAGGGATGTGGAGTAGTAGAGGAAGAGAACTCTTAGCCACCTGGCTTAATTTCACTCTTGCTTTTAGAGTTAGGACAGAGAAGTACTCCACCCTCACTAGAGCAAGGATGCATTAAAAGGGATGCAATTCTTGGCTCTAATTCAAAAAAGTTATCTAAACATTCCCCTTGACTTCCATGGGACTACAGTTGCTCTGTCAAAACTTTTATTGATGAAAAATTAGAGGTTTTGATGAAATTATTATTACTACAAAAAGGTGGTCTTTCCACAGAAAATTTCAATTTTTCATTGAAAAACTAACACCCAGAAAACAAAATATTTCAGCCCAAAACAAAAATAGTTCTGTTTGGAAAAACCGGCGCATTGCCTCATGGGAGTTGTAGTGTGGTTATCTTATTTCTCTATGGGCCAATATACCTCATCAGACTACATCTGCCATGATGCACTGTGGCCAAGGAGTCCTGTGTTGCACCATCTCTTTTTGACTTCTAGAGGGGACAGCCATGGTGCATCCTGGGAAATATAATCCAATCAGGGAACCTGACTTGTAGAGGAGAATAGGAGATTGAGGCACCTAAACTGCAATTCCCATGACGCACTCTGGCAGTAATTCCAAATAAAAATAATTCCACATAGCCAAAATATTTTATTTTTTGAATTTACACTGAAAATAAAGATTTCCCTTTTGACATTTGATGAAAATTATTTATTTTTATTTTCCTCAATTTTCCAGAAGGGAAAAAAATGCATGTTTGATTACCTCTAAATGGAACCCTTTGTGTGCTTAAAATTAGGTATGTGCTTAAATACATTGCTGAATCAGAGTCTGAATACAGTTCAGTGGAGCTGCAGTCTTAAAAATCCAAGAGTCTTCATAATAAGGGAGAGCAATTCTTATGACAAAGGTAAATGTTAATGAAGACGGTCAATAGGATTCTTGCCTTTGTTTTCACATTAACTGCACCTGTTATTTGAAAGATTCAAAAAACGATGAATGACCAGATGGGAGAGGAGCATCTACCACCTGTCTTTAGCTTTCCGAGGAACAATTTACCTAGCATATTTTTGAAGCTAAAAGATATTAAGGAACTCATTTCTCTACTAACACTGTCTTTAAGGCATTTCAACAAACTCAAAAGACTAAAGTACACATGAATATGCTATTTCACATAATGAATGGGAAACTTGTAGCCTGTATCTGTTGATTGACATTTATTATTTTATTTAGATATTTTGCTTGTACATTTTTCTGTTATCGTTCAGGCTTCACCATTACTTCTAAATAGCTTTACACACATTTTTATTACGGGGAATAAAAATACTTTAAATTGAATGTTGGGCACATATTTGGCTCTAATAGTTTGAGAAACAAGGAGACGTGTTTCAGGCTTAAGAAAACAAAGAGCCCTAATGCCATGAGTAGTGACGCTAATGAACTACTTCGAAGAAATACATTTCAAGCACAGGCATAAAGTATCAGGTGAAATGAAGTTCAGGCTTCTCAGTCTGAGATAAGCAATATGTACGAAGAATTCCAATTTCTAAAGAGGAACACATCCATATCACCACCTCTGCCTGTTATAAAGACTATTCCTCCCCCCCAAAGGGGATTCAGGGCCTGCGTGCTTGAGGGCTGCCAATTTTGATTGGATGTATTTCTGGAAGTTTCATCATATGACAATCTTTAAATCCTGGAGACGCCAGGACAATCATAAAATCATAGAATATTAGAGTTGGAAAGGAGCTCAACTAATCCAACCCCCTGCTCAAAGCAGGACTAACCACAGCTAAATCATCCCAGCCAGGGCTTTGTCAAGCCACAGATGAAAAACCTCTCAAGATGGAGATTCCACCACCTCCCTAGGTAACCCATTCCAGTGCATCACCACCCTCCTAGTGAAAAACTTTTTCCTAATATCCAACCTAGACCTCCCCCACTGAAACTTGAGACCATTGCTCCTTATTCTGTCATCTATTACCGTCAAGAACAGCCTAACTCCATCCTCCCTGGATCCCCCTTTCAGGTAGTTAAAGGATGCTATCAAACCCCACCTCATTCTTCTCTTTTGCAGACTAAGCAAGCCTAGTTCCCTCAGCCTCTCCTCATAAGTCTTGCACTTCAGACCCGTAATCATTTTCATTGCCCTCTGCTGGACTCTCTCCAACTTGTCCACATCTTTTTTTGTAGTGAGGGGCCCAAAACTGAACACAATACCCCAAATGCGGCCTCACCAATGCCATTTAGAGGGGAATAATCACTTCCCTCGATCTGCTGGCAATGCTCCTACTAATGCAGCCCAATATGCTATTAGCCTTCTTTGCAATAAGGGCACACTTCTGACTCATATCCAGCTTCTTATTCACTGTAACTCCCTTTTCTGGAGAACTGCTGCCTAGCTCATCGGTCCCGTCTGTAGTTGTGTTTGGGTTTCTTCTGTCCTAAGTGCAGGACTCTGCACTTGTCCTTGTTGAACCTCATCAGATTTCTTTTGGCCCAATCCTGCAATTTGTCTAGGTCACTCTGTATCCTATCCCTACCTTCCAGGGTATCTACCACTCCCCCTAGCACTCTACCACTACCCTAGCACTCTACCCCCTAGCACTCTACCACTCCCATCTGCAAACTTGCTGAGGGTGCAATCTACCCCATCCCCCCGATTCTCCAGTCCTGGAGGGCTGGCAACCCTAATGCACTTACCTCCCAAAACTAACTCATATAGGGGCTTCTCATTTTTCTTATAAGAACTGAACCTTGGATTGGCAATACTGGTTATCTCCAATTTACACTAGTGTATCCGAGAGCAGGATCATGTCCAGAGGCTCTAATTTGTTTCAGATTAAAAGAGAATAGAATAGTTTAATTTAATAGAATTTAATAGTTTTTCAGGATACATGCCTGTTTTTATTTCTCCTGCCCTCTGCCTCATATTGAGTTGGCCTGAAGTCCTTGCAACTGACTTAAAAAATGGCTTATAAAAAAGTACGTTACATGGGCCTCTTGCTGCTTTTTGATCTTGCACTGGTGATCCTAAAAGTCAGAAATCATAGGGAGTAAGGGGAGGGAGAAGTTGTGTTTTTAAATTTTATTAAGGTCTTCCCTATTGCTGCCTATTTCCCTCTTACTAACCACATATGGGCAGCAAGAAGCTAGATGTAATACTGCACTAAGGTACCAGGTAACTTCAGGGACCTGACTGACACCAACTAACACCTTAGAAGTACAACTGCATGTAGTTCTATAGCTTGCATGTATCATGACAGAACCAGAAGTCACCTATAGTGAGAATTTTGAACCAACCTGGAGAGAGACTTCTGCTCTTGTGGCTGGGGAGCTTAGAAGGCATTATATTAGCCCTCCAAAGCAGACATGGTGATGGCAAGCCTCGGTTTTGGCTTTCACCTCCACAGAGATCAGACCACACTGGTCATGGAGAAGGCCAGCAAAGAAGATTTAAAAGGCTCAGTCAAAGCCCTTGATGCCTTTCTTTAGACATACGCTACACTGATTTAGGTTAGCACCATATAAACCCTATTGCAGTTCAATACACGGCTCAGGATAAAGTATCTGGCCCCATGGGGTGGTACAGAACCCGACCACTACACTTGTGCCAGCTCCCGCCAGGGGTAGATGGAGGGTGCGGGGGAGAAAACAAGGGGCTCAGGCTCTGCTCTTTCTCCCTTTCTAAACATTTTGAGAGTCTAGGTCCAGTGGCACAACGACTGGGACTGTGCAAGTTGTTCAAAGAAAGAAATTATTGTAGTTGTGCAAAGAGACAAGGTGGACAAGGTAATATCTTTTATTGAACCTACTTCTGTTGGTGAGAAAGAGAAGCTTTCAAGCCACACAGAGCTCTTCTTCAGGTCTGGGGAAGGTACTCCCAACATCACAGCAAAAGGCAAGATGGAACAGATTGTTTAGCATAAGTAGTTTGCACACAGTAAGAGATCATTCAAGGTAGAGTGGCTTGTTAACGCTCTCACCAACAGAAACTGGTCTAATAAAAGATATTACCTTACCCACCTTATCTCTCTAATAACCTGGCACCAACATGGCTACAGCTACACTGTAGTTGTGCAGGACAGATTTAATAAGATACTATTAAGAGCTGCATACAGAGATAAACACAAGCAGCAATTTGCAGTGCACAACAACCAGAAGTTCTGTTCATCCCAGGAATAATGCTACATATTCTTGAGCAGTGTCTATTGGCACCTTACAAAGCATTCCAGTGACAGAACTAAGATGTACTAAAAAAGACATGTATGATATGATTATCTTACTCATTCTGTGTTTGCACAGCACCTAATTCAACGGTGTCCTGGTCCATGACATTGTGAAGGTGGCTTAAAACTAGATAACAATTCCTGCAGGATTTTGAATATTACGGCAGCATAGCTAATGCTTTGTAAATAGAGATTTCTACAGGATTCTGCAAAACATGAAAGTCTTCCCTAGAGGATTCTTCAGCAATTGTCTCGCTCTCTCTTTTTTTAAAGCTTTCTTCATTGTACACCCACAAGAGCTGAGTAAATAATTCATAGTTAATCATTTACATGAAAATTTTAGCCTCTCTCTGTGAAGCTTACGGCTTAAGTTTATTCAGCATTCAAGAGTATTCACTGAATTCTTTGTTTTGCGAACAGTTATAAGAGCAATTAAGTTGGAATATTTGAAATTTGAGCTCTCTCTATCGGATTTGATTGGACACTGGCTCACATGATGTTTCTGTTCCCTGATTGGATGTGTAACTCTTAGTAGTAGGTTTCTAGTCCGAATGATCATGATCGTACATCGTTTTCCCACGAACATTGAATATTTGTTTAAAGTTCACTCTTTCTGCAAATATTTTGGCCAGTAAATCACTCTGCTAGAACCTTTGCAGAAGCACAGACTTAGGCTTTGTCTTCACTGACACAAAGGTGGTATTTTTACAGCAAGATAATTAGAGCGGGATAGTTGTCTCCCAAGTGCAGACAAGGTACTGGTAGTGTTTCCCGTGAGGTAAAGCAGTAGTCTGTCAAAGTGCACAACAGAATTTTTAGTGTGTGGTAGCAGGGTCCACATGTCCTGTTAGCATGTGGCAGGCTAGTGCACTATAGCTTTACTTGCCGGCTTGCCACACATTAAGTCTTTGTGTAGAAAGGCTGTCATAAAAGGATAAAGCCATGATCTATCATCCAGTCTGAGTAAGAGGCAGCATGTTACCCTGACTGGAGCAGTCTGAAGGGGGAGATTGTGACTCGGGCAATTACCCTCCCTGTCTCCCTGCTGCTCTGGGGAAGGAGTAAACTGTGACAGATCTGTATTCTGCCCAATGCACGAGCATAACTATATCACCAGGTCTATTGTGGGGGATGGAGCCAAGGCTCCATACCCTCCGGCTCACTTGCTTGGAGAGGGGATGTAATGACTGCGGGGCTTGCTTCTTCTCCCATGCTGCTGGCCTGAAGACATAAAGGGACATCGTGTTCCCCCTTATGCCCCTGCAATGTGGTGCTAGCAGGGCTGAATTTGGCCCACAGTAAATTTCTGTGTTTATTCCAAAGAGCAACATCTGAGATATTTACCCAGCTCTAACACACACACACACACACTCTCTCTCTCTCTCTCTCTCTCAAAAATATGCCTCACAGCCTTCAACTAATATTATGTCACACCTCACAGGTGATCAGGCAGCGAGGGAGTTAAGGGAGCATAGAAAAGCCAGAATTAATCATCACAGTTTTTGCTTAGTGTCACTTTTTATAGCAGAATCATGCCAGAAAAGTGGATAGAGACTTAATATATTAAGCGTCATCCCCTAAACAAAATTAAAAATTATTTTGTAAAAATCAATGCAGGTATATGAATGCTTGCTAATGTGTCAAATGACTACAGCAATTTCATGGTCTGAGCTTCCAATGGTTCTGTGACATTGCCACTAATTTTTCTTATTAATAAAAATTACTTTTCCATTCCATCACACCTATTTCTGGAGGTATGTGCTGAGGAACTGCTGTACAGTAACTCAAATTAGATACAGCATGTCCCTGCTTAATTTACTTCATGCTGTTAATTACCCTTCTGGAGAAATTTTAATAATGCCACATTTAATAATCTTTATCTGTCTTTGTATAGTATAGGCGCATGCACGCACGCACGCACACACGCACACACAGTGAAACTCAGTGTTTTGGCACCTGACTGACTACAGCAAACTAAGAGTTTCAGTTAAGATGTTGGTAGATTTATGCTATATATAGCACAAACATTGACTGGTTTTCCAGTCACCAACAGTAGAATATTGCTGAGGAAGTTCCCTAGATTATGCTTTAATGCCCGAAGTCACAAATGCTAAGGGAAATACAGTGCCATCTCAGGAATTATTTTTCCTCAAAGTCAAGGTTTTCATTGCTCTTTGCTTTTTCAAAACAAAGGGATCAGTCATGCAAAATCATCACCTATAATCCTTAGTACTGTGAGTCTTCTGATTGGCTTCAATGGGGTTGCTCAGTGTGGTAAGCAGTAGGGCTCTGATTCATCATGGTACCTATGCCCATGAGTAACTTTAAGTGGATTTAAAATTACATATTTAAAATTATATGAATGTTTAAGTACAATGCTGAATCAGGGAATATGCTGGTAATGTGTTTACAGATTGGGCCCCTAATTGGTATTAAACTTTTGAGGTTCTTTTATTTCCACAGCGAGCTCTCTGGGTACAAGGTAAATTCTCATTCAAACAACTTCTGCAGTAGTCTACACTCTCCACACTCTAGAATGTATCCCAGACCACTTTTCTTCAGCCATCCAGTCATGTCCAATATAATCTGTTTCTTTCCCCCTTTCCCCCACATGTGCTATAGATTAGTCACACTGGTTGGGCAATAGCTTTTGCTATTTTCTGTCACAATACAAGACTTTAACAGGTAGGAATGCTTAAAATAAACTTATCACTCACAACCCACACATTTTATATGGAGGTGATATACATTCATGTCCTTAAAGACTTCAGTCTTACCAGGATAGGGATCGTCTTGTCTTTTTTTCTTTTAAACATATTTCATCAATCATAAAGATGAGGAACAGACAGTAGTATATTAAGTATTGAAGAGAAAAGTGCACAAGATGCCAATAAGGAAGCAGTAGGGAGGATTGGAATAGATTCCTTTATTTTGCAAATATCACAGATTTCTTGTAGTGTTAACCCATCTGATTTCCTTCTGAAAACACTCTGTTCTCAAGAGCTCTATCTAGTGTATTTAATTATACACTGGCTTTAAGTTACCCAACAAAAAATAAATGAATATTGTTTAAGTGTCAACAACGTGCCTGGTGCTGGACAAAATACAGATAACCAGACAATCTCTTCCCCTGGCAAACATACATTGTAGCAGTCATTCAATACAAAGTCAATACACCTTCAGAAAAATAAAAGCAATTTATCTAAAGTTTATTGTCAAAGTCTAATTAAGCAACCATAATAAATTGATTACAGAATATGACATCAAGAAGTAACCTGAAATAAAATCTTTCACCTCGTACAGAGTAGAGAAGTTAAATATCACAATACTTGAGTGAAATCTCAGTAAGCCACACCACCAC
The DNA here is from genome assembly GCF_026122565.2 of Emydura macquarii macquarii. Taxonomy (NCBI): domain Eukaryota; kingdom Metazoa; phylum Chordata; order Testudines; family Chelidae; genus Emydura; species Emydura macquarii. The sequence continues at coordinate 7,802,917 of NW_027133034.1, read as the reverse complement.
TTAGAATTATGAGCTATCGCATATGTCTTCTGCTTTATATTATGACTTGCTGTGGACTGTGGGAATTTTTACATCCTGATCAGAGTTAGCAGGAGAAAGAGCTAGTGCTTCTTTATTACTAAATTGAATCTAATAGCTTTGATTATTACACTTCTAGTCGAAAGTTTGGTTTACCACAAATTCCATTTTCTCCCGTATGTGGGGTGGCACAGTTCCCTTTTAGTTCCTTTATGATTACAGGTCTCTAGCATACATGAAATGAATCTTTATTCAGATACTTCCTCCTCCTTTAAAGGAATGTGCTTTGGTTCTATTTTTGTTTATCCATGTATTGTTTGTAACCTATTTAGATTAAATTCAGTTCAGTTCCACATTTGATGATGACCAGTTTTGTTCTTGATTTTGACTGTTGTAGTGCCCTTTCTGCTCTTCATGCAGCTCAAATGGAATTTAACTGGTTGATTGCCTACAGAACACCACCACACTAAACAGTCTGTCCTAAAGGGCTTTTTTCCACTTGTAGACCTTCTTTGATTGGTCTATTCAAACATTCTACTTGTCCATTTGCATATGAGTAATAAAGAAAGGTTCACTTATGGGTTACACCATTCATAGTCAAGTAGTTCTACAACTCCATGGATGTCAGTACTACTTTATTATTGTTACCAGTGTTTCAACAAGCCTTCTTTTGACCACATTCACTGTTTATGCAGCAAATTTTATGATGATTTCCATGCTAGCAGAAGATGAAACCATTGTCTTGTGTATCTTAGAATACCAATCCGCTAAAATTAGTGCACATCTTTTAGGGACTGACTAACTGTCTGATGGCCCCATTATGTCAAAAATCACCTTTTCACTCAAAATGGAAATCCTACAAATTTAATGTAAGTGATGCAGATGCTTTTTTAGAAGCTTTTTCACCTAATGAAGAAAGTAATTTCAAATTTCATTATCTTATTTGTTTGTCCACATGCTGCCACTAGATTTCCTTTGTAGGTGCAGCTTGAGGAAAGACATACTGATACGTACAGACCTTCTGTATAATTTGAATGAAAGAAAATTGCAGGGATTTTTATGTGACATTTCCTCAGTACTTCCACATACACCAGGGTTAAAAGTTTGGCCCCCTGAAGCCAAAGGGAAAACTAGCGCTGATTACAGTACAGCCACATGGCCAGAAGGTCCACTGAGCATGTCAAAGAGTGACTGCGAATCTCTGTAGATGTTTCCTTTATAGCTGGGGATGCTATGTTAGACATCACTCAGGTAACTCTTAGATAGCCCATGTCTGAACTAGGGATGTGATTCCCGTGCTCACATACACATACTTGCACTAGCTCTCGTCAAGCTAGCATGAGCATATACAGCAGCGTAGCTATGCCATGGCCCCTACCCACTCTGTATTCAAGGAGTCAGGGACTGTGACACAGATACTCCAGATGAGAATTCCTTTATGCCAGGGGACAACTTCGCTAGGCATCTGCAGCCACGTTGTGGTCTCTATGTGCAATAACCCATTTAAAGAGTCTGGTCCACTGCCTTTACAGCTTTCATAACCTATTTCAGAAATGAAGAGCCCTCGTAAGTAGAGAGAAACACCGCCATAACTTCCAAGATTTGTAATGCTTGATTTTAACAATAGGTGTTTTCTGGAGAGCAGGGTTAAATGGAAAAACATTCAGCCAACATAATTCATAAAGATTCTAAACAGAATTGTACAAAACACTCACAGCAGAAACATATGAAAATCATCTTTACAAGCTAGTCGCAAAGTTCACAAAATGTACAAGAGAAACTGAGCTGATCCATGATTACATATTGAAGTAATGCACATGTAATTGTTTCCCAGGAGCTCAACAGGAAGCCAGGTGAAACTCAGCATCAGCAGATCTGACACTCAAGTATCAGGTATGAGAAAGAAAATCCACATGGATGCAAATGAGAGAAAATATTTGCACCAAATTCTAACAGGTGAAGCTTCTAAATTATGCCCAACTCAATTCGAATCCCACTAATACTTTCATTTCAACATCATTTACATTTATTTTGCAATTATGGTCTTGCTGTAATGCCTGGGAGTCAGGCAGGTTAAAGGGCAGTCCAGATCAGTGGTCAGAGTTCATGCAAGAACTCTGATTGCCGGGAGATTCAATCCAAGGGGAAAGGTACAACAAGGCAGCAGGGTCGGATGACACAGAAAGGCAAGGTCAGATGATGCAGCTGGACGCAGTTAGACAAAGACAGCAAAGCATGTCTAAGTACCAACTAGTGGGCAACTTTTGCTCAGACAGGGCCAGAAAGGAAGCAGGAAGAGTATATGCAGCCACTAACCAATCAGGGTCAAGATCATGTGGCTAATCTGGGAGCAGATCACGGAACCCTGGAAGCTGGCCTACTCACATCTGTGAATTCCCTGTTAATCCAATGCATCAGTGTGGTGCAACAGCTAAGCCTGCTTTTTGAAAACCCAGTAGGCCTAGGTTTGAGACCAGGGTCCTGACAATTGCGGTCACAGGCAATATGTAATTCACATGTCTTTCCTTTTCAGTTAGCCAGCTATTGCATATAACAATGGCTCTGCAAATACACTTATATATAAGTGACCATGGTAATAGAGAATTAAATGATTCCAACAGAAAATCCCTGGTTGAGGCTTTATGTGAGGAAATCTCCAGAGGCAAAAGTCAGGAAGAGTGTTAGCAGTAAAAGATAGTAGGAAGGAGCACAGCTCTCCCATCTCTCACGGGCTTGGAAGCAGCTCTCTTTACAACTCCCCTGCAGATATTTGGGAAGCCTCCAGAGGCCAGGGGAATCCACAGCTGCTCTGACTTCTGGTTGGGTACCATCCCCTATTCCCCACAAAAAAAATCCTCTGCTTCCTCGTAGCATGGCTCTAATGAAACTGTGCTACCAGGGATAATCGTGGCCAAAGCAGCTTCAATATCTTTTTGGTGGTGGAGGAAGGGAGGCAGGGGCAACATAGAAAATATAGTACAATCCTAGCCCAATGCACTTCTGTCCCAGCCCACTCTGTTTCCACTTCCTTCCTATGTGAAGACCTTGGAAACACAGATCACCCTCTGGGGGATACAAAGGAAAGGGTATGATGCCATGTCAGAGTCACCCCTATGCACAAATCTAGCCAAGCTGAGAATGACCCCCATCCATTGAGAATAAAATGCACAATATTAGATCTGAGTCAAAATATATTCAAACAACCACAAACAAACACTAAACACAGCAGAACCAACTCCCAAGAACTCTGCTCAGGCTGAGGTAATTGAGTTTAATTAATTGATTATTAAAGTAAGTTTAGTACTTAAGGTAGTTGTTTTTACAAACTACCTAACTCAAAAAAGAAGGTGCTAAATCCTGCTCACTTTCCTCACACACATTCCTGTAGTGAATCAGCAAGATCAGCACTCGGTGCCGGGACAGTCTGAACCAAGGTAACTAGATTGAAAGTTTTTACTCTGAACTGAGAGAACTTTCTCTGTAAATTGATTGTTTACTCTTTGGGAGACAAAAATCATTGTTAAATCATGGGTATCCAATCAGCTTACACCACATGGGACAATTCTCCCATTTACAGGGATTCCCTTCCATCTGCCAATTAAAACTGCAGATTCCGTGGCATGACAAGAGAGTCTCATACAAGTGTTTATCAATTTCATTTTGCACAACCAACTAAAATACACAGAGAATGTTTTCTTTTTGAAGAGGGAAAACTGGGGATGATGTTTCTAATGTTTTTGCCTTTTAATAACTGTGTGAATAATTTGGCATAGATGCTGAGAACGGCTTAAAGTATTTGTCTAATTTGTTTACCATCAAACTGAAATAAAAAGCTCTCAATGTTACACCCATTAACAAAATGCAAGTTATTCTTGTTCATTTACCAGAAGCATATGAGCATCTTGAAATATGTCTTGAGATATGTCAGTAATACTTACATAATAGAATAATATCCCCATCAGTTTAACATTCCAGTTACAGAGAAACAAAAGGCCAGGATTCTAGCTAGAAAACTATTTTGAACTATATCTAACAGTGAGCTGCGATTCACAGATCATAACTTGGCCCTATATGACAGCTGTGAAGTCACCTTTACCTAAAAAACAAACATAACTGCTTTAAACAGCTGTGTCCCCTTTTTGTTATAGAATCTTAAAATGAATTCTCTGGGATTACAATACCTTAATTTTGCATGCCCGTGTGAGTTTTCTAACTCTTTGGTTTTCAAAACGAGACTCCTAACTAGTTATAACTATTATTTTCTAGGGTTTTTATTTTGTTCATTTGTTTTGTTGGTTTTTTTACTGCACAGAAAAAGAGTGAGCTCATATTGTGAGTTTAAAAAAAAAAACACTTTAGTTTTACGTTAAATAATAAATTCATTTGCTCTTTTTATTTAAGAAGCATATGCATTTGAAACCCCTCTTGAAAGGATAGAAATGACAATATCAAATGGCATTCATTGAATACAAAATCAGCATGTTTGGCTTTTTTATTTCAGGTATTTGCAAACCATCTTTGCTTGGTATCTGAAAATATCTGATGAACATCACAAGTGAAAAAATGAGAGTTTATCGATTATTCATGAAGTATCTCATGCTGATTTTCAAGCTTTGATATTGATCACCCAAGTCACTAGTGAGTCAAATACACACATTTGGCATCAGATGTGCATAGTTAATTAAGGCCTTGACTACATGAAAAAGAAGTACCGATTTAACTAAATCAAGACTGATTTAGTTAAAATAAAAGTCAGCAAGGATTTGTCGTAAGCTAAAACTGATACAAAGCACTCAAACTGAGTTAACAACGTCCACACAAGGAACTTCCACCAATTAAAGTAAATCAGTTTCCAAATATGTTTTGTTAAAATCATTGCAACTTTTTCTCAGAGACAAAGCTTAAGCAATACAGACCAGTTTTGCAGCTTCACAAATACAGGAACAAACATAAGTCCTAATACTGCAAAATATTCTCTGATCTCTTTTCCAGTATTGAAGCTGCTCTATTCCAGAAAGATGAATAATGGAGGCTTTTTCCTATGCACGTTAGATATAGCAAAAAGGAATTCTTAAATTATTCCACACATCTTTCTTCTTTGATATTATTCTGGCCTAGGCTTATTTGATTTCCTGATGAGTGGATATGTTAGTTGTTTTGGGGGACAATTTTGTTTATTTGGGGGGCAGAGGGTTGCACTCTACATTTCTCTTCATGCATTTTGGATAGGCAACTTTACAAGTAGTATTTTCACAACATCTGAAACAATGTATTTTTGAATTGTAGCTTCTATATATCTACAATGGAAAATGTGTCACTTTTGGTTTAAATGTATTTCCACTTCACTGAATTGATTCCGGGGTCTAAATTATATAACAGATAATGATTTCACATCCTTAGTTTCTTCTCCACTTCTTTTACCTCTCTCAATGATCTCCTTGAGGGTTAAATATTTCACCATTAGAAGCAGTTCTCAGTTCTTAGAATTATTTGTCTTTTCAGCTGTTTGATCATGGCTCATTTGATCTGCTATATTACCAAAATTAGAGAGAGAAATTAATTTGCATAACAGGGTTACATACCTGTCAATCAGTTCTCTGGGGCTTTGCGGTCTTTGATGGAGATGGTAATGTTCAGCCACAACATTTATTATCAGATCGATGTATTCATCAAATGCAAAAATTTCCTGGTCTGTTGAATCAGAATCCACTATGGCAGGTAAGTTATAAATATCTTTCGTCCTTTGGGTCCCAAGCAATGAAGAAGTGTTTTCTTTCATCCTGCAGAAAAATCAGCACTGTCAATAGCCTGGAAGTAAATCAGAAAACATTATTTCCATTGGTGCAATGGTAGAGTTGGCGCTCCAGAAATGTGGTAGGAGAATGGCAGATGATAGCTAGATCATATTTTAGTCTAATGACTCCCAAAGTGACAAAGAGAGAAGAGATCCTCATTACCAAATATGTTGTATTTAGACTTAAATAAGAAAGTAGAAAGCAGCAGTGGAATGGATTCTTTATTCCAACACATCCAGAGAATATATTTTCTTTTTTAATAGAGTTGGGCAAACTTTTTTCTGTGAAAAATGAAGATTCAGCAATATTGAAACATTGAGCAAATGCATGTCAATTTTGCCAAACCGTTTCAGCCAAAAACAAAAACTCTAGTGACACTATCTTAGTGAAAAAGTTTTTTCTAATATCCAGCCTAGACCTCCCCCACTACAGCTTGAGACCATTGCTCCTTATTCGGTCATCTGCCACCATTGATAACAGCCTAGCTCCATCCTTTTTGGAACCCCACCCTCCTTCAGGTAGTTGAGGGCGGTTATCAAATCCCCTTTCACTCTCCTCTTTTGCAGACTAAACAAGCCTAGCTCCCTCAGCCTCTCCTCATAAGTCTTGTGCTCCAGCCCCCTAATCATTTTCATTGCCCTCTGCTGGACTCCCTCCAATTTGTTCACATTCTTTCTGTAGTGAGGGGCCCAAAACTGGATACAATACTCCAAATGTGGCCTCACCAGGGCCGAATAGAGAGGAAAACAGGTTTACTTACCAGTAACTGTTGTTCTTCGAGATCTGTTGCTCATATCCATTCCAATATATGTGTGTGTGCACCCCATGCACAGATTCCCAGAACTTTTTTCCCTTAGCTGTCACCATAGGGTCGGCTCAGGCGCCCCCTGGAGCTCAGGCGCTCATGCCACGGTACATAGGGCGCCGCCGACCCTGCGGCCCCTCAGTCCCTTCTTTCTGCCAACTCCAACAGTGGGGATGGAGGGTGGGTGTGGAATGGATAAGAGCAACACATCTCGAAGAACAACAGTTACTGGTAAGTAACCCTGTTTTCTCTCTTCGAGTGATTGCTCATATCCATTCCAGTATAGGTGATTAAATAGCCATACCTTGGAGATGGATAGGAGTCAATGGTGAGTTGCTCTCATCAGCATGGCTCTGCCGAATTCCGCGTCCTCCCTCACCTGCTGTACAATGGCATAGTGGGACGTGAAGGTGTGGACCGACGACCAGGTCACTGCTCTGCAGATGTCCTGCAGGGGCACTCCTCCCAGGAAGGCCGCAGATGAGGCCTAGGCTCTGGTTGAGTGCACTGTCACAGCTCCTGGAAGCGGCACCTTCACCCACTCATAGCAGGTTTTAATACAGATGGTGATCCAGTTGGAGATGTGCTGGGTGGAGACAGGTGAGCCCTTCATCCAGTACACCACTGCCATGAACAGCTGCGTTGACTTCCAGAATGGCTTGGTCCGCTCGATGTAGAAGGCCAAGGCTCGTCTGACGTCCAGCGAGTGCCATCTTCGCTCCTCCTCCGAACCGTGTGGTTTGGGAAAGAACACGGGGAGGAAGATATTCTGGTTATAATGAAACTGAGACACCACCTTAGGCAGGAAGGCTGGGTGGGGCCTCAGTTGGACCTTATCTTTATAAAAAAAGGTGTAAGGGGGCTCCGAGGTTAAATCTCTGAGTTCGGAGACCCTCCTAGCCGATGTAATGGCCACCAGGAAGGCTACCTTCCAAGAGAGGACGAGCAGAGGGCATGTGGCCATGGGCTCAAAGGGGGGTCCTGTTAACATGGTAAGGACCAGGTTTAGATCCCAGGGAGGCACCGAGTCACGGACCTGGGGATACAGCCTCTCCACCCCCTTGAGGAACCTGACTGACATGGGGTGGGAGAACAGGGTACGCTGGTGAAAAGCCAAGATAGCTGCCAGGTGCACCTTTATGGAAGCCAGTGCTAAACCTTGGAGCTTCAGGTGGACCAAGTACTCCAAGATCGCCTGTATGGATGAACCGGACAGTGGGATACCCCAGGACTCCGCCCAACAGGTAAAACGCTTCCACTTGGCTCGGTACACAACCTGAGTGGAAGGTTTTCTGCTGCCCAGCAGGATCTGTTGGACCTGCGTCGAGCAGGCTCTCTCCCTCCGTCAGCCACAGAGTCTCCATGCCATCAGGTGGAGGGAGTCCAGGTCCGGGTGCAGCAGGCGCCCCTGGTCCTGTGAGAGCAGGTCGTGACGTCTCGGGAGCGAAATAGGCACATCGATGGAGAGGTCGAGCAGCATAGTGTACCAGTGCTGCCGCGGCCAGGCTGATGCAATCAATATCATGTCCGCCCTATCCCTCTTTATTTTCAAAAGTACCGTGGGCAGGAGCGGAATGGGGGGGAACACATAGTGAAGAGGCCCCTTCCAGTCTATGAGGAACGCGTTGGAGAGGGAGCCCGGCTTGTGACCCCAGAGCGAGCAGAACCTCGGGCACTTCCTGTTCCAGGACGACGTGAACAGGTCCAGTTGCGGTCCGCCTCGTTGTTCTGGACCCCCGGAAGGTGAGAGGCAGACATGTGAAAATCGTGCCTCACTGCAAGGTCCCAAAGGAGAGTGGCCTCCTGGCAAAGAGCCGAGGAACGCGCTCCCCCGTGTCTGTTTATGTAAAACATGGCCGCCGTATTGTCCGTAAGGACCTGGACCATCCTGCTCCTCAGAAATTTGATGAATACCTTGCAGGCCAAGTGGACTGCCCTGAGCTCTCTGACATTTATATGGAGAGCCCTCTCGCCTGGTGACCATAGCCCTTGGGTGCTCAGATCCTTGCTGATATGGGCCCCCCAACCCTCATCTGAGGCGTCAGGGTCACTGAGGGGGTCAAGTCTCTGAAGGGAACGTCCCTCAGAACCTCCCTGGGGTCCCTCCACCAGTCCAGGGAAGATAGTACCTGGGCGGGAACTGTGACCACCTTGTTCAGTTGATGTCTGGCTGGTGCATAGACTGAGGCCACCCACCCTTGGAGAGGCCTGAGTTTAAGGCGAGCCAGCCTCACCACATAAGAACACGTCGCCATATGTCCCAATAGCTGAAGGCAGTGCCTGGCTGTCATCGTGGGGGACTTGTACAGATCGTTGATTATGGCGGCCATTGTCTCGAACTGAGTCTGAGGGAGGAAAGTTCTGGCCTGAGTGGCATCCAATGTGGCCCCTATGAACTCTGTGCGCTGCACCGAGGTAAGAGTAGACTTCTGCTTGTTGATGAGCAGCCCCAGTCTGGTGCACGTGGTGCAGGTAAGAGCCAGGCTGTTCCTCGCGTGGGCCCTGGACTTGCCCCGGATCAGCCAATTGTCCAGGTAGGGGAATATCTGAACCCCTCTGCGTGATATGGAAATACGCGTCCTTCAGGTCAAGGGCGGTATACCAGTCTCCTGGATCTAGGGCAGGAATAATGGACGCTAGGGAAACCATACGAAACTTGGTGCGCCTGACAAATTTGTTCAGATGTCTGAGGTCCAGAATTGGCCTCAGGCCCCTCTTGGCCTTGGGGATTAGGAAGTACCTTGAGTAGAACCCCCTTCCTCATTCCTGTGGAGGAACCTCCTCTACCACACTGAGCGTGAGGAGGGTGTTGACCTCCTGTATGAGGAGTTGGTTGTGAGAGGGGTCCCTGAAGAGGGACTGGGTAGGGGAAGAGTTGGGGGGGAAGGCCGTAAGTTGTAAGGCATAGCCCCTGAGGACTATGCCAAGGACCCATTGGTCTGTGGTAATGACTTCCCATTCGGCATAGTAAGGCCGAAGCCTGTGGGAAAATAACTTGGAGCGATCCAGTGGAAACGGAGGAGTGCCACCCTCGTGCACCCCGTCAAAACCTTTTATTGATATTGTTGTGGCCCTCCTATGGACAGGTCGGTGAGGGTGCTAGTTGGGCCACTGCGGAGTGAACAGAGGCAGTCCCCTGACCCATCTGTGTCCCCCATTGCCCCCAATATGGCCATTGCCAGGGCCCTTGGGGCCATGCGGGTGCCTGCAGTGGAACCTGCTGGGTCGATTCCAGGCAACCCCCCTTGGAGCCTGAGCCGCTTGACCTATGCTTATGGGTGGAATGGGAGCGGCTCCGGGACGATGAAGATCTCCGATGCCAGCATCTGCGGGGCCGGCAAGGAGAGGGGCTGCTGGAGGAGCTGTAGCTGGAACGGCCCCTCCGCCTGGAAGACTTGTGGCGACACTTCCCAGATCTCGAACGGGAGCAGTGACGCCTGTGTCATCGCGACCCTGACCTAGAACGCGACCTGTCAAGTGATGCCAAGACTCTCGGTGCTGAGATGGTCAGTGCCGAGGGAGCCGGTGCCGAGATGGTCGGTGCCGAGGGAGGCGGCGTTGGGGAACGTCGAGCCGGGCTCCGCACCGGGGTACCGGAGCCCAAACTATGGTCCCCGCTCGAGGCGGAACTATAGCGCCTTCGCCTTGAGCGCTTGTCCCTCGACCGCCCTCGGTGCCGTGGTGCAGAGGGGCTCGACGACTCGGGGTCAGAGCTGGGAGGGGAGCCCACACTCTCAACCCTCCTCAACCGTCTGGGGGGGAGACCTCGACTCCCGTCTCTTCCACCCACCGGGGCAGTCCCGGAAACCTCGGCCGAGGGGGGGACGGAGACGTAGGCAGGGCCATGAGGGCGCGTGCCGCCGCGAAAGCCTCTGGTATTGACGGCCCTTGCAGAGGCGCTCCCCCACCCCCAGGAGTCGGGGGAGGCTCTCTGCGAGGAGATGCCAGTGCCGGAGTACTCTCCACGGCATGTGGCTGGGGCATCTCCTTCTGCACTCCCCGCTTTCCCGGCAGCAGCGGGGGGTTCATAGGGGCAGCTTCCAGCCGTTTCTTCTTTTTCGGTGCCGGCGCCGGCGGAGCGCTCTGCACCGATGACAGACTCGGTGCTGCTGGAGAGCGCGACGGCTCAGAGTCTGGGCGAAGCGCGGACTCCAACAGGATTGCTTCTAGTCTAGTGTCCCTCTCCTTCTGGGTCCTTGGCTTGACGGACCTACATATCTTGCATTTATCTTTTCTGTGTTGCTCCCCGAGGCATCGGAGGCAACGATCGTTAGGGTCACTCACTGGGAAGGATTTTGCACACACAGTGCAGGCTTTAAAGCCAATGGAGCCAGGCATGGCTCAGCTCTAGCCCCTAAGGGCACTAACTCCTACAACTTAACTATGTACTAATCACTATACTAAAATAACAATGAACAAGAACTCAACAACAAATCTATAGCACTAAGGGAAGCTACTTGCCGTATACAAGAGGCAGACGTTCCAGCAACCGTCACAGGCGGAAAGAAGGAACTGAGGGGCCGCAGGGTCGGCGGCACCCTATGTACCGTGGCATGAGCGCGGTACTCCAGGGGGCGCCTGAGCTGAACCTACGGTGATAGCTAAGGGAAAAAAGTTCCGGGAATCTGTGCACGGGGCGCAAACACACCTATACTGGAATGGATATGAGCAATCACTCGAAGAGAGAATAATCACTTCCTTCAACCTGCTGGCAATGCTCCTACTAATGCAGCCCAATATGCTATTAGCCTTCGTGGCAATAAGGGCACACTGTTGACTCATATCCAGCTTCTTTCCACAGTAACCCTCAGGTCCTTTTCTGCAGAACTACTGCTTAGTTAGTTGGTCCACAGTGCGTAGCAGTGCATTCTTCCGTCCTAAGTGCAAGACTCTGCACTTGTCCTTGTTGAACCTCATCAGATTTCTTTTGGCCCAATTTGTCTAGGTCACTCTGTGTCCTATCCCTACCCACCAGTGCATTTACCACTCCCACTAGCTTAGTGTCATCCACAAAGTTGCTGAGGGTGCAATCCACCCCACCATCCAGATCATTTGTTGAACAGGATCGATCTCTGGGGCACTCTGCTTCATACCAGCTGCCAACTAGACATCGAGCTGTTGATTACTACCCACTGAGCCCGATCATCTAGCCAACTTTCTATCCACCTTATAGTCCATTCATCCTACCAATTCATCCAACCAATTCATACTTCTTTAACTTGCTGGCAAGAATGCTATGGGAGATCCTATCAAAAGCTTTGCTAAAGTCAACGTATATCATGTCCAAAGCTTTCCCCACTTCCACAGAGCCAGTCATCTCATCACAGAAGGCAATCAGGTTCGTCAGGCATGACTTGCCCTTGGTGAATCCATGCTGACTGTTCCTGATCACCGTCCTCTCCTCCAAGTGCTTCAAAATGAATTCCTTGAGGACCTGCTCCATGATTTTTCCAAGGACTGAGGTGACGCTAACTGGTCTGTATTTCCCTGGATCATCCTCCTTCCCTTTTTTAAAGACAGGCATGATGTGTCTGTCTTTTTCCAGTCATCTGGGATCTTCTCCGATCGCCTCGAGTTTTCAAAGATAATGGCCAATGGCTCTGCAATCACATCAGCCAACTCCCTCAGCACTCTTGGATGCATTGCATCCGACCTCAGGGACTTGTGCATGTCCAGCTTTTATAAATAGTCCTGAACCTGTTCTTTCACCACTGAGGGCTGCTCACCTCCTCCCCATACTATGCTGCCTAGTGCAGTAGTCTGGGAGCTAACTTGATCTGTGAAAACAGAGGCAAAAAAAGCATTGAGTACTTCAGCTTTTTCCACATCATCTGTCACTAGGTTGTCTCCCCTATTCAATAAGGAGCCTGCACTTTCTCTGACCTTCTTGTTGCTAACATACTTGTAGAACCCTTCTTGTTCCTCTTCACATCCCTTGCTAGCTGCAACTTCACTTGTGCTTTGGCCTTCCTGATTTCACCCCTGCATTCTCAAACAATATTTTTATACTCCTCCCCAGTCATGTGTCCAAGCTTCCACTTCTTGAAAGCTTCCTTTTTGTGTTTAAGCTCACCGAAGATTTTTCTGTTAAGCCATGCTGGTCACCTGCCATATTTGCTATTCTTTCTGCACATCGGGATGGTTTGCTCCTGCACCCTCAATAAGGTTTCTTTAAAATACAGCCAGCTCTCCTGGACTCCTTTCTCCCTCTGTTATTCATCCAGTTCTAGTTTTCACTCTTCTGTACTCCAGGGCTGTGTTTAACATCCCAAATCTTACAATGACATTTGCTCTTCACACTACTTGATTTACTTGGTACGAGATACAATTTCATATTAAATATTTGCCTCAACCAAGTTTTTATCTGGAGCAAGTTAATTTTTTAATATAAACTTTTATACCCAAGAAATTAGTAATAATTATAAATGGAAACACTGAAAAACTCCTTAACTACATTGTTGTTAACGTGCACTGCTGCAATACAGTACTTAAAATCTGTGGCAATCAGTACTTGACCAGAAAGATTAATAATGAGGTCTTTTTCTAACCTATATTCGATATAAATTAATTCTGATATTGATCTTGTATAAACTAGGTAACGTACTGACTGTTAAAAATACTGCAGGGTATAGGAAATTTATTAGAGAGGTATTCACCGGACTCACTATAAGTAAGGGTTTGGAAACATTTCTCATCTAAATCTGATTTCCAGAAGTTTATCACTCAAACACAAAAATGTGTTTCAAATAGAATCTTAATATGTAAGGACTTCGTTTAATCATGCTTTTTTTCTCCACTGCAGAAAATAAAGTTAATAGATATTGAGTAAAAGATTCATTTTGTATATACTTTTTTCTCTCTCTCACGCACACGCACACAGCTGCTTCAAGATTTTGTCTGCACCCATAACACAAAATAGTTTTGTTTCTTAAACTGATAGTTCTTAGAGAAATGTTTATTAAATTTAAAACAAAAGTTAAGGGGACATGGTCATTAAATTTAGGCTTTAAATTTAGCTTGCTGAAAAAAAAGTACTATAAGACCAAATAATTTTTTGTATGAGCAGTAATTGCTCCTGCATCTGTTTTAGAATTTAACAGTCTGATATCACTGTCTTACTGAGTTGTATTAATGTTTCTACTAAACCTATAGGCCATTTTTTTCTCAACTTTTTATATAAATTTCTATTCATATTTGTTAGTCTGGAAAAGACCACACAGAAACTTGCTAACCAAAGGCCTCTTTCCAGAACATAAAACACTAATGGGAGGGGGTAAGGCTTATTTAAAAGAACTGGATTCAAACAAGTTTTAATATTCTGATCTGGTGTTTAACGTAGAGAGGACTGAAATATTTGATTATTTTTTCACAACAATTTTAGTATAGGAAAATTTCAGAATTCTAAAATTTTTGATCTACTCCGTTCATCAAAAGGTGGATGTACTGTGTAGCCTGTCACATCAGCTGTGAAGGCTGTGGGAGCTTTATGGATGATAATGTGAGGAGCTCTTTGTCAAGGAAAGAAACAGCACATACCTCTTTCCGGCACATGACTGAATTCTGAGGTAGAAGGCATTTTTAGGCTGTGGGAGAGCAAGGGTCTGTTTATCCTGGGGATTTTTGCAACAAGATAACTACACTGGTGATAAGCTGCAATACTGCAAGTCAGTGCAGGCTACTCTGGTTTCAAATTGTAGTTAGCCATACTATGCAAATCACATTTTTACACCAGTGCAGCATAGCGTATCTACACAAGGGGGTTGCACTAGTGCAGCTGCATTTCTATTACTTACATTTTTTTTTCATTTCTCTTTCTATTTTGATGATTTGCCAATAAAAACCTGCATTTATTTGAGCCAGCCTGAAATGATATCATTGGAAACATGAAGACACTGGAAACTTTCAGTGAGACCTAGAAAGAGAATGAACTCTGACATTGGGATGGAGTCAGAACACAGTCATAAGATAATGGCCTGAGAACAAGGGTTCTCCTTTCCAAAACAATGACTTCTGTATGAAGGCCAGTGTGGTATAGGGACAGCCAAAATACCTGAAAGATGTGAGAGGCATGGTTAGATAGAGAAAGGGAAAACATCACACAAGATGAAACATCAACTAAAAATACAAATGTGTATGCAATAGAACCTCAATTCATCAAAGCATTTAAGCGTGTATTTAAATTTAAGCATTCACTTCAATGGGACTAAGCACATGCTTAGGTGCTGTGCTGAATAGAAATGGGATTATTCTCCTGCTTTAAATTAAGCACATATTTAAAAATGTTGTCAATTCATGGCCTATGCCATTCATTATGAAAAACAAGAATATCTTACTATTGTTTTACCCTTAAATCTGCTTCTCCTTCAAATCTCGTGGGTTCACTTCTGCTATTACAACGAAAACATCCTTAGCATTAGACAAAACAAAGAGAGCTTATATTTTTAAATAGCAGCATGACCTACAGTTTAGAAAATTATTGAATGAGGATTGTAATATTAGCACTATAGAGATCAACAATGGTTAATATGGCTAAAGGGATTAATGCTAGTATTTATTTTACTTGGCAGACACTGCATTTCTGGAAGTTCATATAAAGCATTTGTGCATAAACGGAAAATTTTTGAAAAATAAAGGTTTCTGCTAATAATATTTGTGATTTCAGAACATACTGCTGGTGACAAGCATTGAAAAATGACATCATCTTGACCCCGGCAATATGGGTGACAAATGTAAGAGGATTATAAACTATTTTCCATCATGCTTTAATGCTAGTGCCTAGCTTGTCAGAAATGATTGCCTTAAAAGCCAAGTAGCAAATATTAAAAAGTCTTAGTTGTTGGCAGATTTAACTTGTTAACCACGAAGAGCAACATTTGAATAAGTATCTTTAAATAATAGCATCTCCTTTCTCTGTCCTTTCACACAACCAGGAAACTACTGGTGTGAGAGCCAGCTCCTCTGTAGCAACTGTGTCCTGGAAAAAGCCTTCTTGTTTCGCTCTGACTCATCAACGCTATTTATACTCCTGCTTCTCTCTCCATTTTCTTCCTCCCTCTGATATTATCTCTCTTTAAAGTGTATTGAACTTCACAGAATATTTTTGTGTACAATTCGCATTTGGTTTGCATATAAGGCCTTGATCCTTCATGCACATGCTCAAATTGACTTCACTCTGGCTCCTCATGTGAGTAAACTTAAGCACATGTGTAAGTATTTACAGTGGCCCATGTTGTACTGTATCAGATATATCACTTCTCTGCACACAGGCTCAGAACAATGCTTGGTGAAGGACTTGCTCTACTTTGTAAAGTTCTTTAGGATCTATGGACGAAAAGCACTATAAAAGAACAAACTATCATCATCATTTTTCTCTGAGCATTTCAAGTTTTTTCACTAATCCAGCATCCCTAACCCCTTTTTCCTCAGAGCTACAGGATACAAACAGCAGCAGTGTTAAAGGGCTGTGTATTTAGATATAATGGCTTATAGCATTAATGTCATCCCTTAAACTACTACACCAAATGTCTAAAAACATTAAGACAATGACTAAAGAACAGTGCATTTTATGCATTTTAAAAACCCTCTTATTTATTTCCACTTTTATGAGGTGTTAGCAATAAAAATCAAACAGATATTTTAAAAATTCAGCAACAAGATCTTTACATTAAGGAACATTTTCTCCGAGAGAAAAGTAATGCTAATACATTTCTTCATTCCTACCTACCTAACCCCCAAAATAGTGGTTTATTTCCTAAAGCCACAGTTACTTTGCTAGCAAACGGTCACATTAGCTACATGACTAATTTTAATTTTCAATTAAAAGGCTGCCATGTAGACTGAATAGGATTGAAGTGAAGTTACACCATTTATGAGTTCTATCTAAGAGGACAGTCCTAGAAGATCTTACTCCTATAAGCAGTCCTTTCACATTTGAAAGGAATGAAACTCTTCCCGTCCGTAAGGACCACCCATGGAAGTAAGGGTTTGAAGGATCAGGCCAGGATCCAATACCAGGGCAAGCAAAGTACTTAAGTAGGTGACTAACTTTAAGCATGTGAGTAAGCCCATTGAATTCTATAGGACTATTCTCATGCTTAACATTAGGCATGTGTAAGAATCTTCCTGAATTGGGACCCAATACATGGGGGCAGACTCTCAGCTAGTTAAGGTAATTTACACCATTAAGGATATGTCCCATAGTCTGATCCTTCAACTCTTACTCATATAAGTAGTTTTAATAAAGCCTATGAGACCACTCCTTTGTTAAGGACAACTTGTGTGAGTAAGGATTTCAGGGGTAACTTCATAACATTTTTATAAAATTATACAAAGAACACAAATAGGAGAAATATGAAGAACACAACAAGAAATGCAGAGAGTATGTGTGTAACTTCACATTTCTACAGAGCCAGTGGAAACAGAGAATAAAGTTAAACTGGTATTGAACGAAAAAGAACAATGAAGAGTCACTTTAAACAGAAAATGTATTGTTCAGAATTCAATTTCAGGTGATGGCAATTTGAAAATAATTAATTTTCTCACCATTCCCGTTTGAAACTGATAAAGTGCTGCAGTTTTTCATCTTATTATTTTAAATAATTGATGATTGTTTACCAGAGTCAGCTTTCCTTTGATATTTGTCATTTTCTCTTTTAGAAAATATTTATAGTTTCCTAGCTAAATTGTTTTGTCATCTTGATCTCAGAAAAGTCAATGGTAAAACTCACATTAACTACAATGGGAGCAGGATGAACAGATTCAAACTTCTGAGACCTTTCAATCAGGAAAGCAGAGATTCTCAAGAGAAGGGCCTAAGCATAATTTTTTCGGGCCCAGTACAAACTTTGTACACAGGCCCCCTCACGTAATGGGGGTTGCAGCCTGGGCCGGGCCCCCAGATCTCCGTAAAGTGTACATCCCTTTCCCCCCTCCATGGGGGCTCTGCTCAAGAGGACTACTGTGCATATGACCACAGGACAGTCAACGCCACTTCATGAATGATGGACTGAGAGGGAGCTAATACACAGAGCTGGGCAGAAAACAAGAATTCCATTTCCTGAAAATTTGAGGTTTCACATTTTGTTTTCCTTTTGCCTTGGAATTACATGGTTCATAATTTTTCACAAATTAATGGAGTGATGGGACTTCAGCCTGGCTCTCCAACATCCCAGGTGAGTGCCCTAACCCATTTGGCTAATCAAGCAAGGTATATAGGGAAATATTTCATATTTATAGATGAGAATCAACTTGACTAGAAATTCCTTCCTGGAGCCGAGAAGCCTTCTTGATGAAAATTTCCAGAAAAAGTTTTGGTTTCAATAGATCTGCATTTTCAGATGAAAAAGTTTACCTGAAAAAATTCCTGACTAGCTCTAATCATAAATCTAAGAGTATCAACATGGACACCTGATCATTACCCATCATTAGGAGAAGACCATGGATCAAGGTTGCAATTGCCATTTCTGTACCATATCCATGTTTGTACAGGGGTCCTGGAGAACTTAGTCATTAAAATTTTGAGATAGTTGTCTTGCCATCTTCTCAATTTTCCTATGCAAAACGTATGCAATAGAATCTCTAATGATTTAATCCTAAATCTTGGGATCTCTGGTGTTTTCCTTATAGCCCCAGCTCCTTCAAATGTGTGATTCAGTGAGCATCTGAGTTTTCATTAAAATAAAAGTAAGTTTCTTGTCCAAGAAAAATTTGAATATATGACCTAAAGTTCACCTTAAAGAAATAAAACCAGAAGGCAACTAAAAAGAACATGATATTACTTAACTGCAATTGCATGAGTTTTTGGGGCCTGACTCATTTTTTTTAAATGCTTGAGAATACCAGTATTGAACTAGTATCTTAAATCTTTATAACACTTTTTTAAAAAAATGAAAATTGAGTATAAATATTTTTAAAAACGACAAACACAATCCTATAGTAAAGGAGTCAGGGGATAACTGTGTTCTTTTTTAGAACGAATGTGATTAATGACAATAAAAGCCCGAAGGAGGCCGGTGTCCAGACAGTCATTCACAATAGGTAAAATCAGTCTCTGAGTTGGATTTCTCGAACTCTGGAACACTGTGATGAATACAGCCTCTTAGAAGTATGAAAGAACAATCTGTTTCATTCTAGTGAAGTAAGTAACTTATTCGTTAAATAATCAGAATAAGTAATAATGAAAAACGTGACATCTTTGTTTCACTTTATTTGGTGGGAATATGACATTTATGAAGAAAATGACTTGCATTAATTCATGGTGTTTTAGATTGTAATGTGAAGCAGCATATCATGTGACCTTCGTGACCACTTCAGATGGCACATTAGAATTAATGTAAGAAGTCTGACTTGGACTGGATCTGTGTTGATGTTTACCATTCATATCCTTTTGTGTGAGCACATGTGCATGTGTCTCTATTGATTAGCTGCTGTGTAGTGAAGGAGATGTAAAATACTTTGAAATCAATTGGCATGAAGTTGAACAGTTAATGGATCTGAAGTTTGCATACGCCAAATCTTGTGAAAGGCTGGACATTTTATAAAGAATGACAGATGCAAAAAAATAGCACAAGGTTGAAGGGCTTACAAGAAAATGTTATCTCAAAATTAAGGAAAAGCGTGCATGTGTGTATGTGCATGCAAATACAGAAGTGGATAATCTCACTTTGCTGGGCAGCCAAAAATTGTAAAGGGAATATTCTAAGAGCAAGACAACTGTCAAAAAATGCCAACAAACAAAAAATTCATTGCGACAGGTGTGAAAGATCTGCTGCTGCTGCATGATCAACCTAAAAATGAAATTGAAAATGGTACAACAGCAATGCCTTGTCAACACTAACACGAGCAGAATGCATTGAGATAACTAGAGGTTTTTCAACACCTCATGCCTGCAGAAGATTCTCAGCTGGCAACATCAAAAAAATTCCACCGATCAGCCCTTGGACAACCTCACTCAAAAGAGCATGAACTCCTTGTCTCTTACCTCCCCCTCCACAGAAACGAAGTACCCTGATAATCCAACACACTCTCCAATTCAAAGATTGAGGTTACAAAAAAGAATTTAAATGACAATCAAAGGCACACCATGAGATAAGCAGAACACAAAATATTAGCATGAAGAACACTTATTGAACAGAGTATTGACGTTCTTGTTCTTCCCGTGCTGCCTTCGGCACTTTCTAACTCCTGAGCACTTAAACCATGCTACCTAAATGTTCATAAACCTTTTTTTTTTTTTTAAATATAAAATTGCATTTCCGTGCACAGTGGAGTAGAAAGTTAGTAAGATAAAGTTGAAAATGTTTTTTGAGCTGGGAGGAGGGATTTTCTGTTTCACTCAGGAGTATAAAATCCTAGCATTTCCATAAATTCATAAGGACGTGACACTTTTATTTTGATTGAGTGACAAATAACTTATTACTTTAAAGCAGAGAACTGTGTGTATGCTCTTGAGTTATAAAATGCTCTTGGTAAGCATTCGGAAAGAAAAAATCGTGCAACTCACTTTCATGATCTTGTGTCTTCATATCTAAAACCTACAGGAAAAAAATCATGTAGGGTAAGGAAAATTCAGACACATTATAAGATGCAATGAATAAAGTTAAAAGTGCCCCACTGGTCAAGGTATAGGCCAATCATTAAAAAATTAAAGAAAAACACTACCATTTGTTTTTACATTAGAAACTAGACGCTTCCGTCAAGAGGAACTGTGCTGTACTATACTTGCACATAGTAAATGCAAGTCCTTGCCCTGAAGAGCTTACAGTCTAAGTAAACAAGGTAGACAAGAGGTGGGGGAAAAGTAGCTTTATATTCCCCATTTTACAGATGAGGAACTGAGCCATAGAGACATTAATGCCTCAGTTCAGGAAAGCACTTTAGTATGTACTTTGAAGTTAATGGCACTTAATCTGATGCTTAAGTGCTTTGCTGAATCAGGACCTAAGGTCACATATGAATGTTGTCTCATTTCAGGAATAGCAAATGCTAAGGAAAATATTGAGAGTTATTGAGAGGTTAAAGCTGGTAAAATATAACAACAGGTGAGTCAAAGTTTGTAAATCCAAAACAATATCAGAGATGTAATAATCTGCTAGTTTCCCAAAAGTCTTTTCAGGGCTACCCAGAATAACTCTGGGAATCCCCATTTTATTGTTCAGTTACTCAACCCTGTTAGAATTCAAACTGTCCAGAGATAAAGGATCTTTCTTTGAATCCACATTTATGTATTCTTCTTACAGAAGACAAGCTGATAGTCTCTCTAACCCACATGGGCCTTTTTTTTTTGGATGATGTGGGTGAGGAATGCACTTAGATTTTTGACCTCCAACCATAACATAATGGCCACTTGCTTGAAACTGGCATTTTCTGTTAAAGCCCATAAGTCCTTCATTAGCATTTCACAAGATTTCTTTGATGGGTAATTTTGTTACAGGGGCATACATAATGTCAATGCCATTACATTATAATAGGAATAGATAAGTGAAAACAATACAAGTAACATTCCATTAGTAAAGTTCTACCACCTGAATACACACTTCCATTAACACACACTTTTGATCTAGGGATATTTAATTACCAGGCATGCATAATGTAAATGTAGTATAATAGTGAACAACAGGATGTAGATAGGCAAAAACAATACAATTAACATCTCTTTTGATCCCTATTAACACACAAGTGAATAGGCCTGAATATATACTAATACATTTAACTCCTTTGATAATCACACACAAGTTAATTGACCTATGGCTCCGGCCTGAGCTGGTCTGTCAGAAACAGACAACAAACAACTGTGCATTTAGTATGTTGGAGGTAGCATTTATCAGGTGAAATAGAGGGAGGGATGGGAGGAAGCGTTTTAATGAAAGAAATCACCTTCTCCACTTTCTTATTTCCCGTTGCGGTAGATAAATGCACCAACAAATTTGTGCAACACAAACCAATACAAAAAGCCCAGACAGTTTTCATACAAGTACCTATACTGTACCGTTATAATTTTAACATGTGGGTGCAAATGGCTAATAGAATGCAAAATATACAGTTACTTGAGAAATTATCCATTTTGCTTAGACAAAGCACACTTTGCACACAATTTCCTGTCTGTGACAGTGTAGGTGTATTTTATTTGGACCACTAAGAACCTTTGTTTTAAAATTTAGCCCTCAGAATCCACAATGAGCAGCACCATTCATGCAGCTCCATTGCACTCCAAGATTGCAGTTCACCTGGCACAGTTCTGCTTTTGCATTTTGTCTGCTTTAGCTTTACTTTTTGCTATTGATAAGAAGAGCATGCACCTGCTACCATGTCCATTTGATTGCAGATCCTGTACCAGACTCAACAGGCTCTCTCTGGCTTGTTCAGAGTTTCCATAATTATGCACTACTCAAGTTGATTCTTTCCCACACTGTGTCTGTGAGGCAGTGTTGCAGACAATAACTCACATGGTGGAAGAATGCCCAACCCAACATCTGGAGGGCAGCTTACAACACTTCGTCTCCATTGATACAGAGGCTATCCTTTGGTTAATGAATCTGGACACTGAGCTTCAACATCTGCATACGAGAGAAGATAACCTAGTATAACAGGGACATTAATTTTATTATTTATTTAGATTTTTATAGAAATATAAAGGTGATCTATAAATTACAAAATCAAAGAATAAAACTAAAGATCCAGCAGAACCCAAAACACAATTCACGCCACAAATCTAACCTCAGCCAAATCCTACCCTCCTCAGCAGTCCCTTAGTGTGTGTAGAGATGTAAGTTTACCCCCATCAATCCTCTGCCAAAAAAAAAATATATAGCGTGGGCCCTATAGTAAAAATCTAAAGAATATAATTAATTCACACTGGCAAAAAGACTTTTTTACACTTAGAAATGTTGTTACTGTAACTAATGCAAATGTAAAAAAGCCCAAAAGGGATCAACCATTGTTTTTAATTGGTTTTCCACAATGCAGGATCTGTTTCCTATGGCAAGTGTTACTCTGTCTTATGGTAACAGAATTTCTGTTGTGGATCTTCTGTGGATTCTTTTAATCTGTTGCCAAGAATGTTTGCCCCTCTGGCAAGCAGCCAGCACAGATATTAGGCCCATTGTAGGAGCTGCTCTCTAATATGGTTGCTTTCCACAGTGAAAGGAAAAACTGAAAGGAGCTCTCTCATCACTTTTGTGGTGGCTATTGCTAGTCAGAACACACTTGAAAAAATGCTTCAGACAGCTCTAAATTAAAGATGGGGTGCTATAAGAAATAGCTCGAAACTTTGCCCATCCAACTAAGCAAAATTTTTGAAGGTTTAAAAATGCTGTTAAGGGATCCCCCTAGTCTGCCATGTGCCTGAAATTAAAGGTCTTCTTGAGGATGGGAGGAAATGGGCTTTTCATCCCTTTCCCAGCTCCACATTTCACCTAATGAGTTTCTTCAAAGCACACTCTGCTCCCCCCAGTCCATCACCTCAGTCTTCTTCAATGGAATGTCTACTCCTTTCCCAAGTCCCATCTCAGTTGATTTCCAGCTGAAGTGCCTCTAGCACAGCCATACCATCACTGAAAATCAATATGCAGCCAGCACAACATATGCATCCATAGAGGGTTAGTAATGCAGATAGTAAAATACAGTAAACAATGAAGGACAGGAAAGCAAAGAGCGGATGAGAATCCTCCCCATTAAATCATAGCAGTTAGAAACACATTTTACATTTTCTAGTCCACCAACCTGCCAGTACTGGATTGTTCCCTGCAGTATGTTCTCTGGTGTTTTTTTAGAAGTTGCAGACATCCTTGTATGGTCACAGCTTTTACTATTTCCATGTGCGTTCCAGAGTGTCAGTTCTACGAACACCCCAAAGTGACTTTTAAATCAAGATGAGCAAATAATTTACTAGAATGAGTTAGTCTCTGCTTCTGGTTATGGAATGCACAAACCCAGGTTACAATTTCCTTGTGTATATTTATTATTCACATTTACTTGACCATTTTTTTTGTAATTTTGTAAGCGTCTTGACTGATTGTGGACACTTTGCTTTGGTCATTTCAATCTCTAACTTTTGTGATTGATTCGAATTTCCCACCTTCTGCGGATTGCTCGTTGCTTCTGCAAAACCCACCCAAGCTGATATCTAAACAGGTACCAAAGCTTCACTAAACTAAAGGATCCCCTCAGTCAAGGGGAAAAAAATGAGAATTTCAGTTAAATCCTTGTCTGTTAATAAGCTCAATGAGCTTGTTCTCAAATTCCATTCTCCTGAGTACAACCCACTTCCACCACACGGGTGGTTTTGCCTGGCTTTGCCCTTGATCTTCTGCCATTTCACTACATCACTTTGTCTGATTTAAAATGATTTCAGGTTAAGTTCCTTGGTGAGCTTATGCCACAAAACACCATAACATAATCAATCAGTAAATGCCTGAATGCTGGAAAAACCTCAAAGCAGCCTTCTTTAAGACCTTTGATGGTTGTTCTTAGAGTAAGAGCCGATAAGTGGCATTTTATCCTTTGCCTTTCTGCCTAAGAAAACACACACACATCTGGGATTGGCTGCAATGTCTTTTAATCTTTTCTCTCTCTCTCTCTCTCTTTTTTTTTTTTTTTTTTTTTTAAAAGAACATAACATTGAAATGGAAACCATATTCCATACAGATAGTTTTCTTCAGACTATAGGAAGAGTAGAGAAGACAGAGCATGTTACTCTATTTTAAGGTCAAATAAGGATATCGAAGATATCTTTTCACTGTATATTCTCCATTTCAAGCTCATCCTATTAAGTCATTCAAGCCTTACCTCTCTTGAAGTCTCAGGAAGTCTGAGGAAGGTCTCAGAAAATTTCAGTCCGACACGTACAAGGGAGGGAGGGCGCATCAGACAGCAGTGAGGATATCATGACTTTCTCCTTGAGTTCGAGACTGTGTTAGGGTCAGGCTTTCAGGCCAGCAAAGCAACAAGGCATAATACCAACCCCCATGCATGCAAAGTTAATAAGGAAACGCCCTTTGCCATTTTAGTTGGATTGTGGGGTCTCCTGCAGTGTGATTCCTCAAGCTGAATTCAGCTCGAACACACACAATCTAATAAGGAACAATGAAAGCATAATGCAGCCTCTAGGAAAATATGTCCTCATAGTAGTTTACCCAGAAAATAACAGAGGGTACCAACTGAAGTTTGTGGTGGTGGATGGTTAACACCACAGACCCCTGGGAGAATACAGCTGTAAAAGCCATGGATAGGATAAGGGTGCAGGATCAACATTTTATAACTGAAAAAGCAAAAGGGGGAATCCCAGGGACAATGGAGACAATTTTAAAAGCACATGGGGATGTTTTCAAAGGTGATAGTTGTGTCCACAGAAAGCTGCGACTGGAACTAGATGCCACAGTGGAACCTGTGTGCTTACCATGAAGGAAAACTCCAGTGGTGCTATGTAATCCGGAACTCAAATATCAGCAGAGGAGGGGTATCGTGGCACATCTAGAGGCCAGTACAGCCTGGGTAAGCAGCATGTTTGGTGGTAAAGAAGCCATCGGGGAAATAATACATTTTCTTAGACCCAAAGTCACTGAACTGGGCATTGAAAAGATGCCACTATCTACTGCCCACAATTGATGACATCTTGCCAGAACTTTCCTAAAGCAGAATCTTTGTGGTGTGTGCTGTAAGGAATGGGTTTTTGGCACATAAGCCTGGATAAAGAATCCATCATTCGGACAACATTTGCAACACCATGTTAATTGCTACAGACGACTGCACATGTCGTTGGCATAGGCCAACACCAGAGTTGTTCCAGGGAAGACTCACCCAGGGACTGGAAGGACTGTCTGGGTTTAAAATAATTGCAGGTGACACCCTCATAGGTGAAGGGAGCAACGAATGAGACTGGATGAGACCATGACAGAAAACTACGAGTTTTTCTACAGTGCTGCAGGGAAAAAAACATAACACTCGAGCCAGAAAAACTGTGACTCAAGCAGCATGAGGTGATATACACTGGACATCTACTCATAGCAGAAGTGCTGAAAGCAGATCCCAACAAGATGTGAAAGGGATACAGCAATTTTCTGTCCAAGTTCTGTCCACACCTGGCTGCAGTAGTGGAACCCATATGTCAGTTCACAAGGCAGGATGTTCAGTGGGACTGGGCAGGTCCCCAACAGCAAGCATTTGACATATGGAAACAAATGATAAGAGATGCCCCTAACCTGAAGCACTGCTAGCCAAGAGAACCACTGATACTCCAGTGTGATGCACTGGAGAAAGGATTGGGTGCAGCTTTTTTGCAGGAGCAACGAGTCACTATTGCCAGTAGAGCTTGAACAGGGAGATACCCAAATAGAAAAAGGTTTTGGCTGTGGTACTGGAATGAAGAAATTCCATCATCACAGGTATGGCCACCCAGTAGTAGTACACTCAGAGCCCAAGCCCCTAGAGAACATCATGGCAAAGTTTTTGCTTAGTGCTCCAAAGAAATTGCAGCAAATGTTGATGGGACTCCAGCATTGCATTATTAGGTAAAAAACCAGATATTGTCCAGGACAATTATTGGTGGTAGCTGACACCCTGAGCAAGGCATATATACCCACTATCAGCATTTGGAGGAAGGGGATCAGGACATGGAATCCATTAACACCCTGCACTATCTCCCAGTTTCAACAGTGAAGCTGATAGAAATCATAGGCACTATGGGAAAGGACAATCAACTACAGGCAGTCAAGACAGTGATACTAGGAGGGCAGTCAGAAAACAAAAGCCAAGTACCAATAGGAAACCACATTTTTCAAATTAAATGTGAGCTGAGTGTGCAGAATGGAATTGCATTTTCAGGACAGAGAGCTGCTATCCCCACTTCATTATGTAAGGATTTAATGCTAAAAATACATGCCTCACACAGGGCATTGACAGCTGTCTTAGGGTACTAAGGTACACTACGTGTACTAGTTACACTATGAGGTAGGGTGTGTTTCCCCTGCTTGTGTACACATCACTCAATCTAGTATGAGTATAAATAGCCATGTAGCCATGCTAGTCCAATGAGGGCCTGGCTGAGCCATGCCACGTACAATCCCATTGGTTTCAGGCAAATTTGTACTTGGCATGACTCAGCCATGCCTTTCCTGCTGCTACCAGTGCTACTGCGGCTATTTAGACCTGTGTTAGCATGAGTATGTGCACGTGAGCAGAGGAATCACACCCCTAGCTTGAAGTGTAGATATAACCTTAGAGGAGGCTGCAAGTGGATTTACTATCCAGGAATGAATACACAGCTCTGCTGCCTGATAGAAGGGTGTGATAGCTGCCATTTGGGTGATAACTGCCAGCAGAAAGACTCATGCTACATGAGCTACACACCCAACCACTGAAAATAGTGGGAGCAGACTTATTTGCCTTCCAGGAAAAGCAGTATTTGATTCCTGTAGACTACTCTTCAAATTTGGGGTGTCAGCAATTGGCAAACTGTGGACACATTGAGAGATATGGCATTCTGGACACTGTGATCACCAATGGACCCCAATTTGCCTTGGAAAAATTCCAGGAATTTGCACTCAAATGGAAGTTTGACCGCCACACCTCATCCTTGACACACCCATGGAGTAATGGTAAGGTGAAATCAGCTGAGGAAATGATTAAGAGGCTGTTACAGAAAGTTTTTCTTCTGGTTCAGACCCTTTGGTAGCATTTTTAACACTCAGGAACACCCCATCACAAGGGTGCCAAAACAGACCACCACGGGCACTGAAGGACAAAGGACCAAAACCCTGTTACTAATGAGGGGAGACTTGTTGCAGCCAGAAGGATGGGGACACCACTGAGAGGAGATGGCCAACAATTAGAGAAAGCAGACACTAGAATGTGACAGGTCGGTCAAGACTGGTCAGTCCTCGAGTCAGACACACCTGCTAGCAAGACACTGCAAGGAGCGGATTAACGGAGCCATGAAGGGTGCAGTTGACACCAAGGACCGTATGTGGTGACTACACTGGAGGGACAAGTGACCCAAAGGAGCAGGATGCACCAGCCAGACAGAGACCATCATGGAATGGAGAGACAGAGAACCATCCAGAGGCCAACCCCACAGGGAGGAAGAAGACTCCACAGAGATAGTTTGCTAGACTCAGAGACAGGGAGAGGTTGCTCCTGGTGTGGTTGCCTATTGAGCAGGTCAAACTATCACAAAGACTATGTAACCAGCTGAGTCTGTAATAAAGATGAGATTCCAACTTGTCTATGTGCTACCCAACTCTGGTCAAAGGGACACAGTGTGGCGGTCTGGCCATCAATTATTTGTTTTTAAATGTTTAGATTAAAATGTTTGTAAAATAGGGAAGATGTATCAGGATCAGTGGAACTGAAGTCTGAGGGCCCATGTTTCTTCCCTAGAAAGACTGTTATTGATGGGACAGGAAAACAGGGCATACACACAAGGAATTAGGGTGGAAGCAACTGTGTGCGCACTGCTCTGTTCAGATGGCTGATCAATAGAGCTCACCTTGTTCAACTTACTCTGCATTCAGCATCTCTTTGCAAATGAAATACACAACACATTAAAAGTTAATTTATCAAAATAAAGAATCCGACCACAAATAAACCTTCAGCAAAGTTTAATGAGTACAGCCAAATATAAGCCATACATGCTACCTCCAAACCAGAACTCTGGATTTTTTTCATTCAATATCTGGTTTACAAATGCTATTAATTTTCATTCTCTTTTCATGAGACTGAAGGAACTATTAGATTGGTATATTTTAGGTCTTACCTAGGATTTTTATACTGTTGCTAGCAGTGCAAGTTTAACCACTGCAAGAAATATGGTTCTCTTTGGAGAGCCATAATCTAATCTATCTCCATGTATATGCACAAATATATTTCAAGAAAATTATAAAACGTTCCTTTTATCTTACCAACATAGAGATTTACTGTAAACATTAACGTACTACTTGCCATACACAATTTATAGCAGATGAAGAGTTTGAAATGCTTTCATGTAAACAATCAGATTTTCCTGTGGTTGCTAAAAGGCTGTTTGATGCTCTTTGTAAATGGCAGAGAATCTCAGAGTGAGCACCGTTTCTGGTTAATATCAGAGCTTGTTTCCCCACTGGCAAACCTGCTCCATAATACATTGTTTTCATCTTTGAAGCCTGAACTTTTACATAATATTTACTTAATTGACACCACCAAGGATTGACTCAAATTCTTAAGTAAACAAAGTCTGTAATAAACCCCAATGTATTTTAATCAGCTTCATATAAAGCAGGAGTTGGATTAGGAATGCAGCCCAGGATACCCGTGGACTACATTAAGGAAAGTATCTAACTCCTACACCTCATATCAAAACAATAATGCATTTTAACCACTCCGCCCCCAAACAGAAAATGCTGCTTTTTACATTAATGCACCGAACTGGAATTTTAATGGACTCCAAATGTCATATGAACACCATTGATGTTCTGAAACTAACAAAACCTATTAGTTTGGGCGTTGAACACAGACCTAGCTGTAGAAGACACAATTATGATTTGCTTTACACCCATTATGCATGTATTCATGGCAAGTGTGAACTTCATGAACCAGAGCAAAAATACAGCAGGAGCAAATCTTTGTAATGCACCAATTTAATACGAAACAAATGACAGTCCATCTAGGACTTAAACATCATATTATTTTTTCAAATTAAAGAGGTCCATGTTTACCTTGAAAATATTTTATTTGACTATATCAACAATGCACCTAGACAAATTAAGCTTCCATTAATCACCTTCCGCTCACTGCTCATTACAAAAAAGCAAATGATAAATAATTTGGGTGTTTGTATTGCTTCACACTCCGGATCCTGTTCTTTTCCATTCAATCTACATATAAGAATTA
This sequence comes from Emydura macquarii macquarii, assembly GCF_026122565.2. Lineage (NCBI taxonomy): Eukaryota > Metazoa > Chordata > Testudines > Chelidae > Emydura > Emydura macquarii. The sequence goes on along the minus strand of NW_027133034.1, from coordinate 7,773,439 downwards.
CTGCTACTACTACAACAGGAATAAAAAAAATTCTTGTCTATTTTCAACAAATCATGCCATAGAAATGAAATTTTTTTTCTTAACAGAAGCAAGCCACACAAACGCAAAAAAATGAAAATAAATTCTCAGCAAAGATTACCCCATTGGATTCCAGGACCAGAATACAGATCAATAAATTCAGAGCAGGATAAGATAGATTCTAGATGTAAACAGCTGTTTCTTGGAAGGATTTTTGGAGAACCATAGGTATGTTAGGTGTCTTGGGAACCCACTGTATACTGCCATATTTTATTAAGTTGTTTCTAAAAAGAGTGGTACTTCTGAGTAACGTCCTGGTGTTGGGCAAAAGACAACTGACAGACATTATGATATCTCTCTGGGAGGTACCTTCTTGTAGAAGTGTTGCTTCATGATGTGACATAACACGCCAGCGTTTTGGCATATTTATAGGTATATCAGGTTTTCATATTGGTCTGTCTTTTGGTCTCATAGGTTTCCTGAAGCAGAGAGAGATTCTAATAAAAACTCACATTTTCCCCATTCTTTACAAGAAGATTTTCTGTGGATGCTGTCTCTTGCTTTTGTGATAGTCTGAAAGACCTCCTATTAATAGACAGTAACAGCACCTAGCACGTTTCATCCATAGATCTCAAAGCACCTTATTAAAGGAGCGTATTTATCATCCAGATTTTACAGATGGGGAAATGTTAAGAGAAGTACCCAGAACAGGAACAAGTGACTAATTTCTTCAGACATCCCTCCTTTCTAGTCCACAAACTTTGCACCATTCTACTGAAATAAATCTTCACATACAGGTCATTAGAAAGCAAGGCAATCTACAATGCCGTCTTTGTAGGGCTTGGAGCAGAATGCAAAATTTGTGTTTGTTCACATTTTTAATTAATTCAATTTGGCCCCCTTTTGCAGCCCTTACATTCTGTAAATAGTTAAACAATCAAGTTTTACTAGCACAAGTGTTCATGGAAAGCTAATTTGAAAGGCACAAGCACAAGTTTTGATGAAAACTGAATTTTAAATTCACATATGCTAGCATGTGTTCTAGAAATGCTTGCATGCTTATCCACTCAGGGAACAGAAACAACCCCTTGTGACTTCTCGGACCAATCATTACTAAAACTGGACACATTTTGAATAATCATAATCATTAGGGTAACAAAAGATCAATCTGCTTTTAATTAAGGAAATTAGAATGAATTAATTAAAAAGTCATTTTTCTCTGATATCCTGCAAGCATAAAATGAAGCTATATTTATCAAATAAATAGTTTCTGGTGGATTGTTCACTCAGCTCTATTGTGTGAATGCTCATATTATACAGGTTCATTTCTGTGAACCTTTTTGGTTCCTCAAGGCAATATTCTTGTAGAAAGTACTTGTTTTACTCAGATAGTATTGCATAGGCCTGCTGGAAATCCTAATTTTGACTTCAATCTGAATTTCAGGTTCCAGAAGGTAGAGAACGATCATTCCGCTCAGGTGATATTTTGTGGCCACTCTAACAAGGAATTAGAAGCCATAGTAGCCCCAAATTCTTGTAAATAAAATAAAGGGGGAACTATAAGACAACTAATGTCACAGTTGAGATAACCAGAAAGAGAGGCAAACTTTCAATTTTAAAAAATAGTTCTCCTACTTGCTCTAAAGGGGAAAGCTGGAGACTTCTAAAAAAACAAACCAAACCAAACAAAAACACAAGACCAAGCAAAAGCACCATAGCTGAGCTACATTAGAGCTACACCAAACAGAGATTGCCTTAAGGAATCTGACTAGAAGACAACGAAAACCTTTAAAAAGGGGTTCTTTATCCTTTGCGTGCCTAGGGCCATTTACTCATTGAAACTGGTTTGCCATAGCCCATACTACTTGGCAACAGCCTTTACAATCAAAGTTAATGGCTGCACCTATTAGGAAGCAGGAGACAACTTTGCAAATTAGTGGAGAGACTTCTCAAGGTGAGAATAGAGAACGGAAGGTGAGCACAAGAAAAACTCCATCAAGCAACACTGAAGTGTGACTATAGGGATGCAGGATAGGAGGTACTAAAACATTATTATCACTGAGTAATATTCCTTTGTCCTATGTCCTTCTTCTCCTATCCTACACACAAACAGACTTAACAATTCACAGATGTGAAAAACAGTGGAGGACTTACCTATAGCAGTACCAGTTTGCTGAACTCAGTGTTGATGGCAGACAGGTACAGCTAATAGTAGCAGATGAATGTATGTGGAAATGACCATATGACCATTTTGAAGATGGAGCAGATACCTCAGCCTTCACATACCACTGAAATATACATGTTCTGGGAGGAGTGGGAGCGGGTTGTGGTTTTCTGGCTGCATCATATGAGGTCAGGATGCAGTTTTAAGTCCCCTGTGCTGTCACAGCCTTACAAGCTGCCTTTCCTTTCTCACAACGCAAAGTTCATGAACAAATGCTTAAATTTCAGAAATGTTTGAAAGAACTTCAGTGCCCATTTCAGCTGGAGGGAACAAAGCTTCCTTTGTGAAGCAGAGGATGGCTCTGAATATAAGATTAGGGAAACAATGGTATCATTAATAAGAATTTCTGTATTGACCTTCAGAATAAAGTCTGGCAAACAGGGGAAGCACTACTCTCTCTGCAAAAAAATGGAGAGAGAAGAGACGCTCTCCCACACTAGAGAGGAAAGCTCCCCCCCATTGTGAGCTATACTTATGACTGGAAAACAACACTGTGAGAAAGCAGCTTCTAGGGAAAGTCTCCTGTAGGTTTAAATGGAGGGGATCTGTAAGACTATTTGGTCAGGGCCCATTGTGAAGTAACCGAAAATGCCTTGGACATTGTAGAAGAAGGAAGAAGAATATCTGTTTTACAGAGGAATCCAATGTGTCGGTCTTGACCACAACTGCAGATACACGTACTTGAAGAGTTTATTTTAAGGATTCTTTTAAAACCTGCTAATTAGCGTTCAAGGTCAGGCTGGGATGAACAGGTGTGAAACCAATTATCTTATCCTTAATATAGTGAAAGATGGTGTTCCAGACCCTACTATTTAGTTAAAGTGGAAGGTTTTTGAGCTGTGGATCAGTCAACAATAGCTACTCAAACTCCAGAATACTGATGCTAGATGTTCTGGTTAGAGACCTGAATTGGACCATGGACTAAGGTTCCATCTGAGGAGCAGCATCCACATCATTATTTATTTATTTATTTTCTGGTACTGCCTAAAGACCCCAACCAGGCTTTGGGCCCCAACGAGTTAGGCCCTGAACATACAGGAAACAATTTCTGCCCCAAAAGAGATTGCAAAGTGAAGACAAAACAGACAAACAGATCTACCGGTAAAAGACTGACACTCATGACTTTGGACTTACTTCTGCCTCAGTCTGATTTTCCTCAGCAACTGGAGAATGCCATTACTCTTGCCATTGGAGTAGATGGGAAAAGAAGCAAGGTGGGTTTCCACACAGGGGCAAAGATTTTGACTGCGGTTTATAGTGCCCCCTTCCTGCTTAATATTCTACTCCTGCCTAGCTGTTACATGAGACTAGAACGTGGCAATTGGCTAAGGACAGGTTTCAGGAAGGCAGGGCCAGACATAGCTTGGAAATCAAGCATGATGCTGGATTTCCAAAAACATGAAGAGGTGTGGAGGGGAGGAGGCAGGGATGGAGGAAGATAGGAATAGAACATCTGTGCTGTTGCCCAGGTGAGTACTTCAGCCCAATAGGTTAGCATTCGTGGGGAGACAAAATGTACTGGGGACAGAGCAAAAACTGAGTCTTACTGTGACTAGGGAAGAATTCTTGACTCACAGTGGGAGTACCAGTAATGGAGGGGCAAAACCTGGACTGGGATTAAATGAAAGCAGGTCCACAGGGTCAAGTCCACACACAGACTGCAAAATGGCACTGATGCTGAAAGGTGTGTTTGGAATGAGATTTCAGGCCAGAATCTTGGGAAGAGGAGATAAAAGGGCATGGGTGCCTGTCCAGAGAGAACTGGTTACCCACTACAGGAATTAGCCTAGCCTGGGTGGACTATCAGCTTTGAGAATGATAAGTGGGAATTCTCTGTTTACATGGTTGCCATGCATCATAAAATACTGTTAGGACTCTATCCCTAAATGGAAAAGGGCAGAATCAGCCACATAGATGTATAGGTGTATCCATCCTAGAGAGTGTTGAGTCCAAGGATGACCAGGATCTTGATGAAGATGGTAGGGGAGGGTGCAAAATCTTCCCAGTGAAAACAGATAACACTGTTGAGATAGATGAATGGCAATATGAAAGTATGAATCGTTCAACCCTTTTCATGACAGAGGCAATCTTGATGCAGACTATCATAAAGGATAGACCTGGGATGTTTATTTACAAATCTCTTCTTCTGTGCCAGAGCTTTGAGGTATCAAAATCCATAATTGGTCTAGTGCTCCATGCACACTTAGGCATTAAAAATATTGCATGTAAAATAGCGTCCTTACAAAGGAGATTCTTGATTTCTGATGGCAGGAAGACTGATTAGTCCTGGAAGAAATTCAATGGCATACCCTACAGAGATCACTTCCCTTTCACCCAGATGTCCTATGAGGTGGTGACCCAGGCACTTACAAAGAACTGACGACTTGTAACTGAAAAGGATGGCAGAAGGGAAAGTGGGACTAGAGCCATCTGAAGAGTTGCTAAGAAGTTTTGAAGGGACATAAAAAAACATGGAACCCTGTTTGTGGGAAGATCTGTCCCAGGAGTTGGAGGAGCCTTCAAATCTCTGCATGAAGAGGATTGTCTACCAGAGGCAGTGGAGGATGGGCAAAATCTCTTTCTGAAAGGCACAAAAGGAGGCTGGATTCTAGGAAAGGCCTGATATGGGTGGGATGGGGCAGTTGAGAAAGGGACCCCTTACAAGAACCAAGAATACTCCCTAGTCACTCTAAAACCATTCCAAAATAGTCTAGTTAGCTACCTTGCCCATAGTGCCTATTTCAGTATTCCACCATTTCAGCCATGTGTGTCTCGCTCCCATGCAGATGACCATTTATCTAGCAGCAACTCAGATGCTATCAAAAGTCTGCATTGTAGAAGTCAGAAAAGTTTGGGTGGAATAAGCTAAAATTTCCAGGGCTTTGTGACTGGGATCTGATGAAAAAGCTCAAAACTCCCTCCAATGTTCTCGATGTTGTCTGGAAAGGAAAGCTTTTCAGTGAAAATGAACGCCACATATGTGGCAACACGGAGGACAATTGCAGACAAGCCATGGTTCCAATGAAGAGCTGTGTAGAGGGGAAAGGTTCCAGGGAGTATAAGATGGGGCAGGTGCTCTTATAATATAAATAGGACAGTCAGGTCTAGTCAATATTTGACTAAGAGATCACCTAGGAACACACAGGTGCTCCATGAAGTGATACTGGTAGTTTAAAACCTTCTGCAGGCACACTCCCCTCTGCCTCAGTTCAGAAGCAATGACAAAGTTATGCCTCACATCACTGCTAAATTTTCCTGTATTTTCAAAAGAATACGATATTCTTCACTCTCTGTTCTGTAGGGTTGTTGTGTATTGTCAAATGGCTGCTTCCTTCCAACCCAGAAGTAGTTGGATTTCAGCAACGAACAAAGTAATACCCGTACTGTATCTGTAATTTGTCAAGCTCTCTGGACAAAAGATGATACATAAATGTCTGGTTATTTTAGGTGATTTCCTGACGGGAAGCTTCTTGTAGACTAAGTGTTACTACATATCTGTCAGTATTCACAATACCCTTTTAAACATATCTTCGGTGGTCTCCTCTCAGAAGCCACAACAGCAGTATGATTGATTTAGGTTGTATTGCCAATTGTGGCCTTAGGTCAAACAGGCATTCAAGTGCCGGAAGACCACAGGTATGCAGTCAAAATTACAAACCACACCTTCCTGAGTCACACAGGAGCTACCAAGTATGAGCCTGTTTCTCTCTTGATCCTTCTCTTGGATAACAGAAGGATCACAGAGAAAGTATTTCACTGTACCTGCTGTAATCAGCATTACTTTTCTGTTTCTTCCAGAGTGAAATTGATCCATCTACATCCCCTCGTCCCACCAAGTGTCCATCAGCACAGTGAAGAGCTTTCCACTTCTCTCTCCAATCCCCTAAATGTGATCCCTTACCCAGCCATTCTATTTGCATATAAAATCATATGGTGTGAGTGACTTGTATGATAGCAAACTCTTCTGTCCACAGGAATAGTCCAGAACCACTTGAGACCTAGCAAAGGATATTCCACTCCCCTCTCTGTTCTCTTTTAAGCACACAATATATAGGAAGGGCGTTCTCGGAGGAGTACTATGGAGTATGTTTTTCCTGTGAACAACAGATCAGCAACTAAAAAGCTCCATTATTGGGACAAAAGGAAATGTTAGAAATTATGAAACATCCCACAAGGTGAAGCATCAAGTCCATATAGGCAAATTAATAGTTGCTAAAATCCAGTGAAAGCCCTGACCATAACATGTAAAAAGATCTGGAAGTAAGTCAGAAATCTTCCTTACACTACACCTTTGGGAAAGTCAGATACTAAGGGGCGAGGCTGGCAAGACTTCACTTAGTGTAGGGCATAGCATTTAGTGCTGCCTGCCTGTGTTTCACACAGGAGGATTTGGCTAGTAATACCATAATCCCCATTTCTCCTGAAACAGCAAGTAAGTGAAGAAAACCTCAGCAATCCCTGTCTTCAAGTCAAATCTCTGACAGCAGTGCACATTAGGAACCAAGACTACTAACCTATCAAGAGCAATAACCATCTTTCTTTCTTCGAGTGCTTGCTCATATCCACTCCCAATTAGGTGATTTACCAGCAGTAGGTCTGGGCGTGGGCCAGAGTTTACAGATGTGCTGATTGCAACACTGCTCTGCCAAAGCTGGCATCGTCCCGGGCCTGTTGTGTAATGGTGTAGTGGGATGCAAAAGTATGCACTGAAGACCAAGTCACAGCTCTACAGATGTCCTGAATTGGAACCTGAGCCAGGAAGGCCCTGGCGATGCCTGCACTCTTGTTGAGTGGGCCGTCAAGGAGGCTGGAGGCACAACTCCCGGTCGCTTATAGCATGTTTGGATGTCCAGGATGAAATTCTCTGTGATGACACCAGCAGCCCTTTCATCCTTTCAGCAATTGCAGCGAAGAGTCGTGGGGATCTACGGAAATGCTTGGTACTATCGATGTAGAATGCTAGAGCCCTCCTGACATCAAAAGTGTAGAGTCGCCTCTCCTTGTTGGAATTGTGTGGCTTCAGAAAGAAGACCGGTAGGAAAATATCCTGATTTACATGGAAATGAGACAGCACCTATGGCAGGAAAGCCAGGTGTGGACACAGTCGGACCTTGATCTTGTAGAAAACTGTATAAGGGGTTCAGAGGTCAAAGCCGTGATCTCTGATCTCAGAGACTCACCTTGCCAATGTGATAGCCAGAAAGAAAGCCACTTTCCAGGACAGATGCAGAAGAAAGCTGGACGCCAGAGGCTCAAAGGGCGGGCCCGTGATCCTGGAGAGGACAAGGTTTAGATCCCACTGGGGGATTGGGTCCCATACCAGCAGAAAGAGCCTTTCTATGCCCTTGAGGAATCTGGCTATCAACTTATGCAAAAAGACTGTTCTATCCTGTACAGGAGGATGAAAAGCTGATATGGGCGCTAGGTGTACACTGATTGGCAACAAGGCCAAACCTTCTGGTTTTAGATGGAGCAGGTTATCCAAGGTAGTTTGGATAGATGATTTAGACAAGGAGATGTTGTGAAGACCTGCCCAGAAGCAGCTGGTCCTGGTTGAGAAGATCCGGTCATGATGGGAGTACCCAGTGTGGGCTATGGACAAATTGAGAAGCATCCTGAATCAATGCTGGCGTGGCCAGGCAGACTTTGTGGAGCAGTGGTATTGGCAGGAAGGCATATAAGATGTCATCCAACCATGGCAGAAGAAAAGCAACCCACAGTGAGCTGTCCTCGCACCCCTGTAGGAAACAAAAATGATTGCACTGCCTGTTCCACCTGGTGAAAAATAGGTCCACTCAGAGAGTGCCCCACCTCTGGAAGATGAACCTGGCTAATTCCAGATGCAATGATCACTCATGGTGAAAGCAAAAGGACCTGCTGAGGCAATCTGCTAATGTGTTCCTGAGATCTGGGAGATGCACAGCTTCCAGGTGAATTCTGTGATTCACACAGAAGCTCCACAGACATCTCCTGACCAAGGGCTAGGAACTGGGCCCCCCCTTGCTTGTTGATATAATACATTGAGGCCGTATTGTCTGAGAGTACTGAACCACCCTGCTGGGGAGGAACACTTCGCGGACCAGTCGAAATGCCCTGAGCTCCCTAACACCGATATACAATGTTAGCTCATCTCTGGTCCAGAAGCCCTGAATCCTGAGGGAATCCAGGTGGGCTTCCCATCGAAGCTCTGAGGCATCAAAACCAATGACAACATCCATCACAAGGCCTCAAAAGGTACTTCTCTGAGCATGACGAGGCCTTGTCCACCACAATAGGGCATCTAGTGGATGAAGGGGTGTAAAGTCTCAGGTAGCCCTGGAATCTTTCATCCCGTGGAGTCTAGAGTCCATCTGATCTGCAAACAGGTTTGCACAGCCTCCGACAAGACACCAGATGATTGGAGCCACGATGCTCTTCTCATTGACACCACAGATGCCATGGTTCTGGCCACCGTGTCAGCGGCATCCGAAGCTGCCTTAAGGGAGGCTCTTGCTACTGCCTATCCTTCCTCTAGAATGGCCTCAAACTCCTGCTTAGAAGCCTATGACAGGGAGTCTGAAAACATTTCCAACAACTTCCAGATGTTTTACTCATATCTATCCAACAGGATATGCGCAGCTGCAGGCTAATCATGGAATAAACCTTACATACAAAAAGGTCTAGCTTTTATACATCCTTATTTATTTGGGTGGAACCTGCCTGAACCTGCCTATCCCTTTTGTTGGCAGCTGTTAACACCAATGACCCCGGGGTGGGGTGGCTATAAAAGATATTCAAACCCCTTTGTGGGGCCATAATATTTCTTTTTTGCCTGCTTGAACGCAGGAGGCAGGGAGGCCAGGGTCTGCCTCAGGGTCTTCGCCAGTTTCACCACTCCCTCATGAACAGGGAAGGCCACCCTGGATGGGGCTGCCACGGTCAGGATGCCAAACAGATCATCCACGGGCTCTTTTAGTTCCTCCACCTTAAGCCCCAGGTTTGATGCCACCTGTTTCAGTAGCTCCTGATGAGCCTTGAAATCATCCAATGGGATGGCGGTGGAGGGTCCTGCCACAGCTTCATCTGGCGAGGAGGCTACTATGGGCCTCCTTTTGGTCTAAAGTCCCCATCTAGGTTCAGTGATGGGCAAGTGGCAGCCGATGTCTGCAGTACCGTGGCTCCGGAAAGGGAGTACCCTTGTGAACCCATGGTCAGAGGAAAACCCCATGGGTTCCAAAACTGCCAGGGCACTGCCAATAACCTTGTGGCTATATTCTCATCTGGGGTGCCATGGGGAAGCCTGCAGTCACAGCAGGAAGCTGCCCCTTGCGTAGGACCACCTCCGTTCCCTCAAAGTCTGAACTGTGTCTCGGGGAACAAAGGGGTGCCGAAGCCACTTTCCCTTCTGCACTGTAGTGGGAGCGTGGGTGCTCTGGTACCGAGGAGCGGTGCTGGGAGCCTGAACACTGCTCATCTCTCGACTGGCTCTTGTCCTTGGATTTCTTGTAGGGGCTCAGCGACTGGGGTTGGGATACTGAAGATCTGTGCTGGGGCTCAGGAGAACAGCGGTGTTCCAGGGACTGGTGCTGTCTCTCTGGAGACTGGTGGGACTGGCACTGAAGTTCTGGAGACCGACTTGGAGACTGGCACCTCAATGTCAGGCATCGCTGCAGAGGTCTCGTTGGTTTCCCCCTGAGAGATCCTGTGGACAAAGACAATGCTGGGGATCTTCTTTCTCGGGGTATTGGAGGCACAGGGATGGCCAAAAGGTCCTTCATCACCTGGAAGGCCTCTGGTGTTGTGGGCACCATCAGGTGCTGAAGGCCTTTGCCACTCTCTGGAGTTGGTGGTGAGTCTGGTGTTGGGCTCAAGACCAAGATGGGTGAGGGTACCTCGTGGGTTTGCGGGGACCAGCGGCCCAACACGAGTCTCGCTTGGTCTCCTGTGCTCTTCTTCTCCCTTCTTGGAGCCGGCGAGTGCCCCCGCTCGGCATGCCTTCTTGTGTTTCTTCTTAGGCACCAGAGATGGTGATCGATGCCAGAAAGACAATGGTGCTGGAGGGATGCTTCGCACCAAGGCCAATGTGCTCGGCGCCAAGTGTGACAGCTCGGTTCCAATGCCAGTCTCTGTGCCGATTCCATTAGAAGTGCCTGCAGTCTAATGTCCTTATCTTTCTTGGTACAGGGCCTGAAACCTTTCCAAATCTTGCACTTTTCCCACATGTGAGCCTCTTCCAAGCATTTCAAATAGCTCTGTATGAGTTGTTAACTGGCATAAGCTTCTTACACAAAGTGCAAGGTTTAAAACCCGGAGACCGGGGCGTACCCCGTCTCTGGGCCGATCTCTAACCTAACACTACCACTTAAACAATTGAACTATGTACACTAAGAAACAATTAAAACCACGAGCTGGGAGAACTTGCTATAGCAAGAGTGTTCCAGCACCGACACAGGCACTAAGAAGGAACTGAGAAGTAGGGGGGCCAGCGGCACCTATATATTGGTGCATTTGCACGCCGCTGCAAAGGGCGCTAGAGCCAACCCTACAGCTACCACTAGGGGAAAAATTTCTGGCACTGGTGCATGTGGCGCACACACACCTAATTGGGAACGGACATGAGCAAGCACTCAAAGAAGGATCATTTCACCACCCACTAAAATGGGAGATTTTAGTTTGGCCAACACAACTGTGCCTGTGCCCTATATTACTTCTCCAGAAAGAGCCATGGAATATTTAATAGCTATATATAAGTGGTCAGATATTTGGATTTATCTTTCCATTAAAGGAGAGAACCTGCCCTATAGCACAGTGTCCCCCTCCCCCAAATCACACAGATATATTGATTCCCCATTGACAAACCAAGTTCTTTTAACGTAAGTTCAGATTGTACCAATTTTATGTCCAACAACATTAAAAGACCACGGCCAGAATTATAAATATCTATCAGAATTTTGTTAATATCCGTATCTTGTTGGGTAAAGAACTTCAATTCTGGAACTAAGAATTAATGTAGCAGAGTTTCCAGTTTTCATTAGAGGAATATCAAAAACTACTAAGGCTCAACACCAGACAATCCCAACCCCAGTTAGTCAAGACGTAAGGCAACACCTGTGTCCTTTGAGTCACATCAATCTTCTCTGTACTAAGCTCTATTTTTCACCACACAAACATAAACCATCCCTTTTAAAGTCATTGTAGCGATTTGCTTTAGAAACCATTGAGCTGTAGGGTGTTTGTTACCAGAATTCTTCTTGATTGATGATTGTATAATAAAGGCAGCTATTACTCAGGACACTAAAGTTCTATTTATTTATTTTTAAAATGAAGATTGTATTTTGAGTGAAAGTTAAATTTTAAACTTTAAATTCCTCCACCTCTTCCTTTATTTGAATGTGGGAAGTAATATTATTAGTGTTTGCCTTGATCTGACATTAAGAGAAATTTTGGGTTAATATAATAAAGAATAAAAACCATAATTCATTCTGTATTTTTGTATGTAACTGAAGTTACCCTTCACATGTACTACCCCTATAACAACAACAAAGTAATTCAAAACTACTGATATGCAGGATAACTACTAGAACATTCCTCCTTAGATTTGTATATTGTACAAGGAGAAATAAAAAAAGCTGTCTTTAAACAACATTTTAGAATATATCCATGTGAGTCCAAGTGACCCACAGAAGTGCTTCTTTGTACTCAATGGCAGGTTTATGGACATGTTGTAAATGTCAGACAAAATCTTTTTTAATAATAAAAAAGACACTATAATACTGTTTCCTTGTAACCAGGACAGAAAATCATTTGGTAAGAGTAAGAACATTTATTATTTTTGACATAAAATTTCTTGCTGTAAGGTGGAAAATGCTGTATTTCAAATACCAGGAGAAACCTGAAATCTCCAGGGTTAAGTTCAGTAACTCTTGGTTCAAAAACAGAAACTGCAGGTGCATTATTTAAGAGCTTGTCAAAGATGATCTTCTACAGCACTCCGGGCTTCATCATCTCTGGCCGTGCATGTGAAGGGGGTTCTCTTTTAAATATGTGGAACTATCAGCTTTGTTGTAGGCCAGTCCCCCTCACTTCATTTCTATACCACTGTGGCCAGTAGAAAAATTCGTATTAGCAAATTGCTTAATATTAAATGCAATCCCTCCTCCCATAAATCCCACGTTAATGCAGTTCTATTGCCAAGATTTCCAATACACATGAATTGGAAAATTCAAAGTGACGGTTCTCACGGCAACCATAACTGGGTGCCTTATATTTTGTCATTGGATATAGTGTTAATTTTAATGGCTTAAAAATCCATATATTCAATATGGATGAGAAACAGTTGCAGACCAAGCCATTACTTTGAATTTTCTGACTCCTGTGCATGTGAAACTCTCAGCCACATTTAACAGTTGTTTTGCATTTCACTTTTTGAAGCATCATAAATACTTGCATGTGGGTTAAAACCTGAAAATTAAATAAACACATTAGGATTTGTATCTGAATGAGTGATTTTTAAGTCACGCATTCAAATAAATGGGGAGGGGGGGGGAGAGGAAGGGGGAAGAAGGGAGTTCAGAGAGGGCCCAGAGCATTAAAGTATAGGAGAGACTAGTTGGATTGACCAGCTTGTGTTGTGTAACATAGCGCAATGCACTCGATGCTCAGCTGGGATAAATTCTTATAGCTTCACAGACTTCAACAGAGCTACACTGATTCAGACCAGCTGAGGAGCTAGTTTGTGGTTGTGCATATGTGACGCTCTAGATATATCTATGGCCACATAGTTGTGGGTTGGTGTTTATCTGGAGTATCACACCTGTTAAAATTTGGGAGATGAGGAGGAATCGTGTGCTTTTCATGTGTAGTATTAAAAATCCTGCCACAGTTTGTACTATCACAGTGGAAAAAATGCCTCGTAAAGAAAATCCCAGATGGTGAAAACATCCTTATCTCACTCTTGAATAGTGTAAAAACAGAAAAGAGACAAAAGAGTCACTTTAAGGCTAAGAACAAACAACGGAAATTTAATTTCAGATATAGTCATTTTTAAAAAATGTATAAGTTTTTGAAAATAAAGATTTAGACTAAGTGTGGCTCCTAAACTTCACTACAGTGTTCATACAGTATAATAAATGTTGAAGGCTTGTCTAATGTGTCACCGCATCAACTGACTAACAGAAGTTTTAGTAGAGGGGGAAACTAATAGAATGAAACCAAAAGTTAAATATTACTTAGGAAAAAAACAAAAACACAAAGTTTGTAACCTATGTTATTAAAGACAACTGGCAGCAACAGGTTCTTAACAGAAGAAAGAAGCACCAAGCAGTAATTTCAAGAATTAAAGGATGAGAAAGGAGAACCTAATGGATGCTCTACCTAAAAATACAGAGCAAGTAGTTTGATCCAGGTTACTTTTCATTTGAATTGAACACGGGCAGGGGATGTGGGGGATGGTCAGAGAATCAGCATGACTGTACATTTAATTGCAATAATCCTGGCATTAAGGGATTTGATCCTCTGAAATATTCAAAGACCATCAGTACAAACAACAATGTACAGAGCTATTGCATGGTGTTTTTGAAGTATATCACAACACAGTTAAAACTACATTTGATAGAAATTCAAGAGGGTGCACTGAAACCTTTATTTATTAATTAAAGAAAGAAAGGCTTAGTGTTTGGGAGGGAAGCAGTCTCTCATGCCTCTAATATACAAAAATATGAATGTTAAATTGAAGGTTTATTTTCCTTAAGTAAATATAAAATAGATCAGGCTTTCAAATTACTGAATCATTCTGAAAATAACAGGTGTCTCCTATTGCTATTATGCATGTTCAGATTAGAGTAACAACAAAAAACATCCACATTTTTTTTATTTATGAAACTTCCTTTCAAAGATGTGATTGTACTTGAACAATAATCTTACATCAGCTTGGAAGACATTTTGGAAATTCCTCTGCCAAACAGCCCTATAGAAACATATTGCTTGGGACAGTGCGGGAGTCGGTTGGGGGGAGGGAATAATGAGGTTACTTACCTGTAATTGGAAGTTCTTCGAGGTGCGTGGTCCCTATCTGTTTTCCACTGGTGGTTCACACATATGTGCCATGTGTCCAGAGCCAGAGAATTTGATAGCAATAGTGTCAGTTAGTCTGCACATGCGCCCTTGCCTCAACTCATGGTTTTACCTGAGAAGATTAAGGGCAGGGTGGACCAACTGCATCTCCAGTTCCTTCTCCACCACAAATCAAACAGATCTGCAGCAGAGGAAAAGGAGGGTGGGAAGAATACAGATAGGAACCACCCATCTCAAAGAACTTCCAGTTACAGGTAAGTAACCTCCTCTTTTTTCAAGTGATGGTCTCTACTGTATTTCACTGAGGGTGATTAACAAGCAGTACCTAATTCGGAGGAGGGTGCAAGGATGAGGATGGAATGGTTGAACGGAGAACAGTCGTCGCAGAGTTCTGCACCATGGTGAAACGTACAGCAAAGGCATGTACTGAACTCTATGTGGTTGCTCTACATATGTCCTGAAGCACTACATCGTGGAGGGTGGCTGGATTGGACGATGCCAGGGGACTTGTGAAATGGGCTCTAACCCAAAGGGGTGGAAGCAACCCCAAGAACTGATAGAGTGTAATGTGCCCTGAAATCCACTTGGAAAGTCTCTGTGTGGAGACTGTTTATCACAATAGCTGAGAGAGTTAAGGGGCAAGCAATCTAGGAGACCTCCTGATTGGTCTTGTCCTCAGCAGGTAGAAGGCCAGAGCCTGGTGGACATCGAGAGAGTGAAGTTGTCACTCCTCTGTTGAGGTGTGAGGCTTTGGAAAGAAAGGAGGTAAGTATATGGGTTGGTTGAGATAAAACTGGGATACGATCTTTGGTAGAAACTTAGGATGTAGACGCAGGGAGACTTTGTCCTATGAAAAGTGGTGAAAAGTGGGTCTGCCATAATAGCCCCAAATTCACCTACTCTTTTCCCCAAAACAATAGCCACAAGGAATGAGATTTTCATGGACAAGAGGGATATAGAGCATGAAGCCAGCAGTTCAAAGGGCTGTTTTATTAGTGCTGATAGAACAAGGTCGAGTTCCCACTGGGGAATGATAGGTTATATGGGTTGGAAAGTTCTGAGGAGTCTTTTCCAAAACCTAGTAGTCAACTGATGTGTAAATATGGAATGTTCTTCCACGGGAGGGAGAGGTGTGGAAGGTGCTGGTTGAGAGTGGAGGGTGTCCCTGATATCTTTATGGACAGGAATTAATCCAAAAGAAGGGGAATCTCCACTTCCTCAGGGAAAAATGTTATTTCTGTTGGGCTCAGGAGATGAAGCATTTCCACTTGGCCCAATAGGAACATCTAGTGGACTCTTTCCTGGTGCTTGAGAGCACTTCCAATGAGCACACCCATTCTAGAGAAGATGCTAAATATCATGCTCTGAGGTGGATTAGGATGTCTGTGGATTAGGATGTCTGATCCTGCTGTTGTGTTGCATTAGCAGCTAAGGGAAAGTGGGGATGAGAAGTGGGGGACAGACTGACATGTGGAGAAGGTTGGGAAACCAGAACTGTCTTGGCCAGAATGAGGAGATCAGAATGATCAGGGCTCTCCTACCTGATCTTGTGGAGTACTCATCGAAGGAGCGGTAGGGGAGGGAAGATGTAGTTCAGTGATCTTCACTATTTTTCAAGTGGGGGCCACTTTGGCAAAAAAACCTTCAGTATGAGAGCCACATCAACTACTGAATTAACACATTGCTTGTTACTCCTTAATGATATAATGTTACAGAGTGACTCGTGTAAGTAAAACTTTTGTTTGTTCATTTCATTAATATCCACAGTTACATTCTAGTCTGTTTTTTCTCCTGTTTCACTTTCTGATTTTCTCTTCAATGGAATTAAGAATCTATCCATTCTTTCCAGTAACTTACTGGGGCCAAAAAATAATATATGACACAAACAGTTGAATACTCTGAGTTCTATGTTGGTTGCTCCGATAATATTACAGTTATTATATAACGGATATACTTAGATGTACTTATTGACCACATGGTACTATGTGCGCCAATGTGATGTGTAAAGAAGGCAGACTTTGATAGGCTCGGTACATATTCTAATGTTAAAAATAAAATAAATTGGAATATAAACTATTAGTCAGGGAGCCGCCCTTAGGGTCAATGTGAGCCACCACTGGCTCTTGGGCCTTGCAATGAAGAACACTGGTGTAGTTGATCTTGTCTGACTACCAGAGTACAAGAGCACTGTCCTGAGAGTGGATACCAATACCCCCATTTTCCCCGAACAGTATGTACTGCATTTTGTTGTTGGCATGGGAGGCAAAGAGGCCTCTGGTTGGAGTCCCCCATTGGTTGAAGATGTCACTTACTATGGTGTTGTGATTGGTCACGAATCTTCTGAGAGTCTGCAATAACTTTCTGAATCCCTGGACCCCTGGAAGATAGGCTGCCGACAACAGGATCTTGTGGGCGATGCACCAATCCATAGATTGATTGCTTCCGCACACAGTCAACTTTGTGCCCCCTTGTTTGTAGTTGTAATAAACAATGGTGATTTTGTCCAATATGATGAGAATATGATGGGAGCGAATGGATGGAAAAAAATGAATGACACACTCTCCATACCAATCCAAGTTCCAGAATGTTGATGTGTATCCTGGATTCCCGAGGGGTTCGTGTCCCTTGAGTCATGTGGTCTCCCACATGCACTCCTCATCCTAAAAGGGATGTGGATGTGATAATCATGCTGTCCAGGGAGTATGGGAGGAAGTGGATCCTTAATAGACCTTTGGCGGGTCTGTCCACCATTAGAGGGAACAGAGCACCTTGCTGGGGACTGTCAGCATAAGGTCCGTGCCATGCTGCGTGAGTGAGTAAACTCTCTGGAGCCACATCTGTAAGCAGCGAAGGTGGAGGCTACCAAAGACCATGACGTACATGCAGGCTGCCATGTGGCCAACGGGGGATAGGCAAATCCTGACTAGGACAGATGGACTGTTGATTACTCGGACAATGAATTCTTGCAGAGTATGGAATCTTTCCCTTGGTAGGTAAGATCATGCTGTGACTGAGTTGAGGGGCGCCACTATGAAGTCTATGGACTGTGTGGGAACCAAAGTTGAGTTTTTGACATTGACTATGAAGTCTATGGACTGTGTGGGAACCAAAGTTGAGTTTTTGACATTGACGCTGACTCTTAGAGAGGAAAGACAACTGAGTAACATGGAGGTCGAGATCAGAGTTTAGTCTCTGAATTGTGCTGCTTGTAGCCAGTTGTTGAAATACAGCCACAATGTCGGTGGTCTTTTTGGATATATAGTAGGGAATGGGCGACCCTTGTGCTCCATCTGAATCCTCCAAGGATGAAAACTCCCAGAGGTGGGCCATACCTTGACTGTTGTATGTCCTGGGTGGGAGATCTGGCCTTCCTAGATGTGGATGTAATGGAAGGTGTAGAGATCTTGGTTCTCCTATGGCAAGCAGTTCATGTAGCTCTGGTGCTTTCTTTAATTTCTCTGGGGTACATGGAGAGGAAGACTTTCCTGGCACCATCTTGTCTTAAGGGAGACTGATGTTGACGGTGTATGTGGCACAATACTTGGTCCCAGCAGATCTGCCGGTTCATGCTGGGTTTTTTTGGTTATGCTTGGGCGTCTTGGAGTGTGCTGCCTCCTCATGGCTGGAACTTGTGGAAGGCGCATCATCCTTCTTTGGTTTGGAAGAAGACACTGCCATGCTTATGTGCATGCTTCCTTACCTCCCAACTAGGCCCTGACCCAGGATCCATTGAAATGGTACCTCCAGAGCCAAACTCGATCTCCATAGACAGAAGTGCACTCCTGCCTGTCTCAGGCCAACATATGGGGGGTGGCTCCCTGGCTGGGTCTGACTGAGGCCTTATGGTGATTTCCACGAAATGCTTCTTGAGAGCCCAACCATCTCGTGTACAGCTTGGGAAGGACTGGCAGATATGTAAGCTTCTCCCAAGCAGTAGAGGCAACATTGATATTCGTTGTTGATCGAGAAGGAACTTGGGCAGGAGGTGCAGATTTTAAATCCTGGCGTCTTCAGCATAGTTCAGTACCCAATGTAGGGATACTGGGGTGGGAGTGACGGGGTAACCAGCAAACAGATTTTCCCAAAGTCTCTGTTCTACTAAAAATACTACTAAAAGTAAAACAACATTAAAAGCAGTAAAAACTAGAAGAACAACTAACTATATACAATTCTAAACTTTTTAAGGTGCGTCATACACAAAAGGACACTAGTAGCTCCCACTCGGACTACGCGACAGTGAGAAGGAACTGGAGACTCAGTTGGTCCGCTGTGCCCTTTATCACCTCAGAATAAATCATGAGGCGAGGCAATGGCCCACGTACAAACCAAAGGACACTATTACTTTCAAATTCTCTGGCTCCAGATGCATGGCATGCATGCATAAACCCTAAGGGGAATACAATAGGGACCATCACTCGAGGAGAAAGTTTGTATAACACATACTATTCCTCCTCACCAATAAATATTACAAAGTCATTCACAACACTAGTAACTAATTTAAACAGTTAAGGTTTTTTTTTTTTTTTTTTTAAATACAAATAAAGGAATGGTTCCCAATCACAAGCTCCCATACCGGTAGCCTTCATATTTTTGTCTGGTGGGCTAGGCTTCCCTTCCCTAGCTTAGGGCCCGCTGAAATCAATGATAGTCTTTCCATTGATTAAATGAAAGTCAGCTTGACCTCTTAGGGCTTGATCCAAAGTCCAGTGAAGTCAATGGATTTTGAATCAGTTCCTCCATTATGGAGCCTGTGTGCTATTTCTCTATATCATTGCTTCCCATCTCCCATTCAGCTGTGCATGCTTTAGCAAGCCATGGAACATGAGCTGTTCCAAATTTAACTCTCACTGAGGTGTGGAGGAACCCAAGCTCCACAGCAAATTAGAAAATGCACAAAGAGAAGGTACTAAACGCTGAGTGATATGGTTGAGCTCTGAGCATGGTATCAATCTCTAAAAGGGTTCACACCCATTGTAATAATATAACGAACTATAAAATTTTCAGTTAAAAAAGTTTGCTCTGAAAACAGACAATTGGCGGGAAGTGTCTTTTACAAACACATTGTTCTTTTAAAAAAGAATCTACATTGGTATGTTGTGCAATTTAAAACTTTTTCTTCTGATGCCTACTCTCCTTTGACCAAACAGAAATCTGCCCACAATATTGAGGTTTGCAAATCCAGAAGGGAAAAAAAATTAGAAAAATAAAACATCTTAGAAGTTACTTATGTTTAATGCTTAAAAGTCTGAATGCACAAACAATAATCTACCATTATAGAAGTACTGGTGGTCAATACAATGCATTAGAACTATGTACAATGACACAGTTTAGTATCAAAATCTTTCTACACTGTAGAGTATTACGAAACTGTTAATGACATCAAACACTAAGCACTTAAGACACTATTTTTTGCTACCACATTTGGAACTTCAATGAACAGTCCATTTCAACTTGCAGCATCAATCCATTTCTAGTATGAAATTAAGTAATTTTCTACTTATACAATAAGATTTATCTACACCGTTCTTTTGATTTTGATCCATAGCAGCAAAGGCACTGTACATCAGCAGATCCACAGACTTAAAGATTTTTTTAAAGCATTCAAAAAAAAAAAAAAAGTCACAGATCATAGTTTAACAGCAACAACAACATAAAAAGATAACACAATGTCTCTGGCACAATGGCTCAGCCTGTGTCCATTTCAGGAACATCCAACTAAGACTTGAATAGAACTGGTGGCAAATAAAGCAAGTCCTTCGCCCAAGTGAGTATCCATTCTTTTCTGAACTTCAGAATGAGTGCTCTTGTAAATCCTACCTCGGAGGTTCTTGCTTTTGTAGTCTGTACATCGGTAGGAATCCCTTCTCATCTCAGTGCAGTTTCCAATGAATATATCCAATATTTTCCGTAATCTCTTGTAACTGCAAAATTGCTGAAAGACTCACATCTCCCTTCTCAAAGAAATGGGGCAAAAACATCCAGAAGAGGTGGCTCATTGAGGCAAGTTATTGTACTTCTCTCTGCAATACAGCAAAGAGATGTTCTATTAAAAAGCTTGGATCAACTCAGAGGACTTTACCATCCCCGGAAGCATAGAAAACAGATCTGTTTACAAAATGCTACATGACAGCAGATTATTATATACATTAAAAGGAATCTTATTTTTGGGACATTTTTCCTTACAATGTATTTAATTCAAATATGAACTAAACTTGCCAAAATCACAGGCATATATATTATTGGTTATGGTTCATAATTACTATTCTAGATTTCCAAGCTTGTCTAAAATAGTTAAATTACAACATCTTCCTCTCACAGTAATTATTTATATTACTGTGGCACGTAGATCGTCTCAACCTAGAGCAAGGTAAATACTCAAAAATTTAATAAAAGCTATCATTCTATTTAGTGCACTTGTCACTTCTGACCTCCCACCCCTCCTTTCCACCCACCAGCAAAAGCACAAAATATACAACGCACCTTTGAAACCAAGGCAGGGGCAGACAGCTTTATTAGTCAGTTCATTGTTAGAAAGCCTTCTTTTAACAAAATAAATACATTACAGCTATAATACATAATTAGCGAATCAGTTCAGTGTTAAGTATGCTTATCCCATCTTCTTCCAAGTAGATATCCGAAGTTTGGTATCACAAGTTCTTAATGAGCATTCACAATCCAATAGCAAGTTAGATGGGGGGGAAGGGGGAAAAATCAACTTCACCACTGTGATGAGCGTTCTAAGTCCTCAGTTTGGGAAGGGGAAAAAAAAGGAATATACAGCAAAGTGCTACTAGGAGGAGTCATGTTTGCATTCAGCTTTGTCTCTAATAAATAACTTCATAGACTGTAGCTTTCTTGTCCCCAGAGCCAGTGACAATGTATTTGTCATCCACAGAGATATCACAGCTAAGCACAGATGAGGACTCTTTGGACTAAGAGAAACAAAAGAAAGATATATAAGCATAAAGAAATTAACTATTTTCTGTTTTAATAAAATCAGGTGAACACAAATGGCACCAGACTAGAAGATTAATCAGTAGAGAATTTACTAAGGGGGAGTGAACAGGAGAGCTTATCATAATACCAAAACTTATTGACTCAAAGCAGAGCTGAAGGGCAGATGCAATTGCAAAAATAATTCTCCACATTTCCCTCACCTAAAGTATTTAAGGCAACACAACATTTAAGAGCAACATAAAAGGAAAGGAAATGTTTTATTCAGTAATACAGAACTGAAGATAACCTATAAAACAAATTAATCCCCCCTATCCCTCCGCCCCACACACACACTTTACAAACAGTGAGTATTTATTAAATGTTTTTTTATAACTCAATTAGTTTTCACCTGCTTAAAGCAAGCCAAAAGCCACCGTAAAGAAAAAAAAACAAAAAACATTCCACTTATGGAGAAGTCCTATATAATTTAATTGGGATGAAACCAACAGGGTTCTAGAGAAATTTAAGAGGCTTCTACAGAAGTCACTCTAAAAATCTACAGGATTATAATCGAGAATGAAAATCATTATTATTTTTAGTACCCCTTCTTAGCAATTTCCAAACAGAAAAGAAGGACCATTCATGCACTGAGGAACTTACAATCTCAGAAATAAAAAACAAACAGGTGAGCAGACATGAGCGCGACAGGTATAGTACATGCACTTCAATGGAACAGAATACGATAGACAAATACATGGTACAAAGGGTACAACATAAGAATATAAAAGAATTAATTTATATCTGTATCTAACAAGATACACTGTATGATGTATATATTGTACATATATAATAGGATATATACATTATTTCCAAATTATCCCTTGGGTTACGTTTTAGGGATAGACTTCTCTATTCAATTCTACATATTTTAAAGCATTTTCTATAGCATCCATCACTGCGGTAGCTAAGGGCTTCGCAAG
This sequence comes from Emydura macquarii macquarii, assembly GCF_026122565.2. Taxonomy (NCBI): domain Eukaryota; kingdom Metazoa; phylum Chordata; order Testudines; family Chelidae; genus Emydura; species Emydura macquarii. The sequence continues at coordinate 7,751,230 of NW_027133034.1, read as the reverse complement.
TATGTTAAACCTGCATGAAGACGTCCGTAGTGGAATTCAAGGCATCTCCGGCTCACTCCTTGTCCCTTATTAAGAAGGATCAATTAGGGAATATTTTTTCTGTTCTCACCACCACCACGCCAGGTTTGATGGAAATGTTTCGTCAAAGGGAATGATCTCACAGCATGTCCTGAAAGTGGTCAGACTCTGAATTAGTCTGCCCCTCTCTGGAAGCTCAGTTTACAGCTCAACTGCCTCAACTCAGAATGCTCTCTCTCTCTCCAGTTCACTCAAGCCTATGCAAGCTGCAATGTCCCAAAGGAAAGACAAGGTTACTAAGGAAGTTGGATCCTGACCATTCATGATTTTGAAGCTCAGGACTCAGGCTTTAACTGCCAATGAGGGAGACTACAAGCCAGCAAAGGATCAGAGCACAGGAGTGATGCCCTGTTAAGAAGATAGGCAGCTACATTCTGTACAAGCTGAGACCTCTAAGTTGCATCCACAGTTAGTTTCAGATACAGGGTTACACAGTCCAGTCTGGAAATGGTGAATGCATAATTCATTGTGGTCAAATCCTCACCTAGAAGGAAGTGGATGGCATTTGCTAGCCAACTGCGAGTGGCAGAAGGAATTTTTCACCACGGGTGCCACACGATCATCTTACCTTACTGATAAGCCTAAAACTTTGCACAACTTTGAAAACTGGGGGATGGATGCCTTCAGAGGTTGCGGGGAGGACTGAGTCCCAGCTAAGGCTTCAAAGCGCTTTCCCCTTCTGACTAAAACAACTTTTGTCTTGCCCAGATTTATGCTGAGCCAGCTGCTCTTCATCCAGTTTATCACTGGTAGGCACCGTAACATCCTTCTGATGGTTCTAGCTGCTTTTGCAGAATATGAGGTATACAGAACAGATGGATTCCTGAGGGGGTCCCACAGACCACTGATCTTTGGGAGAAGCATTTTACACATGATCATTCTCTGGGCCCTGCTGGAGGGGAATGATAGGAGCCATAGTAGTGTTTTGCCTTCTACAGCAACTGTTTTGCACAAATGAGTCAGTGGCCAACTATTTAAAAAACTGCAATAGGCTGAGTGAGCAGTATGAGCGTTGAGACGTTGCCTTCATCCATTACCATACAGAGGTTGTCATGTGGGGCCACTAGGACCGTTTCTGTGCTGTGCCCAAATCTGGAGCTCAGCAGTGAAGCATCCACAATTTTGGCAAAAGTCACATAATGTTAGAGGCTGGTTGTCACTACTTCCTCAGTGACATCCTATAGGGAGTTTGGAGATAGGATTAGTGTTACAAAGGTTTTCCTCATCAAGTGTTGGTTTCTTGAAGATTAGCCAGACTATTAGGAGTTTGAGCAGGCAGGAGGAAGAGAAGTAGTTTGAGCAGATTCACTTTTCTGGAGGAGGCATCATTAAATTCCATTAGAAAGGGACACAGTTAATATTTATAGGAGGTTTAAAGAAAAACAAACTCATAGACAAGTGTTCATAATTTCCTATTACATTCTACAAGAATCTTCCATAAGGAGTCAGCTCTTAAGTTCAAGAGTCTTCCTGCTTAATTTAATCTTAATACTCGTTATGATATCTTAATAGTGCTTATCTAGGTCAACCCTGTTAAGCTATTTTAAGAAATAAAAAGGAACATTTTTTAAAATGGCATGTCACAGATGTACATTAGGGGAAAAAAGTGCTCATGAGAGTTTATTCATCTTGTCTGTGAGACTGAAAAAGATACACAAGTGTGGAGTCTGGTTTTCACTATTTTCAAGTAGGATTTAGGACATTCAATGAATGCTAAATTAAACACATGGCACCTGTGCTTTATCCCTCTACCCACAGCAAAATATATAAAGGAGAGGAAAAAAGCACAAGAAATTTGAAACACAAAGAGGATTCAAAAAGGGTATTAAGGCCCGACTTCAAGATAAGGATTCACTTAAATGTAACATTAATATTATTAAGATGTTATTGAGGACAAAAGCTTGCACACCTCATTATAACAGACAAAGTCTTAAGAGAAGCATAATTAGCCAAGAACACCCATTTAAAAACTCCTTAAACTAATGATGAACCTTGAAAACAGGTTTTAGGAGATTATTACCTGGAATATACTGGCTCCATAAGGTGTTCTCCAGGCATTAAGAAGATTATCTTTTCCAGTGCTTACAAACCATTTACCTGCAATCAGATTTTTTTTTTTTAATTTTATAATTATGTTACGTTTTCAATGAACTCACACAAAAACCTCTAGATAATGCAGAAAAGTGATCCTTTCACACATTAATGAAAAAATTATCCAGAGAACAGACAAATTTACGTCTGGCTAGATTAAGGTATTTCACTATAATATAAGCAATTTGTATTAAAAAAAAAAATCACAGAAAAAAGTTTAATTTTAATACTTAAATTGAACATCTGGTTTTACATTTCCTTGTTTTTATTCAAAAGAGATTTGTTAGGGGAGAAAATACTGGCATAGATGCTGTAGCTTACCACAGTGAGCAAATTTGAGTGACAACACACAGCTCTCGTGAAGATGCAGTTGATATTTGTCTGGTTTAGTAACGTGCAACACCTCAACATTACTGTTCTCCATTCCCACTGCCAACCATTCACCAGTTGGACAATAGCCCAGTGAGAAGATCTGGAATGAACACACCACATGCTTCAGTCAGTAAGGGAGGGGCCTGAAATATTCACAGCTAAATTCCTGCTACATTGTTATCACGGTTGAAAAACGTGAGCCACATTTGGGCTGCAACCCAGGTTTTATAAAGATGCTAATCCAATTACTAGAATAATCAAGATAAATTAGTTCATGTAAACAAAACTCAATTTGAACCGTAATAGTAAAGCATTGAAACAAGCTATAAAAGTTACTGTCCTAGCCCATCCAACAGCATTAAAAACATTTATGTAAGGTATCTTTTGAACAAAGACCTACAGAAATGAAAACTGACTGTAGATAGGAACACTTTAATCTGGCAATTCCCCTGTATAAATAGGGCTCTCTGCTGTTCTCGTGGGAAACATCCCAATCAGTCTAACAGCTATAATCTGGAAAAAATGTTTAGCTGCCATATTAAAAACAGTGCAAGAGACAAAGCAAAAGAATCTGGGAGTTCTTCTCCAAGTCTGCTTTTTTAAAAACGTGCTCATTTTATAAAACCATTCTGGATTTCTCTAACGTGTCAAAGCTTCTGAGAGTGAACCTGTGATGTGAAGTCATGCTGTTGTAGCTGTCTTCCTTCTCTGAGGTCCCAGGATCTGACAGTGTTGTCCAAACCTCCCGTCCAGAGCTTGGTGCCATCATTAGAAATGTCAATACAGCTGGCTCCATCTGTGTGGCCCTGGAATTGTCTGAAAATGTCAAAAAGAAAACACACGCACACACTCATGGTGGAAAGATCGTTTTTGATCCACATTCATTTTTCTTTGCAAATTATGCTAGTTTTTGGTTTATTTCCTTTCATAACTCAGCTATTAAAAAAATAGCAGAAGCATATTTCAGTAAAGTGACTTGAATTTATTCTGAATTGGTGGATAACCAAATGAACTCTGTGTGGACTGCACCAAATAATCAGCCTAGTCAGTACAGCATTTTTTTAAAAGTATATTTTAAGGTTCAGATTTGGGGATTTTTGCCTGAGACTGACATCACATCATGTATTGGGAACGTCACAGCTTCCCTTGGAGAAATTCAGCATATAGTTCTAAATTTACTGGCTCTAAAAAGAATCTACACATCATCACTTACACAGACATTAATACAGAGCAGTCTCAATGGGATCATCAGATCAACTGATAAAATCCCATCTTTTACAATGCTGTATAATGCAGATCTGTACAGTTGGGTCACGCTTAAGATGTTTTTACACTGGGGATAAGAATAACCAAACATATGCATCTAAAAACCCCCAAACCTTGTGCTGTCCAAAACCAGATCTGATCTAGATGTGATGATTCAGGCCCATCCTTACTTCAAATACAAACACTAAGCACAGATCAAAGAGGTGTGGCTATGGGCAATGTTTTACAGAAGATCAAAATTACTCCATGTTTTAAAGGAACCCAGAAGAACCTTAGCAATGAAAACACTAGCTGATTTTACTCTAAGCAGCTATCAGAACTCAATCTAGCAGCATAGAACAGAACTTCAAACACTGCAATTATAAAACCCTCAAAACTTATAAACAAGGATGTGATTTTAATCAAGCTTTTACTATTCTGGCTCACCTAACACACAATACTGAAACAATTATGCAGACAATTAAAATAAGACCACATTAAAAAAATTAAGGGGGAAGATACATGCTATTGTTAATTAATTCTTCACAATCTGACAATCCAGTTCTGTTGACCTACCTAACTAATGTCTGGTTGTGAAGATCCCAAACTGCAATGTTCCCATCACTACAGCAAGAGAAGCAGACCTTGGAATCGGGGCTGATAGCTAGAGCATAGCAAGCTGGAGCAGATGATGTCAACTCTGCTTTTATACGTGGAGTAGGAGCTGCCAAGTCCCAAATGGATAATGTGCTGGCTTCCCCACCAACAATCAGGGTGCGGCCGTCTGGGAGCAATCTGCAGGAACGGATGTAGTTATCTCTGTTCTGTGGAGACAGAAGCCATCACGAGATTACTCATGAGGAAAGGAAAACAGCATTAACATGAGAGCAGAAATCCATAAAAGTATTGTATTCCCTCCTGGTTTTAATGAGCCATTTATACTTATGACAATGATGAAGTGTATTAATGCCAGAAAATTACACGACATTAGGGAAGTACTTAAACTTGATCTACAAAATTCAGTAGTGAGAGCTATTTAATCTTAATTAGCATCAAAATGCAAAGACCTGCACCCAACTCCAAACAATTCAATGTTCCTGAATTTGACAGCTTGTATAGAAAGTTCCATTTTCATATACTGCTTATTTCAGTAAATTAACCCCTTCATGCTGGGGAATACTAATTTCTAGCATACCTCCCCCTCTCATTTTAATGAGTGTTGCTGCCACCACCCAGGAGATATCAGGGTTGCACGTCCTGCACAGTTCTGATGTAGCAGCAATTACAGCAGGAGGCAACATCTAATCATGAACAGTAAATGACAAGAGAAAAGTTGCTAACAATGGTGCATCTTGTTAGCACATGCAAATAATTTGCTGTTCCCAGTAATAATTTAGGGAGATTTTTAAATTGTCAGAACACACGCACGCACATGGACCATGTAGTAGAATGAGACTGCAAGCAATTTTTAGCACTTGAAACGATGGAGGACTTAACACACACCCATAAATGTCAAAGTTTATAGACAGAATCTACAGCACTGTTTCTGATCTTGCCTCTTGCCTATATAGTTTTAGGCTAGTAAGGGGATTTTGGTTTGTCAGGGGAAAAAGCATGTGTATTATAACAAACACATCAGAAACTGAACAACTTAGCATTAGAAGTAATAATAAAAAGAACTTGAATGAAACTCCGCAATCAGTATCAGCAGGAGCTGGTTCTCAATGCTGATGATACTAATTGATCATCATAACCCATTTCTCAATGCTTGCACATTCTTCTATCCTCTCTCCATTTGAGCATGCTTCACTTTCATTCATAGATGTTCACTTACCAGGCAGTCTAGCTGAGAGACAGGGCTCTTGTTCCCAGGATGGCTGATGTCCCAGACTTTGACACATCCCTTTCCCCCAGTGTACACGTGTCTTGTGGGGTTGCTGATGGTAACTGCACACACTACTTCCCCGTGATTCAGAGTATTGATCTGACGAGCATGGCGAGGGATTCCTGGTCCAATGAGGGCATCAGGAGGGAAAGGTACAGGCTGCATCTGACCATCTGCACTTACATGAAATGAATATGCTCTGAGGAAAGGAGAGGAGGAAAGTGATATGAGTTACTACTCACATCTATTTAAGAAAAGAGAACAAGACCTATAGGGCAATATTTTCAAACTTGGCTGTCTACATTTTGGCATCTAACTCCATATTTAAGTACCTAATGCAATGGCCAGATTTTTAGAGGTACTGAACACCTTCAACTTCTATTTACATTAACAGTAGTCGTGGGAACATAGTACTTCTGAAGACCTGAAATTGTTAGCTGTCTAGGTATGGATTTAGTCACCTATCCTAAGGCATCCAGTTTTGAAAACAGTGGCCTCAGCAAGTTATCCAGACACAGATCAGAAAGCTTTTTATGACTCAAACCATGTGCTTCTGATTTCTGGCGTGAGTAGAGATATGTGAAACTACAGTTTCCAACCTTAAGTTTGCACAAGACTGGGTCTGAGTTTTGATTTGTGATTTGATATACATACATAGCAGCAATAGGGAAGCCCACATCAGAACCTCCCTAAGACAGAAATAGCAGGGATCATCTCCTTGAGCTTTAAGGAATGGTTAGCTCCAAGGGGATAGATAGGTGACTATTCCCTGAGAGGCTTTCATTTATGAACGTGAACCTTCAAGAGAATATGAAGGGGTTTAGTTCATTGCCTGACTCTCACTGAACTGAAGAATGGATGGCATGGCACGTAGCTTAAGCTATTTTTTTTTTTTTTTTTTAATAAACATCACCCCGCTCTATGTGGATTGAAATCAGTGACACCCAGGCACAATGGCAGACCAGCAAAAATGTGGTAATTTGTTGTTGTTGTCATTGATCTGATAGGACAAGCACAAATCCCAATTCCTTTTGCTGGAATCTGGACTCTAACTGAGGAAGAATGTGCTGTGTGACTGCCCGTTATGCCACCTGTGAATAAGCTATCAACAACTTCATCTCCAAATATTTTCTAGGCTGTGAAATTGTTTTGTTTTAAGATGAGACTTATCAAAGAGTAGTAGCTATTACTGAACACAACTTTATCAAACAACTCATCTGCACATATGAATGTATCATTAATAGAGGGCTCTTAATTTCCCCAGACCAGTTAATTCATGATAGTACTGATGAAAAACACACAGTTGTAATAGTAGCATAATTTTTGTCCGAGAACTTGGAGGAGACTAGTGCCTTAATTTTTGCACTGAAATTGTTAGTTTAAGAAAGCAACCTTTAAAATCCAACCATTTTATTTGTTATTTAAGTTACACAATGTCTTAATACTACAGTGGCTTTTTCAGCAGTATAAAAATTCAACCAAATTTACATAAACTCCAGTTTTCCCCTTTTTATACTCGTAACCATAGAATTTTCAATATTTCTGCATCTTATCTACTCTCTTTCTTGTTCTGGCAGGCCTGAGTGATAAATTGTCACTTTGCTTTATGACACTAAACACATTCAAGCAAGGTTCAGGCAGATTTTTTGGTTACTACCATTAAAAGATACAAACTTCTAGTTTAAGTAGATTTGGTTTCCACCAGCAGATTTCTATAGGCACTATCTTATTTTTCATTATTTGTTGAAATCCAACAGCGTGTTTGCTGCTGTGCAGAACCAAGAAGAAAGCACCCACCCTACTCTGAGAATTTACATTGATACAAAAATGGAAGTTTGTTATAGTCTTATTTTTACAAAAACACCACGTTTTAGCCAATGTTCGCAAAGTGGCTTTGAGGATGTAGCTCAAGATGTTGTCAACAGAACTATGCTGATTTACATCTGCTGAGAATCTGGCTCTTAAAGCAAATAGTAAGTGCTATGTATAATTATTCTAATAGATTTAATCTTGAAATGTACCTTGTGTCATATTAGTCTTTCCCTCTCTCCATTCATCATTTATTACCAGCCCCTTGTACCACTGTCCTAGGTCATCACTAATAGCAATACGTAGCACTAACATGGAATTTTGCATATTTAAAGCACTGTAAATACATTATAAATCTACTCAATTATAAAGATCTGCACTGATATTTTTAAACATATATCCTAATTTTACTGTTCCCTAGGAAAATCAGGCAGTAGAACAAAAAGAGTAGTAGTAGGTACAAAGACAGCCAATACAGCACATTCCATTTCAGAGAACTCTCAGTGGACATAGTTGTATACAACTTAGGTTTCCATCTTTGCAATCTTCAAATCTAGGTGACTATAATTAGCCATTATTGACCTTGTAAATAATCACTATTATGTCAATACGTTAATAAATATTTGAGATGCAACAAAACCTTGTCACCTTTATAGTTATAATATTGCAGTAGTGACTAGAACTGCCTGGGTGCTCTCCACACACATAGGAAGAAGGTTCCTGGCCCACGGAGGTTACAATCTAAAACCCTGATCCTGTCAACTGCTTTGTGCCAACTCCTAAGCCTGCAGAGAGCCCCAATGAAGACATCCTGGCTCTATGTAGGTGCAGGTGTACATCAGCACAGAGCAGCTGGCAGAAGACAGCCTACGATGACAAGTAACCTGTGAAGGGTGGGGGAAGAGGGAAATAATCATAGTACGTACAATCTTTATACATTTAAAAATCAAATCACGTTAGTCATACCCACATATACCTCAACCTCTCCATTATTAGCTAGTCAATTTTTCTTGTAAGTGTCACAAAAGAAATAGAACCTGAGGCCCCCTTCAAACCCAGATCAATATGGTTTGCATCACTATTCTTTTTCCTCCCTCTAACTCAAGAGGGATGTGAATGGGGAGTTCTTCATATTTGTGTAATTCTTTTTCCAGGCTCATAGCAAGCAAAGCCTGTTAGAATAGGTCACCTTTTCTGGTGAGTTCCATCAAGGATGAATTTGAACATTATGATACCATAATTCTTTTCAGTATTTTCAATCAAACAAAATCTTTCAGTGTTCCTTTCTCTGCACCCTGCTGTTTATAGCATCCAATAAGTTTGCAAGTGATTGCCAGGCTTTTGTGCCCAAAGCAATTCCTTTTAAACGGAGAGGCACAGTACAACAGACATGTATACCAGAGATCCCTTCACAATTTGTATTTCTATACAGAGACGGGTCTACTACTTCACATCTTGAAGAGGAGCCACATCTCCTCACTACAAACTCCCCTTGCTTCATGATATCAGATACCTCCTGGCTGATAGCAGCTTTTAAAAGAAATCTCCAAATAAGCTTTTAAAATTAAAACAAGGATTAAACCCTATCCCGAGCCCTAAACTTCTATTCATTCAATAGTGTTCAGTAGCCCAGGGGAAATCTAACCAGCAAGGGAACGCTACTTCAATAAATGATTAACTTCATAAGTTTAGTGTTTAAAACTCACGGTTTTCCTCCTGGGATGCCTGTCAGATTGGGAGGGATGCCTGGGACTCGCATGTGATGATGTGGATCAAAACCAACCTGCAGTTTTCCCCAAGCAGAAAAAATGATGTATTAAGTGGGGAATTAAGCGAACATGATAGTTTCATTTACCTCCTCCATGACATATTCCCCAAATTAGAAATAGGTTGAACTAGATTTAACCCTGCATGTCTTTAATTTAACAAGCCTCCCCCCAACACCCCAATTCCAAACATGTTAGTATTCCCTTGGGCAATCACTTACCACTGGAGACCTCCCGTAAGCTGCTGCTGCTGCTGCAGCTGCAGCTGCTGCACTCATTTGTGGGGATATGTTATGTAGACCAGCATACGCAGCTCCTGGACTGGTCAGCTCCCCATTCATTCCAGCATGTGGCACGATTCCAAATGGAGCAGGATAGGGACATGGTACCGCCATCGGAGTCCTTAGACCAGAAGCTGTTGTGGGTGTGGAAGCGCGGAATAGTGATAAACCAAAACAAAAAACAAAAAAAAGCCATTAAGCAGTCTGGGGAGCTGTACAAATTGCTTTGTTTAACCATCTGAAAAACAAATTCAGCGTTCAATTTAAACAAGTATAAAATCCTTTTGCATAGCTCTGAGTGTAAGGGATGCTTAGCACTTCAAGGAAGAGAATGACAAACAGAAGACAGAGACACAGAACGTAGTTTTGTAAAGGTCTAAAACAGCTAGATGCTTTTCCAGAGGTCTAATGGTTACTGACCTAAAGGGTCGACTCCCGGTGGCTTGCCAGGCACAGGCCTCAATCCAGGAGCAGAATTGCTGCCTGGAGTTGGTGCATCAGTCCGCGGAGTAGGGGTATTGGATTTAGACACAGGAGTGGTAGATTTCTCATTCTAATATCAAAACAGGCAATGAAAGATGGTTATTTTACTTTTTGGCTTCTTAATTAGTACACACAAGATATTGTGGATGTCAATTAAAATGTGGTTTGATTAGTGAAACCTAGTTTTCAGTTTTAGTTTTTAATACTAATCACTGGCAATGAAGAGATGCATGCAGAGCTACTTGAAAGGGACGGGTGACCATAGGAATTAACACTAGGATTCACAGCTTTTCTCCTTTAGGTCACTGATGTGATTCAGGATAAGGTCAATGACTGAAAATCATTACCATCTGACAATCATATTGGTAGCATATGTGAAACCTGTTGGTGGTCTCAATCTGCTCCTGGTGGACATGTGTCCACATCACGATTAGCACCTTTGTTGGCAGTTTCACCATGAGGTCAAAAATCGGACAGACAAGCAGACTGAAATAGTCGACTCACCCCTAGCAGTGATCCCTATAAAACAGGGTGGAGGCACAATGATGGGGGTAGTGTGAGGAATCTTGCACTGGCACTGTTGTGGTATGCCTGTTTGGTGGACAAACAGCAAACTTCTGTGTTTAAACCTGTCACTCCAGCACCTCTCCTGAGCTCTACATTCACTACGGAAATGTTTTAAATAATGATGTGAGAAGTGGGAGTGTCCTGATCTGCAGAGAACTGCAGGAGGGGTTACAATGTAGCTCAGGAATGTGATAAACTATGGTCATCAAAAGAAAGAGAAAGAACCCCCGCTCCCTGCCCCCAGAATTGCAAGCAACCCTTTTTTGCATTGTGATTTGTGATGCAAGCCTAAGACGACCCTTGTAAATGACAAATAGCTACAATAATTTTTGTTATCTGTTTTAAAAGTTATATAGAGTTTTGCAATTCAAACAAAGCGAACACTCAAATCACATCCAAGCTGGAAACTGAATTTACTATAAAAGCACAGCACAAAAAAAGTATGCCAAGGAACTTATGTGTACTTGCTTCCTCCTCCCCACATGAAAAATTACAATACAGGCACATCCATCATCTATTTATACTGGTAGTTTAATAAAACTTTCTTATTCTAAAAAAGCCTCTGGGCTTTTTAACTACCATTTTGCCAAATGTCTTTAAAAGTAGAAATTAAGGGAATTTTATATTCAGCGTGAAGTTGTATCATGTCCTGTAGTGTTTTACAAATCCCATTAAAAATTCGGATATCATCTGGTGAACGTGCAGATCTGTGCACTAACACAGGCCAGGATGTTCAAAATCACTTACAAGGCTAAGTTCTTTGGATTTTGAGGAAGGAGTACTGCTGGAAGATGCAATAGAGGCTGGGCTAATTGGTGCATCTTTCTTAAGCAGTCGGGTCTTGTCTAAGCCATTCTCTCTTGGAGAATGTGCTGGGCTCCCTCGAGGGGAAGAAGGATCCTACAAAAGAACAACATGGATTAGTGAACATGGATTAGTAGCAGCACAAAGCACCTGTCTCCAGCAATTCTGACTTTTGGGGAAGATCTCTAAATAAAATGTGAAACATCACTTGATCGCATAACCTATTTGGTTATGATTTTAAAATCTAGATGTATAACAAAACAACATAAATAATAATCAATATTATACATTATTTTATATGGCAGCTGGTTAACAATGATAATACTTAGAATATCAAAGTAGTTAAGAATTACATTCCTCATTTTACATGAGAGGAAACTGAGGCACATAAAAGGCTAATTGTTTTGCTCAAGATCACAGAGAAGGTCAATGGTAGAGCAGGCACGGAACACGGGCACCATAAATATCAGTGCTCTATTTGTTTTAAGATGAGTGAAATCAGATTTTGTTTGTTTAACTACACAAACAGCAATGAAAAGCTCTTCTGAAGAAGTGTTACCACTATAAATAATATTTTAGAATTGAGAAGATAAAAAGATGAGGCTGGATTCCTTTAGAAATTACAAGCCCTTTTATGAAGGCATATATCTGACATATACTGAGACGTGAGAGACACCCTCAGTTATCATAAGCTACAGAAAGCAGCGTAACACATACCTCATTGGAAACGTCAACCACCAGATTATCATCACTCTTTTCACCATCACTGTCCTACAATGACAAGTCAAAATTCTTAAAAAAATATCCAAAGGTCATTGTCTCTTAAAAAAGCAAAAATATCTATTAATATAAAGCATCACACAACTATTCAATAGTTCCTATTTCTTTGGTCTCATTTCAGCTGGTAATAATAAATAATGCCTAGTTCTTACATTATATATAAAAAGTACTTTACATTTCATTATCCCCATTTTACAGATGGAGAAACTGAGGCGGAAAGATGAAATGATTTGCTCACACCACCCAGTAGAAGCCCAGGTCTTCTGAGCTCCAGTCAATAGGCTACCCTACCTTCCAGATGTTCTATATTTTTACAGGATCAGATATATTGGTAGGTGCTGGACTCTTACAATTCACATTTATGCTCAGGACCTGTTACTATTTGGCCCACAGTTTAAAAAACAAACAAACATGATGTGTTTGTTGCAACTGCAGAAAACACTGAGGTTGGCATTAAACCAGGTAAATGTTTTACTCACATAACGAGTTGCTATTTCTTTCTCTTCTGTTTTCTGCTTTTTGCTGTCTGAAGAGTAATCTGATGAGTTTCTATGCTTCTCTGCTGTTCTAAAACTAGCTGATGGAGACACAGAAGAGCTCTGAAATTAGAGGAGAGAGGGGGAAATGTGACCACACATTTACACAATCTCATTTCTGATGACTTTCAAACGAACTATCTGAAGCAGGTGGTGAAGGTGGTTTTGAGGTCTTCCAGTGGATAACAGTTAGGGTTTTAATCCATAATAGCTAATGAATAAGATTTATATTGACACTCAATGAAATAATTGGAAGGTATTTCTGTACAAATGATCAATTGCCGGAGCACCACACAGTTGAGGTTCAAAATGACACTGACAGATTTGGAGCTGGAATGTATTAATTTAAGAATACTATTTGTTGCCCTGGTTATTGTGATGTTTATTTTGCAAATGTACAGAGGACTACCAGGAAAAGCATGGAGGAAAGAAAAGAATGGCTCAAGATAAGCCACCCCTCAGCAAATATTTGAGAGTTAAAGGAACAATGCCAGAGCTAAATTAGCTTTGATGATTTTACCTCTAGCTCTGGCCAACCTACAGGACTGGTTTTGAATCATATGAGACTGGGTGCCTCATGAAATATGTAGTACAATCCGGAAGCCTCTGTTATAATTTCCCAAAAGCCAATGTGCTGCTAGGGAAAAATGCAGTTTAATTTTGAATGGCCTCAAATGATGTGTTCCAGTCATTTCAACAAACCAAAATGAAACATTTTGATTTCAAGAATGTCAAAAAGTTTAATTTCATTTGAAAATGTCAAACATGTTTTGAGTTTTCTGACTTCAAATTTTTCATAAATTTCTGTTGCATGCAGAGTTCTGAATTTTATTAAAACATTGAGGCTCTGATTCTGGACAGTACTTAAGCACATGCTAAAATATCTCCCTACTCAGAAAAGCACTTTAGCAAATGCTGATATCTCACTTACTTCAATGGGACTTAAATTGATTCTAAAAGTTAAGCACGTGCTTAAGTACTCTCCTGAATACGACTGCCTTTTTGAACTGGAGCCTTAAGTAACAAATTATGTACAGAGCTGGTTGAAATGTTTCAAGTATTTTGGGGGTTTTTTTTGAGGGGCACAAATCTTCTCTCTATTTTTGACCAGCTCTAGTTATTTCCACATTCACAGGATTGGATGAAAATTTGAAAACAAAGCTACCATTTCTCATGCACTTTGAAACATTTAGACATTTAGTGAGCACCAAGAGGGCCCACGTGGAGCAAATAATGCCCAATATGTTCGTGGGCTTTAGAAGTTACACCCTTATAGTGAGCATTATTCCACTGCGTAGACAAACTCTCACTACTACTTACTATAGAGGATGACCTTTACAAAAGATTTATATGAGCTTTAGGAGTACTCCCTTACATTCATATTCAATTCACAAATTGGGAGGAGACAGCTTATAATGCGAGTTCAATTCATTATAGCTGAACTTAACTGTATAGATAGTAATTTGTTTTAAAAGGAGAAAAACCATCACTAAAAGCTGCAATTAGAATTATGTCTAAAGAATCAGAGTAAACTACTGCACTTATTTAAATAGAAATATTTATTTTAATAAATTAGAAACCACATGGTTTCATTTTTCACAATATAGTTAACCTTGGTACTGCAGATATCATTTTAATCCTTATTTTGCTGCTCAATAAAATTATAATTTAGAGCTTCCTATTAGAATGATAAAGTAGTTAATCATCACCAGCACTTAAAGGATGATCATCATATTGGGCACTAGGGCAATGCATACTGCTTAATTGTGTAATTGCTTTAGAGTCCAATCAGACTTGGTACCAAAGTGGAAAAATTTTAAGCAGCTCCATGCAATGGAACTTTTTGGTTGGTGGTACGGAGAGAAGCGCTAACATGACGCAAGCAATATTACTGATAGACACAAACATATATTGGCACCAAGAGAGGGTTTAGTCTGGTTTCTTCATGAAAAATCCAGCTGTACAGATACTACTAGTGTTCATACAATGCAAGTCTCAGTTACTGAATTATGTATTTACAAATCTGGACACATTCTTCCTCATCCCTTCCTCCCTCCTTCTCTCCCCCCCCCCCCCCCCCCCACGCCCCTCTGCCCCCCAACTATCTTTACACGGATCACCACATTTGTGAAGATTTTAGGGTTCTGTGAACAGGAATGCCTGTGCAATCAGTGAATTTTCTGAATTAATATCAAGCAACAAACAGTCATTATTGTCCTAATGTTTTTATTTTAATTTAAGATTTTCTGCATATTAAAACAAGATTATGAGTAGGCTATATTCCTTTTAAGCATTATAGTATATTTAGGTTTGGTCTACACTTAGAAGTTATATCAACATAGCTACTTCAGTCAGGGGTACGAAAAACCCAAACAAAAAAAGCAGACACAACCATGTCGGTGGAAGGGCACTTCTGTCGATGTAACTTATGTCATTCAGGGATGTGGAGTTCCTACAGAAGAACTCCTTCTGTCAGCATAGGCTGTATCTACACAAGCAGGCTATGCTGGCACAGGCTCTGTAGTGTAGACATAGCCTTACTTCTTTAAAAATACACATGAATAATGATATGGGGGGCAGCTTAAAGGCAGCAGCATTACAAAACTGCCATGAACATTTCCCAGCCAAGGTACAAAGAGTTTCACCTGCCCTTTACACCATCACAAGCAAAGGGAATGAGCAAATGAATGATATTTTACCCTCCCCACCATCAATCCCAAACAGAATTCCTGTAATTTGCCTGTGTGTCTGGGTGAGTACAATTTGGCAAGGCTGTTTTAAGGCTATTAAACTGATGCAGCTGGGAGGGTGGGGCTGAAGCTCAGGAGTATGAGGTTACAAGTTAAGGCTTCAATCATGGTTCTTGGGTATAGAGCATGGAGCTTGACATTTTTTAGAAGAGAAAATGAAAAATACCTTTTCAATTGAAATGAAGAGGGGGATTAGGCAGGCAGAATGCACACACACTGGAATACACAGGGGTTAGCATTACTTCTGCAGAAAGAGTAATTGGATCTTCAGTTACAGCAAGCTGTTAGGACCTGGGCTGAATTTGAACTGACAACCTGGAGATAAAAAAGTTTCTGATCTGTACAGTTCACTTTCCTCCATCACCCTAAACCTTCATTTTAATTCCTGCCCTTCAGGTTTTGGAGTGGAATGAAGTCTTGGCTTTGGGCCAGTTGCTGAGAAGATTCCAAGGCTAGACTCCAAGAGTGAGACACAAGGAATAGCAGCCTAACTCTGGTCTCCTGCCTGGAGTCGCAGTTCCCATTTTTAAGCAGAGATCTTGTAATGGTCGCATCTTGTCTATCCAATATGAATTGCATTGCTATATAAACAATTGCAGGAACTCTGTGACTGGTGTTGACAGATCTAAAATTTCCCCTTATACAAAACAGTACAACTGCCACGGCCTGTTCAACAAATGACCAAGTGACAACTATCTAGATGTAACTGTGGTGGTGTATCAGATGTCTACAAGTGACACTGGTATCTGTACAAATCTTTTCCCCAGGTCAACACCTAGGGAGCTTGTGGGAGATCCCATGACTAGAGGGCTGAACACAAAAAACTTCCATCAAAGCACAGTTTAGCTGTCAGATTTCGTTGTTTTTCGATTAAAGCATCAATGCTCTTCTAACAGCTTTCTTTAAAGAATAAGGAACAGGATTGCTGCTTGGAGACATTAAGTGATTCAGCATTATGTCTTTGGCAGGCTGTAATTTAATGGGCCAGAATCCTCATTTTAGTAACTATTAAAATTTATAGAGAAAGAAAAATCTTTTTACACTGCAGTTTCTTCAATAAACTTTTAATCTACTACAAAACCAAGCATTTTCCTGCTAAGCAGTATTGAGTTCTTTCACATCTAATAATTGAACAAGATATAGGGAAATACACTCTTTGGTGATAGTGGCTGTTTTAATTTCTCTTTTAGCAAAAGGTACTGTATTTTCATTTTCTGTTTGTGTAGAAAAGTTTTATTCCTGGTAAATAAATGCAAAATGGTGACCCAAACCTACTGAACAGCTATGAGCACACCAAGACTCAGCATGTTGACGTGTACATTTAGTTTATTTAAGAAGCACTACACCAAATACATCGTTGGTTCTGTAGGATCTTTAGCACAAGATTGTGAAGCACCAGGCACCGCATTTCCCACTGTGTTTTGTACAGTGCTGAGCAACACTACACAATACTGAGACCAACACTCTCCTGGAATTTCATGAGGTGGCGTCTTCCCTCTCTCATATTTATATGATGCCAGAAACAATGGAATGTAGGTGGCCAGACACAGCCTTAAATATCTTCCCTGACCATGCACAAATTAATTGATCATAAAGAAAGCAATATAAACCTCTTATAAAGCCATAAATATCACACCAATAGCAGTGCAAACATCAATGTGCTGTCTACTTGTAATAATTAATATTTCAAATTACTTGAAAAATCCAAGAATTACTATAACCCTTTAAACCTCAACTTCCACTGAAAATTACTTGCATCACCATAAATGGCTCACATAGCAACAAGGAAGAAAAACAGTATAGTAAGTACAGCGAGCACAAGGGCTATCCAATCTTTCCCAAGCCTTACAGCTCGGACTACCATCCGCTAGCTCTCTTGGATGGCTGATCTTGCCTGGGTAGAAATAAGTTAAAATTAAATGAAACCAGTGTAAGAAATAATGACTAGAGATGACTGGACCAAAAACCCTCCCACAAAATAAAGCTGGTAAGTCTTGAAGCATTTGTGAATGTGACCATTACCTGGTGTAGCTTTAGAACGCTAACAAAATGATGTCTTTCAAGTCCAATAATTAAAACAATGATTCCTAACAAAGTGGGAATTACGAGATAATTGATCATCCTGAAGTATTAAGCAAACTGCAGTAAAAGCCAAGGATGTTCATTGCTAAGGTCAATTCTGATATAATTATCTGAATAACATTATTGCTGTTATAGAGTCTGTTCAAAGTATAAAAGAAACAATAAAAATGGGTACAACGTGCATCACAGGAAAATGACCAGAGAAGAATGCTAGTTCGTTGACTGGTTCCCACATTTAGGGCGGTGAAATACAAAAGCCAATGTTAGGATTCAGTCGTCATGCCAGTGTTTGGTTTGTTCCTTTTAACTCTTTAAGGGAGGTGTGAAATCAGCAACTTGACGCAACTAAAATATTGTAACTCCTACATAAGTCTGAATTAAGACTGTCCATACTCAGACTAGGCTGGTTCCTAAGTTGGGTCAAAAGATGGATCCACTTCCGGTCCACTTTAAGAGTAGCAAATGCAGGACAGTGCTGCACTAGTTCTAATCTTATGCCAGACAAAATGGAGTAACAATCATAAAAATATTCGCTCTGCCTGAAAAATTGGCAGCTGAGTCTTTGAGCTGCTGGGCTTAACTTTCCTCAGAAGCCTGAGGGCCAAACTTTCTATCACCCCCTCCTAGCCAATGAGAGGGATAAAAACAGAGAATTGCCCATCATGGCCTTTCACCTATTTTGTGGCGGGGGGGGGGGGGGGGGGGGGGCGGAATAGAGTTACACTCTATTTTTAGCATACTAGCTCAATCAGAGTTAAGATGGGGATGTCTTCTAGAGATGGAATGTACAGTTTCCAGCTCTGTGGTAGACATACCCAAAGATGCCTCACTTCACCCAAACTGCAGCGTCACTTTTGTCTCCTCCCCTCAGCCTCCTTTCTCAGCTATTAGCACAAAGACACAACAGTGCAAAGGAAAGAGAAAATGAAACAGGGAATCAGACTGCGAGAAAAACAGCCACTGATAAAAATCATATGGAAAGAAACACCAAGAGACACAGCAGAAAGAAGAAAATTGAGGAAGGTAAAGAAGAAAAAACAAAAACAGTAAGGTATACTGATTAAGAGAATTTCCATCACAATATTGTTAAAATTCTCCCACACAATATATTTTCTGAGTGATTCACAAAATTCTACCATAATTCCATTCAATTTACCAGAATACGTATGTACTCTGTCTCTCTCTCACTGACTGACACACACATGCACATATTACAAACAAAATTTTAGTAAACAGAGCAGTGGTTGTGAAATTTTGTGGGCTGCTCCAAGATTCCCTATGGTGTGTTTACATCTACTGGTCATATCACCAAAGTAATCCACAGCTCACTCAAAACTCCCACCATATTCCCAAATGGTCTAAACAGGTGGCAATTCCAACATTTTTCAGTTTAACCTTGATTCTTACTGTGACATTCCTTGCTTTGGCACCTGAGAGGCTGCATAACACCTTGTTCTCTTTATCTAAGACAAATGTTTCGGGCCAGGTTCTGGACGATCAAGCTATCAGTCAAGATTACTTGCCTTTTTTTCTCTTTGCTCCTTTTCAGTGCTCACATTTTGACCTCCCAGGATCATGTCTCCATTGATCCTTCTCAGGTCTGATCTACACTACAGTTAGATTGACATAAGCTTGCATCGATTAGTTGCATGTGTCTGCACTTAAATTTGTCTCCCACTGATGTAAGCGTCCCATTACAGCAATGCAGCTGCTGTGGCTTTGAAGAGTTCCCCCTCTTCACCTTTGGAATGCCTGGGCCAAATAAGAAAGAGAAAGAAGAGGACTTTGGACGACATGTTCAATGAGACCCTGCAAGCCAGTGCTGCATCAAACTGTGAGCAAAGGACCTGAAGGGTGAATGCTGATGCAGATGACCTGAAGAAGAATTTAGGGGAGAGGAGGATGGCCTAGGAGACCCAGCAGGAAGAGGAGAGGGAGATGCACCAGGACACAATGGGGCTCTTTTGGCAGCAAAAAAAAGCCTTGTCTACACTAGCACTTTTTCTGGCAGAACTTTTGTTGGCATAAGTGCTTGCATGGACAGCGCTGTCAGTGGGAGAGTGTCTCCTGCCGACATAGCTACCGCCACTCGTGTAGGTGGTTTTATTATGTCAGCAGGAGAGCTCTCTCCCATTGACGTAACATGGCTATACAAGCACTTTTACAACAGCACAGCCATAACGATACCGCTGTGCCGCAGTAAGTTTTAAATGTAGATTTGCTCGAAGATGCAGTCTCTTGTGGACCTACTGGTTCAACAAACACAGGCTTGCCTCTCTTTGCAGTCCATTGGAGAAATCCAGTTTCCCTCCCTATAGTCCTCTCATCGTTCCATGTGGCATCAGAGGCCGCATCCCTACTTCTGCCACTCCACCCTTGGGGAAACTATGGACAGCTACTGATTCACATACATTGACCTATGAGAGTCACGGTTGCTGTATGTGTAGGTAAAATAGACATGAATGTTCTTCCCCTTAAGTTCCGTTGCATTCATTTATAAAGATTTAATGTATTTGCTTTTAAATTGCACAGATTTTTCTTTGAACTGATTTTGTTACTGAATAAAATTCAAATATTTGGAAAATAATTCATCTTTATTAGATAACATATGCTGCAAAGTGCCAAGCAGTTCTGAAAGCAATCAATCAATTACTTGTTACTGTACAGTGAGACAACTTACTGGATCAGTGACAGTGTAATAATCAAATGTACAGCAACCACTGCAAAATTAGTAGGTGCATTGTCATTGTTATATTCCTAGATTTACACCAAACAGCACACAGTTCTTAACAGGCCCCAAAACAGCAGGGTCAGGTAGAGCACACCACAACACATTACTGCAACTCGCTATTAAAGGGCTCTTTCAAAGCCTCCCTCAGCCATATAAGCTCTGCGTTGAGCTCTTCTGCTAGCCCTTGTGTCGGACTGTTCAGACTCCGCACACAGCTGCTCCACCTCTGCCTTCCATCCCCGTGGCAACTTTTACCACTTTGCTTCACAGATGATATGCCGACGGCAGCAGGCAGTTATAACCATAGGGATGATTTTTTGACTGAGTCAATAATACCAGCACTCCTTCAATCTTCCAAGAAGCGTATTCAACTGTCAGCCTGCACCTGCTGAGCCAGTAGCTGAATCTTTCCTTGTTGCTGTCGAAGTGGTTGATATATGACTTTGTGACTTGAGCCACAAAAGCAAGGAGTAGGTTGGGTCCCGCAGGATCGCTGTTGGCATTTCAACATCACCAATAGTAATCTGCTGGTCATGAAAGAAAGTCCCACACTGCAGTTTTCTGAACAGTCCTGTGTTCTTAAAGATGCAAGGGTCATGCACCTTCCCTGACCAGCCAACACTAATGTCGGTGAAGTACCAACACTTGCATAACCACAGAAAATCATAGAATCATAGATTAGGGTTGGAAGTGACCTCAGGAGGAGTCCAATCCCCTACTCAGAGCAGGACCAACCCCTAACTAAATCACCCCAGCCAGCGCTTTGTCAAGCAAGGCCTTAAAAACCTCTAAAGATGGAGATTCCCCAACCTCCCTATGTAACCCATTACAGTGCTTTGCCACCCTCCTAGTAAAAAGTTTTTCCTAATATCCAACCTAGACCGCCCCCCACTGCAATTTGGGATTATTGCTTCTTGTTCTGTCATCTGCCATCACTGAGAACAGCCTAGCTCCATCCTCCCTGGAACCCCCCTTCAGTTGAAGGCTCCATTTGAAGTGACAAAGCTATCTAATTCCCACCTGACTCTCTTCTTCTGCAGACTAAATAAGCCCAGTTCCCACAGCTTCTCCACATAAGTCATGTGCTTCAGCCTTCTAATAATTTCCATTGCCCTCCGCTGGACTCTCTCCAGTTTGTCCACATCCTTTCTTTAGTGGGGGGCCCAAAACAGGACATAATACTCCAGATGTGGCCTCACCAGTGACAAATAGAGGGGAATAATCACTTCCCTCGATCTGCTAGCAATGCTCCTACTAATGCAGCCCAATATGCCATTAGCCTTCTTGGCAATAAGGGCACACTGCTGACTCATATCCAGCTTCCTGTCCACTGTAACCCCCAGGTCCTTTTCTGCAGAACTGCTGCTTATCCAGTTGGTCCCTAGTTTGTAGCAGTGTATGGGATTCTTCCGTCCTAAGTCCAGGACTCTGCACTTGTCCTTGTTGAACCTCAACACATATCTTTTGGCCCAATCCTCCAACGTGTCTAAAGTCACTCTGTATCCTATCCCTACCCTCCAGCTATCTACCACTCCCCCCAGCTTAGTTTCATCCACAAACTTGCTGAGGGTGCAATCCACCCCATCATCCAGATCATTAATGAAGATGTTGAACAAAACCAGCCCAGGACTGTCCTCTGGGTCCGCTTGATACTGGCTGCCAGCTAGACATCAAGCAGTTGATCACTACTCATTAAGCCCGATGATCGAGCCAGCTTTATCCACCTTACAGTCCACTGATCCAACCCATACTTCTTTAACTTGCTGGCAAGAATAACATGGCAGACCGTATCAAAAGCTTTACTTAAGTCAAGGTATAGCACATCCACCGCTTTCCCCATATCCAGAAAGTCAGTCATCTCATCATAGAAGGCAATCAGGTTGGTCAGGCATGACTTGTCCTTGGTGAATCCATGCTGACTGTTCCTGATCACCTTCCTCTCCTCCAAGTGCTTCAAAATGGATTCCTTGAGGACCTGCTCCATGATTTTTTCAGGGACTGAAATGAGGCTGACTGGTCTGTAGTTCACCAGATCCTCCTCCTCCCTTTTTTTAAAGATTGGAAAAAGGCAAACGTAGTGCCAATCACCCAGGACCTTTCCCGATCCCACAGAGATTCACCAGTGCATCAAAAGCTCTGCAGCCACTGCTCATCATTCCAAACCTGCACTATGATGCAATCCCTCCAGTCAGTGCTCCATTCTTGGGCTCAGAAGTAGTGCTCCCTCTCTGCAGGTGCTTCGTGAATGCCACAAACCACTGCAAATTGGTTCTCACTATGCCCCATCACAACTGTATTCCTGCTAATTCAGTTCCTCTTACCTCTCTGCACATGCTGGACAATCATGCATCTCGCGTTTGCCATGCTTATGACAACAATGCAAATCTTTGCCAGCTCCATGCTTCTATCAAAGATGGCTGACCACAAGGAGGGCTGTGGTGCTTTGTGGGATTTTTTTTAAAAGGCCTGAAAATTATGGGATAAAGTTGAAATCAGGGGATGGAGACAGCTGCATGCTGGGAAGCTGACCCCTTACTCCCAGTCATACTTAAGTGACTTGTTTCTGCCCCACCGTGCATTGCCAAAACATCCCAAAAGACAGTGAGCTGGACGGTGGCAAGTTGCATATCTGGGATACCTATCCATGGTGTACCATTCTTTACACTGACACAAGCACTCCTGGTGAGTACATGGGGTACAAAGTACGCACTTGCATGAGCAACATACTAACTGTGGCAGCTTTATGCCAACGTAACTTGTATCGACCAAAGTTTGCAGTGTAGACATGGCCTCAGTCTTTTAAAAGAGAGCTTCTTCAGATACATTCAACCTAGACACCACTCAACATGTTTTTCTTTCTGCCTTCCTGCTACTTCTAGTCTTCTCTGATGTAAAATTATTTCATCCTCTCCATTATTTAACCCAACCAAGGTTTCAGTGTTTTCCACTCATTCTATTGAATCTGACTTCAATGATTTCCCTCAAAGACTTAGTCTGATGTTAGATTTGATTTGAGTCCTCCTACCTTCTTCAAAATTCAAACCAACCTGCCTTTTATGTATGTGTTATCCTTGTGGACTTTAGGCAGAACTGTTCCACATCCAACTGCCTTTATATTTTCAGAAGCCATTCTACAGTTTAGTTAGTGTTTCTTATATCAAAGAGGTCTCTTCATTCATTCAGGTCTACGGCCTTGTCTACACTAGAAAGGGTTTGCCAGTATAGCTGTACCTGTATTCCTTCTAGTTTAGACACAGCTTATACCACAGAAGAAATCTTTTGACAGGGGAGCATATACTATGAATTAATTAAGTTATGAATGAACTAAGTTATACTGGCAAAAGGACTGTTTTTGCTGGTATAACTGTGTCTACACCAAGGCTTTCGCTAGCACAGCTATGGTGGGCAGGAGAGGGGGAAATCAAAATGTCTACAGACTAGGAGGATTTGCCGGAATTCCTGTATTTATATAACTATTCTCTTTCTGTTATAGACAAGGCTTAAGTAAACTTATTGAGTATTTTCACCTTCCATTGCCCACAACTCTAGTCATTCCCTTGGTTTTGCAGTCAACATCTTAACTCCCACTCAGCCCCACCTAGGCTGAATCAATGTTTACTGCCTTTTCTCTGTGGCTAGATTCTAGAGCTCAGATGGACTCTCTCAGTAATATATAAGTGTAAAAAGCCAGGAAAGCCACAATACAAAGCTATTTCATATCACATGGTCCTGTCTGAGCTAGTTGGATTGTGTTAAGTAATTCAAGAGTGTGATAATTACTTTTTTGGAAACTATTATTAAAAATGCGAACTTTGATGTTTTATATGGCATTTTTACCCCCTAATTAACTTCCCTAATTGCAAAATTAATGAAGTTAATTAGTGGATAAGACTGTCACATAAGACATCAAAGTCTAGATGTTTAGTGTCTCTGCCAGAGCAACTAAACAGTCATGAAGAAATCTGGAATAAAAAGAAAATATGTACGTTCAGCAGTTAACTTTCCAAATCCCAGCAGTCTCACAATTAAAAATATTATTCAAAATATCAAAAGATGCTTTTTACACTGATGATCTAGTTGCTCTGACAGCACCATTATAACAATATTTAACGTAAGCTAATTAAATGAGAAAGAATGATCTGAAAGCATCCAAGTCTAGATCTTTAATCATAGTTATAAGAATGGCGATAAATTTCAAAATAAACATATCGCTATTCATGAATGCAGCATTCAGACTCTGGAATTGGTTGCGTGCTAATTCCAGTCATGGAACACATGTACCATCTCAGTTTTGCTATGAGGTAGGCTACACAGTGGATGTCAAAGATACCAGGCAATTTTGAAGCATACTTCTATCAGCATGGGCTGTTGCTTCTCTGGCCCCTCCTGGTGTACAAGTGCACAACGGCAAAGAAAACAGGTGTTTAAAGCAATAGCTGGGGCTGCTGGCTAGCCTTTCACAGGTGGATCTTTAAAATAAATCCTTTAAAATACAGCTTCCTCTGTAATCACTGACTGAGGGATATAACATGGGTAAAGCCTAATCACTTACTTATACTGTGAGGGTCGAAAAAGAACCAATGCACTTAAGTACAAGCAGTGTAGTAGTTAAGGAGCACCGCTGTGAAGCAAAAACAGAAGAGTTTTAGGAAAAGGGATATCTTAGCACAAACACGTGAAGGAGTGTGGCAAGGATAACAGGCATTTTTTGGTAAAGAAGGCAGTCTGAGCAAAGAAATGGGAGGTGGAATAATAGAAAAAACAGTTGTGGAAAATAAGAACTCTTCTGATCAGTTTATAGGAGCTTCAAGGTTCAGTGATTACAGCTCAGCAGCACACATTGTAAAATTGGTACAATCCAGAGAAGATTAGCATGGCCCCTGTGCAAGGCTGACACGCAAATTCATGAAGCGTTTCCATCAAGTCTGCTCTTGTCCACATCTGCCAGCTTGTAAATATTGAAGTTAACTGATGGCAACTGCCAAGGCACAGTCAAACATCCTCCATTCTAATCCATAAAGCAACTCACAAGGTCCTTTCTTTATCACCCCCGTTTCAATCTCTTTCAATTCTAAGAAAGTTTCAACACACTCTAGACTAGACCACAAACTCCAAAACAGAAAGGAGCAGGCAGCAGCTATTTGGCTAGAATGAAGAGTTTCACAAGAACACGTTAGCACACAATTATAGTTAGCATGTGCAACAGAGGACATGACACAGTGAAAGAGAGCCCAAAGGTGTACACGGGCTGCAAAGGATTTCTAGTTCTAATGATGGCCGTGATACAGTGTCCACCCCACACAGGACTGAGCGGGGTTAAGGGAGCAGGAGATAGATTAGGAACAGGCTCACGTATGCAGGAGCAGGCAGGGCCTCTAAAGCCAGGTAGCAGGCTACAAACTGGGATGCTGCTGAGAAAAAGCAGTCACTCCCTGGGAAGTGGGTTCTTGGAGCTGGTACATTCAGAGAGAGAGAAGGGGAACCAGAGAGTAGAAGCAATCCAGGGAAAGAGCAATTAGGGCAGAGAGGGGAAGCCCAGAACTGCTGAGCTCAATGATCCCTAGACTGGAACTGGAAGAAGGGGGTAGGCCCAGGTTCCCCTACCAGCCACTGTGGGTGTGGCACTGACCCGAGGCAGTGAATGGGAAGACTGCCAGACTTCTGATGGACTGAACCCTGGAAGGGGACACATTGAGTGGTGCACCCTATGAAAATGTCTGAAAGGATAAGAATTCTGGAGTAATGAAGGAGTAAGAGCAAAGGAAGACAGACAGAACTTGATCAAAAATTGCATCTCTGATGTTTTAGAAAGGGGAAAAAAATACATTCCAATATTAAGGATTAATATGAGAACAGCCCCAAAATATAAAAATACCAACTGTTACTTTGACTTAACACAAAGACCAAAGGTCACAGTTGTACAGATTCAAAAGAATTGAGGATGAAACACAAGCATTTTGGGAATCCAAAGACCACCACAAAGCCAAGGAAATATCAGGTCCTCTCTTCTGTTCTCAAATGTTTATTTGGAATTCCAGTTACTGAACTTCCATGCAATTGCCTAAGGCACAGACCTGAGAGACTTAGAGTAGCACCACCAAAATGGAAAGTAAAAAAGAAAGACGACTATTGGGAGTGAGCTAGTTAGAGGGAGAGCAATCACAGAATAAGAGAAGTAGCTCAACTAGCCATTGCATTCAATAAAGCAATTTAACTGTGGTTTCACCACCATGGAAGATAGACAGTATGATAACTACCAATTTGTCTTACTGGCTCTGAATTCTGCAACTCAGGAGCAAGCACTTACTATCTTTGGGCATTCTTCAAATAAAAAAGTGAAGACTGACAATAAGAATCCCAACAACCAGCATGGTTCAAGGATGCTAGGGGTAACTGCATTTTTACGGCAGTTGAATTTAGACAAAAACACACAAGACATTTGGCTAGTGTTAGAACAGTAAGAAAATGCTAACAGTGTTTTATCCTATCAGAAAGAGCAATTAAAGGCTTATTTGAAATTTTAACAATGCATAAAAAAAAAAACAGTATTTTTAAGAAACACCTATAATAAGTATAGAAGAATCCCTTTGAAAAATAAATCATCTTTTGGTTATAGCTCTCTCAAAAAACTAAACAGTAAATTTAACAGAACAGCTACAATTTAACTTTGGATTGTGATTTAAATGCATTGTACTGCAAAAAAACAAGTTGAATGTGAATATTTTCCTGCAATATAAGGTCTCAAGCAACTAGGGGCTGTAAAAAACACGTCACTACTAGGAATAGAGGTTATCAGATACAAAATAAGGTCCATGTCAAAGGTTTCAAAGCAAAAATGACCAAGCTTTACACTCTCAGGGGACAGTTAAGTGGATTCTCTTTTTCCTGTAGATAGGTCCTAGGGAGTTCTCATCCCTTGAGAATGTTGCTATTTGACTCCTGGCTTTGATCTGGATATAACCATGCATTAATTAGCTTTCTTTCATTTCAAAACCACACAGCTCATTTCTGGAGGCAGACACATAAGGAATTGCTTTTAACTTCTTTCAGCATGTATTCTAAACAATAACTATGCTCCTCCACGCTTTTTTTTATTTCCCTGGTACTGGCTGTTTCTTTTTAACTCCTGTTACATTAATGGGGGGAGGAAGAGAAGCATCTGGTCTCCATTTTCAAATTTGTGAAGCCCGTGGTGCTTCTAAGCTCTTTGGGGGAAGAGCTTGATTTTCTGTCTGCACAGTATTTTTATTGCTGTACAAATTATAAAAATACCAATTAATATGACCCTGCTGCAGAAATGATTTGGGACAATAAAAATTACATTAATAGGGTTTTTTTCTTTGAGCAATTTCAAAGATGGACCTAAACTATCTCCTATCTGTCCCAAGAAGATACTCTAGACTTCCTGACTCCTCCCCACACCCACCCACCCACCCTTACCAGGACTTCCCAAATTTTGAAGAAATATTCATTCCCTGTCAAGATTACCTCACTTGACGGACACGAGTTCATGTTTATCACAGCTAATTACTATGAGATTGTCAATTGACCCATGCCTATTCAGGTTCCTTATGGTCCCTTAAGATCCAGCTCCTTTTAGTGACATAGTGTCCCTGAGTGACATAGTTGGTATAGACCTTAACCCCTGTGTAGACAGTGCTATGTTGGCAAGAAAGCTTCTTGCAGAGGTGGAGTTATTAAGTCGACGGGAGAACTCCCTCCTATTGGCTTAGAGCATCTTCACCAAAAGTGCTACAGCAGCGCACCTGCGCCAATGCAATTTTGTAATGTAGACCTGCCCATACAGTATTTGGCCAGCCATTTCCTAAAGTTGAACATTCAATGAAGCTATAATTCATTAACTCATCATTGCATTAATTGGGTAATTAAAAACATGAACAGGTGGTATTAAGCAAGGCTGAAATCCAGGTCTCTGGGTTTTTTTTATGAAGATACTATATGAAATACCTGTGAAATATTGCCAAGAAAGTAATCTTTGATCACTACTGCTTTGCTTTCCAGACCAAAGAACATTCAAGCATATTATCACTGCCTCACTTCATCTATTGTATTTCCTTGGGAATATAAAACAGCTGTGTCATAAGAGGCCCTAATTCAGGAAACTATCCCTATTCAGTGAAACACTTAGGCATGTGTTTAATTTTACTGAAGTCAGAAAGTAGCTAAAGAAGTCAGCAGGATTTAATCATGTGCTTAAGTGCTTTCCTGAATTGGGTCTTGAAAGCCCAATTTGTCATAAAAAGAATTTTCCCAACAATAGCTCCTTAAGTTAAGGATTCTAAGTAGATAGAGTGATGGGAGAAGAGATCTTCCCAACAGTCTTGAAGCATTACCATCCAAGTCATGGCCCAATGTGAATCCATTATACATACCACACCTACTTCAAAACAACAGGTAAATAAAACATGGCTTGTGCCATCTTTTTGATGTGCAACAGACTAACATCTAAGAATTACGCAAGAGGCAGCAGTAGCTTTTATTTTGCTGAGCCTTTCATTTTTTATATTAGATAGGTCACTCAATTTTTTAAATGTTAAAAGCATGATCAAGTACTCACTTTAGTCTAGCTGGAAATGTTTTGATGTCAGCAATGAGCAGCCAATAAATTTTTAATTCAGGCTAGAGCAGCTGAAAAACAGAACTCAATGTCTTGTACTCCCCTACATCCTGCCAAGTAGTTAAGTGTGATAACTGGCATTCGTACACATGACCTTCTGTTCTACTCAAATGAGTTATCTTTAGATGGTTTGAGAAGACTGTTCTCTTATTTAAGTACTTCATAATATGATCCATCTTTCCTTTTGCTTTTGTTAAGAAAAGACTGCAGTAATCCCCCTAAAACAGTGTTCTGGCAAACTCTCCTAAATTATGTAATTCACCAGGTTCAACTCTGCTGTTACAATCACTTTCAAGGAAGACGGGTATAATACATTATCATTATAGTTATACAATCCTGAGTTGAATTTTCCTTGGCTGAATTCCTAACATTTTAATGCTGAAATTGATCTGTTTTAAAAACATCATGAGAAAGGTTTTTAAATGCCATACATGCTCAAGCTCTTTATTTTAAATGGTTTAGAAATTAGCTTGTATAAACAAAACAAAACAAAACAAAAAAAGCTCCTGTTCTCTAATCTAGCATTAAGTACATTTTAAAGAACAACAGGCATGTTTCCAAACAAACTACTGCAGTGTACAAATTACCCAGCAGGGATAGAGATAACAATGCTTTTGGTGTTGGTTTAGATGCTATAGCAAAGCCAAACATTTCATCAGGGTTGTCAAGGAAACCATAATGTTTTATTTATTTATTTATAAAAATGAAAGGTGATCATTCTAAGTTTGGGATGAACCTTGACAAGCTGGCATTAACAAGAGTATTTAAATGACAATTTCAGGGTGCTGCCTATTTATAAGGTAAGACTATACCTTGAGTTAAACAAACATGTCAAGGTCAAAGGCCCAAGAAGTATAATCTACCCAAGATTACTGAGTTCAGAAAAAGCATCCAAAGGTTACTCTTTTACAGATATGTGCTCTCCATCTTCTCAATCCACCACTCTGACTAGCTAATTGAAGAGTCTATGGCCAACATGTTCAAAACTGGGTGACTAAAATTAGGTACCTAAACCCATATTCAAACATTACATAAGTGACTTGATTTTCAGAAATCCTGAGTGCCCAATAATTTAGGTGACCAACTATGCATTTGGGTATTTAATTGTAGAGCTTGGATGAGGGCCAGTTGGCTGTGAGGGCTCAATCCAGACAAGATTGACATGCTGTTAGTTGGAGGAAGCAAGCAGAGGAGTTGGTGACGGTTATAACGGCTCCAACGACACTAAGGGAGCATGGCTATAATTTGTAACACAGATTCACAAGTAAGGGGTCTTGTTAGATCATGTGCTGCTTTGGTAGCCATTCATCTCAAGTGCATTTTTTCCTTCTGTGGTTGGTAAGAGGAGTGTGCCCTTTACTTTTCAACAGAGATCTTGCTATGGCTAGCCATGTTTTTGTCACTTCCAGACAAGACTACTGCTATACTCTCCACACATGCCAACAGAACACTGAAGTTGAGTAGGTAGCCACATTCTCTGCTATTAAGAAGGATTTTTATACTGAAAGTACAAAAAACACTGCCGGTGGGTTTCCAGGTGGAAGTGCTTGGTTTAAAGTTATAAAACCTTACACCAGTTTGGGACCTTTTTGGGACTGTCATGTCTCATGCAATATCACCTTTCTTGCTGTCAGGAGTAGGTCTCAAGCTACTGCCCAACAATATCAACGAGATTAGCCTTTTTTTCTGTAGAGGGATCCTTAACAGAATTCGATTCCCACTTGGTCCACTAGTGCCCAGATATGTTATACCTTCAGGACATGCTACAAAACTACAGGTACCTTTGGCCCATGTTTTAGTTTGCCTACATCTAAATTAAGTAGACTGTTCCGTGAACTGTAAAGGACCAAACATTTTTGCACTGTATACAAATTATCTTCTGCTGAACTTAAAGAAACTGAAACCACAATGCATCTAAAATTTGTCTGACGTATAAAGACTCCAAACAAAATTTCATGAAGGGAGCCAGACAGTCAGTTACGCAAGGAGGCAGTTATTTGTGCAAGTGTCTTTGGAAGTACTTATTTTCTGAACAAACCCTGCCTATTAGGAATGCAAACAAAACCAAACCCTGCCGTTGCCTAATAAATTTAAACCTGTATTCCATAATGCATGTGGCCACCTCAAAGATAGAGCCAGACATACAAATACTCTGATTTCACAAACACAGTGCCTGTCTTCCCGCTGATATTCCTTTCACTGCAACCCTTAAAGCATGCATTGTCTTTCACTGTGTTTTGTGTAAGACATTGTTTACACTTTCAGCACTCTATACTTTAAAAGCAAATAGTGTATGCATTTATCTGATTAAAATCTACTGTAAATTATATGCAAATTGGGTGCTGCCCAGTAGCTCATGGAAAATTGCCAATGAAGGCCTTCTGTGCTATAAGGCTGTGCACCCCAGATTTAGGGCATAATCTCTCTCCCTTTTCCAATTCTAATCACATTACTTTACACTTTTCTACGTTAAATTATTTAAAAAACTTTCCCACCTATGCTCTCATTTTTACTTGGTCACCTTTGGATTCTATTCCCCACCTATCTGACACCAGGACATCTGAAAACCTTACACTTTGATGCATGCCTTTATGATGCGAAGGAGGCCAAAACCAAACTACTGTAGATCTAAGCAGCATACCACTTCTCTCTCTCCTGTTTGGTCCAGTGACCATTCACCAGTATTCCCACTCTGACACAAATTCTTCACAACACTACTTCCCCTTGCGCTTTCAGTCTCAGACTTTCCAAGCCTACTGTTTTTCCTAGTAAACAACTGCTTTGGGTGCTACCTAAAGGTCTTTGAGGAAAGCTGATTAATCTAAAGCTTTTTGCTAGTGCCAATTCCTTGACTCTGCAGCAAGCATAGGAGGAATGGATTTCATAGAAAATCAGAGAATGATCCATGTGTGTTAAGAAACAGACGATATTTACAAGTTGTTTCACCAGCTTCTCTCATAACCAAGAGTATCCAAAAATGGATTTCCCAAATGCTCTCGAGAAAGAATTCCAGGTATGATATTTATTTTTGTTTGATTTAGGTGTTCACCTTTCACAGATTTCTCACTTTTTCCCCATTCAAGATTTAAATTTTCTATGTGAACTTCATAGGGCCGCCTGGGAATTGTTCAGGGTATTCCCTGGAAACTGAGAGAAAATACTTTTGCAGAAAAAGCTCTACTAGGATGTACTGTGCATAATCTATTTACGGTAACATCACCACCAATTCTTCAAAACCCTCCAGCCCAGGTTTGTTGGAAATGGCTTGATGATAAAGAAAGAGAAGAAATAAGATTAATCAATAATTCAGGCCCTGATCTCGCAGTGTTTAGCGTGTGGGTAGACTGCTGCACCCCCCCTCGAATACCACTGAAGTTAGAGAGGCTCTGTCTGGACACAGCAATCCCCAGGCATATTACACGTAGCAAGACTGGAGCCTCAGTTACAGCAGTTTTAAAAGGTAATTTTATTTATCCCTAGCCTCCAATATCTTCTCTTCCTTTGTAGTCCACCAAAATGTGAGCAGGAACAATATTACTATTATGGCACTGAAAAAACGTGTCTATCAAATTATCCAGGTGCCCTACAAAGGGAAGGAAATTATCTCCTCACACTGGGATTTAGTTATAACACAATTTAAAATTGCATGAAGGCAGGAGACAAAAATACCTTCGACAGAAAACCTTGCAACGTTCAACTCATACTGGAACATCAACTGACATTGGACATACAGCAGTGGAAAGGAATGCCTTCAGCCATCTTCAGACAGCCAGCAGATCCTGGTGCCCTTTCAACTCAGGTGATGCCCCTGCCATCCACATCTTTGACACCCTCAGGTTGAACTG
This sequence comes from Emydura macquarii macquarii, assembly GCF_026122565.2. Classification (NCBI taxonomy): domain Eukaryota; kingdom Metazoa; phylum Chordata; order Testudines; family Chelidae; genus Emydura; species Emydura macquarii. The sequence continues at coordinate 7,718,487 of NW_027133034.1, read as the reverse complement.
TGTCTCACTCTACTTGGGGTTGAGTGCTATGTGAAAGCTTCAGCGCAAACAACATGTAGTCACTCTCCTGCTAAGTGATAAAAGACCTTCAAGATCATATATTACCAGTGCTGCTCCTCCCAACACACCCCGTCATGACCTACCAAGACAGGGGGACAATGCCGTAAGATTCTCAGGTACGTGGGCAAAGCATACTCAGAATGCTCCTAAGCAGAGGAGATCACAAGACTGAGGCTATATCTAGGAATGCAAGACATAGCTCTCTTCAGTAAAGCCTTCCCAAAGTTACGCTATCCTCCCCCACAGCTGAATTCCAAGACAGAGTTAAGATGACAGAAAGATGAGCAGGTACTCCTACACTGCTGGGAAGGGGATGGAATGGACACGGCCAGGGCCACCCTTTCCCCAGGATCCAGAATGGTGTAGGGAAAGTCCCCATACACCCACACTCTGGGAGTTCTAGAAATCAGGGTGCCTCCGTTCCCCCTGTTGTGTGGCCATTGGGGGAAAATTGCAGAGAGGAGCCAGCCAGACACTCCAGCCAAGAGGGGTAAAAGCAGCGAAAGCCAGGACCCCGGCAATAGAATGGTCTCAGGCTCTCTCTGTCCTGCATTGACTGGCTCTTTGCTCCGGCCCTCTTCTCCCCCCTCCCTCTCCCCAACCAGTCTCTCCACACCTGCTCCTCTTACACCTCCCCCCATTCCTCCAAACTCTTTCCCTTCCCTTTCCATTTAGGGGATCCCCTTCCTAACTATTCCCTTTCTTGTCCCTCAAAAAACAAAAAAATTGTGGCACTTACATACCATTTGCTGCCATCACATTGCTTACTCTGCTTGTGCGTTATACCCATTTCCCCCACCCTCTGGCCTGATTGACATCTAAAACTTAGGTTGGCCTGACTGTGTGTTCATGAGTGGGAAAAACTCATACCTCTGAAAGACATAGTTAAGTCAACTTAAGACCTGGAATAACCACCACTAAGTGGACAGAAGAATTCTTCCATTGGCCTAGCTACCGCCTCTAGAGGGGGTAGATTTACTACAGTGACAGAAAACCCCTTCAGTCACTGTAGCAAGTATCTACACATCAGCCACCGCAGCTGTGCCCCTGTAGCACTTGTGTAGATACAGCCTGTGTCTGTCTTGTCTATGTAGATTATAAACTCTCCAAGGCAGGGACTGACTACTACAACTGTGCCAGTACGGTACCTAGCACAATGGAGTCCCATGCTTGCTTAGTCCTTAGGCACTGTTATAATAAAATAAAATAAAAATATTGAATGTCAAAAGAGTAGGAGTAGTGAAAGTTTTGGGACAGGGAAAGGTAAAAAGATAAGAACCCCTGCAATCAGAAACCACAATAGGCATCTTGAATGTTTAAAAATGCTTCCTTTTTGTCTCCTTGCTCTCCTCCTGAAAGACTAAATGCAAAATGAAATAATCTTACAGGACAGCCACTTCCCCCTGTGCTCAATCATTCTCAGTCACACGATGCTGTCCAGTAACCTGCATTGATAATTCCCCATGAATAAAATGTCAACATTATCATCCACAGCTATGTTGTTGACATGCTTTTGCTATTTCACTAAAAATACCATTAATTTTCTGGCTTCACAACAGCTGAGCTACTCCGTATTTGAATATACAAAAGAGTATTTTGTTTAAACCAAATTAAAAGCGTTCCAGTAAATGGCTTCAATTTTGCTGGCTGTACTATTTCAGTATATACTGTTCTATTTAATCCTTCAGCCTCCCCAATTCTCCCTCCCCCCCCCCCCAGCCCTTCTTTGTCCCCTCCCCCTTTTTACATGTAATCCTTTCATGCAAGGAACTGGATTTGCCCAGTATGACAACCCCCGCCAGAAGTAGATGATTCAAAAATTGCAGGCTACCAAAGGGTTACGGCACTGGTGACAGTGCCTCTACCATGTTTTATTCACCTTTATTTGGCAAAACATGTTTAACATAAATTGAAGTTGGAAGGGGGAGCACAAACATTAAATACACCTTCCATTTCCTATCCAGATAAGTGTCGACATTCCCCATTTAAGTCAGAATGAAAATCACCATTACTGCCAAGCCCTCCTGGCATCTCACCACTTTATTTGTTCCCATTTGTATCTAATGCTTTTGTCAACAGTTCAACAAAAGTCAAAGCAAACAACCCACTACAAACACAGGGGGTGTGTGTGTGGGGGGGGGGGGGTAACAGCAACTAGCATGAATCCTTCACAATTATCCAACCCAGCTGCTCAGTGCCTGTCCAGGCTGCTTTCATTTACAACAATGTCAACAAAAGGCTGAAACCCAATAACTAGGTGGGTCAATACTACCACTGTAAACCCTCTGGAGAAGGAAATGCTGTTCTCCCGCTTTACTGCTTCAACAAACATGCAGAATAATTCAGTCAGATAGACAAGTACTTGTCTAATCATTTGTTGTGTGAATTATTCAAGGCTTTCCACATAAACTACTAAAATGATGGCTCTTCAAATATTTCTGAGGAACTACTGGCTGTCTCATTGTAGAGGAGGAAACAGACAAGTTTTGACATAGCAAAGACCAGCGGTAACCTATGACCTTAAAAAGCAGATTCAGTACTTCTGTGCCCAGTGCTCTTGGCACAATTACTACATATAGTGCAAGGGGCTTTGCATTGTGTAAAATAAGAGGTCTGGCTACTCATACCTGTGAATTTATTAATCCCAACACACACCCACACCCACAAGGTTGTAATACAAAGGCAAATTGTAGAGACTGATCTCCAGGGATTATTTAAAACTAGATTCAAGTAATTAAGAATGTAGACACAAAGCAGGAATACATGAATTTATTCCCAGCTCTACCTCTGATTTAGTGTGTTTTTTCTGGCAAGTCACCTGTGTGTCTCAGTTTCCCCATCTGTAAGATGTGTATTAATGTACTTGTCTCACAGGGGTTCCATGAGGATTAATGTTTTTACAGCTCTTTGAACATGTAAACACTAGTCAAATACTAGGTGGTATGTAAGTGCTAAATATTACATTTTCCACCACAATTCTCTCCTCACTTTGTGCACAGGAAGCAGCGGCCAACTTCAGATGTTAATTTCCTTGTTTTAGTTGGCTGTGGCCACAACTTCACTACTATGTCAATATATTATTTTAAAATAAGGTTTTTTTTAAATCAGGGTCAAGTAGTTAACATAACATTTTGTGCTCATTTTGCTTTAATCAATTACTGTGCATATATGACACTGTTTTTTTCCTAAGAACAGTTTATACATGCATCTCAGTTTAGAGTTGGACAGATAGTGTTCTAGCTCAAAATACGTATCAAAAACACTTATGACTTTTATTTTTTTGACATCTACAGTAGTAGTGGTGTACGCAGCGTAACTAGTTTTCCCAAAAAGAATACTTCGCTGTTTTAAATTTTAGTAAAATGGTAACAGCAATTCTGACCATATTTCAGATTAAACTGCACATTTTTGTTTTTATAATTAAGGATCACATCACAATTTGCTTAGTTGGGGGTTAATCTAACTGTACTGGCCAGATTCCAGCCACATATTTCTGTCCATAGATACAGACAGTCCAAGACCACAAGGGATCGTGAACATCTAGTGTGACCTCCTGCATGACACAGGCCAAAGAACTTCCACACGATAATTTCCAGAGCGTATCATTTACAAAAACATCCAATCTTGATTTAAAAATTGTCGGTGATGGAGAATCCATCACAACCCTTCATAAATTGTTCCATGAGTAATTACCCTCACTGTCAAAAATTTACACTTTATTTCCAATGTGTCTAGCTTCAGCTTCCAGCCACTGGACCATGTTATACCTTTGTCTGCTTGGAAGAGCCCATTATTAAATATCTGTTTCCCATGTAGATACTTACAGACTATAAACAAATGACCTCAACCTTCTTTTCATTAAACTAAATAGATTGAGCTCTTTGAGTTACCACTATAAGGCATGTTTTCTAATCCTTTAATCATTCTCATGGTTCTTTTCTGAACCTTCTCCAATTTGTGAACATAACTTCTTCAACCGTGGGCACCAGAACTGAACACAGTATTCCAACAGCAGTCACACTTGTGCCAAATACAGAGGCAAAATAAGCGCTCTCCTGCTACTTGACATTCCCATTTATACATTCCAGGATCACATTAGCCCTTTTGGCCACAGCGTTACATTGGGATGACCCCCAAACTTTTTCCAGAGTCACTGCTTCCCACGATAGAGTCTCCTATGCTGTACGTATGGCCTACATTCTTTTTTTCCAGGTGTATACATTTACATTCAGCCATATTAAAATGAGCTATATGCTGGAACCCAGTTTACCAAGAGATCCAGATTGCTCTGAATCAGTGACCTGTCCTTTTCACCATTTCCCACTCTCCCAATTTTTATGTCATCTGCAAATTTTATCAGTGATTATTTTACGTTTTCCATCCAGGTCATTGATAGAAATGTTAAATAGCATAAAGCCAAGATCGACCCCTGAGGGACCCCACTGGAAAAAACACCCCGTGATAACGATTTCCCATTTACAATTACATTTTGAGACCCGTCTGTTAGCCAACTTTTAATCCATTCAATGTGTGCCATGTACATTTTATATTGCTAGTATTTTTAATCAAAATGTTGTGAGGTACAAAGTCAAACGTCTTAGAGAAGTTTAATTATATTATGTCCACACTATTGTCTTTATCAAACTTGTAATCTCTTTAAAAAAAAAAAAGTATCAAATTAGTTTGACAAGATCTATTTTCCATAAAGCTATGTTGATTTGCATTAATTAATTACTCTCTTTTAATTCTTTATTAATCGAGTCCCATATTAGCTGCTCCATTATCATTCCTGGGATCAATGTCAGGCTGAGAGGTGTATACTACCTGAGTCATCTCCTTTACGCTTTTCTGCCTATTTCAGTTATCCGTGTGGCAGATATGGCAACCTCCTGCAATCTTTGGGACACCGTATTTTATTAAGCGTATGAATGGTTTATATATCACTGTGGGCCAGGGACTGTATAAACTCCACGGGGAGAGAGTTACCATAGCTCCTCCAGGAAATGAAAACTGTACAGGATGATTAAGACAAATCACTCAGGTTATAACACCTCCAGAGAAGTACCACCTCCCAGGAAGGCTTGCATGTTCTGGTTCAAACTGGATTCTCCAGAGATCAAACAGACAAAGAAATGACTTTTGGATAAACAGCCCAAGAGCTTAAACTGACTCGCAGCCTTCGTTCTGGTTCCTGAGCTAGAAACTGATATGAACTTGTAAACACAGGGAAAACCCCTGTTGTGGGGTCTGAAGGACTGACCTACACCAGAGTTCTATGCTGGAAATGGGAGTGACCTCAGGTAAGCTTTGTAACCTGCGTGTCGGTTCTTTTATTGTTTTTACACACTCTCTCTGTAATGCTCTCTCCTTAAGAATAAATGTGCTCGCTTGGAAGAACCTGTGTGGTAGCTTGTTACTGTCAGCAACACCCTGGAGTAGCCCTCAGAGAGAGCAAAAGACAAGCGCTGGACTTTTAGACAGACTGGCTTGCTGGGGATAATCACAGGGTCAATCAGGGAGCTGCACAACCTTAAAAACCCCACTCGGAAGGGTGTGAGATGCGGGTCTCCTCCCAAGACTGGCGACGGCTGGGAGCTGAAAACCTCTAGAGTGGGTGCCCTTGAGAAAACGCAGAGGGGAAATAAAGGTGCCATTATCTTTAAACTGTAACAACCCTTCCAGTTCCAACTGCTCAAGTATTTGAGAACACTGGTCTGCTCAGCAGCTTCAGCATCCTAGCCTAGAGATGGCTACAGCAATTCCTATATATTTAGGCCCTGATCCTTCCAAGTGAGCTGCTTGGGTGGACTCTCACCACCCTCCTCTGGAGCCTTACTGAGGTCAATGCGACTCCAGTTATGCACAAAGAACAGTACATAACTCGGTGCCTTCATCTGTATATTCTGTCAATAACATTTGTAGAATGCTTTATGGACCATTTGGATGAAAGGCAGTCTATAGATACAAGGTTATCACTTCATAGCATGAAAGGCATTTGAAATCAAGCAATGTTGAGAGGGGAACTGCAAACATGTTGAATAAAGTTGAATAAATTGCAGAGTTTGGTGCTAAATACGCTAAACAGAACAGGGAAGAGAGGCATGTCCCACAAACATGATTTTTAAAACTTACATTTTCTCCCCACTGCAGATCCCATCAGCTGATGGACTAGAAAGGGCTGAGGACTGAAGTGATACCTCTTAGCACACACCACTGCTGGGGACAGCTCAGCTACATGGAACCCATGAGGGAACAGAGAGCTGTCCCCTACAGAAAGCCCATGAAACAGTCTCTTTCTTTCGGACACTCTATAGTGGGATATAAAGCTTTGAAATTACCTTTATGGTAAGACTTATACCAGAGAGTGGTTCTCATAGCGTTGAGCTGACCCTGTACAGGCTGCATTCATGCTGAAGCTGGGTACCAATGCAGCTTATGTACACTACTGGGATACTTGGAATGGTTCCTTACTTCATGGGAACTGTGGCTCAAAAGGTTCTTTTTTTCTAAAAGGCTTATTGATAATTAAGAGGCTTATTTTAAAATTACTCAGGTGCTGACTGCCTCTCTTACCTTGCTACATGAATAGAAGCCAATAAATAGTTTTTTTACATTTTTTAAAAAAAATACCTGCAGGTCATTTTAACAAAATTATTTTTTCAAATCAGGAGAGAAAAAAAGGTATCCAAACCAGACACTTACTTGGGGCAAAAATTCACTCTGGTTTTTGATATTTTAAATAAACAGAAACCATGAAAAGAGTGGGGTGGAGGTTAATAGAAATATAACATCCACAAATACAGATTCAACATACCTACCACAAGAATAGACAAGAAAAATGTGCGTGTTTTCTTGAAATCCATCCACAATGATTTCCTAAAGGCTGGAGTTGGAGCATCACAGGGCATAGCTACACACCATTTTAGGTTAAAATTTGCTGGTTAGTTGAAATTTATCAATGATTAGTAAGTACAAAAAGAGTGGTCAACCTCTATATAGTGTTGCTATTTGGTTTTGTAATAAAATGAGCAGGGAACTAAACAGGATGCAGCTGCAATGACTAGGATTTGCATTAGGTGAAATCTATGCTACACACACAGCCACACTCCCACACAGACTCCCCTTTCTGACTGAGAAGATTGGAATCAAGAATCATCCCCCTGCCTGTCCGTCAAACACCTGTGCTATTGTGATAAGTGAACAGATTTCATCTTAGCCCCACAGACAGAGCTTATGAAATAGGGCAAAGGTAGTTTCCTGTACTATTTATATACAAAGATTAATACAGCAAAGGCAATATTATCGTTTGAAATAAAAGACCTTTAAGTACTTTAGCTTCATTGCACTGTTTACTTTCAAGTTCACCTACGACAGGCAACAATGTAGTGAAGTGAATAAACCTTGCTGAAATTGCTTTCCCCCCCGCTTTTGCTCATAAGTATATATTAACGAAACCCCCACAGCTGCATTCATTGCTTCTCAAGAGACAGAAAACCCAAGGTACAGCTGTGCTTGTTAATATTCGTATGCAAACATGTAAAGTCCAACTGGCTGTAATGCCTCACTTAAAAGCACCTCAGTATTCTTTGAAAGCTTGTAGCTCCAAAGGAAAGAGCGATACAGAGCAATCTGTTGTCCTCTTAATGCAATTAGCAGATTAAAGCAGCATTTCACTTTCAATACTTCATTAAAATACTGATTGCATCCAGCATTAGCTGATTATATGACGTACACAGTGTTCCCCCTACAGTCCTCTCAGAGACACAGTGGAAAACGACAAGGGTAAGCCAAGCAGTTTACAAGTGAGCATCTGGTATTGACATTAGGAGCTGAACACAAAATCTGCAGCATAGTGTGCCCAAGGGGTGCTGGGGAGCAGGAGGAGGTGAAAGAATTACATCAGACTTCTAGATGCTAACTACCTTGATGCTGTTGTGTTAAGTTATTTCCGTAGAGTCTACCTCAATACCTCCAGTCACTCCAGCCAAAAAAATCCCTTATTCTCCTAGGATTTGAATCCTAAAAATGAAGTCATGAGGAAGCTCCTCTCCATTCTGTTATAAAAACAGATTTTTGTTTTATGTTTTCATTCCGTGGTTTCCTTCAAATCAGCCCATTTTTTTTTCTTTCTGTAATCCGATGATAGAGCAGAAGAGCGGTAAGGTCCAGTAAATTGTGATATAAACACAAGTGATTATTTCAATTTTCTCGTCAGATTATTTTTTCACGGCAGACCAATAAACCCAATAATGCCTAGATTTACTAGAAAATTTTTTATTCATTTCCCTGCGCAGCAGAAAGTAAGCTAATAACGTCCCACTGAGAGTGCTGTCAGGCTAAATCCCTCAACCACTGAAAGCACTGCCTGGATAAATCTCACTTCACTTTCCATTCTGCCAACCACTTAGGGCAGGGCCCAAGGGAACGCTTCAGCTTATCCCTCCTCACGCAATGTCACAAGCACAAGCCAGAGTGGCCCAATCAGTGCCAAGAAAAGAACAAACTAAAAAAGATTAATTCACAGATGTTCATGCATTTCACATACACTGTGCCCTATGGTCCGTTGCTAGGGCAACTGGAGACCACCAGTGTGCGCTTTATTGGCTTTATGAAGTGCGTCTCGGGGACTATAGTCCGAGAAATGCTGCATGATAATAGTGAGGCTTTTCAGAAGCCTTGTTTTGTGTTTATCCACATTTAACCCTCTGAGTATTATTAAGAGCATCGCTATGCACATCTTAGCATCAAAAAAGAGAGGAGAGGAGGGGGAAAAAATTGTCTCAGTTTTCAACCTAGAAACACTCAAAAGCACTTCCTGAGCTTCAGTTTCAGAAAGGCCATGTTAAAATTCTCCCCTATGAGCTGAAAGTAAATAAACTCGTGTCTGTACAATGTCTAGTACGATCATGTCCTATCCATGATTGGAGCTTCATTGTGCTACTTCATTATAAATAAAAATAAAAATAATAATAAAATCTACAGATTGACTCTGGATACAACACACTTTCTGGGCAATTTTAGATGGGAAAAAAACATGTCTCCTAACCCCATCACAAAATAAAAACCATGTACTATCAATAATCAATCAAAAGCAGAACCTTTGATAAAAATCCTCAAAACTTTGTAGCCCTTGTAAAAAGCAAAACAAAAACAATCCTTTTTCCATGCAATGTTCTTGTCAGGAACTACAACATAATTTAGAAATTTACAAACAACCTAGAGCAATAAGTCATCTATATGACTTGGCTGCTCCACCTCTCGCATACCTTATTTTCAATCCTTTGCTTAATCCAAGTTTATTCTCTCTGAACAGGCCGGCAATCCATAAAACCAAGTTTTGTTTTGTTAAGTTTTTTTTGGGGGGAATGGGGTCAGGCATGGAGGGTTGGGGGTTAAAATCACCAATGTCACAACTCAGAGCAGCAGCACATATCAAGTGTTAATCCAAAAAAAAAAAAAAAAAAAAAAAGAGAGAGAGGGAGAGAGAAGGCTGGCAGAATAGATCAATAGAAGAAACTGCTTACATTCAGATTCACAGGAGAAAGAACACGCAGAGACAATCATTTCCTGGGAAATGCTAAAGCCTAATGAGAATTTACTCTGTCTCTTTTATTCAGACAACCAGCCCTTTTGTGGCAAGGGCTTCCTGACTGACAGGAACCCAGGGCCCCTTAATAGGATTTCCATATTATTTCCAACACCTGCCTAGAAAGTTATTTGTTTACATTGAAGGAAGTAAGATTCTCAAATCAGACATCTGCTTCTAGTTCAGGCATATCTTAGGAAACCATCTAGAAAGCACTGCTTTGTTGCCATGGTGACATTTTTATTTTCTTCCCTTAGTTGGCTGAAAAACATTAGCATTTCCAATTTTATTTTGTTCTTCAAAAGGCCAAATGTCACTCAAGAAAACAGAACTTTTAAAATAGCTACATAAGAGAGGTCACTCAAAGTGTATTTATTTATTTACCTTAATTAGAACAGTACTGGGAAGAGAAGATGGGGACAGGTGGTATAACTTTCTTGGAAAATTTCTCGCATTGGCTGTTACCTACTGACTGGGATACATACTTATTTCACCCTTTTCTTCACTCTTCCTCCCATTTCCCCAAAAATAAATACTTAGTAATTCATTATGTACTTATGAATTCTCCACAATGGCTAATGAAAACATAGACCAGTGGTTCTCAAACTATTTACCATTTTGAGCCGCACATGCAGCTGTGCGTGTGTTATGTGGGTTGCATCTGCACAATGTATATACTGGCTGTATGGCCCTGAGGATGACACATGGGCTGCAGCTGTGAGCTGATTGGGCTGCAGGTTGAGAACCACTGACTGAGTTTGGAAGACACTGGAAGGAACAGTCTATCTAAGAAGCAGACAACAGAAGACAGGTCCTACCAGGAATATACTTCTGCCTCACTGTGGGAGATAATATTTGTATTAAATTGCACTTATTGCATTAACCTACTATTAATGACCAGATGAAAAGTTAGAAAGTTTTGATTTTTCTTCCACCACTTGGTTAGAAGCAGAAGAGGATTTATTTTTCTTCCCTTTTTTCTTTTTTTCCCTCCCCTTTTCGCTTAAGAAGTGTTTAGCGTGTCCAATGAATCAATTAATTTGTGTTAAAATAAAAGACATTTCAAAATAACAGACCCGTGGAGTATTTTAAAAGAATTTTAAATTAAACACTAACTACTGCTCAATGTAGAAAAAAAAATCATGAGGCAGAGGGAAATCTCTAAAATAGAAAGCAGTTGACTCGCTTCTGAATATTGCTTTGATAGAGTTTGATCAATACTACCTATTTCCCCCCTCCACTTACACTAAAAGCTATTTGAACATGAAGTACAAGTATGCTCTTCATTCTGGTTTTGATCACCATGAATAAGTTGAGACAAACCTTGAATGCCAACAACTAATTATGACTGTACACCTATATTACAACTTCAAGAAATACAGTACAGAAAAACCTTTCCCAGTCTTCTCCAAAATAAGGCATTATTGAAGTTACTGTGTTCGAGAAGACCTCTCCAACCACCTCACCACCTCTTCACTCCAGCAAACTTCCTTTTCCTACTCTACCATGTGAAGTCATAATTTTATATTACCAACATCACAGTCTGTTGCCATGGAAATAATTAGACATGACTGCTCAGATTAGAAATTACAACCCATGTAAGTGTTTGCCTCCTGGGTGATGAGAGCATCTGGAGAGAGAATATTTGAGTTACTCTAAATTACCGAGTGGCAAAATAAAGTTTGATAGCGATAAGCATTGTAGGAGTTCACCCAATACATGCACTGTGGCATACTGCAGCCACCAGAAAATTGTCCCTGCAGGCAATTCTGATAGAATATGATGGAGGTAAAAGGTGGTGTATAGTATGCACACGATGTGGGGGAAAGGAGCACAAAAGATGAGATACAGGAGATGAAATCATCAAAAAGAGCATTTTTTTAAAAAACAGATTACATGCTGTTACTCTTTAATGAATGCTCCATAATGAACAAAAATGCCCCAATGGCTTCATTAAAAAAAGGCAAGTGATGTGACACCAAATGAAAGAAAAATGCAAAAGTGAATTTAAAAAAAAAAAAAAAATCTGTAAGGGGGATACTGACCTGGAGATAAAGTTTACTGTTTTGAAGAATGTGTTGTAAAATTTGTAATTTTTAATTACATGTTACTAATTGAACAATAGTTTTGGGGGGGGGTTTTTTAAGAAGCAAATGTCAAAAACCAGCTATGTAAGATAAACCAAGACAACAAACAGGGCCCTGCTAATTAATATTTGTTCTGCTTCAGCAGACAGTTACTGGACGAGACTGCAAAACACAAGCACGTCTCACCCAATCACATCATTAATCCGTTTGTGTTCACCACCTGAGGACCAGCTATGTCCCAAAGATATTTATTCATCTATTCCACAAACAAACAATTACAACACATTTTCAGGAATTAGGGCACCTGTTACATTATGCACAGTTTACATGCCCAGAGGCAAATATCAATTAATACTGAACAAATTACAAGCCAACAGAACAAAAAAGTTACTAATTACACTTTGATACGACTACTCAAAAATATTAGTGTGCCTAGCGAAAATTCGATGAGCCCTTTGTGGAGCGAAGTGTAGCTCAAATATGTTCAACATAAATTGACCACATCGTTAATGTAAAAAAAACAAAATACATGCTGATTCTCTTTTTTTTTTTTTTAAATAAAAAGACTGACTTAACATTTTATATACAGACACACAAATGAAGAATCAATGATAGGCAGACAAGGGAAAAAACAGACTTCTACATCAGCCCAAATTTATTTGATATTTTAAATGATATTTTAAATTTAACCAACATCTGCAGTACTTTTCAAATGAGGAGTGATCATGTGACAAAAAGAAAATGCGACAGAGAAAATAAATTCTGTAATTTCTTTAGACATATTTTGGGATATCTTTAAATTATTTATACTTAAATGTTTACGTATCAGCTGAGCCCCACATTAAAAAGTCACTGATCTACACAAAAATACTACTATGTGTACATCAATGCTAGCTCATATACCAGCATAAAAATGAGGAAGCAGATAAACATAATGAAATTAGATAATATAAAAGAATACAACAACATGCATAGAAATTTTTCATTTTAAGGATGCCTGTTAACACCCAACCTTATTGCACCTTTTAGGAGCACTAAATTCACACAAAAATGTTTTAAAAGAAAAAGATCTAATTATAATTGCGGGTAGCAAGATGCTCACTCTTGCATATATGTTATACTGAAGAGAGGCTCAAAATGTTCAGAAGTAACTAGCGATTTGCTTAGATCAATGCCTTCACATAGATTGCGGCCTCAAAATGGCAGCAAAAGCAACTTTATCATGAGAAACTCAATTATCCATCCCACTTTACTGATTGAGTTCTCCTAGTTTACCACCAAAATTGGGAGAAATGTAGCCAAAACATGCATGAAGCCTTAATACACCACATCAAAAACTGACAGCCATATTAGACACAGACTCTCTCTTCAGCGGAGTCTCAAACAAACTTTTATTCCAACAAAACAATTGCAACTTTTAGTTATTATTATCATCGCTTATTTCTAATTGCAGTAGTGCCCACCGGCCCAGGCAGATTTGGGGTGCCATTGTGCTAGACACTGTATGAATATAGACATGACCTCTGTTCCAAAAAGCTTACAATCCTACTTGAAACCAGATGAAACAAGCAAATGTAATAAGCAACAGAGAGGGAATGAAGTTAACAGTAGCAGGACTGCACAGTTACACAGTTTAGCTATATGCCCAACATGATGGTTTAAAAGTCTTTATAAAAACAAACAAATATCAGCTCTCTCTGACTGTCCCACAACATAGCCAACATTAGTTGGCCCATTTTTTGTAGGTGTTGTAGCACGCAGAAAGCTATGGAGAAGGAAGAGACCACCAAACTTACATCACCTGCTCCCAGACAGTACATTTTTCCTCAAATACTTCCTCTGTTTCCTTACAGGATAATTTTGCTACAGGGAACTTTGTTAGGGAACAGAGGAAAACCTGCTACCTCTTGTTAGGAGAAAATCTGGCTGGATGGTTGAGGGCAGGGGAGGGGAGTGCTAGAAAAAGAGCCAAGTCTTTTATTTGAGCAATTTTTTATAGATATAGAAAATCCTGGAAAGGAATCAAGTGCCTACGAATAACCTTTAAACATAATCTCCCTGAGTTTTAATGCTTGCGAGAAGGAGTCAGAGAGAACACTTCGTAAAAGGTTTATCTGTAAATTTAAAAAGAGAGGTCTATGCTCCATCACAATCCTTGAGATGTCAGCACTTCCAGAAGAATCCTTGTGATTCACCTCTCCTTTTTGTCTGTCCTGCTGGCTTTGTATCTGTACACAGAGTTTCCGTGACCCATTTTAACTGGGTATTGAGTTTTTCCATACTTTAACTTTGTAAAAGATTCTGAGGACTAAATCCAACGCAAAATCAGAACTCTCCAAAAATTTTCTTCCTCCCTGGAGCCTATTGTGTTGATGCTGGACAGTCTCATGTTACCTGGAAGGTTCCTACTTAGTTTCAGCAGTCATCTGCTTACTCCAGAGATGAGTCTGGAAGGATCCAAGTCTGGTTTGGTTTATCAGGCAGAAAATGTTCCGTTTAGAAGGGTGATATAAACTGGAATACGACTGTGCCTTTCTTGTTTGCACCACTGCCTGAAGAACTGGCTTTTGATGTCAGCCTGCCTTACTTCACAGTTCCAACCATTGATTTTGGTGTCAGTATTCAGCAAGGACATGAATGAGGGTTTTTCACCACGTTCCCTGAAGAGTCTGTAAAATCTTGTGTGTAAGAAATATTACCTATCCCTTCCCCTCACCCACAGTCTCCCTCTTGCCTGAAGGATGCCTCTGTATGGATTCAGATTTAAATTCTCCAGTATTAGTGAATTAACTGTTGCTGTCACCCCAGCAGAACTAAACTTAGGGTAAAGACCAGTGTAATTATGGAAAGCAAGTTCAGTGAAGACAACTTGCTGACAGGTCAAGAGCACAGGAATGGGTGGCAACAGAATTTTATTAAAAAAAACAAAAAAAAGGCGAGATTTTTTTTTGGGGGGGGGGGGGTGGAAGGGAAGAGAAGCACACAACTGAATTCCTTTCTTCCTTTATACCAATAGGTAAAGTATCCTAATTACCTGAATCTTACAGTACAGCCTAAATTTACATTTTATGAGCTATTCTAAAATCTGCCCTGCTTAATAATCTGTATCGTCAAGAAAACACTTTAAAGTGTCTCTCACAATTAAACCCAACCACACAACCTTGTATAAATCAAAATTTTGCTACCATATCAAAATGTTACACTGGGGCTGTATAATGTTGCCCATATCCTCATTACATGCTACACTAATTACTACCAGCAGATTCAGGATTTTCTGCACATTAGAGGCTTTTAGAGGAGCTATAAAAAATTTCAGGCACCATTAATTTAAATTTGTATTGAAATTTCCTTTTGACAGATGGCCAAAAATTACTTATTATTTAGAGTACCAGAGCTGCCTGTTTGCACATTAGAAGAGGAAAGGGAAAAATTAAAAGCAAGAAGGAAATTTATGTCACGTTCATTACCTGTTAAATGTTAAGGAGCATTATCCTGCATGAATAAATTATTTCATACAAGCACACAGACTCCAGCTGCTGGCAACTGGCACGTTCCGGCTGATAAAAACCATCTCAAGTCACACAGCAGACAATCATAAAAGCCTCTCTTAACCAGGAGCCACTTAAGGGAGGACAGATCGATAGAACAAGCGACTAACTGCTATTCTGGGCATCACTGAAAACATTTAAGGAAATTAGCAAAACTATTTCACCTTGCAAAGCTGGAAGCAAGCCCTAGAAGCTGACACAGTCCAACTAATAATTTGAACACTATACAAGACAAACATCTATTTATAGCCATCATTCCATAATAAATCAGTTCCAAATAGTCACACCTTTCTCTCAGTCTCTCTAGCCCTATTCATTATCATTCTCTGAATCAATCCACATAATTATAAAACAAAATTAACAAAATCTACCTTTCCAGCATGAATACAAAATATAGTGTACATTTCTTCAGCCCCCCTACCTCTTTTTCTTGGACGGGTGGGTGGGGGAGAAGAGGAAAGCAGGATTAAACCCTGTATTATTAGCACTATTTTATTTTAGGGTATTGATTAGTGTATTATATATGCTAATGGAACTTCATTCAGTTTTGTGTATGTATGTGCACACAGTTCAATGAGAAAACAGTGAAGTTTCATTATGGCTTCAGATTAATTAGATGATACAGATGGAGGAGAATACCTGGGTAATTTTAGTCTAATATGTACAGATTTACAGATATATTTTTAAATTGGTGCTTGAAAAATTCACTGCATTATTTGCCCAGGGTGCGGAGTAGATGAAGCATCATTAATTCCTGCAACATCTAAGCTTTCATTTAACAAAAATCCTGTTTGTAACCCTTACGGTAGATAACTTAAATAAACAGCAAGCTTAAGCAGGATTGTCTTCCTAAGTCTGCAGACAGGCAGCTGCAGTGCCTCTGCTGCTCACAGTGAAAACTGACAGTTCTTGTCAGTTCCTGGCTGATATTCAGAATCCTGTGGCTAACAAATCAGGTCAATTTCACTGTGCAGTGACTTGGCGAAGTTGCCAGTGGCTGCACAGGCAGACTGGGGAAGAGCAGAGTAGAGGACACACCCAACCTGCAGCAGCAAGACCATAGAAATGCGCCCACTCCCCTGGTAGGAGCATCCAAGGGACTTGAAGGTGAGAAAGGGCAGGGAGGAGCCAGGAAAGAGCTTGGGAAGGAAGGATTCAAATTTATCAGATACCTACTAGCCAGAAGAGAATATGAAAGACAGAAGCCCAGAGCAGAGAACTCTGGTACGAATCCCGACACCCTATCCTTCCCCAAAAGCTTTTTGTTGAGGGGAATAAGAGGTGATGACAGTGATTTATCACCCGAGTTATCTCCCTGGACAATATGATTGTCTCTACAACCAATATTTTGCAACCACCTAGGCAGTAAATATGGTCCTCTTGCTATTAGGTGTCTGGTAATATGGCCAAGCCTATGTCAGGCTTATTCAATTAATATTTTTCTACTATTTGATGAGCCCTAGTAGTGAATTACATATTTTTATAAAAATTATTAGAAAGTTGACTGACAAATTTGTTACAACTGTTACACATACACAAACAGTATACAGATGTTTTATTCCTTTCAGAGGCATGGACAGACATGCATTCCCTCCTCCCATTTAATACTTGATGATATGACTACTGCTATTGGCTTCTTAGGCTTATTCTTATGCTAGTAGAGGATAGGTACATTTTTCAAGTCTTGATTTGAAAATTCAGAAAGTCACACACACAATTTGATTGGGTTCCCGGTATGGATGAGCATCCTGGTATATATGCTTTTTTTATACACACGCAAGTCACTCTGTACATGACGTGTTCATTTATAAATATGGACATTTATATGGCCATGCAGACACTCATACTTTCTACCGATAGAGATTAATTCAAGGTCAGGAAATTACTTTGGGGGTGTGAGGAAGAGGAGGAGGAGGGGGTTAATGCGATGGTCATCTTTTCTGAGCTTGAACAAATAGGTTCAAATATGCCACTTCAGATAAGGCTAAAGAATAAACCATTTCTAACAGTGACAACCTGACTGGTTAAGAGGTAAAATTTTATTTCCACCCCTTGTACAACTTACATTTCTTTCTAGATTTGCAGACAAGTGTATATTTTGAACATATTCAGAGTATAGGTCTACAGCCTCCAAAGAGTTAATACCACCTGGTAGTCCATTTTTCCCCCTTTGCTCTCAAGTGGGACATAAGAACTGCTCTTCTCTTCCAAATGTAGGAGCAGGATGCAATTCTGAAGACTCAGTCAATGAGAAAAGATGTGATAATTAAACTCATTGGCTAATAAATCATCCTGCAA
Source organism: Emydura macquarii macquarii (assembly GCF_026122565.2). Classification (NCBI taxonomy): domain Eukaryota; kingdom Metazoa; phylum Chordata; order Testudines; family Chelidae; genus Emydura; species Emydura macquarii. Next base: position 7,700,908 of record NW_027133034.1, on the reverse strand, counting down.
TCCTAGACAGATACATTAGACACTTTCTTGATGAAATGCTCTAGATACTTTCTTAATGAAATACTGTATCTACACAAGACTCTGCTAATCAGTATGACCATCACAATCCAGTTTCAATTCATGACATTTTGTACATTTCTACTTCAAACTGCCATAAAATGTACCACACAGCTCTTTTAAGTTGCTCTTTCCACCTGTGAAATGGAGTCCTACCTTTATGGAGTCTCTGTCTGCATACAGCAACACAAGAAGGAAGAGGAGGCAGCGGTGGCAGGAGGGGGGAAATACAAAGAGAAAAGTACCAGTTAGTTTACATAAAATTATACATTTATCCAACTTGGAAGAAAAAAATCACGATGCCTTAAATAATAAATTGCACAGATGTTAACTTTTCTGTACAGTTAATTATTAATACTGTACAGCCAGATTTATAAACCCTGATTTCTACCATTTGAACACATTTTCTGACTGTTTACAGTTAGGAATAAATACTGGAGCAATTATATGGGAGTTCTTGTGAAAATTGTTTTCTTAGAGAAGAGACAACAAAAGACATGCTAAGCCTCATGCTCATTTAGCAGCTCCTACCTCTTTGGTGATCATTTTCATGATGCTTCTTTTCATCTTTAATTGGTAGATGGGACTGTCCGCCCAGTGCACTAGACAGGGCTAGAAGGCCTGCACTGCTGCCAATTGGTGGGATGGCTGGAGGCTGCAAGCCTGAAGGGTGTGGAGTCAGAGGCACTGGGAGACCATGTCCATGTGATAAATGCTGGGCCTGGAGTTGTTGCTGCTGTGAGAAATTAAACACAGATATTGAACTTGTTCTGAGAAAGAAGGCTGAACTCATTGATACATATAGATATATGTAGGTAAACACACACGTTTTTTGTTTTCAAAGATGCCCACATATTTGGGTGTAATACGGACTTCAAATCTCATTTAGATTGGAGGCTGAATTAACCAATACTTTTTTTTTTTTTTTTTTTTTTTTTTTTTTTTTTTTTTTTTTGAGAATCAAGTAAACAGATTTGCCAGTTCTAGTCAAACTCAATCACTCTGACAGAAGTCATGGATTATTTTTCTTACAGGAAGAGTCATCACATACATGTCTAATCAAAACATATGTGAATAACTATACAAGCAGTTAGGGTGGGGGAAAAAGCTGAAAATTGAGAAAATTAGTGTTAAACAGTTCTCCCAGCGCTACTGCACAGCATGCAGTGCGAGTTAATTTGAAAGAGAAAACCTGAATTAACAATCCAGAAAAGGAAACTGGTTGCAGCCACCGTTTTAAGCCCTTTAAGTGTCCTCAGCGGTACTTCAGCAAATTACTAAAGAAAATCTAATGTAGCAAGGCCTGGGTCCTCCTGTAGGCTTGCTCAATAATGCTGAAATAATTGGGCACTCTGTGCACGTTTAGTGATGCTCGAATAAAAAGCTAGAGGCCTGCCCTTGTACTCTTCTCTAGCTGCTGACTCTGTGTTGTGACAGGTTTATTTGAGTGGGACTGTGATGCATGCACCAGTAACTGTGCTGACAAGAGTTTAAAGTCATTTTTACCAGTACACTGGCAACACAGAGAAAACCCTTGAGAGGTTAGAATTGGAGTGCTTGACCTCAGCCAAGGCTGCATCAAGCTCTGTGCTTTACTAACCATTGTGGGGTAGATGGTTTGTTGTTGCCATTGAATGGGAAGAGGGGAAAAAGGGAGGCGGGGGGGAGCGGAGGAAACATGTTATGCTAAATATATCTCATCAGGGATCTGCTCAGCTCAAGGCTTACCCAATAATAGTCAACCAAATTTTTGTTCATACAGTTATTAGATTAGCTTTAAAATTTACTTCTAGTGTTAAAGCAGCCATGTCTCAGGACTGACTAGTGGTAAATCAAATCAAAATCCTTAGTGCAAGGTGTCAGGTCCTGCTTTTATTTATTTTTCATTTAATATAAAATTTACCTCCCAATCAATCACTCTGTCTCCTAACTTTAACTGATCAAGGTGCATATGCACTATTCATTGGTTCTCCCTCCCTGGCTTTAAACCTGAGTGGGTTTGGGTTTAAAATAGCATAACCAAGATACAAATATGAAACATTCATTACTTGTAGGTGTTTTCTAAAGACACTACTCTTAACACACAGACACCTTTCATAGTTTTTGACATGTAACACTGGTTTTAGAATCAAGATGGTAGAGCCAATCCTATCCTACCCCCACCCAACCCACCTTTATCAATAAACCGATCAACAAAAGAACCAGAATTCTCTCCGGAGGAAGAGGGAAGTAGTAGCTCTATCCCTCCTCAGAAGCCCATGACATTCTGGTAAAGTTCCACTACTTGTAGAAAGCATCCAATGTGTGTGTTTGTTTAATGCTCTTATAGAAGGATGCTTCATTGCTCAGAATTTAGGACAACAACTATGCATTGCTTAGCTGCAGGGGTTGAATGTGGCTGCCTTGAAGCAATTCAACAAGCCGGTATTGTTTATTTAGGAGAATGACACCTAGTACTTCAGAATTAAGCTTTTATTTAAAGAAAAAAGGAAGCCTCTAAACTGAGAGCTGAGCAGACATACAGCACCATCTTCCTGGGTCTGCAGAGAGCCTCAAATGATAACTTAGAGGAGTCAGACACCTCTGTCCTTCTGCATGGGGTGTTAACACTGACAGAAAATAATGCCAACATTGTTAACTATTTCACTGAGGGTCAAATTACACAAGAAAAAAGACACTCATGAAGTACTGCAAAAGTCTACAAGGTATACTGTGTCTGATGTATGCACCTTGATTTGTAGGCAGAGCACAGAGAATATCATTTTCCCTTGCAGTCCAAATTCCAACCTTTTTCACTGACATTTCTAAAGTGAGCATGTGCTTTCATCAGTATAGGGATACAATGCTCTGTATTACTGATGCAGCAAACAGCATTAGCATTTTCTGTAAATAAATTAGATGTTATAAGCAGTATGCGTAAAGAAACCTCTGGCAAAGGTTGCCTAGATGAGGATCATCCTCAGTGGCTTCTAACTTTCTCAAAGTTGTACCTTTTCAGATGAAATTTGGCTCACTTACTCTTGGTCAAGAAGAGATTTGTCTTCCCTGCCAGTTTAATTAAAAACAGTTGAATTATTTTCAAGCATTAAAGGAGGAGGACGAAATGGCAGCTTTTCAGCTAGAAAGAAAAAGAAGCATTTGCAACCTTCCTTTGAAGAGCTCTTGCACCTCTAATGGAAGGGGCTAGAAACTTGAAATTAAGCAGGGCCATAGTCTCTTGATCACAAAAGTGCCTTCTATTGGCCCAGAGAAAGTTAGATTTGATTTTGCCAAGTTGTAATGATTTAAAATACAAAACCACAAAATAGTTTGAGTACACAAACTAGATTGTACGAAATGATTAAAAGTATAGAACTCCCAACATTCCATCGATAGTGAACATGTGTGACTTATAAACTGAGGGGAAATCTCCATGGAATCATGTCTCAGGATCCCATTGAATGTGCACATCTGCTAATATTGAAGTGGAACTGCAGGTTTAAGAGGTAGAGAGTTGTGGGTTATGATTTGGACTCAGAAGGGCTCTGAGAAGTCCTGCGTCCTGCCATATGATAGGGAAGGTTAATCAATCAGAAATTGGTCCAAAAGCTGAAATGATGCTAAAAATGAAATACTAAACAGCTACCTCATTCCCAGAACACCATTAATCCTAGGTACTAAATGAGGCAGGGGTCCTGCAGAAAAAGTAGTCTGATCATATAATTAAAAGCTGTACGGTAAAGCGTATGCAGAAGGGGGCAGAACTAGAAGTTGCCTGTGCAACCTTATCTGCCATTTCATGACTTTTGGAATTATTACTCTACTCTGACAAAAATACATATACTGGCACCAATTCTCCACTATGTCCCAACTAGGCTCATTGGTCTCAAGCTCCTTGACCCCAGTGGAAGCTAGCGCAGCAGAGGCCTACTCTAACTTCAGGGGTAATGGATGCCCTTCCCAACCTTTGGTTTGTTACCCCCAAGTATGTCACTTCTAAACACTTGTGAAGTGCATGTGATTTGCTTTACATACACCTAGTCCTGTGGACTACAATGGAACTTTCCACATACATAAAATTCAGAATGTGTTAAGTGTCTGCAGGATTAGAACATAACAGTGTAAAGTCTAAGGCAAGACACACAGCTTTCAATTTGTACTGTAAACTGACCAGAACAATTTTGGGTGCTTAAACATGGTAACAGTTAACTCGATTGAAGAAGCTTTTTGATCTAACACTGGCTGAGAAGTATAGTATGGAATACTGCTGTATGTATTTGTCATTTCATCAAGTGTTGTCCAAAACATAATATTACAAAGACGGAAAGGAATCAAATTAGTGAGAGAACTCAAAAATACGAATTGTATTTTTTTAAAATACACTAAGTTTAAACAATCTACAGTAACATCCTTGTTTACAACCGAAACATTACTCCTTTTGTCTTTTTTAGGAAAATGCTTTAAACCATTTGTTTATAAGTTTCTCCATCTGGAGACTGAATATCACTGATTCCTACCAAGGAGAGTTTAAAAACTTTGATGCTCAGCTTAACTCTCCCCTACATCTTTAAAAAAAAAAAATCATATTTAAAGTAAAATGTGATAATAAACCCACTAACAAATTAGCTTCTAATGTTCTCTTGTTATATAGTCAGCACATTCAAAGCCTATTTTCCTGGAAAAGATTCAAGTTTCTACTGGATACTTTCCAAGTAGCTCTGTGTCAGAGTAACCTACTGCTTTTCCCTTTATAGACCTTGAAAGCTCAGTGCTATTATCCAAACAACCCAAATATCTTCCTCTAACCAGAGACATTTTTAATGTGAACAAATGAATTTCTCAAAGACCTACTTTATATCTGTAGTTTCTGTGTGGGCATGCACGCACACACTATGTACTTGCAACAGAGTAGGGGAAAGGGAAAAAAACATCAAGGAAGTATCAAAATAAATATCTTCTCATTAGGTTTCATAGATTAAGACAGCATCTCATACAAAACAGCTACAAAAACCTGAAGGTGAAGAAAGGGAAAGGATGGAAAAAAGAAAAACTGTGAAGGGGGAGTCGATAATGTCAACAGCTGGTTCAAAGATCAGCAAATTAAGCAATTAAGCACCCACAACTCAGGGTGTGTTTAGAAAGACACTGTCTTGGAAGTCTTGTGTTTAACATGACATGCCTGTTCATATCACCTGCCACAATTATCACCAGTTGTATATTTCCTCCAGCAGTCACACAGGTCTCTCTTCTCAGGTAATGCCACAAAAAAAAGGCAGAGATTTTTTCTGATAACCAAATGAATAATCTAACAGTAAGTGAAGACATGGTAAAATCACCTGCAAAGAAAGATTCATGCAACAGCCCCTCTATTAAGATGATAAATATTGCAAAATGCATTGCAATATGTAAGATTGGTTTGCTGTAACTGACGTAGTGGCATGGACATAACACAGAAGATGGCCTGGTTTCTTTAAAGTCTTTCGCTACAAAGAGAGCGATCACTTTGCAAATTGGAATGCCTGGTATGGGGAGTGGAAGGAAGGATATCAGACACAGGTGAGCTCTCAAAACAGTTTCTTCTCACACACAGAACTAATTTACTGGAAAAAGCTGATGGATTTCATTTCTGACCACAAAGAGGAACAAGAGTGCTTTCAATGAATGCCTGGGGTAGGAAAAGACTGGGAAGAGAGAATAAAAGTGGCAAAAAGGGGACAGAGTGTATAAGGACCACAGGAAAAACAATGGCAAATTTCTTATTAATTCACAGCCATGGACTTAATATGAAATAGGCTATTTAAAACAACTATATATACACAATATGCTGATGAAACTGTTGAAATCACATATTATCCAACTGCCTCCAGGATTCTTTGAATGGTCTAGGAAGAAAATAAACCCAGAAACACAAAGTGGGATGAAAGACAAAATATGAGTACATTTCCATTATTGATCTTGAGTACCGATACATCTGTGATATATACATCACCATTCATCCATCACGTACAGCTATTTCTTAATCAATACAATACATTTTAAGGCTATAAAAAGAAAAACAACAAAAAGGAAGGTTCATCCAAACAAATGCAGCAAACTCTTTATAAAGGAACACACGTTTAATTACTTGCAAAAATTAGCGTGCACAACGTTGCAGAGCATTTGGAATTTATTATTTTCCTGACAGGAGTTCCCATCCACACATTTTTTACTGGAACAAAGGGCTTGTAATACACTTAAAACGCTGCAGCGGCACAGTTGCGCTGCTGCAACCATGATACTGTAGCGCTTTAGCATAGATCCTGCCTACACAATCCACCTTCCCGAGAGACCATAACTAGGTTGATGGAACAATCCTCCCATCAACCTAGTGCTCTCTACATTAGGTCAGGATTTTTCACACCCCTGAGCAATGCAGTTATGCCTAATTTCCTAGGGTAGACCAGGCCTGAAGGGAAGGGAAGAGAAAAGAACAACACTATTTGGAATCACCTTCTTGATAAAGGGCAGAACTTCCTTCATAAATTATCCCACTTAAGCCCTTTTTTAAATGATCACTGTCAACTGTTAACTAATAAAAGGGAACATTTATTCTTCATGGATGAAATTCACCCATCGCACAGGAAAGGCAGAAGTCTCCAAATGCAGCAGAATCTCCAATGTCTCTCGGTGCTGGGTGTTAGCAGATGCACTGGAATCTATAACACCTATGCACAGGTCAGTATGGAGAACAGAAGGATGAGAGTGGTCTGGTGAGACCTGGAAATGGCGGCAATGGGGCTACAATTATACACATTCAGTAGCAACAAATGCCCACACATGGGGTTAACAGAGGTTGTGACACCTATTTCAGCCAGATGCTCTATTCACACCTTATCTATGCATTGAGGGAAATGGATTTAATTTCCATCCCTCCTCTGTGTGTGTTTCCTTGCACAATGTCTGTCCCCTAGGGATTTGTGGAGTGGGATGAAGGCAGGTTGCAACCACTGCCCCTTTCTCTATGGAACCCTCTTCCATCCAGCTATAAATTACACAATAGGTTGTCTTAAAACTTTTTTCTGTGGTAAAATGGGTTTCCGGTATTAAAAAAAGTATGGAATTGATCTATGGCTATTTGACCAAAATTTGAAGGAATGGCACATGAGATTCCTGAGTCACATACTACAGAACCTTTAAGAGCTAGAAAAACGTAGCAATGCCTCTGGTCACCTACAGGTTTGAACTGGGGGCCTTTGGATCTACAAGCATAAGCCTGTATTGCTTGAGTCAGCAATATACTCAAATCTCTATGAGGTCTAGCCACTAGAGGAGGGCAAACAGCCACACTGAGTTAGCCTGAGTTACATAAGAACACAAGACCCTGCATTAGGCTTGTATTGCATATCTTATTTTTACATCTAAAATGATTCTTCACCCTCATGTTTTTAACTGCTAAGAGTAAAATTTCTTGATGGCTATTTCTAAAATCCACAGTGACTAACTTCTGCTGTGCAACGTTTTGAAGTATTTCACACGTGCGCACACATACACACACCCCTTCAACTTCAGCACACCACCTTTTGCTTGGGATAGAAACTTGTTTGTAGGCAATTTATTAGCACAAATCCATTCTTTTCCATATATTCTGTACCTTAGGAGAGCTCCATTTGCGGTACACTTCTACTCATATTTAAGCCAAATTAAAAAATTCCCATTGATCTCCATGGGAGAAGGATTGGACCCTCAGGCCAAAATTCAGTCCTGACATATGTGGGTATACTTCCACCTCTTCACTCAGGGCTGGAATTAGGGCCTACGTCCTTTTATTTCTAAAATGTCAGCAGTCCAGTGTCTCTACTCTTATCTCCATTATTCAAATAACCAAAACTCCCAGAATGATTTTTGTTCCCTTGAGGACAGTTTCCACTTACAGCAGCTTGGGTAAAAGAAAGGTCCTGTTGCTAAAGCACTTGACTTTGACTCAGAAGATATGGATTAAATTCCCAGCTCTGTCAGACTGTGTGTGAGACCTTGGATGAGCCACAATCTCTGTGCTTCAGTTTCCACATCTTTAAAATGGGGGGAAAGTAGTACTGCTTTACTTCACAAAAGCGTTTTTTTTAGGATAAATTCATTAACATTTGTGAGATGTTTAAACACTGTAGTGATGGGGGCTGCACAGTAAATAAGACCCTCCAAAATTGTAAACTGTATGCAAGGAATGGTCTTAACTAACACATCACCCACTAATGAAATAATTTCAAATAGTTTAAACTTCAAGCAACAATACCTGTTTTATTCCTTCAGCCACACATTAATACCCCTAAATATTTTCCTTTTCTATATTATTCTCTCTCCAATAATTTAGACCCTAGGCCAGGACAGCATGCAAGCTCATGCTTAACTTTACACACATGACTAGTCCACCAAAGTTAACAAACCTACTCGTGCTTAAAGATAAAACATGTGCTTAGCCTCTGTTCATTCTTGAGGGCAGGAGTCTACAAAAGTATGGCTGAAAAAAAGTCTACATCACGGGTGTACAAATTATTTAGAGATTATTTTAGGTTTACAGAAACCATGACTCCTCTTGATAATGACTTCATTTTATTCCCCATGCAGGCTCATGTAAAAACAATTGCTTTTCCCTAGTACTTTTGTATCCTTATTTTTCCAGTTGAGTATTTTCCAAGATGTTCTCATTAGGAAATCCCTTACCCTCAAAATATTGCACAATTGCATAGGTGCATTACAGAATGTATTCTCCCTCTCAGGCATCAGCGTGGGCCACTGCTGAAGGCAACCTACTTTGCTTGATGAGTAACGGTCTTATGTGGAATGGCAAATCCTAGGTTTGGTTCGTCAGCAACTTGGGTGTGTTAAATTATAGACCACCTAGGCAATTTTTTTCCTCCCTCTTTTCTCCTTTGCATGAAGTGTTAGCTTATAAAAAACAGTTCAAGGGAAGATATTGCAGGTGGTTGTCAGCAACAACATGATGGTGGCATAGAACTTGAATCAAAATTCTCCACAGGGTTTCCCACACTTGCGGAGACTAATCCGAATTCAAAAAGATATGGCGATCACATCTCTTAGATCAGTGTTTCTCAACCTGGGGGTTTAGAGGGGTCGCAAGTGCAGAGCTGGTATTGGGGGTGGCAAGAAAGGCAATTGCCTGGAGCCACAGGGGCGCCATGAAACTAAGTTACATACCTCAGCCCCGTGGGGGTGGGACTCAGGCTTCAGGGGTACAGTAGTTTGGAAAGGTTAAGAACCACTGTCTTAGATTCAAGGATTTTTAAGACCTTGAGAAATGTGGAGTCAGAAGACATGCCTTCCCCACGATCAGATATGGTATGGGGGCCACATTGATCATGTAATATGCACTTATTTAAATCAGAGTAAGACCTCTGACTTTAACACATTGGTGAGTGGGCCGTAATAAGTGATCTGCACCCTCCACTGTAGTACATCACTGGCTGTTCTGGTGGTGACAGACTAATATAATTCAACAATTAGGATACCCAGCATGAACAGAGAAATAGCAAGGCTCTTTAAAACATACATTAAGGAAATACTAAACAAACCGTATCTGCATTAAAATTAATTCCCCAAAAAGTCCCACAGAGGACTCGCATTCTCTTCTTTTCTCAGCCCTTTTGAATTACAGCAAGTGCTACAGAGGTGAGGAGACTTGTTTAAATCATGCTTCAACCACTATGATGCCCTGTAGCTGACCCCAGGGCATGATGCAAGTCGGGGGCCGGGGGGAGGGGGAAGGGGGAGGAAGAGAAAGATCTCAACCACCCCAAAACAGTATCACCCTCGACCTAACCAGATTTTAGATGAATAATGCAGAAGAAGTTACCAATGTAACAGCCTTCTGCACCAGGTCAAATCATCACAACTCCAAGAATAAAGAATTCAATTGAAAGCCCTAGATACGTTGGCAGGACATTTGATCCGAGCCATCTTGCACTTTCAATACACAAACACTGAATACAGAATTAAATACGACACAGTGCATTCAATATTTCCTTGGGCATAAGATGCAAATAAATACAACACAGAACAGATACACCATTGAGCCAACCTCCTCTTCTGCCTTCACACCATAACAATCTGTGTACAGTATACAGCAGGTGGCCAATTTGTTTTTATACCCTTGAAGCTCCAAGCACTGCTTAATATGGGCAGAGCCTTTGATAAAACAATAAAAGAGAGAGAGATAAGTTACTGTTGTACACAGGTCACTGTGCACTTACTAATTTATACTGCACCCTCCTTCCTCCCAGAAGTTACCATCTTTGAATGCAGAAAACTGGCAAGAATGACTTTACTAAACAAACTGAAATTAAAACATCCAGAATTTACAGAGAAGGAGCTCTGCTTGCCCCTCCCCTAAATAGAAACACAGTCTAGATAGATGTTTGGATCTGAAGGAAAAACTAGCTCCTCCTCTTCCCTTCTAAAGATGCAAGGCCAAATCTTCAGTGTGTCTTCAACAGAACTACACCAGATTACATCAGTTGAGGATCTGGTTGAGACTACAGGCCTTAACTCTTACACACACCGTAATCTCATTAGAAAGGCAGAGAGAAGATTCTTTGCACGAGGAGTCAGAAATTGCTCTATATGTTAAGTGCCAGTGCAAAAACGCATTAGCATTTAGCAGCAGGAGCTCTGGACCACTGGCGCCAAGGGAATAATAGCATGCATTGATGCTAAGTTTTTATTAGAACTTGTGTGCACTTATCTACACCACACCGCTTTCTAAGATCCTCATATCTGTGAATGCATAAAAGATGACATATTGTTTTCTTAAGAGGCATTGTTCCACACTTCTGCTGTGAAAGTATGAGAGGTTCGTCTGATGGACTACTCAAAAAGCTTCTGAGCTCAGGCAAACAAGTGTTTCAGTCTAAAACACGGAATGGAAATGTTGACAGCCAGCGTACTGAAGAGGGAACTTTATAGCTTGATAATTATATGTCACAATATAAAAAGGGTCCTTTTTTCGAGCAACTTCTATTTGCTTCAAAAACAGAAGGTTATTTTTAAAGAAGATAATAAAATTGACATAACAAAATGCTTTAAAAAACAACTTTGGTTTAATTTGTAACTCAAACATAGATTGGTAAAGGCAAAATAATTTAAATCATTTCCTTAGTAATACAAGTAATATTTAAATAGATTTAATAGTGCTGCTCCAAGCCAATGAATTATGAGTTTAAAACCTATTAAAATGTAATGTTTTTTTCCTGAGCTGAGGGGAGAGAGATTTAAATCCACTGAATTTTAATATTTCAGCTTGAGCTGCAGGAGGTAGAGAAAGTCCAAATGAACTATTCCATCAGCACCATTCAAGCATGAACATTTTAATCAGTTTTACTTCCTTGGAGTTCTCTAACACAGTTTACGCTGTCATTCTGAAAGCACTTAACACAGAGAGTGTGAAAAACCACCAAGGCTTGTTATTGCCTTCACAATTGATGGCAAATAATTTTGCAGACTTCCTATCATTAAAATGTCACAGCTAAAAATGGAGGTTCAGCATATCTTGTGCTAAACTGCTTTTTCTTTGAACACCATCACATACCTGTTCTTACGTTTTTGACATTTCTCTGTCTATGATAAACAGGCATAAGAACGGTAGCCTCCATTTCTGTCTTACTACCTAAGTGCAGTTGAACATATATACAATTTTAAATATGCATACTAAAGAAACCCAAACAGAAAAAAATGTAATTACTCTGAAAAAATTCTTGTAAAATTACACATTAGTCCCTCCTTTTCCCTTTTGTAAAACGTAACCACATTCACACAGCATGTTCTGATTATACAGAATCATGGATAACAAATATTTTAAGGAAGTTAGATGACTCTGTTTAATAATACAGGAAATGAAAACATGATTCCTAATTAGACCAAATGACTGATTTAAAACTTCAATGTGTGTTGCTCCAACAGTGTAATCTTGCCATTTCTAATTTAAAAACCACAGTGGCACATGAGGAGATCAACTGGATACATAACTTCATAACCTTCCTTATCCCAACAGCCTGAACATGGAACAGTTCAAATTGGTCAAGAGAACGGATTCAAAAGATCTCTAATCAACAATACAGACTCTTGCAAACATCAATTATAAAATCTGCATTCATTTGAGTTTAAAATACTTCTCTGGCATATTTAGGATATCAAGGCATTTTGTCCTCCCTCCACCCTTCACCATTTCTTTAAAAAAAAAATTTAACTTGTTTCAATCTGTCAACAGTTTTAAACTGAACATGACCTGTGGAAGAAGTCATTATAACTGTGTTTCATTCCATTAAACACAACTAGTTTATTGTCAAGAGAACAAGCAGTCTCTCCGGGTTCCAGGTTCACTTCAGTATTTTGCATTTAAACTGCACGGATCAGTGATTTGGTTCATTTACCAATGAAGATAGAATAATACTGCAAAGTTAAAAAGGTGATTCATCAGATTTCATTAAATGGAAGTACATTCATGTAAAAATTTATATATAAGGCTCAAAGAGAGAAACACAACATTTGAGCACATTCATTCATTCTTTTTTTTTTTTTTTTGGATGCCATCTTTAACTCTCATAGAGTCCTATTCTAAAATCCAAAGCCAGGGTCCACTATTCGAACCAAAAGAGGCTTTTGCCCTGGGCCCTTTGTATACAGTAAGCATTATACAGGGCCCTCAGTATAGAGAGACGTGTTAGAGTTTTTAAAATATAGTTGTGGCTAAATCCAGTACAACTCTTGTTTTTTCTGGCTCAGAATTAAAGGGTTATTAACAGATTATTTTTTAAAAATAATTGTCAACAGCAACTGAGCAGCGGATCCTTTTAAAAACACCACATTACGACAACAGGAACTCTGGCAGATATAATAAACTGCAAACTAATACAAGACAAAGAGCATATATTAGTTTTTTAGAAAGACCTAGTATGTTCTAATTATGTTCTTTGCTTTTTATTGGTACACATTTTAAGTGTGTCAGAGTTTTTCTAGTGCCACAGCTATAATTTTGCTTGTGTGTTCTGTGCAGATAGACACACATAGAATTATTCCTGAGTATCCATATAACTAAAACTTGCACTGTTCTTGCTATCCTATTCAATCAGTTTTCCTAATAAATCTCAAAGATTATATCAGATTACTCCTTTTACATAATAATTTAAACTACATAAACAAGAATTTTTTATTCAGTAATACTGCAGCTGTTGATCAAAAACTATGAGAAATCCATATAACATATCCCCCACCTTTCCAAATCAAGAGAGTGTATAAAAGAAATAAGATAAGCAAAAATTATTTTTTGAGAGGAAGGTAAAAGGGCAGTTATCTTCTTCAAGCCACAAATTACAGTCAGGGCCAGGTAGAATTTCAATCAGTCTGAAAATGTAGGATCAGACAGCCTTGAACAAAATAGGAAATTTAGTTCTGTTCTTTAGAAAAGAGGATCACCAAACTCCTGAATAAGCATCCAGTCAGCTTGTTTGTATTTATTCTGTGTATTTTAGTGGTTCATGGAAAGCAGGATAAACTTTAAATAACAAGCAAAATCTGCAACCTCTGTAATAATGCCACAAATTCTACATTAATAGATGATTATCTAGTAGAAAGCAAACATATTACAACAGACTCTGCAATAAATGTAATGTTGAGTCAGTCTCTCTCTCTCTCTCTCTCTATGTATATATATATATATATATATATATATATATATATACACACACACACACACACACACACACATTTATAAATAAAGTATGTGTATACATGCAGGCACGTGCACACACAAAATGCAGTGCATACAGACATGGAGCACATACACATATACCATTAAAAAAAAATCCAATCTTTGCAACTTACTTTATGCAAAGAATGTTAATAGAAGGCAGTATTTTGGTTAGGTAATGAAAACTAATTGGGAAATTATTCATCTCCCACTCTCCCCACTGGAGCGTAAAAGACATACAACAAATGTTATTCATGAATCTACACGACTCGCTCTGATTCATTCCCTTCTTTCCAAGGGGCACTTCAGAGGAAATAAAGGTTACTCTTTTCCATTTATATCTTCTAATTGACTACCAGTATTTTCTTGTGGTCAGAGGGATACAAAATAGAGTTAGAAACAGCCTATTAAAAACAAGCTACAATCAGACTATTGCTCTACACTACTGTCAGAAATGATCAGAGTCCCGATTTCCTTGTTAAAAGACAGAGGCATAATTGAAGCAATATCTTCACTTCAGATTGATTATTCTGCGACCCTTATCCACATCTTCACTCAGCAATTTGAATTTTAATGAAAGTAAATGGAATAATTAGCATTTCAAAGTGTGTTTGATACATTGAATAAAAAAAGGAAAAAGACATGTATAATCTATACACAAAAGAAAAGCATTTTGGAGGGGGTAGAATAAGGAAAGTACAGTTGTAGTGTCTTCATTAGAATAGTTTACACAACTGCTTGCACCAGTTGCATAATTATAGATGTGAATAATGTGCTGTTAAGCTTTGATTTCTCACCTTTATTTTATGTAGTGCGAACAGCCAGTATTTCATTGTTTTTTCTTTTCCTCTTGAATTATAAGATGTAAACATTATGGCTGCCCAAACCCATAAAATCATGCAGGACTTCTACACTACGCTAATACGGTTAGAAAAGTTTTCAGAAGAGAAACCTGTATTTTTCAGACAAATGGAAGCATGGCACCTATCACTTTCTTTGGTGGAGGGGGGAGATTTTAAAAAAGTGGATATTCTCTATTTTTGGTCATCATGCGCAAGGACAGGAGGGATAAACCCTCATTCAGTATCAGTGCAAATCAAATGCTACCTTATAGGTAGTTATAGAGGCAGACTGAACAGCACTAAGCAAATGTAAAAGTTTTACTTAAAAAAACCCATCAAGAAAAATTAAAACAAAAAGAAAAAAGGCTAGTCCCAGAGGAATGGATAAAACAGTTACCCTATTCACCTTATGGGCACAGTTCAATCAAAAGTTTTTATGTAGCAATCATCTTTTATGCAGATTAAGTCAGATTACTTAACTTCACTGCGGTCTACAACTTTTGCTCAATTGATGGAGCAAAAAAAAAAAAAAAAAAAATTTTTTTTTTCTAAATAAAGAAAAAAGCTAATTACAAACACTATTAGAGCTAAAATGGAAAGACCACATACCCCAATGATTGCGTTCAGTTCTGCCATGGTCACTTGCTTGGCACGTTCCACAGCCTGCACCACTTGTTGCTGGTGCTATAAATGAAGATCAGAAACAGAATAAAATTATTTGCTTTCTAGTCATTTAAGCACAGATTTCCCCCTCTTTTTTCCCCCCTTTCTTTCTTTCTTTCTTTTTTTTTTTTTAAACCCTTCAACCACATGCAGGGCTTGAAATAATGGTTCTCTGAGCAGACAGTAAAATGCTGTGTGTATGTGTGAAAGCAGGGAGAGGGGAGAATTTGATCCAAGTAATTACCTGCCTAGAAGTGTACCATAGACCCTCCTTCCCCAAAGTGAATTGCTCCAAGACCTGCCTTTGTTTTATTGATCAGGGCAGTGTGCTTCTGTTGCAAATATGCTCCATCCGAAAACCCAGGCCCGGTTCCTTACAATAGAATCTTGTTAAATAAAAGAGATGTACTGAAAAGGAAAGGAATGCATTTCAGCAGCCACCCTGCTCCCTCATCAGAGGAAATGCAGATTCCTCTCCATGGCATGTTTCCGAGCACTTCAACCATGGGAAGGAAATCTAAAATTCCATTCACACTTCATTAAAATGTGCAAGTTCATTATTTCAATCCCTAAAAATGTAAGTTTTAATCATTTAAACAGTTCCATCAAAAACATGGGCTAATTAACAACACAGTTTACAAGTTTCAGCAATTATATTATCTTGCTTTGAGTGATGCTGTACCTTCTTTTATCAGTTAGGACAGCTTCATCCTGAAAGTTTAAAAGGATATTTATTTGAAAACATTGACTTAAAACAGGATCAGGTCCCAATCCTGCAATCAGATCTATATTTGAGGATCTGAGCGTACCTGAAGCTCCAGAGAAATTAATCCATCTGTGCTGATGAGACTGCAGAAATGGGAAGTCAGTTTTATATAACGTTTTATGCATGCCATATTAGGGGAAAAAAGCATGCACACGCTTTGGAGATGATGGTTTTCACAATATAGGCTGTAACTGTTGAGAAGTCTCTGTGTTTGTGCAGAAGAGGGTTCTGCCAGATCTGAGGCCTGTATAGGGAGTGTATTGTTCTCTGATCTATAGCCAGAGGCTAAACTGAGTATAGTGTGAGGTCTTGACTATATCAGAAGGATGCACTACGTTTAATGGGCTGTATACAGTATAGTGGAACAGAAGTGGCTCAGAACTGTATTTCAGAATTAAAGCCCAGATTCATTGCTGTGCAGTTTGGCTCAGCACAGTGCATGAGGGGTGTCAGGATCCTGTCAGTGCCATGATTTTTAGGACCAATTAGCATATCATGAATATGCAGGCTGCAGATAGAGTGCAGCACACTTCAGCTATTCCTTCCCTCCTCCCCCATGTTCCTGTATTGGGCTGGGAGAAACAATTGGTTCAGGGGCCAAATATTCTGGTTCTAAACCGGCTAAGAGCACCTCATCACCAATAGCAATTCTCAGCTGGTCGGATCCAGATGTTTTCCTACCCCTTTGTGCCACCATAGCTGTGCACAAAGCCTGGAATACAAGAAAATCTAGCCCTAGGACTCTAGGCACAGCTGTTTGAAAATTTGAAAGAATTCAGTTAATTTTTTTAATTTATATGAATTTTTTTTTTTAAAAAAGGAAAATATTTCTGTTCTGGCTTATTTGGGGTTTTTGGTGTTTTTTGGGGGGTGGGTGGGAAGCGGGGGGCAAATTCATCTCCCTTCCCCCATCCCAACC
Organism: Emydura macquarii macquarii; assembly: GCF_026122565.2. NCBI lineage: Eukaryota > Metazoa > Chordata > Testudines > Chelidae > Emydura > Emydura macquarii. Next base: position 7,683,947 of record NW_027133034.1, on the reverse strand, counting down.
AGCTCTCATCCAGATACAGTTTCTGGTAGAAAGTCATGTCAATCCCAAATGCAACTGTATTAAGAGTTTTGAAGGAAGGGAGAGAGTAAGTTTGATCTGTATTAAAAGCAAATACAGTGATAGAAAGGACCCTTATGTTACAGTAGAAGATGCAGTGTAGAATTCAGGTTCATGTAGGAATCTTGGGATAGATCCTGTGCAAGTCAGCTTTAAACTGCTTTGGTGACATAAAATGGACTTAAATGGGGCAGAAATACAGGCCCCCAGAGATCTCCCTCCACATAGGGGTAGCAAAAGAGCAGCATAAGCAACATTATATTACCCCCCATGTAGGGATGAGAAAGGTTTAAGGGGGAGCTCTGGTAATTGTGGCAAGACACTGTCAATTACAGCAGCCCTTAGTGGCCTTCCTACCTTGTGCTAGGGGCCATGTTGCCCTGCAGAGGAGCACAGAATTTGAAAAGCACAAAGGGGGCTTAATGCCATTTTGGATTTTCCTCCCCTAGGCTGTGCTTTCCACACTGAGGCAGAGAACAGACTCTGACCCTTGGATTTTGATTTTTTTTTTTTTTAAACTATTGAGCATTTTGTTTTTTAAAAGTATAATTCTGAGGTAGCAGTTATTTCTAGGGCTGTCAATTAATCATAGTTAATGCATGAGATAAACAAATTAACTAGATTTTAAAAAGACGCGATTAATCGCCGTTTTAAAGGCATTGTTAAAACAATAATAGAATACCAACTTAATACTCACCAGGACCAGATGGTATTCACTCAAGAGTTCTGAAGGAACTCAAATGTGAAATTGCAGAACTACTAACAGTGGTATGTAACTTATACCAGACGACTGGATAATAACTCATGTGACATTTTTTAAAAAAGGCTCCAGAGGTGATCCCGGTGATTCTAAGGCCGGTCAGCTTAACTTCAGTAACAGGCAAATTGATTGAAACTATAGTAAAAACCAGAATTATCAGAAATGTAGATGAACACTTTGTTGGGGAAGAGTCAACATGGTTATTGTAAAGGGAAATCATGCCTCATCAATGTACTAGAATTCTTTGAAGGGGTCAACAAGCATGTGGGCAAGGGTGATCCAGTTGTATACAATGTACTTCGATAGAAAGCCTTTGACAAGGTCCCTCATCAAAGGCTCTTAAGTAAAGCAAGCTGTCATGGGATAAGAAGGAAGGTCTGCTCATGGATCAGTAAGTAGTTAAAAATAGGAAATAAGGGGTAGGAATAAATGGTCAGTTTTCATAAGAGAGAAGTAAATAGTGGTGTCCCCCAGGGATCTGTACTGGGACCAGTACTGTTCAACATATTCATTCATGATCTGGAAAAAGGCATAAATAGTGAGGTGGCAAAATTTGCAGATGATACAAAACTACTCACAGTAGTTAAGACCAAAGCAGAATGCGAAGAGTTACGAAGGAATCTCACAAAACAGGGTGACTGGGCAACAAAATGGCAGATGAAATTCAATGTTGATAAATGCTAAGTAATGCACGTTGGAAAACACAATCCCAACGACAGATAAAATGATGGACGCTAAATTAGCTATTACCGCTCAAGAAAGAGATCTTGGAGTCATTGTGCATAGTTCTCTGAAAACGTCCACTCAATGTGCAGCGGCAGTTAAAAAAGCTAACAATGTTGAGAATCATTAGAAAAGGGATAGATAATAAAGACAGATAATATCATATTGCCTCTATATAAATGGTACGCCCACATCTTGAATGCTGTGTGAAGATCTGGTTGCCACATCTTAAAAGAAGATATATTGGAACTGGAAAAGGTACAGAGAAGGGCAACAAAAAATGATTAAGAGTATGGAACAGCTTGCATGTGAGGAGAGATTAATAAGACTGGGACTTCTCAGCTAGGAAGAGAGATGACTCGGGGGGGATATTATAGAGGTTTATAAAATCCTGACCAGTGTGGAGAAAGTAAATAAGGAAGTGTTATTTACTCCTTCTCATAACACAAGAACTAGGGGTCACCAAACGAAATTAATAGGCAGCAGGTTTAAAACAAACAAAAGGAGTATTTCTTCATACAACGCATAGTCAACTTATGGAACTCCTTTCCAGATGATGTTGTGAAGGCCAAGACTATAACAAAGTTCCAAAAAAAGAACTAGATAAGTTCATGGAGGATAGGTCCATCAATGGCTATTAGCTTGAATGGGCAGGGATGCAAAACCATGCTCTGAAGTGTCCCTAACCTCTTCCAGAAGCTGGGAATGGGCGACAGAGGATGGATTACTGGATGATTACCTGTGCTGGTCATTCCCTCTGAAGCACTTGGCATTGGCCACTGCTGGAAGAGAGGATACTGGGCTAGATGGACCAGTATGGCTGTTCTTATGTTCTTAAACTTACTATAAGTATTTTGGATGTTTTTCTACATTTTCAGATATATTGATTTCAATTACAACAAAATAAAGTGTACAGTGCTTATTTTATATTTTTTTATTACAAATATTTGCACTGTAAAAAGATAAACAAAAGAAATAGTATTTTTCAATTCACCTCATACAAGTCCACCCAGTCCTACTTCTTGTTCAGCCAATCGGTAAGACAAACAAGTTTGTTTATATTTACTGGAGATAATCCTGCCCATTTCTTATTTACAATGTCACCTGAAAGCGAGGACAGATGTTCGCATGGCATTGTTGTAGCCGAAGCTGCAAGGTCTTTCACTTGTCAGATATGCTAAACATTCGTATGCCCCTTCATGCTTCGACTCATAAGCTCAGAGATTTACACTGTTTTGTTTTGCATGCAGTTATGTTAAAAGATAATTCTACATTTGTAAGTTGTGCTTTAACAATAAGGAGACTGCACTACAATGCTTGTATGAGGTGAACTTAATATATTACAGTAGACACTCATTAGTAGCAACACATTGATGCCCTTTTGCCACATTGCTCCCGTTATGGGGAGTGTCAACAATTCACAGTAGGGAAAGTGTTCCCAGGGAAATGTGGCTCATATGCAGTGGCTGCTCTTAAAAGGTGTTGCTGAAAACAAGCCTCTATTGTATTTTTTATCTTTTTTACAATGCAAATATTTGTAATAAAAAATAATAAAGTGAGTGCTGTATACTTCGTATTCTATGTTGTAATTGAAATCAATATATTTGAAAAATGTAGAAAATAAATTTAAGTTGGTGTTCTATTATTGTTTAACAGTGCGATTAATCGTGACTTTTTTTTAAAATCTCGCAATTAATAGTGATTAATTTTTGTAATCATTTGACAGCCCTAGTTTTTTCTAAATCATTGAAAAAACATATTTAAAAGAATTCCAATACAACCCTGGCAAGAGATAGCACAGCAAATTCACCAATTCACCAAAGGATATTTAAGTTAGGGTGGAGAGTTGGGGGGGTAGGAGAAACTTAGCATTTAAAAAGGGGCTTTTTAAATACCTATCAAGAGTTGGCATTGAAGTTGCTATAATAAGAGCTCCAGTTTTCAGCTAAATTTTACAAAAACAAGCCATTTTTACAACTTATGGTACAAATGATCTCCCTCACCATGCATAAGCACTATGACACTACAGAGGACTTGTGACAAATACTGCTCTGTTCACTGGGAAAAATCTCAAATATCAAGAATGCAGAGAACAAAAATCTCTTTTGTACACTCCCCAAAATCTCACTTTAAAATTTTCTTTAGTTATTAACTACATGGAATTAACGAAGAAGTCAATTCCCAGAACACCTAAATGACAATCTTACTGTATTAAGACCTGACCCAAACCCCATTTAAGTCCAAGGGAATCTTTCCATTGACTTTAGTGGGTTTGGATCAGGCCCATAGCGAGGAGAGAAGGTGTGAGCATCACAGTCTATTCTAGTCAATTTCACAGCAATAGGATCTGAAAATCAGTCAATTTCACAATTTCAGATGTTTCCATCTGAAATTTCATGGTGTTGCAACCATGGAGGTCCCAACCCAAAATCACAGGGGGCGGGAGGTGTCACAAACCTGTTGTAGGGGGTTGGCAGGATTTCTATCCTCACTTCTGTGTTGCCTTTAGAGCTGGGCTCTGAAGGAAAGAGAGGTGAGTCTGATCTCTCCCCTGTGTTGCTGGGAGTGCCCCAGCCAGACAGGAACTAGCAGCTAGAGGTTCCTGGCTGGGGCACTCTAACAGCACAGGGGAGATTAGATTTCACGGACAAGGGCCAATTTCACAGTCCACATCTCAGGATTGTGAAATTGGTAGGGCCCTAGATATAGGAAGGATGATCACAATTATCCTATTGCTAGCTTCTTAGACATTTATTAAAATTTCAGTGACATACCATGCAAACAAACCAAAATGCACAATGGATTCAGTCACTAAAGCCACAATTCTACAACTGGAGCTGGACAGGTAGACTCCTGCACTGACACTTCTTGCAGGATTCAGACCCAAGAGCCACTTTTCCAATAAGAGGCGCGCGCGCACACACGCACACGCACTCTCTCTCTCTCTCTCTCTCTCTCTCTCTCTCTAAATGAAAGCACGCAGGATTTGGAGAAAGAAAAAAAAAAGATCTCCAAGTGGATTCAGTTTACACATCCACTTTTTGCCTTGAGAGGAGCAGCTTGCTTGTTTAATTCTATTTTAAACATTATACCTGTTTATAGAAGCTCTGTTTTTATTGGTCACTATGCATGGATGCCATCCATAGCAGGGAAAAAAGGAACAGGACTGAACCCCAAACACAGTGCAATCTGAGGATATCACTAATGCAAGGAAAGCCACACACGGAATAAGGATGGCAGCTGGCTAACCCTAACTTCATATGTATTTCGAGATTGATTTATTCCATTTCCCATTGTTTGGTAGTTGTGTTTAAATGAGTTTTCCTACATACGCTGTAATAGCAAACAGCATGATGCCAAAACCAAACCACATACAATATCCCGCCCACCAACTGATGAGTTCAGGGCTTATATCTAACAGAAGGGTAAGCGAGAACAAGCAAGAAAGAGTGCACAGACTGGGGATATGTAACTCTCAATACACTCGTATAAGCAAACAGTCCTTCTTGTACACATGCAAATAAAACACCAATTTTCTTCCAATTATAATAATCAGTTTTTTTTTTTGTTTTTTTTGTTTTTAAGAAAAGAGTTCTCTCTACCCTACCCTACATGTTTCATATTGGATTAACAGGCTAGGGCAATGAACCCATTCCTCTACCAAGACCTCTAACTCTGAGTAGTATCATTTTTCCTTTTATCACTGTGTCTTCTCATCACCCTCTTTTGAGCTATGTCTGCACTATCCTTTTATTGGGAAATCTCCCACCATTACACCACCACCCTGGTAGTAACAACAGAGACTATACCATAAAAAGGGCACACGCGTTTCTACCACCATGTTGTCTAACCCTGAACAGAGCAAGTCCAACATGGTATAGCGGTAAAAATGCCTGTGCCCTATATATGTCTCGCTCCCACCACCAGTGGAGCTATACTAGTGGTGATGAAACAGGGGGAAATCAACCCACTACTTGATAAGGAAAAGCTAAATGGTGTGTTAATGTATGCAGCATTTCCATTTTTTGCAATTTAACCGTCTTACTTCTCAATATTTTGGACTGTCTTATTTTGCACGTGTAGCTGATATTCCTATTAAAAAACAAAAAAGCAAAAACAAAAAAAACCACACGACAACCTAAGGACCAGATGACCTGGCTTATTTTTAACCACTTCACTGACAGCTGATAGGAGTATATTAATTTGAAGAAGAAGTTTTCTACAGACAATCACTCAAAAGAAGGCCATTGTAATGTATTAGCATTTCAAGTCACAATTAACAAATATAATAGTCAAGTGTACTGAGTAACATAAGTCTGTTAGCATCAGCACATCAAATTAACTGATCATGGGCTGACAACCTCTCTGTATTTATCTGGACAGTTATCTGGGACACTCTTCTCCCTCTCCCCTCCTCCCACCAATCACTGCAAAACACAAGAATTTTATCTTCACATCATCCTGGTGATATAGGGAAACATTATTATCCCCATTGTACAGATGACGACTTAAGGCACAGAGATTATATAACTTGACAGGGTCATACAGAAAGTCTGTGGCAGAGCTAGGAATTGAACACAGATCTTTTGAAACCCATGCCTTGACCACAAGGCCATCCTTCCTTACCAAGATGAAAAGGCAAAGCTGACACTTCAGTGCTTGATTCTGTCTAAAAGAGGCCACAAGATAGAGTACTCATTTACTAACTGATGGTTATCTGCATATTCAGAAGGGCTAAATTATTATTTTTCTTCAATCTGATACTGGAGAATACAGCAAAAATTGACTGAAGCCCCAAACCCACAGATTTTTCTGCAATCCTTATTACATATTTTATTACCAGGGCAACCAAAATACTCTACAGGACACTGACTAAAACTGTAATAAATACAGTAGCAACATACCATAAGAGCTGGCTACACTTAAAACTCGGCAGCGGAGCAGGACCACTGTCACACCTCCGTGTATGCCACCGTACGCCAACAGGAGAGGTATCCCCATCCCTGTAGTTAATCCATCTCCGAGAGAGGTGGTAGCCAGGTCAACAGGAGAATTCTCCCATCCGCCTTGCAATGTCTGCATCAGAGGTTAGGTTGGTTTAACTGCATCACTGAGGGGTGTGGATTTTTCACACCCCTGACCAATGTAGTTATACTGACCTAATTTCCCAGTGCAGATAAGACCTAACACAGGGTGGGACAAAAATACATGATTTTTTTAAACAAAGGAAACATAGGATTTTGTATTTAAATCAGATTATTTAAATTAAATAGTATTTTTAAATAAACCTATTGAAAATTAAATTGACAATTGACAACCTATGTAAAGTCCCAAAATTATAAGCTATTAAATTCACATAAAATATCAAGTAAAAAAAATATTAAGCAACACATGTTTGTTGCCAAGTTTTAAAGAAAGTCAGACCACTGAACTGAAGTCATTGACTAAGCACCTCAAATCAGAATTTGAGGACTTGCTAAACCAGCTTTTGACAGACACAGCCTCTTTTGCAAGTAGAGAGAGAATATTTTCTCCTTTCAGTTCATTCAATTGTTCAGTTCAATGACCATCTCAGTGGTTCACAACAAGGGGAACGCGTACCCCTGGGGGTTCGCAGCGCTCTTCCAGGGGGTACATCATCTCATCTAGATATTTGCCTAGTTTTACAACAGGCTACATAAAAAGCACCAGCAAAGTCAGTACAAACTAAAATTTCATACAGTGACTTGTTTATATAGCTCTATATACTATACACTGGAAATGTAAGTAAATATTTATATTCCAGTTGATTTATTCTATAATTATATGGTGAAAATGAGACAGTAAGCAATTTTTCAGTAATAGAACGCTGTGACAGCTTTGTATTTTTAGGTCTGATTTTGTAAGCAAGTAGATTTTAAATGAGATGTAACTTGGGGGTACGCAAGACAAGTCAGACTCCTAAAAGAGGCACGATTAGTCTGGAAAGGTTGAGAGCCACTGGATTAGTTCATTCAAAGTTAAGAAACCAATTGGGAGCTGAAAAAGCAGGAAAACTTGTTTTCCTTTTTCAATCTATGAATAAAAACTTGGTATGAGAAGATGAGATCTACTAGTTCTAAAATATTATAGGACATGGTGACTGGAAACAATCTGTTCAATTCACTAGCTATAGATAATACATTCTTTGTTTATAAGTTTGTTTTAAATGCAAAAAACAAGTTGATAAACTTTTCCTTATGCATCCAGTAGTTTGAAGGTAGTTTTATTTAATAAAAATAATTTAAAATATTGTTGTTGTACATTTTTTATTAAATTTGAATTTCCATCCGAATAGAGCTTGACAAAAAAAAAAAAAAAGCACAAGTAAAAAATTAATCTAGTAAAGAAGAAATGCATCATTCACCATTATCTCACACAGATAAAGGAAAAATTAAGAATCTGAAGAAATATAAAGTAAGCTATATAATTGCGTAAATAAATGTGTACAGAGCCAGCATAGCCTTTTGGTTAGCAAAAACATATCAAATTTAGTGTAAAGGCAATATTTAGTTTCAAATCAACATGTTTTAACAACAGCCAACCAATAACTAACAATAATTAAATTAACCATTTAACAACACTAACTGACAAAAATCAACCTCTTTTTAGGGGGAAAAAAAATCACTACAAAGTACAAATGCAAAACAATTAAAATAGATGCTTTAAATCAAGGTGTCCTGCTTGTTGCTTTAAATTATGATTAAAATCAGTGATTTAAGTCGCTTTGATTTAACTCAAACCACCTTGCTACAATGTATCCTTATGAAGAGACCCAGTGATTTTGGACAGCATCTCTTGCATCAAACTGAGTTACCACAAGGCATTGATTCCTTACAAAGCTAACAAGCAATAAAACAAGTTAACCTGGAGCTATTATGAGGCAATAATGTTGCCATCAGTGCATGTAGCCACTGTATTTTGTTCATTTTCCCCCCAGGCACAATACTAAAGTGGCTGGTCACATTTTTTAAACTACTATTCCACAATTATACTTTAAGCAAAATGTATAAACAGCATCAGCACAATGTAATTCAATTCCATATTAATCTAGATTATGAAAAACAGGATTTCATTAAAATACTTTTTTTTTTAAAGCTACAAATGAGATTACAAACCAAATTAGTAAAACACTCAAAAAAATCACTCCATCTATGCATGCTAATATAGCATGATCTCAGCAGATATTAGTATTACGTAGAGGCAATGCAGTTACTAGAATTTCACCATTACAACATAAAAACCTTCTTGAGATCAATCGGTGGCACTTTTAAAACAGATTTTATTTTACCCCTATTAAAGGCATTAAAACTACATATGCTTACACTTCCCCTCAAGAAAGGCAAATTGGCACAGTAACTTTTGGAAACATTCTCTTTTCTCTTTGTAAATGCATGCAAGAAAGGTGAAGTTTTGAACTTTTTTTTGAACCTCTTCATTTCCTTTTTAGCCTGCAGAGCTTTAACACTATGGAACACGCACACATAAGGTATAATGCTTGATAAATGTGAAAGAATGAGAATTGAGCAGGTGAAGAAATCATTATGGGCCAAGATTTTATGAAGGAACTGGCACAAACAAATATAGAAACCATACAAGGTTCTATTTGCAGACCTGAAAATGCTTAACTTTAGGGCCCGATCCAAAGCCCAACTAAGTTTTTCCATTGACTTCAACGGACTTAGGAACTTAGTGGGTAGTCTTGTATCCATAATAGGAATGGGGCAATATTTGTAACTTTGGATCAATTAAGTGGCTTATCATCTAAATTCCTTGTAGTGAGCATGATTGTGGGAATGGGTTGTGAAGTTAAAATGTGCGTACTTCTCTTAAGGCTTGTCTACACTTAGAAGCAGATGTGCCACTGTATGTTTCACTGAAGACATTTCGATCTTCCACGAAGCTTATGGGCAACCATAAACTGCATCCATGCATATCCTGGCAGATGCAGATACACAAATGGAAAATTTAAAACTGTCCAGTGTGAAATGTGGCCCCCTAGAACATACAATGTGGAACATACAATGACTCAATGCCCAATTCACAAATACAAAGGAGGCATCACAGACATGCACTCCACTACTTCGCTTAATCATCAAAAGATAAAAGAACAGTTGTTGCTCTACACCTACGTCAACCATATGAAGTAGTAGTAGTAGTAGTAAAGGCTTCTCCCATCAATGTAGGTAATCTATCTCCCTAAGAGGTGATAGCAATGTCAACAGGAGAATCCTGTCACCGGGAAGGATTCTCCTATTGACACAGCACTGTCTACACCAGGAGTTAGATCAGTATAACTGTATCATTCAGAGGTGTGAATTTTCCACACCCCTGAGCGACGCAGTTATACCGACATAAATTGCTAATGAAGGCAGCCTCGATTGTGCATTTAAAAATTGCTCCCCACATCCAGGGCCTGGCCTACATTAAAAAATTAGGTCAACATAAGCCACCTTGCATAGACCTAGTTGTAATGTGACTACACTTAAATGTATCTCCCACCAATATAAGCACCCTGTTACAGCAATGCAGTAACACCTCCTCCTTATGCAGCACTGAACTATGGTTGATGTACTGAGGTCAGTGCAGCGCAAGTGTAGACACTGTGTTACTTACATGGACCCTAACAGTCCTCCAGCAGCTGTTCACAATGCCCTGCTCTGGTCACAACTGTGAACTCCACGACCCAGGAGTCAGAGAGACTAGAAAGCCTCCCTGCCCTTCAAAGCCCCCTGAATTTTTGAAATGCCTCTTCCTGATTGTCAAACTTGACAAGTAAACCTAGCAACTCTCCACTGTTGTGTGCAACGGCACAGCTGACCAAGCAGGCTACATACTCAAAAGGCATTCTGGATTGGAGTAAACCAAAGAAATGGGAAGATCTGGGCCTGACGGGAGAAGAGCCTGTGCAAGCATAACTATGTACCAGCCATAGAAAAGTGGACATCTATGAGAAGATTGCAAAGGGTAAGCAGGAGAAGGAGTATTACAAGGACCACCAGCAGTGCCGCACGAAGGCAAAGGAAGTGCATCAGGCATATCAGCAGTCCAGGGTGGCCAACAGTCGATTGGATGCCGATGTGCAGACTTGCCACTTTTACAAACAGCTGCATGCCTTATTTGGCAGAGAGGCCCTCACCACCCCCAGATCACCACAAGTTCCTCAGAGGAGCCTAAGCTACAGGCTCCTGACATGAACAGAGAGGAAGAGGAGGAGGAGGAAGATGGTAGACTTGCAACCAGATGGTCCAATTATGTTGCAGGCCAGGACCTGTTTGAGACTCCATCACACTCCTGGCAGTTGAGCCTGATACAAGGAAGGAACCTCGGGTAAGCGCATAATTATATTTCCCATTACAACAATGTACTGATGGCGTCCCCAATTTAACAGGATACAGTGACGACTTTTCATTCATTTAACTGTACTACTAGAGGCAGCGATACAAAAATAAAATAAAATGAGGTCGTTTTCTTATTATTACCCTGTGCAAAGGGGGGCCACGAGGAGCAGTTTATGTGCACAGTGATGTCCTTTGACTTCTCCTGAGAGATCTCCATGGTACCTCTGTGTATTTTAGCTGCAGCTGCTACTGTTGCTGTCTTGAGGGTTCTCTCCCTCCCCCCCTTCACTCTTCAAATGCCTGAGGCAGATAAGGAAGAAGAAGAGGTGGACTCGGGATGACATGTTCAATGAAGCAGCACTGGCTTACAGGTTATCAGACAATGAGCAAACGGCCTGGAGGGTAACAGGCAGACAACCTGGTAAAGGAAAGAGTGGACAGGAGGCAGGCCCAGGAATCCCAGCAAGAAGAGGAGAGGGAGATGCACCAGGACATAATGGGGCTTCTCTGGCAGCAAACACAGATACTGCAGATGCTTATGAACCTACAGGTTCAACAATCATGGGCTCACCTCTCTTTGCAGTCCATGGAGGCCTTCATTATAGCACCTCCCTACACTCCCTCAAACATTCCATGTGGCATCAGAGGCCACATCCCCTATCCCTGCCATTCTAACCAGGGGACATTAAGAACATTAAGAAGAACCAGGGGATGTTAAGAACAACCACAGCTTCACACAGAGCTGCCATGGCTTTCACAGGTCAGTGTCTGTGTAGGTAAAAAGGACATGAATGTCCTTTCCCTTTGGTAAGTTCTGTTCCATTCGTTTATTACATTTTTAATGTATTTGCTTTTAAATTGCACAGATTTTTCTTCACACTGATTGTTACTGAATAAAATTCTATTTGAAAAATAATTCATCTTTATTAGTTCACAACATTAGCTGCAGAGTGCTTAGCAGTTTTGAAATCACCCACTTTGTTACTGTACAGGGTGACAACTCATAGGATCAGTGACAGCGTAACAATCAAAGGTACAGCGAGTTCTGCAAAATTATGAAGTGAACTGACAGTGTTACATTCACAGATATATACCAAGCACCACAGAGTTCCTAAAAGGCCCCAAAATAGCAAGGCCAAGTAGAGCTCTGTACTCCATAATGCATTGCTGTGGGTCACTGTTAAAGTGCTCTTTCAAAGCCTCCCTGAGCCATACAGCTCCACATTGAGCACTTCTAATACACCTTGCGGCTGGTTGTTCAAACTTAGCAGACAGTCACTCCACATCTGCCTTCCACCGAATGGTAACTTCCCCCCCTTTGCTTCACAAATATTACGCAGAATGCAGCAGGTAGCTATAACCATTAGGATGTTTTTTTCACTGAGATTTAATCTGGCTATCAAACAGCACCAGCACCCTTTTAATCTACAAAAAGCACATTTAATTGTCATTCTGTACCCACTGAGCCAGTAGTTGAATCTTTCCTTGGTGCTGTCAAGGTGGCCAGTATACAGCTTCATGAGCCAGGGGAGCAAGGTCCCTGTAATGGGGTGTATGAACCCAACACTGAGGAAGTAAGGGTTAAGGAACAGCTCTGGGCCCAGAAAACCTCGTCCAGCCAACCCCTGCTGGGCATGCTCCCGGTGGAGGCTGAGCTCAAAAGGGTGCAATATAGCTCAGTCTACGTGAATGGAGCACGAGGGCAGTTATGTGTTGCAGGATCCTGTCAAGAAGCCACCGAGGCCCCCATAGCTGGGCCCAGACCTCAACAAAAAGCTGCCATAGGCTTTTCAATCAGGGAGATGGGCAACAACAAGCCACGACTGTGAGAGGAAGACCCTTTGGAGCACGGACAGAGAGAACTCCAGAAGGGACCCAGAGGTGAACCAGTGACACCAACAGAGAAACAGCAGCTGGAGTAGAAAGCAGCCCAGGGAACAGCCACCCTGCCCTTAGGCCGCACATCTTTGAATAACTGCCTCACTGGGACCCGAGTTGGAACCTAGTGGAGCCAGGAGTGCCCAGGTCTTCCTATCCCTGGCCGCTTGATGCTCACCGCCGGGCAAAGCAGGCGCTTGACGCTCACCCCTGGGCAGTGCAGCCAGGACTGGCCCAGAACCCCACCCCCTGGCAATCCCCCAGAACCACTATCGCAATGTCAATATCACCAATGGTAATCCGCCAGTTGGGAATGAAAGTCTCTCTTCTCAACAGTCCTATGTTCTTAAAGATGCAAGTGTCATGCATCTTCCTAACAAGCCAACACCAATGTTGGTGAAGTGTCCCCTATGATCTGCCAATGCTTTCATAACCATAAAAAAAAAAATAGCCCTTTCTGTTGATGTACTCTGTGGCAAAGTTCTCTGGTGCCAAAATAGGGATGCCTGAGCAGCCTATTACTCCACCACAGTTTGGAAACCCCACTGCTGCAAATCAATCCACTATGTCCTGCACATTGCCAAGTCACATTCCTACTTAACAGGAGATAATTAATGCTCTGCACACTTCTATGACAATGGCCCCCCACAGTAGATTTTCCAACTCTAAAATTATTACCCAGCGACTGGTAGCATTCCAGCATTGCAAGTTTCCACAGCTCAATCACCATCTGCTTCTCCACCACCAGTACAGCTGTCATTCTGGGTTCCTGCACTGGAGGGATGTGGTGAGCTCAGCCTACAGATCTAAGAATGTAGTCTTGTGCATCTGAAAGTTTTGCGGCCATGATTCATCATCTCAAGCCTGCATTATGATGTGATCCCTCCAGTCATTGCTCATTTCTCAGTGCCCAAAGCAGCACTATGCCACCTGTAGCTGCTCGGTGAATACCAACAACCCTGAATTGGTTCTGTATGTTCCACAGCAACATATCCTCCAAGAAATCATCATGTTCCCTGCTGATTTGGTTCCTCTTATGGCTTTACAAATACTGGAGTATCGTGTGTCCTGTGCTTGCAACATTTATGATATTAGTGCAGACTTATGCATGCTCCATGCTTCTGTCAGAGATAGTGGACAGCAAGGAGAGCCATGTGGGTTTGTGGGATTTTTTAAGAAGGCGCAAAAGACAATATTATGGGATAGAGACAGTTGCGGGTTGGGAAGTTGACCCCTTACTCTCAGTCACCCAAGCACAACTCTTTTCTGCCACACCAAATATTGCCAAAATTTCCCAAAAGACAATGCACTGGAGGGTGGTGGGTTGCTCACAGTAGGATACCTACCCATGGTGCCGTACACTATGCACTCTGGATAAGTAAGCGCTGCAACAGAAGGAGCCAGGCATGCATGTGTACAAACAATATACTAACTGTGGCAGCTTTGTTCTGATGTAATTTGCATCGGCCAAAGTTTGTGGTGAAGACATGGACTAGAAGGTTGGTAGACAGTGCAGAGGACTAGGGTTAAAGATAAGAATCCTAGCACAGCTCCCCAATTTCTGCTTATGTGTCCCACACAGATGATTCTCCCTGCCTGCAGAAAGATAAGAAATGATGCATCCTTCATGATTCCTCCTCCCTCCAGTGCATCACTTAGAATGCATCAGTGCCACTTTCAGCAGATTAACAGTGGAGTCAGGTGAGCATGATGAATGAGGAGCGGGGAGAGAAAAAGAGATTTGTGCTTATCTGACTGGAGCTCCACCACTTAAACACAAACCCCCAAACCTTACCCCTTTTTTTCACATGAGCACATAGAAAGGGTCACGCCTAAGGTTATCAACAAGAATAGCAAAAACTCATCAGGTTTCCCCAACAAATCATACATATTTTTTCTAATTAGTAAGTCCATTGTCCAAGTTTTCATATTGTGTGCGTGAAAAGGGAGAACGGAGAAAGATTCAGCTGAATAATGTGGCTAATTTAGGTATTTAAACAAGGATTTCTTTAGGACTTCAATGGAAAGTACAGAATATAAATAAATAAATAATAATAATAAGAGCAGGATCACACTATTTCTACCTACAACGAAAATGCCACTTCATACTGCAACCACAGCTTTGCTTGCCAAAAAACTCTCCCCCACCTGTCTTTTAAACTTGTGTCAGTTGAATACTCATTGAGCTAAGGGACCAATTGAATCAGAAATTGGCACTGTGAAAGCTTTCCAAAATAAAAACCAATACACCTCAATCCTATCACATTGCTCCAATCCTGGGTAACTCCTATACAGAGCAATTTCCAAATGTGCAGTGTTTCTGTAGCATTAACAAATGAGTACAAGGATTAAACTAATTTTCATTTGTGACTCAAGGCAGGACTTGAATTCAGACCTCCTGTGCCAGTAGAGAGGGGTTTGTGCACTAACTCACTACACCACTTAGTCCTCAAACACAGCTTTATAGGCCCAAGAGGACAGTGGCAGCTTTTTGGATCTAGTCTTGTCAACATATTTACACACACACACACACACACACACACACACACACACACACACACACACACACACACACACACCCCCCCCCCCCCGAATGCTAACATTAAACACATGATCTCCAGAAAGGAGAAGGATGAACAGCTCCCTTGAAAAGCAATGACACTTTGTGGGACAATCAAAAAGGATGGGAGAAAGCATCATAGCACATTCTCAGACTGCAATACAATGCTTTGTAGCTGCACTATAAAGAAACACTGCTGTAAGCTTTGACTTCCCATCAATGATTTTACTGAAATGAAGCCCTAAATTATTATAGCATGAAGCCAGCCTATTTTTAACAGTCCCCCATGTCCAAACCCAGCCCCTGCATACACACACAAAAAGGGGGGGTTAAAAAGCCACTATACACCTTAAGTTTCCTTTATGAGCCACACTCATTTTATTCCACACAAGCCAACGGTCACAAGGTTCCCCAGCCAGCACCACACCCTTCCCTCAAGTTCTGCGTCCCTCAGAAGGCATCTACAATGCACTCTAGCTCATAATAGTGAATCATAATTTTGAGAAGATCGGGGTTTACAGAAATTTGCTCACAGTGAGTTAATCTCCTGTGTATTTTCCCCAAACACACAGAAGCCATAAAAGATCTTAAGGTAATAAGTAATCTGGATAGCAAAAGGAAGAAGTCAGACAAAAGCTTCATTAGTATGTTTACTATCTGGGCCATCACCATTTGATATACATTTCTGCCTATTTTTAATGCCCATTGTCATGAATGTAGCACACATCATGTATTTCTAGCAATTTTTCAATCTATCCTATTAGATGCCAGTTTGACACAGTCATTATTCTGAGCAACACTGCATTGTACATGACAGCAAAATATTTTCAACTACACTGTGCTTAGCACATTAGAACGTGTTCTATTATATAAATGCATTTAAATTATATCCTACTGATTTTTTAATAAGACATTAAAGTTGAAACAGCACCTTGGAAAATGATATATAGGCACCATGAGTTTCACAAGGCCAGAGAGGGCATCATGAAGCCCCACTTTTGTAACAACAACTGTAGGGCAACTTTTACGGGCAGTACCTGCAAACAACTACCTTACCTCTTGGGATAAGAAGGGTATGACTTGTGCACATATAGCATTCAGCCTCTTGACAATTTCTGCCTGCACATAAGAAGAAGAAAGTTAGTATATTCTATATTTCTCAAATGTTAAACATTATCACATGAACAGCTAACATATCAAATTACATCTATCAATGGTTTTGTCTAACCATGTTCTAACAGAAATAGTTTATAAGAATAAAAAATAATTCAGTGACCCAACTGAACAACAGATAATGGCAATTGTTAGTTATTTACAGCTCACAGTTTTAAGAGATTCTTCTCTCAAAAGCAAGTTTGAGAGGAAACTCTCTTAAGTTTCCATACGGTCCAAAGAGAATTTTGATTTCCATTATAAAATCAGAGGGTTTTTATGATGTCTACAGGAGAAGCAGCACACAAACCAACCATACTTTTTACCAGTACGATTTTCAAACCTTACAAAAAGGTAAGAATTATTGGATATTGAAGATACATTTCAGCCTCGGGGGAGGGGGGTGTGTGTGGTGTAATTCAAGGAATGACAATAACTCAATTGCAAATTGGGAGTAAACACATATATAGGAAATTTCTAAACTAAAAACCATATTGTGGAAACATTACAAACTTCATGTTCAAATAAATTTAGACAATACAGTGTGAGATTCTGATTTAAAAAAATAATTAATAGTTCTGAGCTCTTTGATAGCGCTTTCCCTGGATTAAAACTAGAGTAATTCCACTGAAGTCAATTGATTTTACTAGAATCACCTGGATTTAGGTCAGTGTAACTGTGATCAGAATCTGACCCTATATGATGTTATATTTCCATACAGATAGATTTTAAAATTATATACTTTACACACACACACACACACACACACACACACACACACACACACACACTATATATATTTAAAAAAGCTTGCACATCTTAATGTATGTAGGGAAGATATCACAGCAGTTACAATTACAAGGACTTCCTTAAAATACATTCTACACCGGGTCAGTTCCTCATTATATCGGAGGACAAAATGCCTTTTTTTTTTTTTTTTTTTTTTTTTGGCAAAGTCATTACCAGAATGACAGACACACACATACTTGTGCAATTTAGATTTCCTTCTTTCATCAGCAACCCTTTCAACCTTCTTGCTATGCAATCTTTTAAATGACAAAACCTCAAAAATGTATCTAACCAACAAACGAGCACAGAACTATTAGTAAAGTATCTAGGATTCCATATAAAATCTGTGTTAATGGAACATTACAGTTATACAGCTATACTGTCAGAAATCATGATATGCTACAGCCAAGACTTTATGTGAAATTTAACTTCGCACCCTTGTATGTATTACGATACTTTTCAAACACTCACATATTATATATTTTCTGTTCATCTAGCAGTACAGCCTTCCTTAAATGCATTTCAGGATCGGACACAGTTAACCACAAAACTAGTTTACCTGCAAATTTAGCTGGCCTATATGCGCCTGCAATTTGTCACAATATTCCAGAGTATATCTCTGATGTATTTTGTTGAGTAAATACAATTTCCTACATAATTTTCATACAGGAATAAGGGCACTGAGTTGCAGTTGCTCCAACATTAATTTTAGCATTTCCTAATTTGAGAGGTTAGCAACTATTTTTATACAGAATTTCCTAGGTTTATTAAAAAGGCAATAAGGAAAGGCTATATGCACTGCTCCTGCTGTTCTGCATTAGGCAGACCTCTGCATCCTTTCGGAACTCAGGCCTTAATCTTCACTACTTCAGAAATTCTCCTGACTTGTAAAATACAGCAATTGCAACAGCTGGAAATTCCATGCATCTTAGGTCATCCACAGAACACAAGCATAGTGTATCTTCCTCAGCTGCAAACCTCCCTCCCTAACTCTTTTACAATGTGAGATCTACGGGTACCGAAGCCCATTCAGTATCTTTGCCTCAGCTCATGCATGCTTTCAAACCCCTTTACATGCCACAGATAAGACATATGTGCATTGAACATTTTTCCTTAGCTGCACACTTTTAGAATGAGCATAAACCATGTGCAAAGGGCAGTGGAAAGGCTCACAGAATCATAGATTTTTAACCCCAGAAAGGATCATGATCATCTAATCTGACCTGCCTAACACAGGCCATAGAATTTCACCAAGCAATTCCTGCATCATGTCTAGAACTCCTTGTTGAGCTACAGTGTAACTCAGTCATGACAAAAACCATTTTACCCAGGATACTTACAGGCACTTCTCAATTACGGTTATGTCCATGCCAAAATTCAATGTTCAAGCATTGCTGTTTCAGCTATGGAACTGTTTAAAAACAGTTGCAAAAAAATTTTTCAGGAGGACAAGAATTTCTCCACTCACACACACCCCATCTCCTTGTGGTAAAAAAAAGAGCTGAAACCTTTTTTGCTCAATATTTTTCTCACACATCTGGAAGGACTGAGCAACTGTAAACAGGAGGTCAGAAGGTAAACCATTATGCAGGCCTTAAATATAGTGATCATTGTCACTCCCAGAATAATAGCAAACTGCAGCACCTTAATGCTTTCATACAGGAAAGTCAGACTTCCTGGACTTGTGGAGACAGCAGGCTGTTCCAGTATAAGGTATGAAAGAATGGCATGGGAGAAAAGAAGGATTCTCAGTGATGGCAAGACATCTCAAAAGTATTCAGCTGTCGAGGAGGGATCAACAAGAGGGTAGAAGAGAATGAAAGGAAGAGCCTGCACTGAAGATACAGCTGTGTAACCATATGCTAATACTACTTTCTATTTTTGTATTTTATTTACATGACCAACAACTATACATGATGTATAGGCATTTTTAGATCCATCGGTACTTTTATTCACTGAAAAGTTCCAACATTAGGAACTATGGTCATCTTATGGAGGCAGATGATTGAATATAAGCAGTAAAAAACACTACATAGCTTTCCAAGACACTGGGGTGTGGAAAAAGTGAGCGGATCCTCTGATAAAGAACAAAGCACAAGTACTGGTGCTTTGAGTATGACATTTTACATTCCACTAGATGGGTCCTTCTCTCTGAAGTTACGTTGCTTTGAACTTCTTGCTGCCTCCAACAAATGGTGTGCAACAAGACAGGCATGCTTAATTTCAGTATTCTTCATTCATGAGTGCCTGACTGTGGAGGCAAAATGTGACTGGAACATGCTCTACGTTATCACCGAAGGCTACAAACCAGGAGGAGGCACAGAGACAAAGCATTGTGGAGCTGTAGCAAGGCCAGAAAGGACATTCGAAGTCCTGCATTCTGGATCCACCAGGTATTCAAGCTACATGTTTCTTTCAGAGAGAGAAACATAACACAATGAACCACTACTTTTCCATGGATTAATCTATCATATTTCCACGTGGCCTTGTTGTGCTGCCGGTCAGCCATGCTGAGACAATCTTCAGAAAGTTATCCTTGATGCTGTCTGGATACATTCTGAAAGCCACAGTCAAGTCACTGAGCTATCACGGGCAAAATTAGAGAGTGAAGATAATCATTGTTTCCATTATGGAGTTGAGAGAGAAGAGATACTGCCCAGGCACTGGAGTAAAGGGAATGCGGGCTAGTGCATAAGTTTAGGTTTATTACCCAAACTATAAATCCTTTTGTGACAACCCAAAACTCAAATATATAAGCATCCTTTAGTGCAAAGATGTTCATCTGAGTTTAGATTTATTTAAATCAGAACGGACATCTTCGTATATAATTGAGTTTTGGGTTGTCACAAAAGGATTTATTTTCATGGTTTGGAATAAGAGGCAAATATCAAAACAATTAGGAAAGATGTACAGCTGATACATACTAGGTTAACAAAACCAAGCTGCTTGTTGCTGAGTAATAACCAAACAGCACCTATAAAAATAAATCTATAGTGTACACAGACAAATTTCACAGCTTATCCACTTTTCTCATACCTAGAATATTATGAACTTCTTAACCGCACCATCATTAAAGACCCACAGATATTCCACACAGGATTGGACTCTTGGTATTAATACTCAACTGCTCCAAATTATTCTGTTAAGATCTTTACTCTTCTTTGGCCAGGAAAGGCAAACCAAGGCTCATCTTACAAATGGATGATGAGAATAGCTTTGGATCCTAAACAGGGTTAATATAGGGCTTGGGTTTAGATTAGACAACAGCAAATTCTCATGAGCGGTTACCGTGAATATCAGTAATCTAGCAAAGTCAGCCATTCTCATATATTTTAACCATATCAAAGCCTTAAAGAAATTTTGGAGCCGCCCCAAAGAATAAGACAGCAGAGGCCAGTTTGTCTCAAATGCTATGTCCACTGCAGTCTTCAGAGTTTGAAGGGGCTCACATTCAAGGTTCTGGTTTTAACCTCTCTCTAGTTGGTTTTGAGACAAATAAATGAACAGTCTTATCTAAATCATCATCTCGCACCAAGAGATTTTCACCTTTAACATCAACTAAGAATTTACAGTAAATAAGTTGGTTGCTCTGTGTGTTCACCCAAAACATGCATCAAACTGCCACCTGCTAGACCAGGTGATTAGAAGAGGAAAAGAATAGCTCAATTTGAGAATCAAAATTTCCTTCTTCTCTGTGGGGTGGGGGAAGCGGGGAAGAATCTCTTCCAAAAAAATAAAGCCTTGAAACTGAAGCACCCAGCTCCCCTGACATATTCTTTATTAGTCAAATACTTAAGCACTTAGTGAAAGCAGTTGAAGTGGAAGTTTTTATTATTTTAGGCATTCTTGTAGATTATAAAAACTCTTCAGGGGCAGGGACTGTCTTTGTATTGCATTGAGAACACTGTCTGCACTAAATTATTATTAGTACACAATTTATTCTTAGTTTTAGGTTTGTTCAAACAAGCCATTATCCTTCCACTTCCTTCTATCCTATTTAACCAAAGCAAATGTATGTTCACAGTAAGCACATCTACAGCCTGTGTTGTCAGATGTCCTATTATGAAGGTTAACGTAAAACACCCCAAACACCACCCCAAAAGCCACACACACACACTTTTATGCATCTTTCACAAGAATAAAGCAAATGAAGAAATGCATCAAAATCTAAAGAAAAGGCTTGGATTCATGGAATAAGTGTAATGAAAAATTCTCTCTAGGAAATTTACTATACAGTCCTTCACACACACAGGAAGAGGCACCAATAATATAGGTTAGTATCTCAGTGGGCCTGTGGTTATTAAGCCCATGCAATACTTCCTACACCAGTCTTCCCTTCCTAAAAGGCAAAAAGAGAAGACAGAAAAGAGAAAAGGAAAGCCAAGTTTGTTTGGGGTTTTTTGTTTGTTTGTTTGTTTTTAAACTTCATTTTAGAATTAGCCACTTTGTTTAAGATTATCTTTTTTCTTTAAGATGCTTTGCCATTGGATTTTTCCATTATCAACTTAATTGGCAGCAGGAGGGGAAGAAAAAGGTATGATTTCATAAAATTAAGCAGCCAATTCCTCACTTTGAAATGAAAGTTGCCTCGGAAACACTGCTGCTTCCATGGCCATCTAATTCTGCCTCTTTTGTCCCACGGGACCAAGCTTTAGAGAGGCATCATTTATTTACAGGCCTTTCTACTGGGCTTCAGTTATCGGCCAATAATACTGTGGACACACACTTCTAATGGCCTATGTTTTGAAACCAAGTCTAATCTAATGGCGCAGAGCCCAAACTCCTTTTCCAGCATAGCCATTAAAGGATGTAGGTTATTGCTGTTGTCACCATTGATATTTGTCATTGTAATGTAATTAGGGCCCTAAAATGATGCATTACAGCCCTTGGCACAGCTTCTATTAAAATCTTTTCTTCTGCTCACTGAACTGCGACCTGCTTTCTGATGAATAACAGACAGACAGCTAGGGTGAGGAGCAGATTCATCAAAGTAGTATTTTTCAGCTTTGGAACTTTAAAAAAAAAAAAAAAGAGGGGGGGAGGGGGTAAGAGCGGGGGGAGCCTAAGAAAAAAAAGCACAAGAAAAAAGCCACACAGCACATTTGAATTTCATCTGACCACTTGAAATTCTGATTGCATCTGATGAATCTTGGTTAGGACAATATATTCCCAGCCTGCGAATCACATGGTTAATCAGGGTTCTAATCTGCTATCCATCAGCCTATGCCAGCACTATAACTTCCAATCAAATGTATAGGTTATGTGGGTCATGCATCCCTGAACAGCTACATTTACAGATATCCCATTTAAACAGGCACAGATTCTGAAATGCTGTTGTTAGGGTTACTGAATGTTATAATACTATTCAATGCTTTATGAAAGCTCCTGATAAACAGCTGCTAAATTATTGTCTACGGATGCGCCAAAACAGCATTAATGGCCCAATAAAAGGGCAATTGTTCATGCCAAAATATAAAAAGGCTAGTTTTTGCTGCCATAGTTTGTCAAATATGTTAACAAACACTGACACCTCTATTGCTTCTTTCCCTAGACAAAAAGATATTTGTTTTTGCATAAAAACCACGCCAACACTAAAACTGAAAAGACAGGTGCTAGTGGTGGTAGCAGTGGTGTTTTTGATTGTTTATTTGGGAGGGGAAGAAGGTTGTAACTCAAACTATTTTGTTTGTATAACTGCAAAGAAACTGTTTAAAATATCGTAATGATTTTAAGCTGTTTCCATATCTCTGTGCCCTTTATTAAGATTTTTTTTTAAAAGGCAAACAGTGAAACATCAAACACTGACCAACTATAATTTTCTGTAATGTTTGGCCACCTATTTGAAGGCACTATAACTAACCAGGCCAAATTATGACCCAGGTAAAAGAATGAACATTTATGCCAGTCAATATTTCCTCATCATTATGAAAGGAATGTAACACAAGAGTAACTGTTTAAGGCCCTCACTGGACAAACCATCCCTTGCAATCTGCATTTAGGGGCAGATTTTTAAAGGTATTTAGGCACCTGAAGATGTTGATAGGAGCTGAGTGGGATTTTCAAAGAGCACCTATTTGCATCTTTAGATGCCTAAATACCTTTAAAAATCAGACCTTTCCAAAAGCACCCAAGTCACTTATACGCCTAAGTCCCATTTTCGAAAAGGACTTCGAAGGCAATCAGGAGCCCATGGGTATGTCTACACTACAAGACACCTGCCACAGCTGGCCAGTATCAGCTGACTGGGGCTCAGGCTAAGGAGCTGTTTAAATTGCGGTGTCGACATTTGGGCTTTGGCTGGAGCCTGAGCTCTAGGATCCTGTGGTGGGAGGAAGGAGGGGCCCAGAACTCAGGTTCTGTCACCACAATTACACAGCCCCTTAGCCTGAGCCCCGGGGAGCCCAACTCAGCTGACACAGGGGTGTCTTAGTGCAGCGACAACATACCTATCGGCTCCTTGAATGTCAGTGGAACTTAGGCTCAGATTCCTGAGGCTCCTCAGCACTTCCTATCTCCCTTTTGAAAATGGGACTTCAGCGCTTTTGAAAGTTTTGCCCTTAATCACTTGTCTTTAATAGGGCTTAAGCACATGCTTAAACTTAGGAACATGCCTAAGTGCTTTGCTAAACAGGGATGAATTTAACCACGTGTATAAATGTTTTGCCAAATTGGGGCCTAAAACAGAAGCATGAGCCCTATAAAACGTAGATATTAAAATACCTAGCCCACCTAATATATAGGAAATTCAGAATTAATTTGTCGTTTACAGTATTAGCATTTGTATTCCTACAGAGAAGAAAAACAAAATTGGGATTTTATTTATAATACATAAACTTTAAGAAAAATATTTCCATTATGTTTCACAATGTTATATAGTTATTACAGTTACAAACGGTAGTTGGTAAAGAATTACCACTGGAGGCTATTGGTCTGTCACTGGAATGGGAACAAAACTATTACATGTGTATTGTTGAAATAAAATAGAACAACAAAACACCATTTCAGCAATCAGTAGAAAAAATATATATGCAATTATACATTCAGAAAAATTATCTGGAACAACACTTATTTCAGATTTTACATAGTGCAGCCTTTGCCAAAAAAAAATAAATCAAATCTAATTTATTAAATGCTTACCAAAATTACATACATATACCTCCATAATATCTAAACAAGCATTTCATGAAATAGTGGCAACAAACAAAAGTTTATTATATTATGAGGCATATCACATGATTTTGAATCACACACCCAAAAGCTAATCTTAATATTTCACACAAAATTAACTCTTCTTTCATAGAGAGGAACACATTTTGTTTTAATCACAGGCTGAGCTGTCTTGTAACATTTATTCCAGATCTACAGAATGATAGAAGACATTGTACGCCTTGAATATGAAGTTTATCTTCAGCCATAGATTCACGTTATTTGGAAACTAAGCCTCAGAGAATCTAGACTTAAGAGTCAAACACAAAAAAAGTTCTCCAATGGGGAAGATATTATACAGGAAACTGCTTCTTCACTGTGCCGATTGCTCAAGTTTAGGGGGCTTCATTTTTAATTGTCTACAATCTTCAGTGCCCACATGGGTTGAATATAAGTGTGACCATCAGACTCTGCCAACTGAACATGGGTACATTATCCATCTCACTTTGCTTATCAGCTTTATTTACAAACATTCTGACTAAGCTCATAAGATACTGTAAACTGGATACTTACACTTTATAAATTAGTTTAGATGCTTATTTTGCACAAAAAATACTGCATACAGTGACATAAGCAATAACCTGAAGTGCCAGATTTTTCAAAATCAATTTACTAATGTACCTACAACTCTCTGGGCTGCTGAAGCAAACTGGTAAGACAAGGCTTTTATTTATTTATATATTTAATGTCTCAAATTTTGTGGAACTCAATTTAGTCCTAGAACACATACATGGACTCGCTATAATTAAAAGATAAAAACCAAATCAACTGAGTTTGACATGTAGATATTTTTCAGGCCTGTCACTTGGAGAGTCAACTTTTATTTTATGTTAATATCTACAGATAATAGAATATGTGGACACGGTAAGGCATACACAGGGATCAGCATGGCCCATTCATTTCACTTAAGCCCAAAACAGACAAGGACATAAATTTACCTTGGATTTATACTGTTATTGACCCTGACAGAGTCTCACAGGAAAAAAAGGCCACAGACTGGCTGGAGATTATGATGGCAGAAAATGGCTGCCATTTTCTTCCACTGTGGTGGAAGAAGAAGTTTGGAAGAAGGTAGCAGCCCAGCCCAAAAAGTATGCACGTGAGTAGAAAGCACGGCCATCAGCAGAGCTCTTGCAAGCCCTGAAAAGCAGTTACCCTTCTCTTTCCCAGGGGAAATCCTGAGTGCATTCACCACCTGCCCTTGAACCAAGTTCCCTCTTCAATGTAATGTGGTTCACTGGTGTAGCAATTTCCACTTCTCTCTGCCAGCTCCTGGGAATCTGGCTTGAAGTTTTTAAAACTAGTCCCTTTTAAGCATATGCAGTTACAGTACCACTCTTTAACCAACTCAGGTTTCAGACTCATGTCTCACAATTATATTTACACCTGTACTTCCCCCTTTTAATCCTACCTGTACAATTGTGAAACAGAGTTGAACATACATATGAGCCATGATCTTAGTCTTTGATTCTCTTTCCCCCTCCGCCCACTGGGTAAGATTTTGACTTGCAACATTTTATCCCCAATGAAAGTAGTACATTGCAACAATCTGTACCCTTCTTTAAGACCATATTCATGGTGTTTCTACTGTGTGGTAAATGTGCCATAAAGTACACAGCTTTAATTTAATTTGATACATTTAAGTACCCCATTAATTTGTGCAAACAGTTCATACTCTCCTTTTGTATTATGATTATTTGGGGGTGGGGGAAAAGGAGTCAGGGAGAGAAGACTTCCAATGGGGGAGTGTGAAAGAAATACAGTGGAAAACATCCTAAGATTTTTGAAGGATAGAGTTCACACCAATTAGGAAAAAACCCACCAACGCGCACGCTTCTGTTTATTCACCTGTTGTGTACTGTCTAAATGCTCCATTATGACCCATGTAGGGCAGGGACTGAATGTATGTTGTTTGTTTATCCAGAGGCCCCTGATCCCTGTGTGGGGTACTTAGATTTCACCACAATATAAACAAACACATTTGCCCCACTTATTGATTCTACTAAATATTTACAACTGTAGCACAAGGCTTCCCCCCACTACCCTGCCTCATCACTATTTCTTCCAGTTCTCTTTTAAAAATACAGATAAAGGGAAGATTCAAATGCAGACATTGTCTGTACTCTGGTTACAGAAGAGAGGGAGGGATGACAAACTAAACAAAAAACTTAAAATCTTCTCTGGTGTTTTCCATTAGAAGAACTTTTAATGTTTTTCTTGTACTCTTGGGGAAGAGGGAAGAGCAGAGAAGAGTTAGCCCACATATATTGCTTCCAAGCCAGGAAGGGATAAGTCTATAATCTGCCCCACAGCAGAACACTTCTGCTGGAAGAAACATTGGAAGATGGGAAACATGAAGCGCTCCCCTCAGGAAGCAAACTGTGAGGAAAAAATCAGACCACAGGTGGCTTGATTCTGCATGGTGTCAAGTACTGAAGTGAATGGAAGTACAGGGCACTTAGCAGCATGCAGGAGGAACCCAATAACTTACAGGTTCAAGAAGGCCCTTTAGTTTACTAGAAGAATGAAGAGAACTCAGAAGAGTTACTCAAACAAATATAGGCTCTTTCTGAGAGCAAGAACTGTATGTTCATAGAGTCAAATAAGTTCTGGGGAGATTGTTCTCTGAAGCTGAAGAGACTATCAGGTTTTTGTTGTTGTTGTGAAAATAGTGCTATCACAAGGAAGTAATGCTTTATCTAAATAAAAGTTGTGTGTTTCCAGAAAGTGGTAGAAAGCAGCAAAAATAATATGATGGCCATAAAACAAAATGCAGCATCTTTGAGTTTTCCTGAGGTTGAGGCAGGTTCTCTTGTGTACGCGCACACACGTTTCAATGAGACCCCTAACCGGGGTGAAGGGACATACACAATGTGATGATATAAACGTGGCCAAATATTGTGCAAATCTTTGTTCAACTCTGCTACAAATCTTAAGGCCTGACCCTGAAATTGGCTCCACGTAAGCAGACTCCTAAGGCCACACGGAAACCGACTGAAGTCAACGAAATTCTGTGCAGGGGTTCGCTTAGGTCGAGCCAGTTTACGGCCCCTTTCCATTTTTGCAGGGTGAGTGGAAGAAAATCACTCTATCTCCAGAAGATGGAGCTATGTGAGAATTCCAGCTTTTTTTTTTTTTTTCTTTTTTTTTTAAATGAAATTCTCTAGCCCTCACAGTTTTAGAGAAAGCTTTCAAATATGACCCCTACAAGCTCAAAAAACAAAAGGCCACCAATCAAAAGAACCCAATTCTTCCCCCTTCCCCCCCACCCCCCACACACAATTTTTAGGTCACAACTCATGATTTCTGAACATTTAGAGATGTAGTATTGTCAGCTCCAATGAACTAGAACCTAACCTACTGCAGCAGCAAGAGAGGCTGAGTGTGGGGGAAGCCAGAATGTCCTCTAAATAAGCCTTGTCGCTCTAAATACTAAGATTCCATTATACTGGGTACACTGATAGTAACCTGAATTAGAGAAGAGGAAATGTATGGAATATGATAGAATCTATCAGGAGTAATTCTGAAGATATCCTGGGGCCTCAGTGTTGAACAGATTTACGCAGTAGTATAACACTGAAAGCTCCAGCATCTAAAAATATCCTTACCCTTTTGCAATGGGCCATGATGAAAATGTACTGATTAATGGCTTGTCTACACTTAAAATGATATAGCAGCACAGCTGCACCGCTGCAGCTGTGCCGTTGTAGCACTTCAGGGTAAACATTTCCTATGCTGAAAGGAAGGGTTCTCCCATTGGCGTAGGTAATCCACCTCCCTGGGAGACAATAAATTGACAGATGAATTCGTCTGTCAACCCAGCACTGTCTACATAGGACTTAGGTCGTCTTAACAATAGCGCTCAGGGTGTGGATTTTTCACACCTCTGACCGACATAGTTAACTGACCTAATTTTCTAGCATAGACTGGACCTGACTCTCATTTTCCAACTAAAATGCAAACATAATTTGTTCTGAGACTATTAACTCGTAATAGGAAGAATATACTTGACACAATATGCTGCATTTCTGAGTTTTAAAAAAATGTGTTGAAAAATTCAGTATTAGCACTGGCTCAAAAATCGTACCTCTGCGTACCCCTAAGTTGTCAGGGTTCAAAATATAATCATCCATAGACCAGAACTACTTCTGTTAAATTGTTTCTGCATTGGATTTCACCATTTGTGTGGCTGCAGCTTTTTAGAATTGTCAGATATACACTTGTCTCAAAAAAATGACATCCAGGCTACATGTACGCTTCATTAAACCCCCTGCAGGTAGACTATAGCAAACATGTCCAGAACATGAAGAGTAAGGTCAAGTGTAAACAACTGATACTAATTAATAAATCAATTTTATGTAAAATTAATTAAATAGCTCTGAATAAAATTGGTTTAAAAAACCAGACACTTGGCCTATGGGTAGCAAAGTGGGTGGTCTTAGGCTAAGTCCCAATAGACACGTGTCACTATCACAAAAGCAATCACTTTAAAAAGGGATTCTCGAACAGTCTCAGTCTAATTCAGTCTCAATGACTCTCTCTCTCTCTGACTCTACCACTCCAGAAGGTGGCCTCTTCACTTCAGAGATGAGAAACATTGATGGTTGGGTACTTGTGCTCCCACTAATTATGCTATAGCAGTTCTATGTATAGAGGGCTGCAGTGCCCACATCTGCCGAATTGAGATCTTTTGTGAACAGTGAAGTAACCCTCACTCCCTTTTCCCGCTTTAAGATAAAGAGCAAAACAAAGCACAGTTAAAAAAGCAAACGACACTCTCTGCAAATTGCACGTCTTGTGACACATACTGATACTTCTCTCAGGATAGGAAGGCAATCTGTTTCACTTCTTACAGCACACGGCAACAAATGTGTATTGCTATCAGTCACATAATAAACTTTTCACCTCTTGAGTTAGCATCAAGACCCGTATTAATTGTAAGGTTTGGAGTAATACTTTCAGCCACCTGTTAGATAATTTGATAAACTATGATGAGCAGTTATTCCATAATCAATTTAAAGTAACTTAAAAAAAAAATAAACCCAGTCTGCCAAAACTTAATTGTAGATATACTGCCAGAGGTGGGCGAGAGGAAAGGAAAGGAGAGAGGGATGAAGAAAACTGAATACTGTGGTCAGACTTGTGAAAACACACCATAAGCCAACATATGTTTTTGTCAGTTACAGCAGACTGCGTGACAGACAGCAAAACCACTTCCGCACATTTTTTTTTTAAATGCTGCTGTGGCTTTTTGCCACTAAGCAATACTATGGTTTACCAAAATGTAGCCTATGGACTTGTTAATTTCATCTTTATTTAGCTAGGTCTATAATCTTGCCACCCTCTTAGTCACAAACTACAAAGGTTTCAGTTAAGAGTTTATAGGAAAAATACACACTGACACATGAATATATTTTATACAGACACAAATTCGTGAGGTTGTGTCTATTGTTTTTCACAGCTATAATTATTCCTTTTCATAAATGCCACCTTCCCATGACAATTACAGACTTAGTCTGACTATTCTGTTTATGTTAAAAATTTGCAAGCACATAATGTTGAAATGTGAAATCACTGACCTACCTACAAATTGTTTGCAAATCCATTTGTGAACAATCACTATCTGTTACTCACAAAGAAAAAGGGAAGAGTGATGTGGAGGAAAGTGGGTTTGATAACTGGTGGATAATTCAGAGTATGTTTTCTGTGTGTGTGTTGTAGTAAGGGATAAGAAAATAAGTTGGAAAATATTAGCCTTAAATATAAAGAAAAAAATTAAAAATTATTAAATGTTTTTGCAAAAAGTCAGTTTTCACTATTCTAACTGCAGAAAGTTCCATATGTAGAGGCAAAGGAAACAAGTAAGGAAATGTCCACTTTAAAAAAAAACAAAAACAACCCTCCCCCCCCCCACACACACACACACACACACACACACAAAGAAAGCCAGGTAAGGTACCAGTTCTAAACTCAGGCCTTGTTTACACTATCAAAAAGGTGTGAAACTCTCTTTAACACCTTTAAGAACATCTGATCTGGTCACAGATTACATGAGCAAAAAAAGCTTAGACAGGACCACAGTGTAAATTAGCAGATACTGGGGAGAAGCCAGTACCAAATGTATAACTGTTTCACAACCTAATTTAGCACCCGCCAGAGTAGCCAAGTGAGGACCAGATATAGCAGATCAGTCTTCGTATCTTCTTACCCCTAGAAGTAGCCTCCCCCCCTCCCGCCCCCGACAACTTTGACACACATCACCACCGCTATGGGAATTTTCACAGGGGTGATTAAAGGGAGAACTTCAGATCTATCAAGCCAACATCTTTCACTACCTGTTAATTTCAAAAGCAAAAATGCATCATCAATGCTTATCTATGAAGAGATCATAGTAAGACACTCATGCAACACACAATGGAATCACTATAATATCAAATCTTCCTCCTCCCACGCAACAGGCAAAGCAGCCCCAAGACTAACTTTTTTTTTGTTTCGGAAGTATAACTAATCTACTGTCAGTATCATGTTTAAAGTTTCTATGCATTTTGGGGTCATGAAATCCTTAGCAAAGACTGAAGCAAAAGTCAGTTACAACTCCATATTTTTAACGACTGAGAGGAACGTTACCAACCTGATAAAGCAAGGAACTGGGAATCTTTCTGCAACATATACTAGAAACGGACACTGGCTAATTGTGGCTAAATATACTGCAGCACAGAAAAGCTAAATGAAAAGCTTACTTTCCCCATCTCTAAATCATTATTTATACTGCAGTACCACCCAAGAATCAAAGCCCCATTGTGCTAGGGACTGAGTAGACATGCACCAACAAGACCCTACCCCAAATAGTTTGCAATCTACATATAAATACATCACTACTTCTCAGTGGTGTTGTGAGGTTTGGTTCTACATATGGCACATCTATGGCTCCCATTACAGTAATATCTGACCACCTCATACATTTTTTTTAAAATGTATGAAAACCCCAGGGAGGTAGGAAAAAAGACTATTACCCCCATTTTACAGATGGGGAGCTGAGGCACAGAAGACCAGATTTTAAAAGGTGTTTAGGTGCCTAAAAATGCAGTTAGGCATACAGATTTTCAAAAGAACCTAAGGAAGCAAGTGCTTAACTCCTGTTGAAATCAATGGGAGATAGGTGCCTAATCTACTTTGATGTTTCTGAAAATCCCATTAGGTACCTATCTGCATATTTAGGCACCCACATACCTTTCAAACCCTGTCAGAGAGAGACTAAGTGACATGCCCAAGGTTACAGAGGAAATCTGCGGTGGTACAAGGAATTGAATCTGGTTCGCTCAAGTTCCAGATCATTGCTGGATCATTGTGCATCTGTAATGTTAATGTTTGTAAAATGCGTCAATCTTTGTCAGAAAGACATAAGCACTACTTCATAATGAAAGTTACTCATTTGTGCCATGAAACTTGAACTTGCAATGGTAAGCAAGTTAAAGAACTTAGTTTTCCTAAGAAAACCACAGAAGTCCTCACTTACCCCACACTAAATTCAAAAGACATTTTGTGCGTCTATAGCTTTTCAAGCCACCCCAGTCTTCCACCATAGATTTAGATCAACCTTATGATGCCCAACATAACTGTACACATTAGGAAGTATTTTCCTTTGCAAGCATGTAGGCTAAGACTATCCCT
Organism: Emydura macquarii macquarii; assembly: GCF_026122565.2. Classification (NCBI taxonomy): domain Eukaryota; kingdom Metazoa; phylum Chordata; order Testudines; family Chelidae; genus Emydura; species Emydura macquarii. The sequence goes on along the minus strand of NW_027133034.1, from coordinate 7,651,792 downwards.
GTATTCTTCTCTCTCATCCATAATGATCAATCAGAAATCAATGTAAGGGGGGGGAGGGGAGGGAGACACACAAAAAACTAACAACTGAGTTTCAGACATAAAACAGAGTTGGGTAGACTGCAACTATATTATGAGGATACTATTTTGTTTGTAGGTAAGGCACACAAATCCATTCCATTGTAGGTTCATTTTTTAGAAGGCCTTCTTAAAGATGGGGAAAATTTGAACATTTGTATTTGCAAATGAAAGGCCTTTAAAGTAACTAGCTAAGGCTTAGTCTACACTGCCAACTAGGTCGCCCAGTGATATGGAAAACCACAGTGACGTAGTTACACCGACCTATCCCTGCAATTTTCCTGTTAAAATATAGTTTTAAATAAGAAAGGCACAAGTAGAATGTTCTCAGAGATTTTAAGTATGTGGCAGACAGGAGAACTAGAGGTAACAAGCGGTCTCATACTGCCACTATTGCAGTAGAAACCACAATCCTATGCCACAGTGATGAGGGCGGTATAGATTAGTCAGACAAAGCTTTTAAAATTTACTCTAGAAATATGTAAAGAATTCCCATTTCCACATGACGTCTGATTTTTAGATTCATCATCAGCATTACCTCCCTGTGTAAGCAGTGGGTGGAACTGGCGGAGAGCACATACAGACTAAACTGCATACTAGAACAGAATCTGTTAATACACTGACCAAAGCATATGTGGTACACAGTGCACAGAAAGCCTCTCCAGTCTTCTGGTATTGCTCAAATGATAGGAGCTGATATCTTAAGAGTAGGTATCTACTTTGTACCATGTTACATACTTTTTGAAATTAAATAAACCAGGCAGTAGTACTGCTGTGGTGGACTCTTTCCCTAGTTCCCTTTTACATTCAGTTGTACCACACACTGATATAGTGCCGTCTTTCAAAGAGGGTACTGTTCAGCTGGAGAACTATCATAGAGGGAATGGTACTGCAGGGACATACGAGATGTGAGGAGAAAACTTAAGTAATTCCCTCTATTTGTTCCTTGGTCTATGTCTCCTCCTCAGACCTAGAACCCAGCATGGACATTTTGATCGACTTACACCTTATTTGGACAGGGAACGAATCTTCAAACCAGCATCTCCCACTTCCCACACGCTCCTCCCCCTACAAAATGTATCTGGTAGAAGACAGAAGAGCAACACTAGTGTTTTTAGTATTACATATCATTGATACAAACTATAGGGTGACACTGTTGGCCATGAGACCACATGCAACTCAATAGCAGTGTATATGCTGAAGGATTGTATTGTAAAGTGAACACTAATTTAAGCCATTTTAAAATATGTCCTCCCTACCCCTTATACAATACATATTTCAATTAACATTCTGCACTTCTAGAACACCTTCCATTTGAAGATTTCAAAGCAGTTTCAAATATTCACAAGTTAAGCCTCACATCCCTCCTATCACGTAAATATCATTCCTGTTTCTGAAACAGAGGCACAGAGAAGTTAAGTGATTTGCCAAGGACACACACGGCAAGTTCACAACAAGAACCAGGCAAAGACTCCAGATATCCTTAGTCCCCGAACTGTGCTTTCAATTACAAGATTATTTCCTAGAGTCAAAAGGGGCTCAAGCTAAAAAAATTAAAAAAGTTAACATATGCTGACAGAATTGAGATTAACAGTTCCAAAATATAAGACCCATATTCTCTCAGAAATGGGGGGGGAGGGACCCACATCTCTGTACATCTGACAGAAAGGACAATGCCACCACAAAGATCCTTCAGAAGTTCCTTTGTTGCCACTGATCAGTTGGCTGCAGTGCAGCGGTAGTGGCTCTCCAGAGATATCCCTCATCAGAAATCCAACCCGCAATCTACAGATTCAGCAGGGAAGCATGCCACAGAGGAGGATTTCAGTGTCTCCACTCTGTTCTGGCTCCAAACGTTTGCAGAGGTCTGAAGCTGCAGAGCTTTGGTGGAGTGGTTTCCATTGAGTTCTCTGGATGATGATGCTTTGAACAGAATCAGGTATTCTTCTCTTCCCCATCCCAGAGCAGTGTTGCAATGATTTTGCGCCCACCCCTGTTTGCATTAGTGGAAGGGGGATTATGACTATCCTTGCTTTAAAAGTGAAGCTAAACATGAAGGACTACTGAAAAATCCATACCGGTACACAGGAAAGATCATAATAGAGGATGGGTGATAATCTAACGTAAGTACCTTGATTAATCTTTGCTCAGTGGCTGAGATTCGAGAATTGCTGTGGTTCCTCCCCTTTCCCAGAGGAAGTTAAAATGGAAAGCAATTGTTAAACAGGATGCAGGAGCAATTCCTCAACCACTAAACAAAGATAAATGAGATAGATGGGCTAACCACCAGGAATTATAAATCTAGAAGTCCATTTCCTACCTGTGTGTTACAGTGTTTGAGCAATTAAAAAAAAAAAAAAAAAAAAAAAAAAAGGTATAATCTTTACTGCAATGAATTGAAGAGGCTCTAGGACATGAAAGATCAAAATTCTTCTCCCCCTCAATTCCAGGCTATGCAGTCATTCAACAATAGTTAAGATTAATTTTAAACACAATTATATTAATACAACAATTGTGGTTACAACCAGTAAGTGGTTGTGGGGAAGAAGAGCATTCAGAATTGCTCAGACCTTCTGAGTAGAGAAATTAATGCACCAGAATCTCCCTTATCTTCCAATTTATCTATGCAAAAGAGCACACTGCTATGGAGGCTTAGTGGCCCTGAGTTCAGTCGCTCTTTCCCCTTCTCTGCTATCATCACACACCCAGCCCACACTACAATTACGTTTCAAGAAGCCTTCTGTCCCAACTACACAGCAGATATAGACAAGAGCTGCTTTCCCTCCCCAGTATTAAATTCTAAACAGCTTTAGCTGTCACTGAATACAAGTGCCAAAATGTTCTATTAAGTCTTTGCAGAGAATATATGTTGGCCCTTTGTATTTGTTGATTCTGGGTTCAAACTCTGAAAGGGGGAAAGAAGTCCCTCAGTTTTCAAAAGTGCTTTTCCACGACAATAATTCTACATCACTGGTTATGGATGCAACTAAGAAACAGATAATGGATTAACAGCAATATTACCGTATTCCTTATATACTATACTGGTGATTCCAGGGCTGCTAGAGTGCTATTGGCTACTTATTGCTCCCAGATTTTTATGTTGTTGTTGGAGGTTCCTGTTAGATTTTTTTTTTTTTTTTTTTTGCATTTTCAAATTCTTCCGTAAACAACCACTGAGAAAGAAGCAATATGGACACTAGGTGAGTCCAGTCACAGAGGTACATGGTAAATGAGTTAGCAGAGGTTTATTGTGGTTGTTTTAAGAGGGATGAAAGAAATATATTTTTAAAAATAAATGCTTTCAAAGAACACACATACACTGTGCAAACCAAAAACCGAATCTGGTGGCAGGACATTATGATGCAGACAGTACACTGTGTATAGTGTGACTGGGATACTCAGACTCAAGTGTGAGACGCTCTGTGGAGGTTTTAAGCAAAATACACAAAAACAGAAACACAAATGTCCATTGCCAATGTTCCACATCTCAAAACACAAGAGTAACAGGTTTTTCTCCTTCAAGAAGTTGAATACAGTCCAGCAAGTGTCAGAAATCTTTGGCTGTAAGAAATCCTGCAGAGAGCCCATTCAGGAAAGGCAACAGGAAAAAACGAAGATAGGGCATCTCACCATGCATGCTGCACACACTTCTCTCACTATCTTTCTACCACTGAAAGCAGAACTGCTGAGAATGTCATTGCAGCACAAGATATAAACCCCCTTGCAACACAGGATTTAACAAGAAATAGTAGACTATTTAAAAGTTGGCTTTTTTTCTTAAATGACTAAAGCCTCACTTGTTTTCCAAGTGCAAGAAACGACAACAAAAGACACCAGTTTACTTATTATATTAACAGTTCTAGAGGGGTAGCCGTGTTAGTGTGTTTTTAGCAAAACAGCGAGAGTCCTGTGCCACCTTAAAGACTAACAAATGTATTTCAGCATAGGCTTTCGTGGGCAGAATCCCACTTTGTTAGATGCAACTGACGGATGCATCTGACGAAGTGGGTTTCTGCCCAGGAAAGCTTATACCCAAATAAATTTGTTAATATTATTACAGTGTTGCCGACTCTCATGATTTTATTATGAATCTTACAAAATGTGATGTTTTACTTAAAACCTCTGCCCACTAGACACAAGTGATTACATAAGAATCTTGGAGAAAAGCTTGAAAATGTAAGCTGAGTGCAACCTGAAGGTTCAAAAACCAGAAGGCAAGTTAAAAATAAGTCAATTTTTATTTGCTTTAAAATCATGGGATTTTTCAAAACAGTATCTTGATTTTTTGGGGACTGACTCAGGATTCTTTAACATTTGCCAATACTGTATGCCATACAAACACAGAGACTTAAAGGGACCAATTCAAGTTTACTGCGGGGACTGTAATTTTGACTTGCCTGACACATTTGTGTGTTTAAACATCTCAGCCATAACACCCCATTAGTTTTCAGTGCTAAAACATGACATATCTTTACTCAGCCAGGAAAGATAACTTCAAGAGGTCTAAATCTCACATGCGGAACAAACAAAAACTATTTAAAGCTCTGCTTGCCATTTATGACATTCAATTATATACAAGTTTTAAATAAATTAAATTAATAGAGTTAGCCACCTGTTCCTGCTATTGGATTGAAATCCTTCACACAATACTGAAGCACTACAGAATGTGTGCGCCACAACTAGTTTTAAATAATCTGTATTTCAAATTCAAGAAAATAGGGTTACCATGAAAGTGGTTTTGAATCATGGCCAAAAAAAAATTTTTTTTAAAAGATTACTCTTCAAAATGGTTTATTCTTTCAAAATATAAATTTGTGATGTTTATTTCTGAGTTCATTATAGATCAGACGGCCTAATTTTGATAACTGGAAAAATAATAGGAATTATTAAAGAATCAATTTGTAAAAGGACAATAGGGCTATAAGAAATAGCCCAAATGGATTTATCAAGAACAAATCATGCCAAACCAACCTTCATTGATGGGGTTATTGGCCTAGTGGATGAGGACGCAGAAGATGCAATATACCTTGATTTAGTAAGGCTTTTGACACAGTCCCACATGACATTCTCATACGCATATGATCTCAGATGATCTCACATGATCTAATTTAAATTACTATAAGGAGGGTGCACAACTGGTTGGAGGACCCTACTCAAAAACTAATATCAGTGGTTCGCTCCCAAAAGGGGAGGACATGTCTAATGGGGACCCACTGTCGTTAGTCCAGGATGCGGTATTACTCAGTACTTTCATTAACGACTTGGATAACAGAGTAGAGAGTATGCTTATAAAATCTGCAGACCAACACCAAGCTGGGAGGGGCTGCAAGCATTTTGGAAGCAGAATAAGAATTAATCATGACCTGGACAAATTGGAGAAATGGTCTGGAATCCATAAGATGAAATTAAATAAAGACAAATGTAAAGTACTATACTTACAAAGGAAAAAATCAAATGAACTACAAAATGGGGAATAACTGGATAGGTGCTAGTAGGGGTGAAAAGGAACTGGGGGTTATAGTAGGTCACAAATGGAATGAGTCAATGTGATGCAGTTGCAAAAAAGGCTAATATTCTGGGGTGTATTAATAGAAGCATCATATACAAGAGATAGGAAGTCATTGTACTGCTCCTTTGGCACTGGGTAACGCCTCATCAGTACTATATACCCAATTCTGGGTGCCTCACATTAGGAAGGATGTGGACAAATGGGAGATAATCCAAAGAAGAGCAACAAAAAAGACCTATAAGGCAAAGTTTAAAAAACTGAGCATATTTATTCCTGAGAAAAGAAGACTAGGGTCGCAGGGTGAAACCTGATAACAGTCTTCAAATATGTTAACGGCTGTTCTCCATGTCCACTGATGGTAGGATAAGTAGTAATGGGCTTAATCAGCAGCCAGGGAGTTTTAGGTTAGAAAGTAGGAAAATGTTTCTAACTACAAGTTTCCAAGACAGGCTGTTGAATCCCCATCACTGAAGGATTTTAGAACAGGGGCTGGACTTGATGACTTCTTTAGGTCCTTTTCAGCCCTACATTTCTATGATTCAATCGCTTCTAAAATAAGATTAGTTGAGGCTCTATATATATTCATAGTCACAAAAAAAAAAAAAGATAATTAAGATAATTGTGCTAGTTAACACAAGTATCAGTTATCTTTCTCCTAATCCATTCACATTCATCACCTCATGGCTACAAGGACTTTCTGGGACCCAATGAAAATAGATGTGTTCAATCTGTGGATAGCAAAGAAGTGATTTCTGTAATGATCACAATTAGATCATTCTGAAACTGGCACAGGGTGGCGATCTAGCTGATTCTCAATTATTTTACACAATAAATAAGTATATCCTACCAGCAAGCAACATACCTAAAAAATAAAAGAAAACTAAATCAAGTCTGGCTCCTCTCTATCTAGAAACTGAGCATTATATATGTTTTGGTATTAGAATAAGAACCACTTGTTTGTTTTACTTAACCTAGTTTTAATTCCAGAGTCTATAGATTTCTAGCTTCTTATCCAAATAGGTGGGTGAACTATTTAATTGTACTGACTTCACTAAGTAGGCTGAATAAACTTAAACTAGGACAGATAAGGTTTGGTTGTCAAACTGATTTGTCACTTTTTATATTTTGAAACTTTGACAGAAAAAGCCAGAAGTAGGTTTTTCTCCCTTAACAGCATCATGCAACGCTGCAATCTTCAAAATTTCACTTCTTCTCTCTCTTATTTTGAAGTTTTTCTGTTCAGTTCTGACTACCCACTGCTAGTATCTCTATTAAATCTTTCCTACTGTTTATAATGGAGAGCAAATTTAGCCAGTGTAATTTTAGTTGGTTCTCCAGCTATTCTTCAAAGGAAAGACAGTATACATTCAAGCACAGTCTAACTTTTTTCTAAATATATATTGTTTTGTGTATATGCTACATACATAACAGGGAAGTGTTTGGTTTTAAGACAGGTGACTGGACTCTATTTATAAACAAACACTTCCCTGTATTATATATGCATCATACACACAAAATAATTTTCAGAGATATATGCATTTTACGGCCATGAAGATGAAAAATAGTCACAACTTAGCTCTAAATTAAACAAATTGATTCCCATCTTTACCCTTTTACCAAAATAATTTACTAAGGTGCAAGAAGCAAGCAAGCTCAAGGCTGGGATGTCATACAAGCCATATATTAACTCAGTTGGCAATAAATCTCTTACTCTCCCTGCTCTATACTACTTTCTTAAATAGCTCACTAGAAAGCCCCAACCTAATTAAAAACAGCTTTCTCTGCAACAGTGGCCTTGATTTCACTTATTTACACATTAACTGCAGCCTCCGTTTGGCCAATCCAGTCTATTCCCTGTACCACACAGGGCCTTTTATCTGCCCTGGACAGCATTTTCTCTAGCAGATGAAGTAGATGCCGATTGATTTGCTGTCAAGCATGGTAAATTAATAGCAACAAATTGCTGAGGGCCCCATCTCTCTGCTCCACCATGCTTCGGCAGTTTTGCTTTATTTGCTCCATGATGGGCAGCAGTCAGGCCTCTTCAAGTCAATTTCTTCTTAACAACCTGCAATACTTTTCAATGGTGAAAATAGAGCTGTTCCTTGTAAGTCAGAAATCAATATCCTATTGCCCTTAGAAAATGCTAAACAAGCAGTATTGGCAATCCACTTGGTACTAGAGGGTATCAGATATAATGCAAATCCATACTGCTTCCCTTCTTGTAGTTATTACAGTTTGCTAAAAGGTTCCTAATGTCATTTATCATCATTTACCATCGACTACTGCAGCTATGATTATGATATCCCATCAGCTAGTAGAGCCCTTTCATTTCTATTCAATTAATATTTTAGCAGCACTCAAATGGTTGTTGCCCAAGTCTTATAATAAAATTTACATGGATTGGAGTGAAATTGGGGGTTGGGGGGGGAAGGACGACTTTTTGTGATTTTTTTTTTTTAAGGCATTTTATTTATATTTTAATATCCAGCTTCTTGAAATCTGAACTTCCTTTTAAAAAAATGTAATACCACAATTTTTTTGCTGAGAATTCTTTTAACAGCAGAAATGTAACCGGAAAGAAGGCACCACAATTTATATTTATTATCTCCAAAAACAATCAAAATGAGATATTTTTATCCTAGTTATCTTCCACATCAGTCCCATTCATAAATGCCTGTTGTCTATAGCCAAAAATGGATACTAATTTAAATGGTAATCACTAATATTGGATTAAAACCATCAGAATTCATGCCTGATTACAGCAATTTCAATAAACTCTTTACCAGGTAATTAAAAAATCCTAAATCCAAAAATTAGATTAGATGACCAGCAAAAATATTAAGAGTCAGGAATAAGCACATCAATGGACACCCACAAACCACTTCTTTAACTTTATAAAAGAATCCATGATAAGACAATTTAGCAAGAAACAGACATTGTCAAATCATACTCCATTTTACACCTTTATTCCAATACTAGAATTGTGGGAAGCATTGTTTCACATTACAATCTCCATCTAATTTTTCTACTGTTTCTTCTAAATTTATCTGCTCAGCTCTATTGATCCTAGTAGAGACTATCAGAAATTAGGTTACTATTTCAGGCCCTAATGCCACATGTCACAATGTACCCCACTTCTCATAAATAAATAAATAAATATAAATGACTAATTCTACCACTCTAATGCTATTTACTCAGTTACCAAAATTTAAATTAATTATGTTCTCAAACATAATTGTTAAAAATTGGCAACATTATGCAGACTTAATTAAGATTAAATCCAATTTACTAAATGTACTTTAATTGGTACTAATTACATTAGCTTTCCTTTCAGAATGACAAATTCCCCATAGGTTTCACTTTAATAGTCTTTTATCAAAATCAACACAGGATGACTGATGATGAGCATAGCAGGAGGGGCGGGAGAAGAAACTATCACTCCCCCTCCCCATACACACATGCACCCACACTGTCACTGCTGTGTGCGTTTATCCTTTTATCAATTTGCTAAGTCACAGAGTCATGACTCCATCAGAGCCATCATTTTCTGTTCCAATGAAAAATTTCTCTAAAAATAAATACTCTGAGGCTGGGAGCAGCCAAGAAGAACAGAAGCTTTAACAGAAAAATACACAAAGGTTTCAAATATCAGGGCCACCAATTACTAGGGTACTTCCAAGGACTTCAGGGAGTCCTACTCTTGAACCCTCTGAGACGCAAATTTAATAAGTGAATAAGCCTAACCTGATCTTGAGAACTAGGCCCAATTACACTGCAGGGCAACTTCACTGCATTATTGCCTGCTTTCCATTACAAGGGCATCCAGTGAGTACATCTGGAAAAGAAGCTAAGAGGAACCAAGGCTGTCTGCTTAGGAAAACAAATAAAGACAGATATGCCTCTGTGCTTAAGGGGGGGAAAAAGAAAGAAAATATAATAAGTAGGTGGTTTTCAGGGCTCTCTGTATTTCATAATGTGATAAACTGCCCTCAGGATTTTTTATATGATTGAATTTAGGAAGCCAAAAAAAAGAGGGAGAGTGTGTGTGGGAGGGTGTGGGGGGAAGAGGGGAGGATTGCTCAATTTCAACTATGTAGAATTTGAAGATTGGGGGAGAAGAAAAGGAGAATTTAAGGTGGTGGCCTGGAAGTACTTCACACACACCAAAGCAAAGGATATGTGGGATTACTATGAGAAATAGAGTCTTACTATTACGGTTATAGGGAGAGACAGGAAGTGTTTTGTGGTTGCTACACCAGCAGGAGAAAATGAGAGAAATGCTGTGACATTAATTATAAGACTTCATGTAGGAGGGGGATTAAAAAAAAAAAAAAAAAAAGAAAGAAGAGCCAGCACAACAAAACAACAGGAGACATGTAAGACACAGAGATAAGATTTCAGAGCGATAGTGAACAAGTTTCTTAGCTGTAATTCATTTGAGTCACCAGTATTTGATAAACTATTAAGTGTTCTGGGTGAGGATGCAGTATTCACAGCTCAGATCCATAAAGGCATTGAGGCTCCTAGCTTCCTTTGGAGGAGCCTCAATACCTTTGTGGATCTGGGTCTACATTACCAACTGAATAAAAAGGACAATGGAAACATTTTAATTAAATTCAATCCTTAATAAACCCCACACTAAATGTATGTATAATTTCTTCAGAATAATGTGAAAGATCCTATCACCATAACGGTATATACTTTGTGAAATGGAATGCTTAAACAAAATTATAATATATTTAGCAAAAACAGCCATGATCTGAAGTCAGTAATCACAGTGCTTAGAATAAAAAAATAATTTTTTTTAACTTTTGCGCACATTTAATCCTTTATATTTCTAGTTACTCTGTTTGTTTGTTGATCTCAACAGTGTTTGACTTGCAGTGGTTATCTTGGAACGCCTATGGGCCAACTGCTAAATAGGCAGCCTGCAGAGATTTTGGATTCCTATTATGTTTATTGTTTTTATGTCTCACAATTTAGTTTTTAAAAATTTTACTTGAAACCACCTAGCGATGCCTTGAGGATCAGAACCAAAACCTGGGGAAGTCAATGGAACTCTTCCCACTGATTTAAATTAACTTTGGATAAGGTCCATATAAACATATCACGGTTATTCTTGTCCTACATATAACCACCTATTCCTTCTAAGTATTTGTTACACCTACTTGTTGAGTCTTACATTAAATTAGACCCTGATCCTGCCGACTTACACACATGTTTAACATCCCTCATGTGACTAGTACCATTGGGCTCAACAGGACTACTCAAAGGTGTAACGTTATATATATGCACATGTCTTTGCAGGATTGGAGCCTTAGACTAAGAACCCTTGAGTCAAGGACTGTGTTTCTTTGTGGTCTGTAATGTATGATGCCTGGTATGGTGTGGCCCTCATCACGATTGGTGCCTCAGGATGCTAAGGTAAAACAGTATTTGACTACTTCACTGCTCTCAACGAGATAAAGAAATCTGATTTCCACAATTCAGAACAGAGTTTAAAATTGTACATTTTGAACATTTTAAAACTGGTCTGTACAAATTTCTGTTGCTTCTTCTCCCTTTCATCCCTTTAATTCTGATGTTCACATTATCCAGCAACACTTGCAAATCACTCAGAAGTTTTCTAAAATGAATCGCTATTATTAAACAACACCAAGTAAGCAGTTCTCTCTCTAGAAAAGAGAAGTCAGATGTTTGTTTCATTCTCTTCCAGACAAGGTTAAGTCCACGTTTAAATGAATTAAAAAAAAGTTTGATTTACATCATCATGCCCCATCATGATAATCTTGGTCTAGTTGCTAGGCACAGAGAGTTGACCCTTATAACGTCCCCTTAGCATGCTCATTTATCCTGTAAAGTTTTGTGAACTAATGGACACAATTTCTGTATAAAGGTCCAATTAAGTAGTCTCAAAGGACCAGTATGTGGTTTTGCATCCATTTCTTTTATCGACCCATTTTAATTTCCTCCCGTTTCAGCTTAACAGTTTAAAGACAACAGTCCCTTTTCCATACACTGACCATACAGCTTTTGCCTTGATGCCTAATGTTCAAAACGTAATTTTGGCTCCAAAATGTACAAATATATCTAACATCAAAGCTTAAAATTTAGATAGCTCTGATCCTACAAACCCTACTCAAAGAAAAAATCTTTACTCATGCACATAGTCTCACTGGAGTAAATGGGACTACTTTTGTGAGCTGGGATTATATGAGTAAGTAGAACAGAATCAGGCTTCTTATTCACGTAGGAATAATGCATGATTAGGAATAGATACAATAACCTCTCTAAGTTCTTATACTTAGTGAAGTATCACAGCACCACAGTGCACAAAAAAAATATTCAGCCACTTAAACGAACAATTGAACAAAGTCACAGAACATAGATTCCTACTTTAAAATTAGACTGAGGAATTATATGCAACTTTCTTACACAGAGTGAAATGTTTGCCTACCTGTTTATGCATCTCTATATTCAACCCATAGGACATCTCGTAATACTAAGATAAAAAGAAAAAAATTGATTCTGTTAGATCTTGTAATCATACAAGTGCTTCCAATATTCAGTTTGAATCAAATAGCAGCTGCAACAGCATATTATATACCTAAAAAAATTTACCAGTATTTGCATCCTCCCATAATCTGAATGGGAACTTCACAATACCCTATTTCCCCCTCTGCTTGTAGCTCTACATTGCTCCATGTCAAATTTACAAGAAACAGCCACAAAAACCCAACAAAACACTAAAAAAATATATATATATCTGACAACCAGAGTCAAAGATGAGAAACAGTGAAAATATATGGAAAATGCTCTAAATTTTGTTCCCTAGTACACATTAAAGATGCCGAAAAATGCCCGAAGTGCTAGAAACCAGACATGCACATAAATCAGCAACACAGTGAAGGCTCTTTATTCAATATTTTAAATTTAAAAAACCACACACAAAAAAGCTAAAGTTTAATAAAAGGATTGTGAAAAAATGAAATAGCAAGGAAATTTAGAGTTAGAGCAGACATTCCATTTTTAATATCTCCTGTTGTGTCTCAGTATGGCAGGGAGCTCGGTTCAGCGTGTGATGTCAGTACCATATATGCTTCAGTATGTAGGCCCATCAGGCACAGAACATAAGACTTAACTAAATGTTTGTGCTTTTGGTAAATGTAGGTTAAGGTTATTTACTCTTTTTGTAAATGTGTGTGTTATAGGTCACGTACACATGGAAAACAACTATTCCCTTAGATGTACAAGAGAGCAGACGGGAACAGTTCCCTTTGCTACAGTCATGTTCCATCATGCAATTATGTATTTGGATACTTCTTTATATGCAAGTTATTTACCCAGACAGACCACAATTATGGGGGGAAATCCTTTTTTCACAGCTCAGATCACTGACAATATGAACCAACAGCTCACAAGCAATGCTTTTTCAAAGAACTAGGGTTTTTGATATTCTTGGTTTTTTCCCTTCATAAAAAAAGAAGTCAGGGGATTAACCTAAATCACATTATGGACAAATGAAAGCAGTGAAGCAACAAAACAAAAAAGCAGCAAAAGGTATGCCTATTAATTTACATATGTCTTTAACAGACTTCCTGTTAAAATTCCCATATACTTTAAACACTGAAAGGCAAATTTGAAGTAGAAACTAATTTCTATAAGCAGGTTACAAACCCCTGAAAGAAAGGGTTTATAATGGAAACACTGGTGCAACCTCATCTATAGCAGTGTTACTATCATAATCTATCTGAATGTATTTTTGTTTTGGTACACAAAGATAAATTCAAAATGTGTATTGTTATGCAGCTTGCTTACCATGACATAATGTCGCTGCATCTCTGTCTTCTCACTGGCCAGCTTCTCACATTCTAGCTTTAAACTGTTCAAGACAAAAAAAAAAAAAAAAAAAAACACCCATGAGTACTACATAATGCTAGTTTCATATCCTTCTGAACACACATTTACTTCCCTTTCCAGTCATTTTCTTCAAAATATAAATAAAAATTTAAATCCAAGATATTGTTTCAAGGTGGAGTCTTGTTAATTTCCCCTTTCAACAGGTATTGTGCAAAATCCTCCTCTTGTGAACCAAATGTATATGGTATATAGAAAAAATATATCTTACTCTGAAAAAAAAAAAAAAAAACCAGAGTGTTTAATAGAAAAAGCTTCTTACGAAGTTCAATATCTATAATATAAAAAAATTTCACCTACAAACAATTTAATTTCTTTGATTTTTTTTATTTTCAATATTGTATCAGTTTAAGGTATGATGTCTTTTGAAGGGCAAAACAGCATTTGGGTTTTTTGTGTTGTTTTTCTGTTGATGAAATTGTAAAGAAAATTTTGCCCACCGTTTCAGAGACGTAGTAAATATCAAAACCTTTGACTGTTTGTTTTCAAAAGCACACAAAACAATCGTGGTAAGTCATTTCTCACTTGAAGAATAAAATGCTCTTTTACCCTAAAGATAATTGAATAGCTCACCAGCTATCCTTCCAGGTTATCAGCATTTGACATTTCAATGGAAAGAATGAAGGAGCTGGGTCAAGAGAGGAGGATACCACAAGCAACCAAATCATTTCCCTCCATCCACCCCAAAAATAGAAAGAAAAAAAAAAATCTATTCCAATATTTGACATTTGATTCTTCTAAACCTCCTGCTTCAAAGTGTTTTCTTAGTTCCTTCATCCTTCCCAACTGCAGACCTTTCACATCTTGGTGTCCGACCTGACAAGTCTCACCCACTTGGAGGGAGACTCCCACAGTTTAGATTTAAAAGCTGATTGAGAATTAGAGTCTCTGACTAAATAGTTTGCATTTCAATTAGATATTTGAAATCTCAATATTTTGAAATCCCCCTCACCCAAAAGCTCAAGAGAGCCCCCATATAGTATGAGAGAGGGAGGAAATGCTGGCTTTCTGACACTGGTCTAAGAGGACTGGGAACCTGTCTTTCCTCTTGGGAGGAGGCAAAAAACAAAAAACAAAGAACACCCCAAACCCTTACAAACAAACCAAAAAAACCCAACCCACACAACACCAAAAGCAATCCACACACGTTCACACCTTTGCAAACAAAAAAAAAGTGACAAGAGCTAAGCAAACACGAGGATCAAGGAAAGTAAACATCATTACCTGTGGTACTGAGCCTGTAAAAACTGAAACTCCTCCTTAATCCGATCGCAGGATTCGGAAATTGTGAATTTAAAGGGTTGAGCAGGCTGATGCGGTGCCTAAAAATAATGATCGTTATAAGAGATTTTAATGTATGCGATATATCTAAAGCAGCCCAAGACCCCCACACACACAGCCAGCCCAGTGTGTGCAAGGGGGCTGGGTCACCCACACAGCAGTCAGGACGAAGGCGATTAAAACTCACCTACTTTACATAAACACGCACATACCAGCGTTTCCTCTTTCAAACATGAAAGTCCCTCTCCCTTTACCCGTATCCACACACACACGCCCGCTCCAGCCTCGTCCGCACCTTTATAGACCTCCAAGAGTCTCAGAGTCATGTCTGTATCCTCCGTGTCCCCATCGCCACCCATCAACCCCCTAATCAAAACTGTCAGGCTTGCGGAGAGGATGAGGGGTCTGTGACCCTACTGCTAAACTGGGGGGGGGGGGGGAGTGAAGGGAGGGCAAGAGAGAGGAGGCAGGGGAGACTAGGAAATCACGGGTCCCTCCCCGGGAGCTGCGGGAGCAGGAACACACTTCGGGGATAATAAGAATCAGATTAAGAGCTGGAACCCTGGCTCCCTCCTTCTCGCTTTAGTTTAGACTCTTTAAAAGACCGGCGCGATCTCAACTACAAGCAGCAAAATCGTTACGCTGGAGAGCCTGGAAATCCAAAGACAACAATAAGAAAATGGCTACAACTCAATTGTTTCTCCCCCCCTCTCCCCCTTTTTTTGCGTTTGCTTTCTCCAAGCAGGAGGCAAGCGGACAGCGGGGGAGGGGGGGAGGCAGGCTGGGGTATTGTGCTGATTGTTCCCAGTTCCAGCCCTCCCCCTCCCCCCGCTTTGGGGGACCAAGACTGAGGGGAGGGGGAACAAACCAAGAGCCACATACAAGTGTCACCCCCCCTCTCCCCTTCCTCCCCGGCACCCCTGCCTGGTCTCTACTCACCGGGTGTCTTGTTTGAGGATACATCTTGCTCAGATCGCGAATCATCCAAACCGATTTACTTGGTGCTTCCCAGTGCAGCTTGGGTCATTGGTTTTAATTGCAACAATGCAAAGGAGGCGGTGGTGGAGGAGGAAAGGGCTGCCCGGCGCTAGCGCTCTGAGGAGCGTCTCCGGCTGCCCCCGGACCCCCCCGCCCCCGGGACTCGCGTGAACACACAAGAGGAGGGACGCTCGGCGGCGGCGGCTCTGTCCCCGGCCGAAGGGAACCGCTGCCACATTCCACAGGGGCTGTCACTCGCTAGCAGGCACGGGCGCGGGTGGAACGGCGGCTCCGGCGGCGTTCGGAGGGTGCCCGTCCGAGCCCCAGCGTTCCGACCGAGCGGAAGATCCCCGCCGCCCTCGAGCTTCCTCACCCACTTCCTTAGCGTCCAGCAGGTCCCTCTGCCAACGTCTCAGCGCTCGGGGGCCGCCGCCAGCGCTCGGCAGGTCTCTCTCCTAGCGCCCCGCCGTTCCGGGGCTGGGGGGGGGGGGGGTGGTCTCCCTTCGCCGCGAGGCCGCTCCAGCCCCGTGAGATGGGGAGGAACGGAAGAAGGCAAACTCCACTCGCCCCAGTTTCCGAATCCCACCCAGCCGAATAGCCCTCTCGCGGCTTCTCCCGGCTGCAAACTTTTATGGGTCTCAATTGTTATCCCGTCCAAAAAAAAAAAAACCACCCTGGAGACTCCTTTCCTTTGTAGGGAGAGAAAAAACTCCCGCGTGGGAAGAGCTGTGGCTGGTTTTGCTCCCGGCTTTCCTCCCCCTGGCCAAGAGTCGCTTCTTTTCAAAGGTTCAAGTGCAGTAACCTTTTGTTGTGATGTTGCGCCTCTTTCCCGTTCCCCAGACCGCAGCCTTCTCCCCCCTCCCCCGTATTTGTTATCAGCACGGCCGGGCGAAGAAACGCGGTCTCGGTCGCTGGTCTTTCCTCTTCCCCTCCTCGCCTCGCCAACTCTTGCAAGTAGCAACGCAGAAACAAGATCGCCAAAAGCGAGCAGCGGCAGCCGCCTCTCCCACCGACGCCGCTGCGAGCAGCTCTAACAACACGCTCTGGCGAGGTGACTTAGTTCTTTGACCAAATTTAGCAGCAGCAAATCATTAACATTCTGATACATATTCACAACAATCGGAAGACAAGGGGGCCGCGGGGCAGGCTGGGAACTGTCGTTTCAGTCGGGGAGCTTTCCACTCCCGCCTGGCTTGCAAATTGCTGTCAAAAGACTGCAGCGACCATCAGGCAAAGCGAGTCTTCCGTCTCCACCCCCCTCCCCGGGGGCTACCCCCCTCCTCCTGCTCCGCCCATGAAGGGCGTCGCCGGCGACCAATCAGCAGCGGCTGCACATTGCTCGCCGTTCTGTATTAGTGCCCATCATTTCGCTGCTGACAAATGAGCGTGCGGGTCTGAGGAGAGGGTGCGGCTCAGAACCGAGTCCCCACGTGGGGGCCAGACGTCTCTCCGCGTGGCAGCCAATCATGCAGCTCTATTCAATGGGCCGCATCCCCATTCCCTCGCTCCTTCCCCCTGCCCGAGGTGGAGCTTTGAGATCGCTGACGTTCCATAGCGCCGGCGTTCGAACAGGGGAAACATTTGTTCAGCTGTCAATCAAAGTAACGTGGGGTGGCTGGGGCTGCTGCTGTATCTTGTGCGCTGGGTGGTGGCAGAGAGAGAACTAGGTTTGGAGGGGGAAAGGGATGCGTTCAGCCTCTGTCTCCCTCTCCCACCCCCACCCGGTGCCGCTCACTGCTGTTATATCACCGCCACCAGGAGGAATGCGGACTAATTAGGGGCCAATGTCTCCTTAAAGAGACAAGCTCGGCCTTGTGTAACGTGCAAGGGACCCCTGTTGAGACAAGAGAGGGAGGATCGTGCTGATCCTACTTCTTTCAGCTCACATCAATTTTACGCGCCACTGGAGCTGGCGTAATTTTCATCTGAACGGGACTGACTCGCTGCTGCCCTGTTTAGAGCGAGAGGGAAGCGAGCGCTGGGGGGAGGCTGCGAGACGATCTGTTAATTTCAGTGTTCAAGGAGGTTTTCCCCCTTCCGAGGGATCGAGCACGATCTCCTCCCCGGAATGACTCGCATTTCAGTGCTTAGAATAGGCAGCCACCGCTACGGAAAGGCTGCATGTAACATGCCTACTTTGGAATGATGCTTCTTCTGGCAGGTAGGCGAGGAGAGGCTTTGTCATTTTGATTTTTAAAACTATTCGGATTTTCTTTAAGTTTCGTTGTCCTGTGGAAATAGGAGAGCGTTGATAGTAGATTTGTGTGGCCTTAGCTGACAGGGTCCACAGATCCACATCATATTAGGGACAGGGACAGTTATTACTCATGCAATGAAAAAAATGGCAGAGGCCTACAGGCCCCCTGCAGCCCTGTGCAAAGAGAACCATTGGCTACACCAGTGTTCTACTTCACATCTGGATTCTAATTACATCTGTGTGTCTTTATTTCTGCTCTGTCCAGCGCAATAACCTAACACTATTCAGCCATGGGGGAAAACTGAAGTAGGCTCTCAAACAACACAACAATGCAGAGAGGATAAGGAGGGTGGGGGCAGGAACTGCATAAAGCAGTGGGGTTGTAACCCTGTCTGTCCCAGGATATTAGAGAGAAGAGGTGGGTGAGCTAATATCTTTTATTAGACCAACTTCTGTTGGTAAAGAGAGACAAACTTTCGAGCTACATAGAGCTCTTCTTCAGGTCACGGAAGACCTCTGTGCAGCTTAAAAACTTGTCTCTCTCGCAAGAGCTCTGTGTAGCTTAAAAACTTGTCTCTCTCGCCAACAGAAGTTGGTCCAATAAAAAAATACAATCTCACCCTCCTTGTTTCTCTAGGTAGGTACTAGATACACACAGGGCCCTATTCATCACCAACCTCACACTCCACACCTACATGATTGTATATTTATGCTTTCATTACAAGGAAATTCAATCACTTTTCTTCAGCTATTGGAAGGATTTTGCCACCAAAAAAGTACTAAGCTGTAAAATAAACTGCTGCAACATCTTTTGTCCTAGGGATGAGAAATAAACTTGTATACTGTGCTTGTGTTACTCATATGGTTCCTCGTTTGCTTCTATGTTTTATTTTCAAGATTAAAGTTTATTTGGTGTTACTTTTACTGCTGCAGACATTGTTCTGGCACAGTACTGTAGAATTCCTGTTGCCTTTGACCGGAAGAGGGATGTGATGGTACAGATACCAATAGATGTAGACTATCATATGACAGAAATTCCAGATGCTCATAATTGGGTTTGAGAAATCCCTCGGGAAGCTGATTCTTTCCATTAGAAACCATGTTCATGTGCATTTGCGTTTTTATAAGGTATTCTAAAGAAACAACCCAAAACATTACATCGTAGAAAAGTTCTATTATGGCATTTTGCACCATAACCATAAAATATGTTTTTATATGGGTTGGTTTAGCTCGCTTTCTCTTTATTACTGAAGTAACGTGTCAATTGTGCGAAGTTCTCTTTGATGGGCCTCATTTTAAACCCTCCATCCTATACTTTTATTACTGTCAATTATTTGCATCAGAAATGCTCTGCTACTGAAACTGAGTTTATAAAACAAATACTTATTTGATGTCAAAGAAAGCAATCCTACATCACTTAAAGTTTCATATACTGTTATTTTTCTTCTGTACCTAATTAAATAGTGTCACACAATTGGGCTTTGGCAGGTTGAGACATATTTGTGAATCTCGTATAGATGTAACATAATTAAGGGTTTGTTTCTGCAAGACTTACTTATATGAGAAATCCTTATTCATAAAAATAGTGCCATTGGGATGCTCACATGAGTAAGGCATAGAGTTCAGATTGGTAAACTGCTTACTTTAAGGACCTGTTAACAAAAATTTGGCAGGAATTTTCACATTGTCGTCAAATGGGAGCAGTACTACAACCTACCGAAGGCCAGATTTGTAAATATATTTAGGTGTCTAATGCCAAGAGACACCTAGTGGCCCCTAGGTGTGTGTTTGAAAATCCCACTAGATGTCTATCTAAATACCCTTACAAATCTGGCCCTGATTGCTAGTTGCTCAGCACCTTCAGTTCCCATTTAAGTTAGGAGGCACTCATCACGTAGCAGGATCAAATCCTTAAATAAGAATATGTGGATGCACTTACATGTGTGCTTACCTTTAGTCACATGTTATATATGCATGTAAGTATTGCTAGGACAGACCATGGAAAGATTTATGGCCCTGGTTCTGCAAAATTCTGAACTTGATAGGTGCTAAGTGCTCTTAACCTCCAATTTCTAGCATTAGGCACTAAATCTGGAGTGCCTAAATGTTGATATAAAATAAACATATATGAAGAAATTAAAATCTGAAATGAACAACAGTTTTGTTTTGTTTTTTAAGAAACCTCAATTTAGTCATTTAGTTTGACATAAGGTGCTGTGATGTGAAATATTAAACTCTTTAGAAGGGCAGATGCACAGGTCCCTGTCATCGAAACAGGTCACTATACCTTTTTGTGAGAGTTGTTCACCAAAAATGATAATGATGGTTGGCCAGCCCCTGCTCATATAACCCTATTCACCCTAGCCTGACCATTAGTTTTCAGTAGGGTTGTAAGAGTGGAAATAGGTCAGAATTTGGTTTGTTGTGTTTAAATTGTACTATTGTCCTGGTTCTACACAAGCTTATGCACATGCTTAATTTAATGGGTCCACTGATATTGTATAAAATAAAGCATGTGCATATGTTTTTGCAGGATTGGGGCCTAATTTTTCAACACTGACAAAATCCATGAAACTCAGAGTTTAAGCTGATATACTACATCATAACCTCCCATTTTAAAATGATGCAAATTAAGATCAGAATGGTAGTGCCACTGATTTTTCGGGCATTTGTCACTTCTGACAACTCTGAAGGGTCTTTAAATATAGATTGCTTTTTATTTAAAGTTCCTTGTTTTTTCTTCTTTTATGACAAATCTTTTATGGTAGATTGTATAACCTGTATTTTTTCCAGAGAATAGGAAAGATTGTTTTTAAATGTATTTAATCTATTGCTAAAGAAAGATTTTTCAAAAGATGACAAAAATTATTTAGGTGATTTTATATGTATGGTGAGTTTTGGCTGCCATCACAAAATCCTTATGAATTATCATACATGAACTAGCATTTATTGTTTAATATCTCAGCCATTTACATTGTTTTGTTTAAAATTCCAAGAGTAATTGGATCATATTATGAACCAATCACCTGATTTCAATCATTTGAGAGTCCTATGAGTTCTGAACTAGTCAACCTTTAATTACATGTACATTTTAAAATGAACAAAACAACTTGTATATTTTTTAAATTATAGCTAAAATGAAAAATCACTTTCAGTTAAGATTTTGTAGTCTACTTTTAGCCTTTGTTGAACTTTTCTAGCTGACTTATAAACTTAACAATACGAGTTTATCAGTTTATCAGGACCCTTAACTATTGGACCAATCCTGAAGCTACTTTATAAGTAGACCCATGAACTTCATGTGAGTAATGGCTGCAGCTCAGATCCTGTGGCATCTTGTCCAGTGCTGTTTTAATACAGTTTATTTTGGGACCAAATTACCAGATCAACATGGCTTGTTGATTATATACATCACACACACACATACACACAGCTAAACTCTTTGATAAATCAATTAGTGCCAAAGATCTTGTGGTAAATCTTGTATTAGTCCACACGTTTAATTACACTGTGAAACAAGTTTATGAAAATAAACTCAATGAGGTTTGCAACTGAATGGCACCACGTCCATAGTGTTAAAAACTTTAAATTATGGTAGTAAGCTGGTGGGGGGAAAGAGGGTGTTTGTAAAAGAATTTAGCAGCAGGACACTCGAGTTCTTGTTGGGGTTTTTTTTTTCACAAGTACTACGAAATGACCCTGCATCAAGTTTTTAAAAGCTTCATGCCTATATCTTTCTAAAATTAATTGTCAGTGATCGTGAAGATGCACAGTAGTTAATTAGCAAGCCAAGTGGATTTACAATACTTGATATTGTTGTGAATAATGTAATAATTCATGTGTTAACAATTTATAGGATAACTAATCCAGAAAACAGGAATCTTTGCAAGGGAGTCGAAATGTTGCAAAACTCATTCCAAATAAGTTTTCAAATTCTCCTTTAGTTTTAAACTTAAGTTTCTATTTTTGTTTAGGCCTCCCATATGTGTAAACATTTTAGATTAATTGCTTTGTTCTTTTCAATTCTACAGATGTTCTGGTATTTCATTCTGTATGGTGTAAATCTTCAGTCTTAGCAAACAATACACTTCCTCATTTAAAGAGCATCTACAAGTCATTTGCTGGCATGGTCTTGAAATTTCTCTACCTAGATAGGAAAACTCCCATTGAAGTCAATGGGAGTTTTGCCTGCAGAGGGACTCCCATATAGGGCCAATTTTGCATTATTATAACCAGACAGATTTTGCACAACCCCCCCCCCCCACACACACACACACATACTTTGCTGAATGCCTTTGACAAATATTTGAAATGATTAAAATGATATGTTCCCCATGAACACGATGCCTTCTTTACTTCAGATGAATGCGCTACAGTAAGAATGCAGCTACTGTATATTTTTGGAGGGCAAAGTTCTCTTAGGGTGAAATTTACTCCTCTGCAGAGGGCAAGCACAAAGCCTATGTATCAATTAAGACCCACTTGAGGCTTCAAAACAGGGCTTAAGATATGACAGATGCTTAGACCTTGCTATGGCCTTCCATGGCCTTCCGTAGAGCCCACCTACAGTATTAAAATTGTGCTAAGGGACCCAGTTATCATGCTATTGCTCCCTGACCTGGTTATAGAATGGTTCCAATCTGTCATGTAAATGAGACCCTGACTCCATTACATTGCCAGGCAAGGCTGGACATGACCAAAGGCTTTAGCCTGGTTATACTACAGTTAGGACCAATCTACACTAGAAATTGCAACCATGAGATAAGTGGATCAGGGAACAACTGTGCTTATAACAGAGTCCGTCAACACAGTATATTCATTCATAATGTCAACAGGACCCAAATCAACCTCAGTAGCTTATTTCTATCAATTCAGTTACAGTGCTGGAGCCATATTTATTTTAATTCTCTAAGAAACTGATCATACTGGAATACTACTGTTTTACAAAAACTAGATTTAGGGCATAGTTAAGGCTCTGAAAGTCAGAATCACACTGAGATGGTGCAAATGCCCCATTCACATGATACTGCTTCCAACCAATTCTGCCTGAGTGTAGGAGGGGCCAGGACAGTGTGTCTAAGAGAAATCATTTAGAAAATTTGTAACTTGGACTCTTACCACTTGCCACAGCTTGTTCCTCATTCAAACTCTAGGTGTTCAGTACCATTGGCAATGCTAGGGAAGTGCTCACTGTAGTATTATGAGATAAAAGAAAGGGGCTCTCTGTGCCCTCTTACTATATAAGGCCCAATGCAACTCCCATTGAATCAATTAGTGCCTTTCCAACCCCTACTGCACCCATAACAAAGCAATCATTATCTAGCACTTGATATTGATCAGTTGCTATATCAACCTAATGGACATAACTAGTAATATAATACTTGTGAATGAAATCTTGATTTAATCATATGCTTTTGCAGATTCTGTGGACAGTTTCCACCATTTTCCAAAATGTTCTGGGAACATTTAAAAAAAAGAAAGTTTCAGATAATCTATGGTGTGATTGGCTTTAAGCATTTCATAACCAATACTGAGATAAAAGAAAAGTTTGCTTAAATAGAGTTTTGATAAACAGGATTCAGATAATGCATAGCTTCAAAATGATTTAAATTAAAACCATTTCATTTGTCATAGGAGAGGTCTGACGTTTACAAGTTCAGGTAGTATAAGGGTGCAGAAGGAAAGCTACACCAAAAGGCAAGAAAAATCCAGAAAAATAATTAAAAATAAACGTAATATTTCCTCGGTTTAATGTTGGCTCTTTACATTGGCACGAGTGGATAAAATGAGAAGTACAACAAATATTATCTAGGGCACTAAATTAAAAAACATATGGAAACCGTTCTGGGAGCATGAACAAGATTTTGAACTTCTCTTTCACATGGTTCATGCTGCAAATTTTCTGGTTTTTCTTAAAGGCTAAAGACATCAATTCTCTTTAATCTTCAATTACATATTAAAGTTGACTTGCATGCTATTATTGTATTGCAGACTCAGCAAATATAGTAGTTAAGAGAATAAAAAGTTCAAATACTGTATATAGTTGCATTGTGGAATCATTTTATTTTGCTTATTCTTAGGAGTGAGAATCATGAACAAGAAAATGTACATGCCTTTTTTTTATGGAGAGGAAGATATTCTTTAAAATAACTTGTACGCAAAGCAGCGACCAGTTCAATGCTGAATGCATATTTACTCCAGTAAGAAGGGGAAAAATTCTAATTCGTGATATTGTTTTTGTCTGATGAAGAACCAAATGTCTTATTCTGTAAACACAATTTTCATTCCCCCAACAATAGGAAGAATAATCACTCTCTAGTTATTATTTAGCATTAAATTAAATTGGAGGAAAGTTTTCTAGATAAATATCTCAGCTATCCTGTTACCTTTGTGCTGTCTTAATAGTGTCAGGACAGGTTTTAGTTTGTAGTGTATTTTAAGACTAAAAAGCCCCCCAAAGTTTAAGAACAGTAACCATTGCTTGAGGATTACCAAATTCATTAAAATATGTCTTACGCTACAGCATTCTGTACATCTGAAGGTGATAAACCAGGTCAATATAAAGCAGCTAGTGACTCTGTCTACATAGAAATGACCATGGTGGGTGACAGTTATATCTTCAGGGAACGTTAAACATGAAGCACTTGTATATTCCATACATATATTCCAATGAGGTGTAACAAATAGTGCTAGATCCCCATTATGCCAAAGCAGTGTTTGGCATATGTGGGGAGAGCATGGGGCATTGGTGGCTTTATGCCACCTTTCTGTCCTCCCTGTTCCCATGATTCTGGAGGCTGCTAGATCAAACCAGTCCCTGGCACAAGTTAGAGTGTTGTGCTCCAACCCGGTCCTTTTTTTTCCTGACACATTCTTTTCCTCTCACTCCAGAACATCCCTTACAGTGCAGAGGGTGCCAGAAGCACCTTAGACTATGCTAGATACATGCCATCTGTAGATTCTGTGAATTCTTAGGTACTGCCTAAAAGACATTTTAAGACCCCTTTACACCAGAGCAGCGCAAAGGGGACTTATAAAAGGCTGAGAATTGGGTCCAAATTCTAGATATGATTTACAGAAAGGGCTAAATCCTGATCCCAATTGAAATCAATGTTAAGCTGTACTATTGACTTAATGGGGTTGGCTATGGAACTTTACAAACAGCTAAACTTAAAGATCGCAAAGAGGAAATGCATTGTTATTTGAAAAGATTCTTGGCACATGTTAGGTTGTGTAGTATGCAATGATCCCTGTTTTACATACTTTTATCATCAGCTCTCAATGACACACACCCTTCTCAAAGGTAAGCAGTGTAATGTTGCTACTGATAACTAATCCTTTTGGTGATGTAACTGCGTAAGTATCTGAAAGGTTTATTTAAGAAAAAGAAATAAAAGTTTACATGAAGTCAAGATGATTTTGCTCTCAATTTACTTCCAGTGTAAATTGGAAGTAACTCCACTGACTTTAGTAGCATTACTTTGGAATTACACTAGTGTAAATAAGAGCAGAATGTAGCCCAAACCGTCCGGGTAGTTGGGAAATAAACCTGAGGGAATCTAAGTGTTTGTTTTCAAAACCCTTGACAAAAGGATTGGATTGGATGTGAGGGCTGAAAACAAAACAAAGGGTAGTTTACTAAACAAACCTTCCTTCTGCTTGTAACAACTGAAACAGTGCCTCCCCTATCAGAGTTCCTATCAGAAAGGGGAGGAATAGAAGAAAACATAAGATCATCAATGAAATAGTATCCTTTAACAACAGTCAGTCACTTCCAGCAGTCACAACCAGGCTAGCATTTGGCTTGTTCCACTAAAAATTACTGGACTGGAGCCAAACAAGGAAAAAGTAATTGATAATGTAGTTTTTCAGAACCCACCCATCCATCAAACGTGTCACTCCTCCATAATACTTTATTTCCCTTTTAAACAAAGATCTTTAAAATTCATTGTGTGCTCTTAAAAACAAAGTGTCCTTGTGCTGGTTTAGAATGATTCTCTTTTAGTTTGGGTTTGTTTTGTTATTTAATTACATTCCCTTCTATCTTGCATTTTTGTCCAGATAGTTGCTGGAAATTTCTGCTGTTCTTAAACAAAGAATCTTTGTGCTGTATCAGCTTGCATTTTCCTTGGATTGTGTTGTAATGGTGTCTTTTCACTGACTTCAGCACTGGAGTATTGTAGCCATAGCTTCACTAAGTAGACTGTAACAAACAGATTCATTGGCCCTTTCTCTATTCTGCATCTTATTAACTGATCTGTGGGAAAAGCTCTTTAGGTTGGTAAGGCATATGAGCTATTACAAACATTAAATTAACTTTAACTGAAGAAAGCTTTGAAACTCCTAATACAGTAACCCAGTAGAAAAAAGCTATTTCTAAAAAGCTCTTTGCCTACCAAGACACCTACATTTCAGATGGCATTTTGTTAAAATTCATCATAATTATCTTTGACATCAGCCTTACATTTATGTCTTTACTGACTAAAGATTTGAGAAATATTTCCTTGATACCAAATAGCAAAGTAGAAACTAACATACGGAAAACCATTCAATAAAACTGTCAAGTTATAAGATTGTTATTTAATTCGTGATATATTTCCTTTGCTCAATTAGATTTTTAAAAAGTGCAAAGCAAAATGGGGATCTATCTTATAAATAATCTGAATTAGAGAACCCTAATCACAATTTTTTGACCCAATTTTATAGGAGCTGCTAATGATAACCCTCAAATTACAGACTACTCGTTAAGAAAGCAAATGTTGTGCAGTTAATTAATTCACAAGGAAGTGATTGGGACTTTAATGTCTTTATACTCTATTTTATATTATTAAATATTATGTCTTACTACTGTGTACAGAGAAAATCTTACATACTAGTAGTAGTGACCCAGAATGAACACTGCATCCTGAGTTGAAAGAAATGTGGGTACACAAATGCTGCTCTGGCAACAGTAGGCTTCTGCAAAAGCTATGGGGCTTCTGTGTGGCCTAGAGACACCCAGACTCCCCTTGCATGTGGTGTTTCACCATTCACTAGCTCCAAATCTGGAAAGAGCAAGGCTATGTGTGTGGTATTCTAACCCATCATTTTACATGTGTGGGGATTATTTATTTTGATAGGTTTTATTCTAAATTTAGTTAATTAATTACCAGGTGAGAATTACATTAACAACCTCCAGCCCCTCTCCAGGAAAGATCTTTAACCTTTTAAAATTCTCCACCCTAGGACTGCTTCAGAGAAGCTGCTAAACTTGCAGCCTCAGATAACCACAGGATTGGTCCGTCTAAGCATTTGGTATAAACATTTAATCGTAGAGGGAATGTTGTTTAAGATTTAAAGCAGGCAGATAATGGGTACTCAAGCTGTATTGACAATTCTGCCATTAACTCACTGTCTGACCTTGGGCAAGTCACTTAACGTTACTCAGTTTCCCCGTAGGGAAGTATAAAATGACTTCCCTAACTTTGTTAATTCTTATTTGAAACTATTAAATCATTATATATTACGTCTCATAAAGAGGCCCCAAGATTAGCATATACAAATCCAGGAATCACTGCAAATAAAATTAGATTGGCCCTAAAGCTTTTACAGAATTTCTTGAGATTCCCCTCAAACTGCAATCCTCATCCAATCAGCTACCACACTAACTCCAGGTTTAGCAGTCTCTGTGAAGCAGTCCTAGAAAGGCCCCAGCCTAATAATTTTAGGTCTTGATTCACCTAAATAATTAATCATGTGCTTAACTTTAAAAATATGAGTAGTCCCTTTGACTTCAATGGACCTGCTCACATGTTTGTGCTTAAATGCTTGCTGGCCTGCAAAGCCTGTCTTTTAAAAACTTGATTTAGATATTTATGTCTTAGTCCTGTTTACATCATCTGCTGATTTAGGAATTTCTGCTCCAACTGAAATCATTGGCATTAATTCCATAGACTTAAATGGGAATGGGATCTGGATTGTTTCATATCTGAATATTTACATATTACAGTATTTTGTTATCAGAACATTCCAAATCCTAATGTGTACCATACAGGTTATTAGAGATCATATTTAACATTTTGATTTTTCCAAAAATATAGGGCCAAACCCTACATTGGTGTAAATTGTCATGGCTCAATTGACGTCAATGGAACAATGCTGATTTACTCCATTTGGCCCATAATCTATAACTATTTTTAATGTAATTATTAGCAATTGTAATGTTCATATATATATATTATATAAGAAACGCACGTAGAACTATACAAGGGTATGATATCTCCCAATTGCAGACAGGACTCAGATTAATCGCTCCGAATTAATTACAAGAAGACTACTTTAGGTAAGAGGCACTATTGTCTTGCAGGATCAGACTCATAATCTGTACTTTAGAATTGAAAAATAAGACTATGTTATTGAAACAGAGCTTTCAACTTCTATCTCCATAAAGGTAATCAAAAATCTTTGTGCAGCCATAACATTCCTAAGGTGTAGTTAAAAGAACAGGTTAGGGTAATGTGTAGCAATGATGCAATATTTTAAAAGTACATGATATATACTCATCTAACATTTTATCCTGCACCATTCAGAACAAAGCATACCGCTAGTGGTCTGAAATTGACTATGAAAGTTGGATATTTCAAATAATGTGATATATTTATGATATGGTTGGCTTTACTTGTGGCTTGTGGAATGGTAAAAGAAAGGCAGAACAATGACCAGCTGTACAATGACCAGAAGTATATGCATTTGAAAGATGCCACACCTTTTAATGGCCACATTAAAATACTGATAGCTCAGTTTGCTGAAGGCAATTTTTACATTTTTCGGACTAGCTCTGAGGAATGTTGTATTTACACTTGGTATGACAATTTTGTTTGTTAGAAAATATGTGCACTATTAAGGAATAAGAGGTTTTTTTAGCCTTTTGGGAAACCAGTTTTTATTACCATTATCTTAAATACAGAACTTCAGTTAAAAACAGAATAGATTTTTTTCCAATAGCAAGTTCATTTGAATGTTTTGATTTATCAAAGCATTTTGTGTTTACTTTAAAAACACATTTTCTGCTCCCTGGAGAAGTCCATAATGTGCGCTATGAAAATTGAGCGTCAGAAAAAATGTAGTCAAATGACAGGGTAAAATTCAGGAGAAACTGCTTAAGCTTTCCTTTCAAAGAGAGATATGTTGCTGAATTTTAGTAATGTGTGTATGAACATATGCATGTATGTTATAATGTGGAGTTCTGAATAGAGTACACAACCAACAGTAGTAACAATCATTCACATATATAGAATCTTTCATGAAAAGATAACAAAGTCTTATCTTAAAATGTTAATAACTTAGAGATCTTTAAAGATTAAAGGGGCTCTTACTCCCATTGAATAGTAACAGGCTCCTTGAGCAGACCCACTGATTTCAATTAGGCTATCTGAGGCATAACGAACTACTAAACTTGAGTAAAGGTATCACAATCTGTTTTTTAATTATTTATTTTCATAATACCCTAACAAGGTAGGTCTGCTAAACAATCTCTTCCACCTCATACTTAGCTGTGACGCTCTGAGTATATTTCCCAGAACTGAAGAAGAGCACTGTTAGGATCAAAAGTTTGTGTCTCTCACCAACAGAAGTTGGTCCAACAAACAATATTACCTTACCCACCATGTATCTCAGATATGCAGACATTCAGAGTCAAGAATCAGGGCCTGAGTCAGAGCCAGTCCCCAAGAAACTGAAGGAGTACAGCTCACAGTTAGCAGACTGCCTGATTGGCTAGACTGCCTGGCTGGTGGGAAGAGTCAGCTCTCAAGCCTAGCAGCAGTTTGGTGGCTGCTCAAAGCATTTGCCCATGGTTGTGATAGCTCCTGCTTGTTCCCAGCTTTGTCCTTGCCTTTCCTCACTTCAAGTAATCCCAGCTCTGACCCTTGGCTCCGATTCCTGACTTCAGCTCTGATATCAGGCTTCTGAGTCCAGTTCTGCCTCTCGGCTCCAATTTCTGGCTGACTGACTCTGGTTCCAACCACTAGGCCTGGCTGCCTGCATCCCACTCTCTAACTGACATGCACATGAATGACTTAACCTATCACTGGAATGGAAGGAAGCAGTTGTTTATTAATGCACAATAAATCTACATAACAGATTTGAGCAGGAAGTGAAGAATACTTTAATTGAAATTGTAGACAGAATTTAGAGAGGCACAATGCAATTATTATTACTGAAATATGGCCAGGAAACTCGTCTGCTCTTATTAAAAATGTCTGGTGGATATTATTCCTTGTCTACACCAGCAGTACTGTTTTTTTAGAATGCTTTTAGGAGATCTTTCACTCTCTGATTAAACAGGCTGCCTGCTAGTGTGGACCAGACATACATGTTTTCAAAACAGGCATTCCTGGTCTGCAGTGGTCATTCAGCTTGTATTTAAACTGTGATACCAGTTTAAAAACAGCTCCACTGAAAGATTTTCAGTGCCACTGTAGACAGGCCTAAAGGAAGACACATGGTCAGGACTGCAGTTTTGTCTCCTCCGAGACAGGGTGAAATCCTGAGCCCACTGAAATCAGTGGCAAAAGTCCCATTGACTTCTATGGAGCCAGCATTTCACAGTGTTGCCAACTCCCACCATTTTATCCATATGTCTCACAATATTTGGTGATTTTTTCTTAAAGCTTCAGCTCCAGGACTCACGTTGTTTAATGAGCATCTGGGCCTTTTTTTTTTTAAGTAAGTTTTTATCCTTCATGCTTGTGAAGAAAAGTTTAAAACATGCTCAAGTGTTCTTTAAAAGTTCAGAAACCAGCAAATAAAAAGAACACAAAATACATTTTTTTTTAAAATCTTGTGATTACTAAGCTAATCACATGATTTTGGGGGGCTTGACTCACTTTTAAGTGTGCAGGGCTGGCAATATTGACGACAGTTATCTCCAACAGTACATCCCCCAAGCAGGATGCTGGGGCTTTGATTCAGTACTGCCTCAATATAATGAATGTCACCTACAATAAGTGTTCCTTGAAGGTCTTCCTTTCAAATACTGGCTTAGCCTGACCTTTTCCATGTTGTGCAATCTAACAGGATCATGGGAAAGTTGATACAGTATGACTGCAAGACATTCTTTCAGACTGCCACCTCAAACACTGCCTTTTGCAGCTGCGGGTACTGAGAGATTTCACCAAGCACCATGTTGTCCTCACAGTCCTTCCTTCTGAAGATGGATGTGTTATACATACCATGTGAGATGACATTGTTACTGCACCAAAAGGTAAACCAAACATAAATCGAGCCCGCTGAATTCCTCCCAGTGGAAAGTCCTTCACTGGGGAGACTGCAATGGAACAAGGTGGCCAGAACCTTTTCTCTTGGAGGGACTTTTAACATCCAGCGCAGCTCAACATGTAGGTGGTGCTGAGCAGACAGGTGCATAGCCAGAAAATACTCATTCTCAGGACAGCTTCTACTATTGGAGTTCATATGAATTTTTTTTAAAAAACCTCATGTCGGGTGCAGTGATATTCCAATAACATCTACACACACCAGTAAAATGAAATCTAGCTCACAGTGGCGTTCAGTTCAAATTCACCAACGGCTGCTTCCTCAGACTTACCCATCACCTAGTCAATGCTGATATTTAACAAGGATGGTGACAGAATAAAGCATTGCCAAACTTCAATGAAAATAGAAAGCCATGACATATATCTGCCATTGACTTGAGCACAGCTTTCCATTCTATGGAACAGAAGACAGGAATTATTTAATTGCAGTCCCATGCTCAGTTCACCAGAGCAAAAGCAGTTTCCTTTATCTAATCCAATTATTAGTCCAGGAATTTTTCCTGCACTAATCACTGTAATACAGAATCGAGTGCTTCTATGCATCTCTGATATGCATATACTAACGGTCATGATGTCTTTTGGCTTTCCTACAGTAGATGGCTCATTTTTAAATGATAGGAATTTTAATCATAAACATTCAGTTATTTTTGCTGAGCAAACAGACCAAACAGTAAGACTGAAGTCTAAAGAAAAATAGAGGCACAGATTTCTTTTATATCTTATTTGAGTGAAAGAGTTTGTTTGTTTGATCATCTCAAAAGAAAATTGTTGTCCACATTTGCTGAAATATAAAACAACATATGGCTCAGCCTGGTAGTTTATGTTTTTACACCAATTTGCATTGAATTTTCCTGAAAACAATGTGTTAATATTTTACAAAATAGATGTTGGCACTGACTCTTTTTTAATCACACATGCTGGTTGTCCATTTTATCAATCAGCTGCCATTATGCCAACGTGAGAAAGAACAAGTTTGTATAATTAAATATATCATTGTGTTACTATAGTATTTGATATTCATTTCTGACCCTGAACTACTTTCTGCATTTTTTGCTTTCTTTTTTGCATTAATTCCAAAATGATATGCCCATATATGTAGGGTAGAGTTTTTAAAATTAGACAACACATTGAATAAATCTACACTGAGCACATTTTTAAACAGAGAAACTAAGGTACTGTATCACAACAGCGATTTAGACATGGTGATGTTCCTCTTTTGTCTACGCCTCAAGAAATAAACCGACGCCAAGTAACTATATATAATAAAATATTTCTGCTATTCCTGAGATACTGAATGAGAAGCTGATTATGTACGCTGAACACCTGCACTTCTCACGGAAGTCAATGGGCCCAGTCTCCCAAGGTTCCCAGTGAAGCCAATAGGAGCTGAGGGTGCTCAGAAGTTTAATGGAGGCACTCAGAGATTCTATGCTGCTCTTGGAGGTGTAATTTCCAGCTCCGGTAGACACGCCTGCACTAGCTTTGACTGAGCCAGGGTGCTAAAAAAGAAGTACAGCTATGGTGATCCAAGTGGTGGAATAGGCTAGCCTTCCAAGTAAGTACCATGGATCCCACATGGGATTGTATTCAGGGTTGCTAGCCTGCCCTGCCCCCTGCATAGCAGCAATTACACTGCTGTTTTGCTAGCATGCTTGCTTTATCAAAGCCGGAAATTACTCCTCCAGCTCCAAGTGCGGACATGCCCTAAGTGGTGCAGCACAGAACTCATACCCCTGGGGAAGAGGGCTAAGGTGGTTTTAGGCTCCCTTTGCACTCTCCTACTCCTGAGCTGTTGTGGGGCCCCTCATGTAGCATAGACAGACATTGAGCCACCTCTGTGCCCTCCCAATTCTGGGCTATCCCAGATAGCCTGTGCCTGATGTAACATAGACTAGTCTGAGGCCCTCCCCAGAATGCCACATGGGCTGCAGCCTCTGTGCTGGGGAGCCTCTGTGCTGGGGTTTGCAAGTGGGTTGCTGTCTCTCAGGCTCCCAGCACTGGGGGAATTCTCCCTTACTACAACCAGGGCTTCTTGAACTTTGTTTGTGGTGTAAAGGAGTCAGAGCAGGAAAGAAGATCTTTGCTTAAGTACTTTTCAGGATCAAGACCCACTCTCCTAAAGAAACCAGGGTATGATTTTGCCAGCTATGGATCATTAATGGGTAATGAATGGCACTTGAGGCACTCTCAGTGCCTGAATGGATGATGAAGTAGCTCTGCACCTTGCACAGGATCAGATCTCACCCTGTCATTTGAAATTTCGTCATTGATTTCAATGGGAGCAGGATTGTCCTGGTACGAACATCTGTACTTTAAAGCTTTACAGCAGTCTGGCTTATTTTCTCCATACTTAAACTAAAACTACGTAAGCACAGCTATTATGGCATTCAGACCTTTTACCCTGTAATTTCTTTCCGAATAAACTGATTTAGTATTTTTGGAACCCCAAAGTACAATAGTTGAAGCTTCCAGTTGAGAAGCAAATGGTTGATATAAGAAAGAGACCTATTATACCTGCCAGTTTTTAAAAATTTGTTGCAGAAATTGAACCTGCAAATCATCCGAGTACATGCACACAGAATAAATGTGCATTTTGCATTATCTGTTGCCTGTTTGCACTCTGTATGTACACATTTGAGGGTGCACATTCTGCAGCTATTTTTTGAATACTTGTCCCTGAGTTTTCTAGGACATAGTTTTGGGAGAAAAATATTAATATGTATTGAATGAAACCCCATGTGTTAATTAAGTTACCCATCCATGTGTGAAAGAAATAAATTATATTTCCATATCTATATGATATATCTAGTTCTCACAGAAACTGGAGACATCTAAGCCCCGCCTTAGTGCTAGTCTATAAAATGACAATAATTCTTCTCTCTGTGTCTAAATTATCTAACTAAATCTCTCATCTATCTGCCTATAGGCATAGAAAAAATAAGATACTAACTTGTGTAACATATGGCTATACTTCTAGTGAGATACTCTGACAACAAATATAAACCATGAAAATGAAGCTCGAGTAATTTGTATGTGTCACCAGAGTCTTGAAATATCATTGAATGTATTTTTAATCCTAGTTGGGAGTAAACAAAAACCAGAGTAAAGCCCAAACCATGCAGACACTTATGCACATCCTTAACTTTACTTCTGTGAGTAGTCCACTTGCAATCACTGGGATGACTCGTATTATTAAAGTTAAGGACATGTGTTAGTGTTTGTGGGATCAGAGCCTAAATTTTAAAGTTTTATTCCACATTTTCCTTTAGTCTTCCAACACACAGAACTCTCTCACTGAAGTAAGAGACAGTTTGCTATGTAAAATAACTTCAGAATCTGAAACTTTTTCTTAAAATGTTTGGATTTGTTCCTTTACACATTTTGCTCAGTGTTCTATAAATAAGATTATCTGAAACACAAACAAACAAAAAAACCACCCTAGATTAAAACAATAATAAGGCTGGCACTCAAAAGTTAGGTAATGACAGAATTAAGATTGCCTATGCAGCCTTAACTCAACCCCCTTGTGTGTATGTATTATGATTTGGTCTTTAATTACATAATCACATACTATTTTTTCCACACGACCCCTATTTTATTCAGTGCACATGATGGTTGGTGCTCACCGGGTAGTTAGTTATTCAATATTTCTTTTTATCCTCATCAGGTAGTGTGTGTCCCAATGCTTTATTTACTACACACTATTCAAACCCTGCTTTGAATACAGAGTTATTAGTTTCTCATGGGCTTTTCTATGTCGTTCATCACCATTGTATGTGAGTGCTTTGCAAACATGAATTAATTTATTTTCACAATGCCCCTGTCAGTTACAATGCTATTATGACCCCCATTTTACAAATGGATTATTGAGGCAAAGAGAGATTAAGGTAAATGGTTAGATGCCCAATTTGAGAGGTTTAGGGCCTGAGTTTTCAGAGTGGTTAGCATCACACGGCACTTTATATGTGCCAAGCACAGCTCCCATTGACTTCAGTTGCAGCTGTGAGTGCTCAGCACTTCTGCAGATCAGGCCCTAGGTGTCTCACATTGGGCATCATGGAAGTGAGGAACACACAGTAAGTGACCACCTGTAAAAAGGTTGGTTTCAGTGACTTGCCTAGCATCCATTAGGCCCCTCCTTCACTCGAGTCAGTACTGTAGCAGTGAGCTTGCAGTACTTCAAGGAAGGCTCAAGCTTGTCTTTTGGGTGTGGTCACTGTTGCTCAGGTCAGGCTACCATGAGTGTACTATCTCAAGCTATGAATGCAGTGAAGACATACCCATAGGAACTCTGCAGCAGAGGCAGGAATAGAATTCAGTTCTCCAGGGTGGCGTCCAATTGCCATAACCACGAGCCAATCTGTTCTCTTCCTATAATCCTTTGCCTCATTCAATACGCATCTTTCATTCACACATTTGTAACAAAGGAGGCACAGATAATAGCCTCCTTAACCACAACCAACGCTGATTTCAAATAGTTTTCAAAAACCCTTTAAGGAAAAAAATTTCCTTGTCTAGACAAACTGGTATCTGAAAGGGTATAGGAGCTTTTGTAGTACTGATGGGACCTCCTGTGCATTACAGCAACCAACGTTATTTTTAAATATGTAAGGATCTATTATCTCATGCATGTATGCATAGTATTAATGGAGAAACTGACCCCTAAAGTGTGTCTACAGCATTGTTATTGGAAAATGGGTATTGATCCAAAACCCACTGAAGTCAGTGGTAGTCCTTCCATGGGCTTCAATGGGCTTTGAGTCAGGCCCTTCGGACAGACAAGGCCTTAGGTCTTTAAGTAGCCTTTTGTGTAAATATATTACATTGTTAATTTAAATTACAAAGTCGTTAATGACTCT
Organism: Emydura macquarii macquarii; assembly: GCF_026122565.2. Classification (NCBI taxonomy): domain Eukaryota; kingdom Metazoa; phylum Chordata; order Testudines; family Chelidae; genus Emydura; species Emydura macquarii. The sequence goes on along the minus strand of NW_027133034.1, from coordinate 7,615,660 downwards.
AATTTATAAGGCTGTACTAATTATACATGTATTATGTAAATCCTCTTCTGTACATGTAACAGAGTTTCCCTAAATTCCACATGCTGGGAGGGTTTATAGCCATGAAACAGCCTAATGTCAAGAGGTGCTAATCTTCAGCAATTTCCATGGAAGTGAATGGAATTTGGGGGTACCCAGCAACTCAAGATCAGGCCCAGAATGTCCAGCATTTTAGCTACTCCCCCCCCAAGTTTTGGTTGGAGCGATAACCTCTAGATTTTAGGAAGTGGCACTGGAATGTGTAAAATAGCTAGTTACATGACACATTGTTCTCATTAGAATTTTTGTGGTTCGTTAAGGAGTTTTTCCTCTTCAAAGTGTTTTTTCCCCCCAATAACTTAATAAATGAGTGCATATACTGTAATATGTCACTGAGTGATTTAACATATTTTATTTATAGGCATTTTTCTGTTGTCCATCACCATAGTATCTGAGTTTAGAAACTGTTAGTAGTTTTCAGTGAGAAGAGCTAGTTTTAGCATTTTGGCTTTACTAACTCAAATTAAACTCATGTAACATTTTTTCTTCACTTAGGGGAAATCCTGAGCTGATAATGGAGCGTTTTGTAAATAAATGTGTGATCCAGTGGAAAAACTCCTATTGACTTCAGTGTGAGTTGAACTGAGCCCATAGTGCTTTTCACCTGTAGATTTTAAAGTCATTACAAGGGTGGATAAATATAATTATTGCTATTTTACATGTTAGGAAATAAAGGCGCATTGAAATTAAAAGTCCTGTCTCTGGTCTGACAGTGCACTAGTGGCATTGCGAGGACTTGAACCGAGATCCTTACTGCCAGTCCCATGTTTCATCTGATGGACTCTACAGTCTTTTATAGTCTCAGTTTCCATATATAATAAATGATTCTGGTTTTGGGGTACGTAGCAGTTTGGGGAATATTAAAGAATCCACTAGGTAAAAGTGAGGATGAGTTTCATGTTTACTATGGTTATGTTTAAAGCCCTTGTATATAGAAAGAGTAACTATTTTATACCCTGCATATTTAAAAGCCTTCTACAATGAAAGCCTGTACCTTTGTAATGTGCAAGAAAAGTAATCATTGAAAACCTCTGATGTTTTTAATCTATTCCCATTCAATACTCCAAGTAGAAGTTTGTTGTTGTGATGGGTAGGGGACAGATTGAGATGATTACATACTGTGTTATAAAAACATTAATTTTATTTCCTGAGAAATGATGCTCCCATTGGTAACAGAAAAATAAAATAAACAAGGGAAAAGGGGCAGATTTAAGGTGAATGTTGAACCTTTACTATTTCCAGACTTTCTGACACTTAAATTTTGAACTATAATGTTGTAAGTCTCAACCATTGCTTTATAATTGTTAATGTCAAATTGCATGATATCTAAACATTTTAAAAAGTTACCTCAACTGGGTAACTCTTACCTCAGCTTGCAGCTATATGTATAATTGACAAAGTTCTCTGGTCTGACTGAGCTGCACAACTGGGGGTGGGGACAAATGTGACTTTACACCTCATTTACATCCGTCTGACCCTGGCGCTGGCCAGGGACCAGATTGGAAACTTTTATCTTCTACCCAGCTGCCCAGGGCTCTAAGGGATCATTCATCACCTGGGGATCAGCTACATTTGCCTTATGCGATCTGGGGATTCCCTGACAAAAGGGGAATTCTGAGGCAACCAATTAGGTTGGCTCTTTAGCTGTTACCCAATACTGGAGCAAGGCCAAAAATATCATACTCAGAGTCATCTTTTCAACCCATGAGGCAATAGATTTCACTTCTGACCCTCAATACCACTCAGCACAGATATTGTACTGCATCTACTGCATATCAAGTGTCACCTTTTTATTTTTAATCAAGATCAGACCTGTCACTTTGATTGAAATAAGCAATTGATTTTATTATCCATGCAGCCACCAGGATGTGTATCACGTCTTGCACGGTGCATCATAATGCTTTTAATGTCAATTACAATGTGTGAAATTCCTACTCTTGACTCTTAGTTCTAGTGATCACTAATTATTCTGGGGCTTTTTTGAGTTCTTTTGTCTTCTCGGTCAAAGCTTAGGCCTTGCTTACTGAGTAGTGGCAACTTTCTATCATCAACAATGAAATTAAGAAGAAACTGAATTGATATTGATATTAATATTAATTGATATTGATATTGATATAAATTGAAACCTTTCATCCAAAGATCTCAAAGTGCTTTGCAAAGTGTATAACACCTCTGAGAAAGAAGGATGTTAGTAATAATGTCATTTACATTTGAAGTTCAGCCACCTCTGATAGAACATAGAATGTGACAATTTTTAGGCAACACACAACACTAGACAACTGGCAAGGACAGGAAGTGAATAAGAAAATTGCATCAGATTGAAACTACCTGTGGATATTTAGGTAGACCGTAATTAATGATCTGAGCTGAAATTTAGCATTGTCACTGGAGTTTAACACTCCAACTCTTACAAAAAGTGCCATATTTTCTTTAATGACCACAAGTGTTTAGGACTTTGATTTTGCTTCACACAAAAGACACCATCTCCAGCACAAACAGTTCAGTAAGGACTGAGAGAGAAAATAGCACTCTATAAGATCATCTGTACCAGTTTTTGCAGCATTTAGCTATTTAAGTTTTCAATTATTCCAGCTTTAAACAAACAGCAGCAGCAGCAGGATGGAAGTTATACTCTTTTTAATACAAATAGATGAATTCCTGAGTTCTGGATCAAATGAACCCATTATTAGATTAAGAGAGAGGCACTGAATATTCTGTATTATATACTACATATCCTATGATTACTGTAAAAATACAACCCCTTGCATAAAAGATACAAAAAGACTGTGCTTGCCCTGCCCACATGATGTTATTCAAATCAGAGCCTCTTTGATGCCTTTTATTCCCAACTGATTTTGTATGGCACAAACGTGATGTGTTCTCTGCTTATGTCTTTTTTCCCTTTTGTTTGCTATGTATTTTCATATGAGCTCTGGTAAAAGTATCTATTTCTAATGCAGGATCATATTTTCTTTCCTCACTTGCCCATTTGTCCACTTAAACATTCGTTAAAGACAAATCATTTTTAATCTTGACAGGGGTATGTGTGTTGTGAGGATGAAAATTAGTTATTAGCTTAACTTTTCATCCATGCATAATAGGATGCTAAAATCAGAGACGCTTGCTTTGGGCCACGAGAAGTATCCAACTCTGAGCCTACAAATTTTGAATTTATAAAATGTAATATATTTAAAATAAACAAACAGAAGACAAGTGCTTGCTTAAAAATAATGAAAGAAAAAAAGCTGCTTCTTAAATATTGTCCATTATAGTGCCTGTAAGGTGGTAAAAGCACCTTTGCGCCTGCAATAATAGGAAAAATGCTTCTGCCTTTTTTTTATATTATTATGGTTAACAAAGCGAAAAAATCTATAGTAGGATCATCTTCTAGTCAGAATTTCCCCCAAAACAGGAATGTTACTGTGAGTTCAATCCCGTGAGGTACTAAGCATCCTCCACCCACTGATGCCCAACCGCACTGTGCAGGATTAAATTCTACAAATAGAGAGTAACTATAAACAGGAGAGGGCGTGTCTGGCAAAAAAAATAAAATCCCCTACTCTTAGAGCAATATCAGGGGCTCTCATCACCCTCGATATTTAAAGGGGAACTGGCATCTCTTGAAGAAGATGTCATATAAAAGGTCATATCTTTGCTCCCCACTGGGAACAGCTGCAGCAGGATTGGGAGCCAGGGATTTCTCCTTGCTACTTCCTACACAGAGTTGTGGTAATGTCTCTTTTCCTCCCCCTCTTCTTCTGCTTTTGTTAAATCAGCCAGATCTGGGGGTGGGGAGGTGATAGTCCCCTTGGGATGTAGCAATTAATTTCTATCTGAGGAGCTCTATAATTGCAAGTGAAAGGAATCAGTAGGTTCAGAAACTTTCAAGAATACCTTTCGGCGTCCCAGTCCTTTCCTCTGTTGTGCAGACGCATGGCACATGGCGTCTTCTAAATCTGGCTACTACACAAACACACATAAGCATAATGGCTGGTTTTATAAGCTATGCAGTGTTGTGTACCAGTATCCTGGATGACAAGATCAAGCATTTGGATTGCCTACCAAGCGCTGATGAAAAGCCACACAGATTCTTAATTCAGAAACTCCAATTTTTCCTCTGTTCCTATGTTCATTTTCTTTATCAGCAGGGGATGACTTAGACTTTCAAAACTGATTAACGTTTTTAAACTGTGGGAGCACTTTGTCTGGCATTCCAAATGATTTTAACCCTTTGGCTGCCATTCCTTGCTGCAGCTCCTCTGTGGTTTCGAAATATAGGTTCAGCCAGAATAGCAGCACTTCAGAAGTGATGTACTTTATCTCCAGGATGTCCTTGGAGTTGTGTTTCTGACCCATTTGCAGGGCACAGGAGGCATCAGCTAAATCAATTAGCACTTTTGTACTAGAATACTAGAAGTATAATATAATTAACTGTTATGCCTAACTGAGGTAAACAAAACAGATCTTTTTTCAATTTGTTCCCTCTTCTCCTCCCTGTCCCTCTCATGATCCCCCTCCAAATACAGAAGAACGCAAGCAAAAGCAAAGGGAATGATTCCTTGCTTCCCAAAGAAGCATATTTTAACTCTTCTCTGCACCATACACCATTTTGAGCATGACAGAGGAACCACAGCGCTTATTATTAAGTGCAGTACATGAAGGCTTTTTTCCATCCCAGTAAAGAAATGGTTATTTACTGCAACTGTGCTTCTTCGAGCTGGGATACAGATGAGTATTGCGCCCAGCACCCCGGAGCAGGAGAATTTTACCTACCAATGGCCATAGAGGGGCAGTGCTTTAACCTTGTAATATTAATCCCTCTCCTAGCTATATGAGGTGGTGCCATCCCAACCCCTTAAGTTCCTTCACACCGAACACCCAGAGACCAAACTCTGATGCAGAGAGAATGGAGAGTGGATCGTGGAATACTCATCTGTCTCACATCTCGAAGAACCACAGTTACAGAAAGTAACTGTTTCTTCTTCTTTGAGTAGGTGCAGCTGTGTATTCCACTTAGGTGACTCACAAGCAGTACTCACAGGAAGTGGGGCTCAGAGGCTATTTAAATAAGGATCCCAGGACCTCCCTCCCAAAGTTTGCATCAGCTCTGGATGATGCCGGCATAATGGTTCATAAACATGTGTATCAACAGCCCTGCATTACTGAGGGTCACTTAAGAATGCTATTGACAAAGCTTGCACTCTTGTAGAACAAGCTCTCACCAGTACAGTGGGCATAGCTGAAGCTGTTTTGCAGTCTTTATGCAGGAAGTTATCCACTTAGAGATCGCCTCTGAGGAGAACTGCCTAACCCTTCATATGATCTGTATATGACACAAACAGATGCAGCATAGCCAGAAAGGGTTTATCCTTTTCCAGATAAAAGGCCAGACATCGTCTGACAACCAATGTGTGAAGATGCTGCTCTTGTGGAGATGAATGCAGTTTAGGACAAAACACAGGCAAATACACCTCCTGGTTTAAATGAAATAGAAAGACCACATTAGACAAAAAATTCTGGGGTGCAGCTGCAACATCACTGTGCTTTTGGAGAATTGCGTGTAAGGAGGCGCTGCCATCAAAGCCTGCAACTCACACGCTCTCCTTGCAGATGTTATTGCCATGAGGAATGCAATTTTTTGACATAAGAGAGGAAAAGGTCAGGATGCCAGTGGCTCAAACGGAGGTCCCATGCTAGATGCACCCTCCATAAGCTAAGCATAAGGTCTGATGACTGAAGTTGACGCAAATACTCCAAGATGTCTTAGATACTAGCTAGCATTGGCTGAATTCCATGGGCCAATGGCCATATTGAAAAATGCTTCCACTTTGCTGAATGAGTCATTCTGGTGGAGGATTGAATAGGACCTGCTGAACAGCTGCCAAACATGACTTTTCCTCCTTATTCAACCATGGAGCAGCCACACTGTGAGATACAAGGATCTGAGCGTGGGATGCGAAATGCGACTGTGATTTCTGCATGAGCAGACTGAGGTGGAGAGGAAGGGATATGGGATGCTGAACTGACAGTGCAAGAAGATCAGAAAACCAGCACTGCCTCGGCCATACCAGGGCAATGAGGATGAGCTTGGCTTGATCTGCTTCCAGCTTCAGGATGACCTATGGAATGATTGGGATTGGAGGAAAAACATAAGAGAGCCAATTGCCAGCTGAGGAGGAAGACGTCAGTCAGGGAGCCCAGTCTGAGGCTTCCTTGAGAACAGAACTGATGGCATTTCCTGTTGTCCCTTGTAGTGAACAGGTTGATCATCAGGATGCCCCACACTGCGAAGATCACTCATAAAACACTGGGCTTCACAGACCATTTGTGGTTCAGGGAAAAATTCCTGCTGAGATGGTCCATGAAATGATTCTGGACCCCGGGCAAGCGAGCATCTATCAGAATGATACTATCATTGATGTAGAATTGCCAGAACCTGATCACCTCTTAAGGGAGCAACTTGGAGTGTGCTCCCCCTTGCCTGTCCACATTTATATTGCACTGGTATCGTCAGTAAGTACATGACCTACAAACCCTTGATACAGCCTAGGAAAGCAAGTGAGGCATTGTAGATGGACTGAAACACCAGGACATTGAGCTGCAATGGAGCTTCCTCATCTAACTGTAGGCCCTAAACCTTGAGCGACCCCAGACGGGCTCCCCAACCTATCAGGGAGGCATCAGTGACAACAATCCTGCTTGGTAAGGGCTAGACGAAGGGAATGCCTTGATATACATTCTCCTGAACTGTCCACCACTGCAAGGAGTCCAGGATCAATGGAGGGAGTCGAACCTACCTGTCCAGAGGGTGAGTAGTTGGACAAGCCACATCTAAAGAGGGCAAAGGTGCAATCTCATGAATTGAACCATCTGTATGCACATGGACATGTGGTCTAAAAGCCTGAGGCACATGAGAACAGTCATGGGAGGTTGAGACTGCAGATTAAGACAAAGGCAAGTGAATTTTCTGGAAATGGTTGGTTGGCATAAATGTTTTTGAACTCATAGAATCTATTAGGGTCCCAATGAACTCGACTTTCTAAATGAGGATCAACACTGACTTTCCAGTGTTTAGGAGGAGATTCAGATGGTTGAGTAAGCGCAATGTAATGTGTACATGAGAAAGGACTTCTTTCCCGGACCTGCCCTAAGTAGCCAGTCATCCATATAGGGAAAGACATAAAGACCTTCTTTATGAGGTACGCTGTCACCATGACCATACATTTGGTAAAAACCTGGGGGGCACAAGATAGACTGAAGGGAAGGACGGTGTACTGAAAATGGCGGCTCACCACAACAAACTGGAGCAGTGTCTTGCGAGAAGGGTACCTGAAGAGGGATGGAGAGAGTTGGGAGGGAGGGAGGAGTGGAGAGGAACTGGATAGCATAGCCCAATCTGGTGGTGCTTAGGTTTAGTGTTGGTTGTAATCGAGCCCCAAATATTGTAAAAGCGAGCTAGCCTGTCCCCAAATGGAGGAGGAGTAAAGGAATGTCAACTGGATTACTGCTCAGGGCCAAGGGGTGAAAATGGGCACTTGCAGGATACTGGGGGAGGCCATGTCAACTAGCTGAATGCTGGACCTGATTGCCTCTGGTATCTATGCCCCTTTCTGGGGTAATCGTGCTGTCTTGCAAGAGGAAAACACACCCCTCTTTCTCTCGCACACACGCACACAGATGACTATTTACAATGCTACAGTTCCTATTTTGAATCATACCTTCTTGAATACATAAGAACAGACTGACCATATAGAGCTACGACTCTAGTCATGGTCAGTAAGAAGGAACTGATGGGGTTTGGGTGATGCCACCTCATACAGCCAGGGAAGAGGCTATGGTCACAAAAGTCACAAGCATCGCACCTCTATGGGCACTGCTGGATGCGCACACACCTAAGTGATGGAATACCCTGCTGCATCTATTCATTGAAAAATTAGGTGTATGAGATGCACGTAGGATCAACTTCCAGCTGAGAAAACTTTGAACAATGGCTACTGGCTTTCCTGCTGGCACCTCTGGCAACAAGGGTCATTCACTATTCAAGTATCAAATGTGGTGGTCAGAATGCTAAATACATGCAGAGTGGAGCTAACTGTATGTTCAGGTAAATGAGGAGCAGAGCTCCCATTGACATCAATTGCAATCGTAATTTGAGGATAGAATTTGTCCCATAAATAAAGACATAGGATAGGCTATCAACTGCTATTGCTTCTTTGAGTTCTGGTCAATTTCTGTGATGCCAGACCCCACAGTGTAGATTCCCTCATTTTTTTGTGTGTGTGTCAAATTAGTCAGGTACAATAAGTGTATGAGGCCTTACCTATTATGCGGGGGCCTGTAACAAAAGAAAACTACATTTTATTCTCTTTCCCAAAAATATTGTGACAGGCCTCTGAGCACAAGTCCACCCTTTGCTGCTGTATCGATTTTCGGAAGTCATAGAATTTAGACGTGTGGCTAAAGATGTAGCTGTAGGTGACAGAAAAGGGGAAAAGTCACAGGAAAAGAAAACAAAATAGCACATCCTAACACTAAGTTACAGAAAAACACACACATACCTGTTATGTGTAGAGTATTCCTTCACCTCAACATTCTTATTTTATGCACCATCCTTAGTTTATGCCTCTTAAGATGCACATAACCACAGTTCCTTCTTTGGTTTCCTTACTCTGGATCATGGCTGACTTTGCACAAACATTCCCACTCCCCCTCAGCATTCCACCAGCTCCTTTTTATAAGCCTGCTTAAAACAGCTCCTAGTTAATCCCATCTGGGTTTACATTAGTGTGGGGGTATTGCAAGCTGTTTTTATTATATATTTTTGTAAATTTCCCCATTAATGGCCCTGGGCCCTTAAGGCTCCCCCCCCCCCCCCCCCAAGGCAAGCCCCCTCCCCCCAATCCTCTATTCAATAAGGACAACAGAACAATGCACACTGGGAACCTGTAATCTCCATTCTGGAGATAGTATGAGCCAAAAAAGAGAGAAAAATTCTCAAACGTGAATTTCAATTAACTTCTCAAAACACTATGACTGACTTTTTTCAACTTTTACCAAACTTCCCAGAAAAACTACCCTGGAACGAGACTCAACATATGAAATTTCAGGAAAAACATTTTTTTGGAGGAAGAAAAGGGGGTTGTTATTGGGGTTTTTGTTTGTTTGTTTATGCAAGTTGCAGGGAAGAGAAGTTGAAATTCCAGTTTAAATTGGGAAATTGGCTTAAGACTTAGTGAAATGACTTCCTCTGTCCCATAATACATTCTTAGCAAAAAACAAAAAACAAACAAAAAGCTCCCCAAAGTACAACCATTAGAAATTAAATTTGCAATTTATTGCATAATCAATGTATTAGTGATCTGAAAGAATCATTATGATGTTTATATAACTGTTTATGTCCAAAAAGAAGCAATAATATTGTGGCAATTGTTTTATAGTTAGGATTGGCAATAGAATGGATTTTTTTCTATGGATTTTTTAAAGTATTCATATAATTTGGATCTTTTGGGGTTTTCTTCCTACATTTCCTCCCCCACTATTTTAACTATGGTGTATGAAGATCATTATTATTTGGGGCATGTTTTTCCTCTTCTACGGTTCTTATGTTAATAAGTCAAGCGTTAATTCACCCTATTTTGGTAAAACTTGGTTGCCGGTGTAAAACATAGTTAATTTGTAAATAACAAGCATACATCGAATATTCACAAATGTCACATAGCAGTTTTGCTAATATATTTTGCCAGTTTCCTTTGATCATGCTTTTATTCTTTCCTCTAAAAGAACTTAGATCCAATTTTTTTTCTTCTGTGGTGAAAAGTATTCTTCATTAGAGGACAGATGTTTACCATCCTGGGTAGTTGAGTCTGCAGATTCACTACAACTAGGGTGACCAGATGTCCTGATTTTATAGGGACAGTCCCAATATTCAGGACTTTTTCTTATATAGACTCCTATTACCCCCCACTCCCTGTATCCCCTGTCCCAGTTTTTTCACAATTGCTATCTGGTCGCCCTAGCCACAACAGTCTTCTTTCATTCAAGTAAAGCAAATCCACAATACAGCTCCCGCTGCTGTTGAAGAGTCAGCCTGCCTACACAAGCACTGATGTTAAGAGTCAAGTCACCATTCTGCCTTCCTGTTTTCTTGCATTATGTGTGTCTCTCTCCCTCTCCAATCAAATGGCTGACAAATGAGATGACAAAAGAAAACACCTGTTTGGCTCAACATTGGCAGCATTGTTAGAGGGTGGAAAGTACAAGGAGGGGTTGGTGATAAGTAGGTTCAGTTCATGATGAAAACAGACTCTCATCTGGTACTCATCACAATTTATATGACCCCCCTCCTTCTCTCGCACACATGCACACAGATGACTATTTACAATGCTACAGTTCCTATTTTGAATCGTACCTTCTTGAATACATAAGAACAGACTGAACAGAGAAGTTCATTTCTGTGGCTATATCAAGGGAAAATTACTTTCCCTAATCCCCAATCTTTGCTGATGCTGTACGTATGATCATTTCTATAGCATGTAGTGACCTTCTGGATACTGAGAGCAATGCCAATCACATGTGACAATAGAAAATTCATTACAACATAAGAGTTAATGAGAAAATGTTCAGTGTAAATTCTCAATGCTCAGACAATTTTTTTCAATCTAACTTCTCTGAAAAAAACGGTACTAAATTAGTTATATTAGAAATATAGTCACACTATATCAGTTTCTAGAGGGTTTTATTATTATTTTGCTTGAACTGTCATGATCAGAAATAGAAAAGCCTACAAAATTCCCACTCTACAGTTTCCAGACAATTATAATTCACATGAAGGGGACAATGAACATTGTTTTCTCAGATTCATCATCTTGTTTTGAAGGCTAATTTTTTTTAAATGCTTTTTTGCCCCAGATTAAAACACATTTTTCCCAGATGTACCAATTATTTTGTAACTGAGCACTTAAAAAACCTCACAGAAGTCAATAGTCAAAAAGTAACATTTAAAAATACTTTTAAAAAGAAGCCATGATAAGCATTTAATAAGCATATGGCTGAAATTATAATTATTTAAATTATTCATCACCAGCACAAGGTGTCAAATGAGAACTGAAACAAGAAAACGGATAAATTCCATTCTGAAAACACTCACTATGAGTTTGCATAAATCCTCCTTTATTTCCTTGTGAAGTTTTTTTGAGGTTTTTTTTCTTCCCCTTGCTATAGAAGTCTTATGAAACTGAAATGTCAAGTGAGGGCTGCTTTATATCATGTTCTGTCAATCAAAGTAAGGGAGGCTTTATGCATCTGTTGCTAGTATATTGGCACTTTTTGAAGAGTGTTTTGGTGGGAGTGAGAATAAATAAAGATCCTTCAGGCACTTTCTCATTTATGGATGAGGAATCAAAGCAGTCTGAAACTTCATTTTCAGCCTGATACCCTGAAGATTGCTGGCTGATAATTCTGGATGGAACAGCTTATCTGGGAGGATTAGGGAGAACATGGGCTCCCTATTACTGCTGGCTTCAGCCTATTCAGCCGGGCAGACTTTGTCACACAGTATCTGTGCCTTTACATATGTCACTAATCTTATCTATATCTTTTCAGCTTCTGCTGTTGGAGCTGTGGTTTCCCCTGCCTAAACCTCCCATTTCTTCATTACACAAGCTGTATAGGCATTAGCTTCTTCTCACAGCCTTTCTGCACCATGTCATTCAGTAATGGCTAGTAATGCAAAGGTTGCAGCCTTCAGGAGAAGGTAATGGTGGTGCTTTATCTTAGATCCTGAAGGTTTCAAACTAGCTTATTCAATGCATATTGCCCTTTCTACCCCCTTCAAAAAATCCTCACATTTTTTGACCAAATCCGCTTAACAAAATGAAATCATCTCAACAATAGGATATATTTGTGAGCATTAAAAATAACTCACACATATAATTTTGGGCAGTGCTGTTGCCTCGTACAACAGGAGTGCAATATAAAAGTCACAATAGTTATGAGGTGACCGAACAACATTATCAGCACTGAAGTTCACTTTAAGATGCCACCAGTTTCCCAACATCCACTAAAACACAGGCTTCAGATGCGATAGTTAGGCTCTATTAGTTAATGGGTCAAAATCCTTCTTACCTTACTCATGCAAGACATCCCAATTCCCAGTGACATCAATGGAGATGTCCAGCAACCTCCTCCTGCCCGCCATTGAACCTAGCTTAGGAGACCCTGTTCCCAGTGTATCCTGTCCAGCGGCAGCAGGGCACAGTGTCCTCTCACTGCCCCAGCCAAATGGGCTGGGAAAATGCAGAACAGGTGAAACCAAGCCCGTAGCAGCAGCAGCAGTGACTTCCTGTGGCTCTTGCTCCTTGCTGTTGCTAGGACAGAATTGCAACCAGGCCCTCGGCCTGCTCAGCTGTGGGCTCAAGCAGAAGGACTCTTTCTCCAGGAGCACCAGGTCCCATCAGCCCCCAACTCTCCAAGCCATGTGTGCTGGAGGAAACACTGCAGTATCTCCCACGTGGGAAATCCATCACTGAAAGCAGCAAGATTTTCTCCAGCAGTGGTTAGGAGGAAAAAGCAGCAATAAGGCAACTATGACTGGCCTCTCAAGACCCTCTCAGCCCCCCAGGAAGTCAGCACATTGATTTTTACACTTTTAGCTTTGAATAATATTTACTGCCTACTGATTGGTGGTTTATCCCAATCTGCTCACAGCCACTTCCCTTGCCATCCCTCCAGCACCAACTTCCTCTTTCTGCCCTCCATGCTATTTTCCAGTTTTTCCTTCCCACCTTTTTCCTCTCCCTATTTCCCCTTCTCTCTCTCCCTTGATGTGCTTTTCCCTTTTCCCCATTCCCTTTTTCCCATTTACTCATCCCCTCCTGCCATTCCCCCATATTCTATTCACTGCCTCAAGTAATACAAATAAACAAATTTTAAAAAACAACAAATGATTTACAAAAAGAAATGGAACTAACAACAGATGGCCCCAATCACTTTGTCTGTCTATGGTGCCCCTTTCTTAGGTCTCTCTTCTTTGCCTTTTTTGACTGTAAACTGTTCAGGGTAGCAAGCATTTCTTCCTGTGTGTTTTCATAGTGCCTAGCACAATGAGCCCCTCTCCCTTGATTTGTTTGGACCCTTTGGCTGTTACCATCTTACAAATAATAACTAAGAAAAATAATAATTGAATTCTGATTAATAACTGGATGGTACAGTATGGCATATTATCTGCAATGGATAAGTCAACCAGCTCCATATGTGAGTAATTTTCAATGCCATACATGGAAAATAAACCCCTCCTGCTCTGACTTCCCTAGCTTTTTGTTTTACTTTACATTACTTTACTTTACATGTTGAGTTATTAGGGATCTGTATCATGTCTGTTCCCTCAAGGTTGGAAAAATAAGCTTTATCTGAAACTGACCAAAATAATTTCTCTTCTTCATAAATGAATGCCTTGAATGTCACGCTTTCCCCACCCTACAATGGCCAGCCAGTCAGGGCTGTGTCATTTAGCAGAGGCCCATTTTTTATCCTGTGACAAGCAGGAGCAACAAGAAGTATAACCTATATCCTAGACCTGTATCCTAAATTATACAGAGGGGACAGCCAATGAATGCCATGTTTTCTCCAGCAGCCTAAGGGAGCTCAGTGCTGGAAACTGAAGGAAACAATGTGTTACAAGAATGGAAGGTTTCCTTGAGTCCTTACAGGGTTTCAGAGACTCTGAAAGCCCCTTGATGCAGACCGTGCAGGGATTTGTTCATTTCCGTTGTATGAGGGACATTCATGGTCATTCATGAACTCAGAGATGATAAATTTCAAGTAGTCCCAGGGAAATTATTTTCACTTTTCACGTTATTAACCCAGCTGATTTGTTCATTCCTAGGCTCTTGCACATCAAAAATGTTCAAAACACATTGGGCTAAACTGAGCCTTCAGGCTCAGGGTTGAGTGAGTTGTGATGTGCAATCGCTCTACCTCAGAGCCACCCTTTGGAGGAACTAACTAAGAAGTCACAGGTTGTCCCTTCTTTTCCTCTATCTCTGGAAAGGAAATAAGTGCCTGATCCAGGGCCCACTGAAAACAGTGGGAGGCTTTCTGTTGACTTTAATGGGATCTGGCTCAGGCCATAAGTTACTGTAGTACTTGAAAGAATCATAGAATCATAGAAGATTAGGTTTGGAAGGGACCTCAGGAGGTCATCTAGTCCAACCCCCCTATTCAAAGCAGGACTAAGCCCGATTAAATCATCCCAGCCAGGGCTTTGCAAGCGGCACCTAAAAACCTCTAAGGATGGAGATTCTGCCACCTCCCTAGGTAACACATTCCAGTGCTTCATCAAAGTTTTTCCTAATATCTAATCTAGACCTCCCCCACTGCAACTTGAAACCATTGCTCCTAGTTCTGCCATTTACTACCACTGAAAACAGCCTAGTTCCATCCTCCCTGGAACCCCCTTTCAGGTTCCTAAAGGGTGCTATCAAATCCCCCCTCCTTCTCTTCTGCAGACTAAACAAGCCTAGTTCCCTCAGCCTCTCCTCTTAAGTCATGTACTCCAGCCCCCTAACTCTTTCCAATTTGTCTATATCCTTTCTGTAGTAGGGGCCCCAAAATTGGACACAGGACCCCAGATGAGGCCTCACCAGTGCCAAATAGAGGTGAATAATCACTTCCCTCCATCTGCTGACAATGCTCCTACTAATGCATCCCAATATGCTGTTAGCCTTCTTGGCAACAAGGGAACACTGTTGACTCATATCCAGCTTCTTGTCCACTGTAATCCCCAGGTCCTTTTCTGCCAAACTGCTGTCTAGCCAGTTGGTCCGCAGTCTGTAGTAGTGCATGGGATTCTTCCGTCCTAAGGGCAGGACTCTGCACTTGTCCTTGTTGAACCTCATCAGATTTCTTTTGGCCCAATCCTCCAATTTGTCTAGGTTGCTGTATCCTATCCCTGCCCTCCACTGTATCTACCACTCCCCCCAGCTTAGTGTCATCTGCAAACTTGCTGAGGATGCAATCCATCCCATCCTCCAGATCATTAGTGGGTGGAATTTACTTCCCCACCATCACTTGGCCGATGAGTAGAGGGTGTGGGGCCAACGATTGACTCCCTGTCTCCTCCTGCTCATAAGCATGAGTGTCCAGAAAGCAGGGGTTGTGCCGCAGATCTAAGATCCGGATATGCTATGTAAGGGGATGGGGATGCAGGCTTTACTCCAATGCTTGGCCAAGTAAACCAAAGGCACAATCTACTCTGCAGTGATTTTTATGGCATATGCAACTGGGACATTATAAATGTAACAAGGCAGTAGAAGAAGAAACATGTACAGATAAATTAAGTAGTTAAGTGAAATTTCGGAGAATCAGACCTGCTCTGAGAAGTCTCCCATATGAAAGCATAACATGGAACAGAGTGGCCTGTGAGCTAATAATTAGAGAAAGGAACTGAGAGCTAAGACTTCTGGTTTCTGTACCCAACTCTGCTATGGACATGCTATGTGACTTGCACAAAGCACTTAACCTCTCTCTCTCTGACAAATTTTATCCAACTACAAAATGGGCATAATAATTTTTTTTGCTCAGTTCACAACAGAGTGATGAGAATTAATTAATGCTGAAAAACTCCTTGAGATCCTCAAATAAAAAACACCTGTTGCTGTGAGCCTGATTCTCCACTCTTGCATTTTGTACCGTCATTTACACCTAAACAAAGTGTGTGTAAAATTATACCATTGTGATTTGCTAGCATTATTTAACCCCACTTTGCACAGGTGTAAAAGATTACACCAAAAGGCAATGGAGAATCAGGCCCAGAAAGAGAAAATGTATTATTATTAATAAAAGTTGCATACCATCCTGCACAAAATACAGTCACCTAAGCTTGTAGTTTTTGTTGAATAATTTTATTAATGTCTACAATTTTAAAATGGGAGGTGTTATAATAATTTGGCCTACAGATTTACCCTAATTGTAAACTCAATGATAAGAAGTATATGAAAGTTCATAAGATGTTACAATAACCTATAACAATAAATGTTGATGGAAAGTAGGTCAGGTTGCTGTCAGTAATGAATGTTATAAAACAGATGCAAGAAAACCAGACAGAGAGACTAAATTAATCCAAACAAAAAAAAGGCCACATTGATATCATTCAAGGACTATGCTGAAATCATGCTGGGTAAAAACAGAAGATGTGGAAATGGAAATTAATTAACCAAAACTGGCATGTTGGAAATTAGCCCTCATTAGTGGACAAATTAATAAGAGGATGGGCTATTCCACCCGTCGTTCCCTGTGTGTGCTTAAAGGAAATTTGGGGTGGGAGAGAATCATGGCTGCCTGTCCCACCATTTCTTGGGACCCAGGGCCTTTGTCATTCTGATCCTGAGAAATGTCCTGATCAGATGAGGCCACAGAGAGGGATCCAGATATCTCCATCCCTACCTGCTCTAACTGAATACCAAACACCACCTGAGATGAAATGGAATACTACTTTATCAGCAGCAGCAGCAAGAGCTCCAGTCCTTCTCAACTAACCTATTCTCTTTTCCCCAAAAGGACAGTTATTATCCTTTTGATATCATTTATGAGATGGTCGAACCAGGAGGGAGGCAGGAGGGAGCCAATCTCTCTCCAGCTAATTAATGGTGTGTTTGCCATTGTACTAAACAGAGAGGTCTCTGTATACCAAACTCCAGACTTTGTGTAACACTATTTAATGTTGGACAATGAATGGGGTACTTTTGTACCATTTATTTCATCTAAATTAATACAAGAGAGGCCCAGAGTCTGTGTGTAAATATACATGTGCAATTTTCAATCTACATTTGTGTGTGCAGTTACTGTAATTGCTATGGCAAACTGGGTGACTGTATGCACAAATGGCTTTACAGACTAGTTAGCTATATGCAAGCTCAATCACCTGACTGGCCACAATTGTGTGTACACATGCAGAGGTACAATTGTATGCACATTGTTTGCATGTGGAGTTCAGTCCTTCAGTTCTTCAGGAGTAGTAGTTAATCTGGATTTTAAGGCATTTTGCTAACATCAGAATAATATAATTTCCATTAAAAGCTTGAATTTGAAGTGTAACATGTCATTTAATAAGCTATTGTAATTTTATAAGACATGACTTCATTCTGTGTTGGCTAAAACATATAATTTGTAAGGTTGTGTAATAGATAGATCTAGTAGCAGGAGTAAGGAAGAAGGAAAAGAAGGATGTTCCAGGGGTTAAGGTATTAGACCAATACTTAGGAGACCTGGGTTTAATTTTCAGCTCTGCCACCAACTTCCTATGTAACCATAGGTAAGTCACTTAGCCTCTCTGCCCCTCAGTTTCCCATCTGTAAAATGGGGATAATAGTACTTTATTCCCACACAGGCATGTTGTGAGGCTAAATATATTTAAGATTGTGAAGCACTTTGAGATCTACTAATGCAAATATAAGAGCGAGGCGTGATTATTATTATGGGAAAATGGGAATCAACAAACTAACATTCTCTTCCTCAGTCTGCCACTGGCTTGCTATATGACTTTGGGTATACCTCTTAGGGCCTAGTCCAATGCCTGTTGAACACATATATATAGCCAAAAAGATTCCTAAATGACATATTTGATGCCTTCAATTTTCAAGGAGTATCCTAACTTGAGTTGTATCACTGTATGCCTGGAAAAAAAATTTTTTTTTATTCAAAATGGACATTTGAACAAGCAGGAGTACAAGTGCCTCTTTGCATATGCAAATGAGGGTATTTGCATGTGCAAGCAGATATACATAGCAAACTTTGAGAATATACTACAGGAGTCTCTGAAAATGCGAAGCAGATGATAAGAATTCTTTGGATAATAATGAAATAGTATTATGAAGAAATAATGACCTATTGAGTAAGCTTTTAAGATTATCAGAGAACATGAACATCTCAAATGTTAAACTAACAAACTCTTTTTTTTTTAAAAGGCACCGTCAGTAGGCATACTCTTTCCCTAGGAGACTCTTTGTTCTAGTGTGGCATTTTAAGCAGTGCTAAGTGTTACAAGTTCCAGTTGCCTGCAGCTGATGAACTCAAACCATCAGATCAAACTGGCCCGGTGATTACCATGTAATCAAGAGCACCAATCTTGTCTGTATGTCCTAGTCACATTATGGGTCTCATCCTGTACCAATGGCAAAGTTCCCATTGATCTGAATGGCTTAAGACCAGGACTTGTATGTTTTCAAGTACTATATAGCAGCTTCTAGCACTAATCTCCCTTTCAAAGGAACTTCAGAAGGCTTTCATCATAAGGAAGAATCAAGGTCATTTCTTCATATGATGGAAATGATTAAACTATGAATATTCAAAGTTATATTTTGTGCTGGGGACTTTTCTCACTCTAAGATGCTTTAAAACTGTGATGAATTAGGGGGAAAAAAAAGTACTTGTTCTGTTTTTCTGTTTGTTTTGCAAACCAGTCCAGCACATTTTGCAGTAAAATCCTTTTTGCTTTTAAATGATCAAAGGAGCATGTGATCCAATCAGGTCAGCATCTGCAACAAGCCAGAACAACACACACATACTTAAATTCCCTGTTTACTAATGATGTTCACTGCAGATAATGATGTGCAAGTCCCAGGACATTCAAAGACAAATAAATAAATAGAAAGAAAACCAGCTTTATCATGTCTATATGAACTAAGTAAAATCTTTTTTCCTTCTCTCTTTTTGTGTTTTTTAAGGACTGAAGTATTTTTTGGGTTCTGGAATTTCTTATTTTCTGTTCTAAAGGCCCAGATTATCATTGTGAAAGTCAAACCAGGTTTCTTTGCAATTGTGGAAACCTTTAACACCATTCCAGGAAACTTCTTTTTCATGCTATTAAAATCATTTTGCTACTTACATATTCATATTAATGTTAGCAAAGCAGTAGATATGGTAGAAAAGGCAAGGCAATTGTCAGAATATTTTATCTCTGAGCACATTATCCCTTGGGTCAGACAAAATGAATTTGTTGGTCCGAGAAAATAATATAATAATAATAATAAAAAGACAGCACTGAGTATTTCTACAGGGATCAAATAAAGCTACCATATCCAGAATTAAATGTAAATATGTTCAGCATATATGTCCTGATAAAATAACCAAACCAAGTAATTTAACTGATTTGATCTTTTTGGCTAACTTCTCCATTTACTTTTTTTTCTGGAATCTTATATTCCCATATTTCCAGCCTCCTCACCCAACTATGGCCCCTATTCAGCAAAACCTTTAAGCACATGTTTATCCTTGCACATGTGTATGCTCCTGTCAATTTAAAATTAATCATATGCTTAAGAGTTTTGCTGAATCATCCATATGGCCCAATTTCCCTCAGATTAAATGGGGGTTCTGATGCAGTTTAAGGTCTTCTGAAACCTTTAATGGCATTTTATTGCTCATCCAAGCTCCTAAAACCACTACAAATAGTGAGTACTTTCTACTGCTCTGAAATATGACTCTCACTCCGCAGCCTGTAATGATAAAAGAAAATGGTATTTGTAATATTATAAAATAAATAATCCAATAAAAGTGTTCATATTAACATCAGCCTATAGACATTTCACATGTTGAAAGATAACCTTTCGTATAAACAGAAAATGAAACTTTATCTGCTTAGCCATGGAGCCTTTTAAAAAATAGTGTGGAGACACCCCGAAGCTATCAGTCATCCAACACACATCTTCCATATATGACAAATGTAATCTTTTTGCTTTCAGTGCTCAAACAGCAAGGGGCTGAATTCTAAGGCACTCAGCTTCTTACAAGATCAGGCACTTAGTGCAGTTGGTGTTAATGCCATACAGTTTAAATTAAAGTAATATATTTTTCAAATTCTGCTAGCACAGATCAGCCTCAATGACCCAAACCTTAATTGTCCATGTTTTGGCTATGTTCCTGGAATCCAAAATTCATAAACATAACTCATTTATATATCAAATATTCCAGGTAGCCACACGGTTCAATGTTCCTTGAGACAGCTGGATAATTGGGATTTAATTTTTATTAAAATTTCTTATTTCAGGCAAATAAGAGAATCTTTGAAGATGGAAGAGGGAAAATAAGTTATTTAGTGAACTGCCTAAATGCTGATCAGTAGGTTTATTTATTTTGGCTAGCAATAAGTGAATCTGATTAAATGCTAGTGCCTGAAAAAGTAAGAGACCAACAGTCATTAGAGAGTATAATGGGGTGCTGACTAATATGAAACTTATCCTGTCAAGGGAATAAAGAGGTTATTTTTCCTCTGTATTTGGTGTTGGTGCAACAGCTGCTGCAACATTGTGTCCAGTTCTGGTGTCCATGGTTCAAGGAGGATGTTGATAAATTGGACAGCGTTCAGAGAAGAGTCACGAGAACGACTAAAGAAGTAGAGAACATGCCTTATAGTGATAGACTCCAGGAGCTCCATCTATTTAGCTTAACAAAGAGAATATCAAGGGGTGACTGATTACAGTCTGTAAGTACTTACAAGGGGAATAAATATTTATTGCTTAATAATGGGCTCTTCACTTTAGCAGAGAAAAGTATAATACGATCCAATGACTGGTTGTTGAAGCTAGACAAATTCAGACTGGAAATAAGGTGTATAATAGTGGGGGTAATTAACTATTGGAATAACATAATGAGGATTTGGGTGGATTTTCCATCTCTGGCAATTTTTAAATCAAGATTAGATATTTTTCTAAAAGATCTGCTCTAGGGGCGTTCAATGGCCCTGTGCTATACAGGAGGTCAGACTAAATGATCATAACGGTCTCTTCAGACCTTGGAATCTATGAATAGAAACTGTCAGACCTGCACAAGTGTATATGACCCTAGTGATTGGCTTATGAGTATATGACTACTAGAGCGGAGAGATTCTTATTCAGAGAGTCTGGCTGTAATCAGGACATTTAGGGTCTGATCCAGCTCCCAATGAAATCAATGACAAAATGTTCATTGACTTCAGTGAGGTAAGATCAAGCCCCATTTGCACCCACTGAGATTGGGTATACCTAGCTTGGCAGATACCTGTTAGTTTCTTTAGCTTTTCCTCACACACTCTCAACATACTTTCAAAGTTCCTGGGGTGGATTTTTTCCTCCATTTTTGTGTGTCAGGCATAACCATTGCATTCCTGAAAAAAATCTGTCTGTTTAAAACTGTGTGTATTAAATTAAGTGGTTAAAATAATTCTGAATATTTCCACTCTCTGTAGCACACACACCTTTTGGCCACCAGCATTTGAGGACAAACCCAGAAAGAAAATATTTGCAGGGTTTTTTTTCACCAGAGTGATCACAATTCAGTTATATCCATGCCAAATTTATCATTAATATTTCATCAGAGTGCATAATTTGTTTTTTTTTTCTTTCAGAAAAACTCACTTTTAAGCTCATTTGCCATATAGTTCTTTAATGGCAACTATGGCAAAACCCTCACACACAATCCTTTAGCATGTCGTAAAAAGCACTGACTTACTGTGGGAGTTTTGAAAAATCACCTAGCCAGATTTTTTGTAGAGGAACTTTTGCTGTAGGAAAATAAAAAATACATATAGTTGGATGCTATTTTAGATCTAAAAGCTCAATGTTTCTGCATTCTAATATACTGGATAGTTTTAAACTGGAGTCTGATATTGCAAACCTTTACACACATAAGTAAATGTATTGTTCTCTATGCTCTTGTGAGTAAGGACTACTTGGTTAATTAAGGCTTTACATAATCAGGCCCTTATGTAGAGTGCAGTTCCCAGATTTTTTATGCATTTAAGTTTCAGCACCGTGTGGATAAAATTCTCCTCTGTGTAAAGGGCCAACATAAATACTTTGCTTCCTTTAAGTACACTGTAACCTCTCAAAATAGGGCTTAATTGTGACTTAAGTGGTGCATATGCCCTGGGATAACCCTTTGCAAAAGGATGAATTTCACTCCCCAAACTAATAAAACATATTTTAAATAAACATTAATAACTCAGTATTGTTTGTCTTGTCCTTGGCTATTGTTTATTCAATCTGAGCAAAGGCTAGAAACTCCACATACATTTTGCTGGGGGACTTTTTTTTTTTTATGAGCCACTGAGTGCAAGTAAAACTGTGAAGGACATTGGGTATGCAGGTATGTGAAATGCTAGCATGTCTTATCAGTTTAACAATAAAAAGGAAAGGCTTTAGAATGGGATTTACTGGTAACGCAGAAAAGGTTGTGTTTTAAGTTGTCTCCTGGAACATTTCTTACTTTGTAGAATAAATGTAAAATATCTGGGGTCTTTCAAAATCATTAATATCTTTTCATGGGGAGAAATGCCATGCTGAAAAAAAAAATGTATCAGGCCTGGCAAATTTTGTTGAATGATTTACAAATCCTTATCTTAATACTTGTTACCATTTGAAACAAATGAATAATTCACAATGAATATTTCCTCACACAAATGTTGCCTCTCTTTTGGAGCAGTATATCTGTGAACAGACCATGGTTTCCTCGGATGCATTTGTTATTTGAAATTATTTTTAAAATTTAACATTATGGGTTAATTATGAACAGTTATCTGCAAACATATGACATTTGGGTTGGGTTGATTAGTTGTGATGAGTCAAATAAATCACATGGCATTGTTTCTCTTCACTCATTGGAAGAGCAGGCAAACTATTGGCAGAAATATTTGCACATGAGCATGTAATATTTGATTTCAGTACATACTCATTCATGTGATGTTGAAGTTTGTTTTCTGTGCCTGTTAGTACCAGTAAAACTCAATCACTCAAACATTTACAGAAAGCAAACACAAAAAGGGATTGTGATTATCATGTAGCCATAACACAAGATAATCACATTTTTAAACAGTGGAATGAATTAAGAATATGCTATGGAAAGGCGGAAGGTGAGGTCACAGAAGCAAGCTGAAGTGGCAGATATTTGGTGACATACTATTTTATTTTTCTATTTTTGCTATCTTTTGGTTATCCTTTTACTTGTGTGGAAAATAGTCCTTATGAAGTTACAAAATAGACCTACCATAGTATCAACAAATATCCAATGAAGATTATGTGTTTTGCTCCCAAACTCCCATGGGCCAGGACGGGAATTGGTTGGGCATGTTTTGTTTTTCCTCCCCAGTTTCACTCCCCTGCATTATATATATTTAAATAATCACAGTGTTGAAACTACAACACTGATGAGGAATTTAAGCAGTTGTTAATTTTAAAAATGGACTAAATTCTGGCTGCAGTGGAAGAAGTGTGAAATCTTTGACTTACAAGGTGAAATATTAAAGAAAAAGAAATGATGGTCACTAGACATGATATTATTTTAACTGAGACTACTGATTGAGAAATCACACTGATGATCTGAGACCATTTCTTCTCCTTGATGTATAGCTTGGAGGGGATAAAATTGCAAAAATACTGCAGAAAAAGGAGCGATGTTCACATAAAAGGGAAAGGCAGCAACCTCTAACCCTACTGTGTAACCACTGATACAATGTGCATGCAATGTACAATGTTGTATCTGTGCAAACAGGGGGTTGGCCAAATTGAACAGGAGGAAGAGAGCAAAGTAAGGAAATAGCAGCTCTACGTGCCAGGTGCGCTGGCTGGATTAGGGGGACCATTTATAATATAATTTAACATCAATATTTCAAAATTACAATAATTCATATGAGATATGTCATGTCAGGTACCGATAGAAAGGTTATAATTTGCTAAGTATGATGATATTGTTTATGTGTATGTGTCATATTTGTATTGGAAGTTATGGATATGTTTGATGTATCTGTATTTCAACTTGTGCCGTGTTTCTGGGCGACACCTCAGACAGGATGGCAGCAGCAATAAGCTGCTTAATGGCCCATTAAGGAAATTCACAGGTACAATGGGCGTAGGGAGAGCAGCCGGGGCTACACCTGATGAGTCACCAGGACTTATTCATATGACTCTGGACTCCATCTTATTTCTATAAATTTCCACAACCACAAGCAGCATGGCAAAGGCCAACAGACATACACGACCGCATCCATATTGTCTTCAGTCAGCCTTTAGCCTTCAGCCTTCACCCACCTCTGGATCAACTCATCTTCAATTGAAGCTGTGAAACAGGATTAAGACTCACCCAGGTACAGGATGTATGCCTGAGGGACTATACAAGTCTGCAAACTCCACAATTCTACTGAAAACCTTTTATATATGGACTTTCAAATCATTTGTATGTATTTGATTGCTTTAATCATTTAACGTTTCTCTTATAGCTTGTTTCTTTTTAGAATAAACCTTTAGTTTAGATAATAAAGGATTAGCTGGCAGTGTGGTAGTTTGGGTAAGAGCCAAACTTATAATGATTTGATAATGTGGCTGACACTTTGGGGTCAGGAAAACCTTTTTGGTAAGGAGCATACAATTTTAAGTAACTTATCTCTTTACTGGATCTAGTGACTGATTGGGAGCCAGAAACTGAAATGCAGTAAAGGGGGCTGTGTATATTTTGTTTTAGCTTCTTGATAACCAGTGTGGGGAATCAGAAGCACTGTTTGTGGCTGGTTGGGAAGTCTGACTTCAGTGTCACCCATCAGTGCTGGGAGAATCTGCTCTCCTTTTGCACCTACCCTGACCTTGGCATTTTCAAGTGGTCTACCCTCGGCACAGACAGGTCACAGCATGTACAGCTTTCTGAATCAGACTTACATTTCTTTACAAAGAGACATGTTACCCCTGCACAAGAATAACATCTTCTCCCTGGATGTCTCACATGCACGCAGCTGCCACCTAGGGAGTCAATGCAGTGAGAAAGGACCTACCTGTGCTGCCAGTCACAGAGGAGAAGGCCTGGAAAGCATGTAGAAGAGCATAGGATAGACATGGATTCCCTAAAATCTATAGGGTTTGGACTGCACTTCCCCAGGGATGATGTGGGTAAATCCCCAGTTTGTGTGAGAAATTGGTTTTCTGCATGTCATGATCCTAATGGCTCCAGACCCCTACCAGCTCCACATCTAAGAGGAGTTGTGACAGAATTTTCTGTTCATTCAGACCTATGATTTGCCAGTAAGTATGATTGTCAACCTGTGATTCTCCCTTCCAATCGTTTTATACAGAGGTGGATATTGTTCCTGGAAAATATAATCTGCTCAATATATAAAAGCTACTAAGATTGAACTGGGGCTCAGTTATGAGTTTGGGTCTGAACCCTCATGTTCTGTGGGTGGACCAGAATGTGAACTTGGATCTAGAACCAGACTTTGCGGTTGACTCTATTTCTACAAGACCTGGGATCTGAACATTTCTGAACTTTGGGGAAAAGTTTTTCAAAATCCAGATCTCTATTCAAATTTCGCAGTTTGGCCCCATCTCTACTGTGAACTGTACAGTTCCCTTTGAAAAACTGAAACCATGCCACAAAACAGCAGCAACTCTTACAGGGCCATATCCTAGGCTATGTCTTAACTGTGACTCAGCTCAGAAGGGCATATGAGGATTTAAACTACCCTTATTCCCTCCACCTTAATCTTGGTGGAGATTGGCTGGCTGCTGTTTTGGTCACTCCTGGAAAGCAAAGCAGACTCAGAACTTCTCCCTTTCGTGCTGGCTACCAGTGACCTTGTGGTTTGTTCTGGTGAGGGGGAATCACCAAGGCAAAAGGATTCCCTGGCCATGCTCCCTATAAGTGTGTGTGGGGGGGGAGGAGGTAAGAGAAGCTGCTATGGTGGCATTAGATCGCTGAAGGATTCCCCTACACAAGCAAATCCTTTAATGGTTGGCTCCAGTATATTTACAACCCCTGGGAGTGACAGACTAGTGCAAAGTGCCTACAGTGCAGCTCAGAATCTGGCCCGGTACAGTATGCAAAAACCTGCCCCATTGTGAATTAGATACATCACCTAGCGTTATTTATTCCTTCCTAAAATATGCTCCGGAGACACTCCCCAATTAGTCTGGGAGTAACACAGTATGCAGAACCCTTGGGGTACCGCCTGGTAGCTGGGATACCACTGAACTGTCTGTCTGGAGAGCTTGGGCTCCCTCTCATACTGTCGGTGTGATGCTGTGAAAGGCCATGAACCCTGGCAGATTTTGCACATACACAGCCCTCCACAGGCAGGGACCACACCCATCTTAGTTCAATGAATACTTTCCAGTCACTCACCAACTAACAATAGAGAAACTCCAGCTGGTTCCACAGCCCAGGACCACAACGTCTCCCCTGATCAAAAAGCCTGACCAGTAGAGATTATTATCGAGTCCACCTATCCTTCAAAGGAGAAGGAATATGCACCAGCTTTTGTTACTGAGCAGTTTGTCTAAACATTTTACTCAAAGATACATTGTTTAAGATAAAACATTAAATAAGTTTATTAATTACAGAAAAATAGATTTTAAGTGATCATAAGTGGCAAATGTAAAGAGATCAAATGAAATACACATAAGGTCACAGTCTAAGTTTTACACACTAACAAGCCCTTTAACTAGCAACATCTCACTCTTGTTAGCCGGTACAAGCAGTTTCTTAAACGCAGGCTGGGCAGGCTTCCCTGCCTGGGACTCTCCTCCTCCCTTTCAAAGTCCTTTTGTCTTCCAGATGACCCTTCCAGTGTTCAGTTGAATGGGAGTGAAGCCTGTGATGATCTCATGTCACACGCCCCCTTTTATAATCTATTTCAGTTTGCTAGAATAGTCCATGCATGTGACATGATGGCTGCTTCCCATTGGTCAAGCAACCCCATTGTGAACTTGCATCCCACGGTGAAGCCCCTTTGCAAGCAATCCCCGGTAATGGAATCTCTCCTTGATGGGGCTTTAGCACATCTGGCCACTTCATTGTTGTACCTGAAAAGCTTGTTTAGCTTGTTCCCACCTCATAGCATGTTCTAGCAGCATTTACTACAGTAAATGTAACTTCACATACTATGGTAGCACATACAATCCAACAGGATATTAATGTTTAGCAGATCAAGACTTTTAAAATAATACCAGCAAGGCATATTTTGTACAGAACATATCATAATTATATGACATTGGTGAATATAGGGTTTTGGGGTGTTGTTTTCAGACACAGGGTGCCACAGGGAACATGTGTGATTTCATGGGCAAGTTAACGATAGAAAGGTAAGGAAGGTGTCATTTGATTCATAAAAGTCTGCAGGCTCATAATTTCAATGGTATCCCCCTCTGCCGCATGGCCAAGGGGACCCACTGCTGTCACCAGCTGCCAACTCCAGGTCCTCCAGTTGATGAAAATGTTGATAATGCAATGTCATTGGAAATGGGTCAAACTGGGTATCCTTCAAAAGCCTTTTCTCCCACAAGTGCAATGTTACCAAACATGACAAACCTAGAACAATTATGTAGATATATAGTCGAGAAAATGTTTAAAAATCAGCTTTTAAAAATTATACTTTAACACTGGCATGTCAATCATGCAGCCCTCACAGAGTCAAACTGTGGCCCTCAACTGACAGTACCGTGTTATTAATCAATGCTCAAAATGGGATACCTGATTCATTTTTTTTATGTTACAGATTGCTATAAATGGAAGGAGTGCCTCAAGCTGATCTGCCCTCATTGGCAAAAAAGAAGCAGTTCAATGGTATTGATTATCAGCTTTGTTTATTATGCCAAAAGAGTTGTAATGAGGTCCTGGTTAAGACATCAGCATCCAGCCAGAAATTATGGGAATCCATCTGCAAACAGTATGTTCATAGTTATATAACATGCATTACATTAATTACAATCCCAAAAATAATTTATTACAATATATTTGCTTTATTTTTCAAGACTTTGGTCTTGATCATTTTTAGGCATCAGTGGGGAAGATGAATAGTATCAATTAATAGCTGAATCTTTGGAGAATGCCACCACAGATGACCTGGTTAAACATAATGCTCAGTGGTCCTTACATGCTATGAGAAGCGTGCCCATAAACTGAATTTAGCAAGGTTGGAGAAAAAATACATCGAGCATCATGAAAAAGTTGAAGACACCAAGACAAGTGCAAGTTATGGGCAAGACATATCTTATACTAGATCCCATGACATGCATTTCAAGAAGAACATGTGCTTCTTCTGTGGTAAACTGGAAGCCTGAAGGCACAGTTTCAATACATGAGTCAGATGAAAAACTTTATGAAGCAGTCAGTCTTAGCAAGAATGTTGCTTGGTATGGAAGTGGTTGCATTGACTCAAAAGATTCCCTATCACATCAAGTATTATCCCAAGAATGTATGTAATGTGTTGCACCAAAGAGAAAAGCAACAGACACAAATACTGATTTTACTACTGCAAACTATGCAACTCAGCTGGAGTTCATAAATTGTGTCCCAGATGCTCTAATGGATGGGAAAGTGGTGGTGATGGCCAACATAAAGGTTAAATACAGAGAAATATGTGCTTTGAATGGTACTAAAGAGGAACAAATGCTTAGCAGAAAGGCTCTTAAAGCAACTGAAGATGAACTGTGGGATAGGGATATATTTTAGATGACTTCCCCAGAAGTGACCATGCACCATCTAGACTCATTAGGGTCTGTTAAAACGCCAAAAAAGGGCAATTTTAAAACTATAGAATGCGCGTATTCGAACTGGTAACGCATTCACATATGATGGATTGGAGCTCTTTAATATCATGATGAAAGCAGTCTTCAGTGCTGAGATAGCAAAAGATATCAGCCAATGGATTATTTGGGTCATGACTCGTATGAAGCCTTCAAAACCAAAAAATGTATTCAAGGCTCTGTCAATCTATGGGCTCCAAACAAGAAGAACAGACTAAAGCTGTCCTGAAATGCAAAAACTGGCAGAGTGAAGGTGACAGGGATCATCACAGAGTTAGCCACAGACAGGTCACTGTTTGCTCAACTCCTGCTTGTTTCCATATCTCAGCATAATGTTGATCAGTGTGAGACTTTGGGAAGTAGTAGTTCTCCATGGTTCCACAATCAATGTTTGAATGTGCTGGAACAATGCAAATATGCCAAGTGAAAAGCAAACGAATGCATGTCTTGTATGGTCTTCCTAAGCCAGTGCCTACTGACAACATCGTTGGCAGTACCTTATGCCAGCAGAGGTCTTTCATCATAGCGATCATAGATGGTATGTGTGAGCTCTCAACAAACCAGAAACTGTTAATGCCTGGTGAGACTTGACAGAATGCTTTGTTATAAGGCTACAGAGAAAATACTGGACTTATGACAAAGTCTGCCTCATGTTTGACACATTCAGAGGAATCAAATATTATCAGAAAGATGAGACTCCATGGTATTGTACCTGTTCAATACAAAATCATTGACTCCACAAACATCTCCAATGTCACAATGAAGCCACTATCTCATTCTTCCATGAAGGATAAGTTAACTGCATACTTTGCAGGGAAAACACTTCAGTGGAGTTTCTACATAGTTCTTCATAGTACATAGTGAGGAAGCTGATACTAAAATTATCGTGCACACAGAGGAGCTACTAACCTCCAGACTTTTGCAGAAGACGCAGATGTTCTAATGTTCTTCTTAAAATGCTACCCAAGACTTCACAAGATTCTGTTTTTGTGCCTGGGAAAAAGAATCCATGGGGAACAAACTCACTGTATTTCCCTCAGAGATCTATTCCTATCACGTGTACCACTAAAATCTGCC
This sequence comes from Emydura macquarii macquarii, assembly GCF_026122565.2. NCBI lineage: Eukaryota > Metazoa > Chordata > Testudines > Chelidae > Emydura > Emydura macquarii. Next base: position 7,585,970 of record NW_027133034.1, on the reverse strand, counting down.
ACCCTACCATGTTTCCATGCCCTTTCAGGATGTGCTACTAGTGGAAGGTTGCCTGGGAAGACCAGATTATTTTAGTGGAAGGGATGTGATTCAGCCTCCAAAGACTCTCTCCTTGCTCTGAAGAATTTTGGAACAGGTCAGACAGTAACTGATTAAGTCATAAGTGCACTGGAGGTGTTCATGTGCCAAGTTTACCACTCGAAGACCGACATTACAACATTTGCATATATTTTCCAAGAACAGACAAATGGAGAAAAGTTGCCACCTAGGCACCTATGCATTTAGATATACTATAAAGAGAGTGAATCATCAAGCAATGCAGTATTTCCAGGATGTTTGAGCACATCCAAAACTACCCTGCCCTATAAGCGCATGGACCAGTCTCAGAGGATGGACTGATCACACCAGTTATGTCTGAAATACCCTGCACTCTCGAATTCATCTTTCAGCTAATCAAATGCTCATGTGCAAAGACCAGACATTCACCACCCCGCAGATGTTTGACCAGCAGCCTGCCTTGTACTGAGATGTGCAAGTGAAGTGCAGATGAGGATCAGTGTGACAACCTGTCTGGCAATGGTGCCCTAAACAAAGACGACGCTGATGAGGACTTTGATGAGTAAACGTTTTCAGTCCTACGTGTTAAGGCTAATTTCCCTAGGATTACCAGAGATCAATGTCTTTTTTATGTAAGCAATGCATCCCTGTATTGAATTATAAATGAAAAACAGTTTTTTAAAAGGTTTTTCTCAAATATATATCTACATAATTATTCTAGGTTTGTCATGTTTGGTACCACTGTGTCCATGGGAGAAACGGCTTTCAAATGATACCCAACTCGATCCGTTTCTGATGACAAAATTTCCACCAACTGGAGGACCTGGAATTGGGGGTTTGGGGCAGCTAGTCCACCCTGCCATGCTGCAGGAGGTAACTAACTTGTCCATGGAATGAGATTTTTACTACATTAGGCTCCCAGACTAAATTGTGTTCTGGGCTCCTCTCTCTTTATGTGGAATGACTTCCCATTAAATATTCTGCTGCCATAGAACAACAGTTAACATCTAGTTGTGGTTTTTCAGTGATTGAAAAGGATTCCCTCTTTTGAGCATGCTTAAATCAAAAGATGCCACCACCTGTGAGCATGCAGAGACAGCAAATCAACAGGAGAGATTAGGAACGCAGCAGTACCTTAGATATCAACAGCATCACTAAGCCAATAAACAGCTGATTTTAGTGATGCTGTTTTCCTAAACACTGTCTTAGGAACACAACCTGTTTCTGTTTTTGTCTAGATTAGGATTTAAGGTGTGATGCTGGCACGTTTTATATAACACATGCTAATATATTTTAAAAGTCCAGTGCAGACAAAAACACACAAGACCAGATTTACAAAGGTATTTACAAAGGCTTTCATTTGACTTCAATGGCTGTTAGATACCTAACCTGCTTAAATGCTTATGCAAATCCCACTAGACACCTATCTGCATCTCTAGGCACCTAAATATCTTTGTAAATCTGTCGCCCAGCCCTGACGGTGTGCTAAGCTGGTTAAGTAAAAGCCCACTGGGGAGTCCAGGCTTTAACTCGACCTGTTTAGCATGTATGAAAGACAGTGTGACTTGTCTACCTTAGACTTTTCAAACAGGTTAGTCAGTCCACATTAGGTAACATCACACCTTAAATCCTGGTTTACATAAGTTCTTAGAACTAATAGAATTTGTGACTTCATTAATAATGATATGATAGGGTCAATTAGGTTGTCCAGAAAAAAAAAATTAGAAACCACCAAACCTTTCCTCAACCACACTGAAAACAGCAATTTTCTCTGGTCAAAATTGAAATTGAAAATTGCAATTGGATGAACCTCACCCAGATGTGAGTCTCTGATGTTTATTTTGGGATTTCTTGTTAATGACAACTGTGCAGGCCACCCAACCTGTACAGACAAAGCGTATAAAGCTGAAATACTCCCATTTACAGTGAACTAGTAATTAGTAGAACCACAAAGGCATACCACTTCTGCTCCGACTCCACCCACGACTCCTCCCTCTTCCTTACCCAAATGCTAAAGGGATGGATCTCAATGAATTCCTTAAGAAAACCAAAACCCTAGAGTGCTCGCTTACATGTCATAAGCAGTTTACTAGGGTACTACAGTACCATGTCATGCAGGCTGTTAAAGAAAATCTGGTACTCTGGTGATAATGTGTATATTCATTCAGTGTAAATGACTAAGTTAAAAAACCCATAGAATGAATCATGGTTGCAAGGCCAGACTTGCTTTGATTATCTACACTGGTATAATGAAATCCAACAGAGCAATCACTGAAACATTTAGCTCCAAATGTAAATCTTGAACTCTAAAAAGAAAAAAGAAAAGAAAAGCATATTAGGCAATGAGAGGTGGTGTATAATACAGCCATATTTCATATAATGAAAGTGGAGGCAGTTGTAAAGAAATGGGAATGTTAAAAAGTTGTTATGCTGTGTTTGGCAAGAGAGAGTCATTTTAAATGTGTCAATCATGATAATCCAACGTATTTTTTAATCTCAAGGTCAATAGAAGCAGTTTCTATAGTGGTACAATAGTTATGCCAAGTATGAAAGCAAGCGTTTATGAGATGATTTGAAGTATTAACACAGCACCATAATGTGTCTTAGAGAATTAATCTCAGCTCTAAATTGAAGGACATAGATTGATCAAGGTAAGAGAATTTTATTAAAAATGTACTGATATAACCTGTGACACTTTCATTTCAGCAAGGCTGCTGTGTTGAATTCCCACAGCTCAGGCATGTCTTATTATATAGGTGGAGAGTATTCATTTCTAGCAAGATATAGTAATTGATTTGTCTTGGGAAAATCTAGGATCTATGTATCCGAAAGCTAGAGAATGAAGGTGTCTTCATATGGCAATTGGCCATGAATCTGAGAAGGAAGGTGTCTGTTTGTCCTGGGAGACTCATGTGCCTAACTTCCATTAATGTTAATGAAGGATTACATGCATTGAGGGGAAAATAGTCCCTGAGGTGTTCCCTTCAACACACAAATTTAAACAGCGAGTATTCTTGTCTCATTTTGTTTCTCTTGGCCTTTCTAAGTGCCAACAAACAACTATTTCTTTAAACAGCAGAGCTATAATTGGAGAATATATAGCACAGTCAAAATCTGAAAATATTTGATTGAAGTTATATGTTTGTGTCAAAGATTTCAGAAAGGTTATATGGGGACCTACCAGCATTGCTATACCGCAAACCCTGCAGTCTAGCAATACAAGGGGAAAACCAAAACTGAGGGCAGTGCTACAGGGACAGATGCACCTCCTATGTGGGGTGCAGTCCATCTCCACAGAGGTTCTCTCTGTAATCAGGTACAGAAGGAACTTGGCAGGAAACAGAGGAGGTGCAGAACTAGAGGAAATGCCTCTATCCAAAGCCTGAGTTCAGACTGGGAATCCTAAGGCCATGTAGAGTGCCCCTGATGCAGTACCCACACTGCTGTAAAGAATTCTTCTCATCCTCCCCATCGATATCTCCAAAATCCAGGCAAGTTATTCAGAGTTACAAAATTTGACCCAGAGAGAAAGATTTGCTGCTGTTAATACTATTGGGCCGAATTCAGACTTGATGCAAGAGCAATTCGAGTTAACTCAATAAAGTTATATCCACCTGTCCCTGGGTCTGCATATCGCTCAGATATTTAAACTGATGTTGGTCTTGGTGGGCTGAAAACCCTTGCGTAAAAGACGCTACAGTATATTACAACAATCATTGACATATCTCTGTTGTAAGTTGTAGTGTTTTGGACCACTGCTATAAAATACTGTAGCATTTGATTTAAAATGGGGTTCACAACCTATACACAGATTCTTTCAAAGGTGGTTCTGTTTTAAGAAATGGATATGGTAGAAAAATATATCAGCATCCTGTGAATTTCATGCTACGTACCATATTAATTATGTATGGTGTTAATGTTATAAACGAGTCAACTAATTTTTGCACGGTAACGATTCTGTATTCACTGTACTGGGCTCAAAGCACTTGACACAAACATCAAAGAATAGCTTTACATACAGCAGAGAGTATGACTTAAGACACTGAATCACAATGGTTCCACTGACAGAGCTGTGTCAATACAAGGGATGGGAAATTTTTAGAATGAACATTTCTCTGAATTAGTCATTTCATCACTAAGTCTCCTTGTTATGTTGAAGTATTGTATCAAACTGTTTTGGTGGCTTCCTTGGTACAAATATATTATTATGATGGAAGATCAATGAATTATGAAGTGCGTTTAACCAAGGAATGCTGCTACAGTGTTGAGGATCACATGGGTGCCAAAAACTTCAGTGGCACAATAAGATCCCCAGTGATGGACACTGTCCGAACATCCAGCCAGTCCACCATAAGAACCTAGCTAGAGATCCCTCTGGGTGGTGCTCGACCTACGAGGAGGATACATCCCTTTGAGATATGTCTTGAGGATGATTATAGTGGACTCAGAACAGAATCGTTTTTACCTATTTGTTTTATAAATTGTGCCCAATTTTTTCAAATGTCAGTGCCTAAAGATAGGTACAAATTCATAATTAGACACTTAAAATAAGTAGCCTAATTTCCAGAAGTGCTCTGAGATTCCATTGATTTCCCTGAGAGCTCTGGGTATTCAGAACCTTCAAAAAAGAGACCTTCCATTTAGGTTTCTAAATATGGGTGTGGGCATCTAATTTTGGGCACCCAGATTTGAAAATTTTGGCCTGTATATTCTGTATAGCTTGTGTCTAAAATTGTATCCATTTGTGTGTGTGTGTCCTCCCCCTCTGGTTTTCTGACCCATCATTACAGTAAGTGCTGCCACTCAATATGCAGACTGAGACTAAAGCAACCTAAATTGATCTTTGATTTGAACGTCCCTTCTCCCAAACCTTTCTATTTTAATAAGGAAAAAAACATGTTTGATTTGAGAATATTTCCATGTAACAATTTTTACAAAATGGCATCTGGCACAAGATGACCAGCATGATGAAAAGGTACATTCCACTACTATGGCTAGTACAAGAAATTAGTGAAATTAAATGTTTATTGAACATTTTGAAGATCAACTATTCCATATTATAAGAAATTCATCATTTTCTAGTTTATATTTCAAAGGAAAATATTTTTCCTATGGCCACCCTAATCCTGCAATGAGTTCTGCACATGCAAACCCCAATGCCTCCTGGAACCTCACTGAGCAGTCCCACTGGGTTCACACACTTTATCTCACTTCACTGGGGCTATTCAAATGCACAAGGATTGCAGGATCAGAGTTTAAGGTTTCTACCAGAGGTGACTGAATGTTTTCAGTGGGGCTCTGCATAGGTGCAGGAGTCTACCTTCACAGAACTCATTGCAGGATCAGGGTGGCCACAGAGGACTAAAGCCCCAATACAGCAAGGCATTTAAGAACATATTGAAGTCCATCCCTGCTCAGCTAAGCACATGTTTAAAATTAAGCATGCGCTTAAGTCTAATTAAAGTCAATAGTACTACTTAAGCATATGGTAAGTATTTTGCAGAATAGGGGCCATAGTAAGCTGTGTGCCACAGAACTCTCGTTGTTTTTGTGTCTTTTGTTTCACTAAAGAATTGCTTTAGATTTTTTTTTAATTATTTAAAAAAAAAGAAAAATCAACCTAACAAAACCAGCCAGTCCTTGTTCAGTCTGTTTCTAAACACTCAAGGACGTCCTTGCCTGTCTCTAGTTTCTATAAATGGTAGCATGTGATGAAACTAAGTAGTTTATAAGCAATAAATGCAGTTCATTTGAAACCTATATTATCAGCATGCAACAGATGAGGAAAAAGCTGGGAGCACAAAGAAGGGGTGTAACATGTACCCCTAGCAGTAGTGAGTGTAACAGAGACCTCTACTGGCTCATCTTGGAAAGCCATGCTTATGCGACTTCTAGTCTGGCATTTACAGGCCTGCTGTGAACCCCTTGCTGACTGGCTCTTCTGCTGTCGAATAGATGTCTAACTTCTTTTATGGCTCGGAGCCCTTTTTCCCCTGTCTCTGCATGAGGCTATTCCTTCAAAATAATGATGGTTACTTCAGTTATGACTGAAATTTTTGATAATGGACTCCACTAGAATGCAAGTTTTCATAAATCACACCCTGTTGTTATGTGGAGCTGGCGGATTACAGCTATTATACATTTTTGACATGCAGCTTGACCAGCAATTGATGAAAATGTGTCAACATTCTAAAATTAAAAAAAATATATTAAGAAGTTTAGATCCGAAGATAGCAGCGGTAGAGCACAGTAAAATGAATTAGTGCTGTTTTATAGTGACAGCAGATTAGAGCAGTGGGGGAAAATCTCAGCAGAATAACATAACTGTGATAAACCTCCAAGAGCCCCAACAGTGGAATAATCTCAGATCAGACACCAATTTCTGGGGTAAATTTAAGAAGAATTGAAATCTGTCATTGAAAAAAGAAAATCAGCACAAGCTGCAGTTAAAGAGGCAACACTGTAGACTTCTACTAGTTGTACTGATGTGTGTGCGTCCCTCAGGTCCCTTGAGTGATTAAGCCAATATCTGCAGCATTAGGATTGAACACCTATTAATCAGAATGAACAAACCTTCAGATCTTTACTGTGAAGAATCATGAACTGGGGGACTAAATATAGGCAAACAAATCCAATAATTTTATCCTTATGGCAGAGTGACATAAGCAAATATAAATCCCACTTGTGTTATTATAATGCCTGCCAAGCTAATTGAGAACACATTCATTTCCTTAACTAAATAAATTACTGTTACAATTATACGACCTCAAGGTCATCTCCTTTAGGAGATGCCCAGCACTGGAATTAACTATTCAACTCTTCACAGTAAGTGGCTTCAGCCAATCAATGCCAGATAAATACTGTTGAAATATGCATTTAATTATCCTAGCACTTTAGTTTTAAAAAAAATCTTTTCTTTGCCAGCAGTTGTTATTTGCTAATTTATTCTGGGTGAGTGAGGGATTTCTTAGTCTAGTTAAAGTGTATTCTAAAATGACAACGCCAACTCCTGCAGTCAAAACCAGTTACAAACACACCATTCCCCTGGTGTGAGAGGCAATAATCTAAAAAGCACATTTTTTACCCACATCCTTTGTTTTCTAAACTACAGAAAGCAAACAGTGATAGCTAATTTAAAAGCAGCTCAAAAAATGTTTCACTCCATTTTGCTTCAAGGTTTGGCTACTAACAAAACACCTGCTCCAATGAAGAATCCACATTTTTGTGACCTATAGCATACTATTCCAGGGTCAAATGACACACGCATATGTAAGATGATGAACTAGACCCTGATTAAGCCACATGTGGTAATGAGTCATTCCTGTGCTAAGCTCCTGCCAATCCACTAGCCAGGCGCTGATCTGGCAACGCTCAGCGCAGGTATATAAATCTCACAGAAGAAACAGCAGCTCAATTTGTGGCTTGGGATTCTCCTCTACCTGATTGAGGTAATTGCCTCTGTAAGGGAATGCTAAACTATATTATATTGTTTAGCCACTAGATGATGCTTTGTGAAACAAACCTTATTTAAGCTCACCTTAGCCATACCTGACAGAGCATTAAAGGGGCTTATGATGAACACATGAGCTGTATATAAGCAAGCTCTATAGCCAGTCCAACTCTGGCACAGAAGTACATGACAGACTCCACTGCTCCAGCCCTGCTGTGGACTCCAGATTTTAGCTCCAAACACTAGACCTGAGTGCCACCACTCTAACCACTAGGCATGACTGGGAGCAGTCTGTTCACTGTTAGAAACCATAACAGGGAAGGTCACGCTTAGTGGTTGGAAACAGAATCAGGAGTCCAGAGTGGGGTTAGAAGAAGGCTGGAGCAGGACCAGGAACAGTATTTGAGCAAGAGCAAGGCTGGAACAGGTTCAGGCCTGTGGAGAATGCTATCACTATCAGGCAGAGAAGGGTTCCAAGCTCTGAAGTAACACTGAACTGTTGGTTCTCCTGAGGCTTATACACCTGCCCTGTGAGTCACCAGACCAGCTCCTGCTTTGTGGATTGGCTGGAGCCTAGCACAGGGATGACTCTCATCACATATGGTTTATACAGACTCATTCAGGGATGATTTACAAGGTCAATGACATCATTATCAAGTGTTTCTATAAACTGCCTTATTTTATTTCTGTTAATTTACCTATATACTAGATTCTTCTACCACAAAAAAACAACAACAACAACAAAAAAAACAACCCTTTCCAAAACCAAAGCAAAAATCTGTCATTCTTTACTCATTTCATGGGAAATTCACCCTAGTATTCTACCATCAAGCCCGTGCACCATATATGCCTAATTGAAGTCCTATTCATAGGCTTTGTGCTGGCCCTCTTTTCTGGGGTGAATGTCATCCTTTGAGTAGTATTAAGGCTTGGTCTACACTTAAAACTTAGGTCAACATAGCTACAGTGCTCAGGGGTATGAATGCCCCTTTCCCATGCCCAAGAGTGCCACAGCTATGCCAACTTAAACATCGGTGTAGACACAGCTAGGTTAATGGAAGAATGCTTCTGTCGACCTAGTCATTGCTCAGGATGGTGGTGTTCCAAAAGTGATGGAAAACCCCTTTCTTAGGAGTAGGCTGTGAGGTTATGACGGCATACCTACGGTACTGTAGGTATGCTAATATAGTCCATGTAGTATAGACATAACCTCACTGAGTTATTAGTTTCACTGAGACTACTCACAGAGTATGGTATTACTCATAATGAGTAAGAGTGGCAGAATCTGGCTTTTAAGCATACTGGGTTTGAATGTTGTGACATTGGCCTCTACAGGAGCTACGCTAAGATAGCTTAAACACAGCAAAACTGCAAAGAACAGGGCAGGCAGACCCCTAAATACTGGTGGTTTTTCTTCTATAAGATATACCAAGCCAGCAACAAACAGCTTCTGATCACCTCACTGGTTTTTCAGAAGACAAAAGCATAGTTTCCTTAAAGCACCCAGACTTTTGGCTTTTACCCAAACAGCCAAGTCAAATATGATGTACTGAAAATCTTTATCCATCATGCATAAAAAAAGTTCTACCAATCCCGAAGTATTGGACTCATTACCTGCCAGGTCAATTAATAGTTCAGATCTTACCCAAATACATGCTTAAAGCAAGTGCTTACTAACTAAACTAATATTTATTAAAAGAGAGAGAGCAAGTATTGGTTAAAAGTGATACCTACAGGTGAGAATAAAAGTGTATAAGTCAGTTTCAAAGTAGAGATGATAACTGAGTTGCAAAGTTCTTAACTTGAAACGTCTCTGGAAATTACCCAAACTGTTTCGGGGTCATCAGTCCTTGTTTAGAGCTTCTTTGTTAGAAATCTAGTTTAGAGAAATGGAGCAGGAAATGAAGATACAATGGAGATGTTTTCAGGGCCTCAAATACTCTCTGCCCTGTGGGTGGATGCTCATTGTTTCAGCTTGTGGAAATTCACAAAAACAAGATGGAGTCCAAGGTCACATGAGCAAGTCACATGTCCTTGCACACTTTGCTGAGTCATAGGAGCATCCATTACTCATTAACTGGCTAAAATGTCCACATGAAAGCTCACGGGATGGGGTCTAGCTCTTTTTATGGCCCATTGTAAAAGCTAAGTATCCTTTGACAGGCCAGTAACTGGTACCGTTCAATCACAAAGTAGCTAGACTGGATACAAATAAGTGTTATCTCAGAAGCAAACACATCTGAAATCGGGATGGAAAGTCATATTTGTAACTTCAGATACAAAGATGATACATGTATATAAACAGGATAATTATACTCAGCAAATCATATCTTTTCCATTGACACCTTATATGACATACTTTGCATAAAGTTTAGTCACAATTGTATAACAGTAGTAGCAAAAATGTTATACGTCATTATATTTCAATCATACAACATCACAAATGTGGAGTAAAGTTAACTCATCAGTAATTTACACCAGTGTAAATAAGAATGTAATTTTGCCCTACATTCCAAACAACTCCAGCACAACTGCAAATTACATTAATTTATCAGGGTCCTCCTTTGGATTTTTATGTTGTTTTCCATGTAAATAAACAAATAGATACATATATTGTAATATAAAAAGACTCTCATTCTTCAATTATTTGGATTCTAATTTGTTTGAATATTAAATCTTTTAAACAAGAGAATAAAAATGATGACACCCTGCAGACTAGTAGCTTTCATACCTTCAGGAAAAAAAAAAAGGTTAATTAATTTTTAAACAGGAGCCATTCATTATTATGCTTTCTGTGACAAGATTTTAATTTTTTTGGTAAATGATGACCATAATTAAGCTCTCATAATGAACATTGCTATTATTAAACAGTACAATTTATATAATGTCTCCATTCTAGAAGACTTAGGGCAGGTCTACGCTACTGCTTAAGTCAGTTTAACTTATGTTGCTCAGAGGTGTGAAAAAGACAACACCCCTAGCGACACAAGTTACAGTAACCTAAGCGCTGTCCACACTGCTGCTATGTCGGTGGGAGAAGCTCTCCTGCCACATAGCTTCCGCCTCTCGCAGACGTGAAGTAATTATGCTGATGGGAGAGTGGTCTCCCATCAGCACAGAGCATCTTCACCACACGTGCTACAGTGGCGCAGCTGCATTGGTGCCCTTAGTTTTCTTATTTAAGAGAAAAATCAGATAAATGACTGAGCTTATATAAAATAGTATGATCCTACAGACTATTACATATATAAATATTTGGGCCATATTTGTCTTTAGGCAAACCTTACTCAGTGGTTGTTTTGCCTGAATAAGAACTGCAGGATTTTTCCCTAAGTTAATTCAGTGTTGACGCTGCACAGAAAGAACATAACGGTCAAAAAATGCAAAAATTAAGGCCCCAAACCCCTACACATACAAGTAATTAAACTTTACCCATGTATTTAATGCCACTGAGTTCACATACTTAATCTGGGTTCAGTGGGGCGCCTCTTGTGTGTAAATTTGCTCATGTGAGTAAGTGTTTGCGGGATTAGGGCCTATTATTTCTGCTAGGACTGGTCCAGTAACCAAATTAGATATACACAATTGTTTGTGAACATATTAGAGCCTATTAGTTTCTGTGCCCAAACAAAACTTTGGAGGTAGTCTGGTTGTTTCAGTCAAATACACGTATTTGATATTAAAAACAAGTATTCCATCTATTCATGCACTTTATAAGCCTTTGTTTGACCAATCATGGAAAAGAAACAAAACCATGTGTTTTGGGTGACCCATTTTCAAAGCTTGAATATCAAATACCTGAGGCTTCATGAATACTCCAGAGACTAGAGATTATTTGCTTGTAATATGTAATGAATATTTTCAGCTAGTGGTGGTTTGTAAGTGCTTCATGAAAGAAAACAATGGCAATTTTTACTGAATTTAGTAATTGCTGAATATTGTTCAGCCAACTCCAGTTCCTAGAGAAATGCGTATTTAGCCATATTGCATACTGTGGAACAGTCTATTGCTGTTTTTCTGATGAAAAATATGGTCTAGTGTTACAGATATATTGTTCAATGTTTTACAAAATAATAAAGAGTGGAATTTACAAAAGAACTTAAGACTTAGAAGCACAAATGTCATTTACTTTCAATGCAATTTGTGCTCCTAAGTCACTCAGGCATTTTTGAAACTCCTAACCAAAACCTTAAAATTATGGCTTTGCACATGTTATATTACTGCAATGTCAATGAAGAATACTACGACTACTAACCCTATTCTTGATGGTAAAACAATGTGTTTTGGAGAGGATTATGTGGTGCATGCATGAGTTTCAATGTGATATTTATAACTTCATTCATTCACAGTGTCCCAGCAACAGCTCAGGCCTGCTGAGCTCCTGCTCAGGGGAAAACATGCACTGTGATATCACAAAATGGGAGGGTGTGGAAGAGGACTCCATCAAACTCTGCTACAAATCTTAACACATGCTGGCTGACCTTGCTAAGAAGGGATTTTTTAAGTGCTTAAAACTAGAGATGGTGAAAAATGCAGTTTCCAAAAAGTTCTGTGAGAAAATTCAACTGCAGAAAAATTTGCTTTTCTGTCAGGAAATCTGAACAAAGTATTTTTTTTTTCCGGTCAGGTCAGCCGAAACGGAAACATTTTGGTTTGTCAAACCCTAGTGAAACTTTTCAGTTCAACAGTTCAACATTAATCCGGCCCACCTAAACAGCTATAGTATGTCATAGGATTTGTAGTTCAGGTTCCTTTGAGCCAGGCTCCCCAGCTGAACTGCATCTTCCATGATGCATTGCGGTTTCTGTATGAATGTTTGTGTGTGTATGTGTAAGATGGGCCTGATTCTGATAGTCTGACTGATAAACTGAATTCTGAGTAACTGAACAGAAGGTTGCATCACAAGTGGTGCTTTTGAAATCAATATTACCACATTTGGAGGTAGGTGCTGCTACTAAGTGAATATCAGAATCTGGTCCCACATAATTTATTAAACTACATTTAGTAGCATATTCCAATACCTTTTAATGGCAGCAGAATGTGGCTTATAACTTGTAGATCTATCTGAATTATGATGGACTTTAGATAGTAGCTTCTGAATTTAAAATATACATATGCCACAGCAGAAAGTGTTTTCACTAATACAAAAGGCTATTCTCCATAAAAATATATATAATTATAATTTTAAACTTTGTGGATTTCTGAGATAAAGTTCATTAGCAAGTCTCAAGGAATAAGTCTGAAAAGACACAAATCTGCGATATCAGTAAAAGCAACCATTTTATTTTACCGTACCCAGAACCCTTTGCACAAAGGGCACGTCTAGACAAAGACAGAACATGTTTTTTAAAATCTTTTACCTAGATATATAGACAGAAGTTTTTCTGATGAATCAGAGCATGAAAAGGATGCTATGCCATGCTCTGATTTTAAAACATGTAGAAAACACTTTTTATCCTAGCCTAGACATACCCAAAATATTCTCATTGTGCTTTATCAAATTGTGAAAGCTTATGACAATATTTATGAAAAAATTATTTAAAAATCATGGCTCTACACTGTGAGGTGCATTCAGTTTCCACTGTTGTCAGTGGAATCTGAGGGCATTTTGAAGGATCAGGCCCTACATGGGATGTCTCCACAGCGTTTTGGAGCCTGCGGGAGTGAGCCTTCTAGCCTGGCCTTCACCTAGTTAGCACAGCTTCTGTTATCACTCAACTTTGTAGACAATGCGCTGAAGCTGTATCTTGAGCTGGAGCTCGGCCTCTAAAACCTATGAGGGAAATGGGCTGAGCAGCCCGCATAGCTAGAGCAGGCATCAGAGAAAGTACTCGTCACTGGGTGTAGACCTGACGCAGAGTATTTCCCCCTTGGAATAAGGGGGAAACCAGGAAGGTTACTGAGTTGCTCCTTTCCTAAGGCTCATGGCAAAGCCATGATTTATCCCCTTGTTACAGCTTTGCACAAGTTGATGCTTGATAATCATTCTGCCTGGCAAACCTAAGAGGGGCCATGTAAAAAAAAAAGTGTGTGAAAGAAATGAAAGCATGGATGAGCTTCTTGGAAGCAGACAAAGACAGATCTGACCACTTAGCAGTGTTTTTTGGATGGTGGAAGGGAGTCTTTGTAATTCGTGGAACATGTTGTTCAAGAGACAATTCATGGTGAAAAAAGGACACAATGTTAACTTTTGCTTCATTAATTAAAAATTAACTGAAAAACCAAAGTAGCTGCAAATGGATGGCAGGAACACATAGTATCTTCATTGTATTGACCCAGAGGACAATGGTGCTTAGTAACAGCTTTACATTTGTCCATCAGGATTGTCAACATGGGAATAATTTAAGGGAAGTATTTTGCATTACGTAACAGACAGGCAAAACTCTGCTTTTAGGTGATCATTATGGATTGGATGGTCAGCAGCAGTGTCAGAAACCATGCTAGGATTTAGTCAAATGGGAATGGCTTCAAAACCACAATGTAAAAGGAGGCCATTTTAGACAACTGAGCTGCCTCCTTCCTTTAATGAAACAGAGCCCTGGTTGAAAGTTCTTGGGTATAGAACATTTTGTTAAATATTCTAGTGACTCTTACCACCACTCATTCTATAGCGGTAGTGTTCAACCTTTTTTCTTTTGCAGACCCCCTAAAAATGTGAATGGAATTTTAGACATAGTCTGTGGACCTCCAAGGGGACCCCAGGTTGAAAACCACTGTTGTACAGCATTAGCTATATTGGGAAAGTTAATATATGTCACTTTCCATGAACTTTAGGGTAAAAGGTAGGATGACCATATTTCCCCAGGGGAAAATGGGACATTGCATGGTGCTTGCCTGAGCTGTCCACCTTCCCCCGTGCAGAGCTGGTCCAAGCCTCTGTCCTGAGCTGCTGGCCCGAGACTCCCCCTCACGAGGCTGACCAGAACTGGCTGGTGTCACTGCTTTCCCAAACATTGCCATGCGGGCATGGCATTCCCGCTTGCCCTCTTCCTCAAATGTTCCTCCATGCCCCACTTTTTTGGAAAAACTGATCAGCTGGCTAGAGCAAATGGGACAAATGCCCAGTTTGGCCAAAAAAGTTGGGACATCCACAAGGGGGCTTAAAAAGAGCACTGTTCCAGCTAAAACGGGATGTATGATCCCCCAACTACAAGGTATGCTTCTTTATCCATAGAATTACAATCACCATTTTAATTGTAGGCAAAATGAACCAGTGATATGAAATCAATTTAAAATAAAAACAACTACTGATGCACTAATATCACTGACAGTGGCAGGGAGTTTGTTGGAATTGGATCATAGAATCATACAGTTGGAAGGGAACCTCAGGAGGTCATCTAGTCTAACCCCCTGCTCAAAGCAGGACTAACCTCAGCTAAATAATCCCAGCCAGATCTTTGTCAAGCCGCAGCTTAAAAACCTCCAAAGATGGAGATTCCATCACCTCCCTAGGTAACCCATTCCAGTGCTTCACCACCCTCCTAGTGAAAAACATTTTCCTAATATCCAACCTAGACCGCCCCCACTGCAACTTGAAACCTTTGCTCCTTGTTCTGTCATCTGCCACCGCTGAGAACAGTAATAATAATAAAGAGTTAAGCTTGAAGTTATTGGGATGAAGTGTTCAAATGAAGAGATATCACAATGAATAAAAACATCGGTGGCCAAGAGGCTGCTAGAGTTGTTTGTCATAACAGATGATCTTATTTGAGTGATGTTATTTTTGAAGAACATCAGAAGTCAGTTCCATTTTTCAGCTCATAATGTTGACATTGTTGTGACAGACCATGCTGAATGGAACAACAAATCAGTAAAAGAAAACAGATGTTTAATTCTACCAGGGAATGCAGAATTATAATTATCATACTAGTTTGCAGAGGGGTGAAATACACAAAATCACCTGAATAGCTTAGCTTTGTGTGGAGGCCTAAGCAGGAGGTGGGGATGGAATTGCAACTCCAGTCATGTTCAAGGCAGCACCTCCTCAGCTGCTATTCCAGCCACATGCTCAAATGGTTCCAAATACCTTATGCAGGATGTTAGAGCTGTTGAATGCGTGTAGAGACGCAATCTATTACCCCTCCTCATCGTGCCCCCATACTCGAATGTACCTGTCCCCAAATCTGATTGGCACTTCTTTCCATGGCTTGTATGGCTGGTCCTCTTGTAGACATGCAGACCCACAACATGTCAAACTGTGGAGAGCTTTTTGTAGGCACCAGAGCTAAATTTTACCAAGAGGGAATAATAAGGACACTCTACTAAGGCCTTGTCTTCAATGTTAAAAAAAAAAGTGTTTTTACCTGGGGGTAATTTATGCAAATGAGCTATCCTGAGGAGGAAACACAGTGAAGACAAGGCACTTTGCTTTTACTGCAAGGTAAACTAAACGAGGTCATTATACCTCTGTCTGAGGTTGACCTCACCTAGTTTCAGTGTCAACATCTGCCCCGAGGCACAGATGGCTCCACAGGATGACATAGTTTAAGGTTTCCATAGCCAGCGGTATATTAGGGAGTAATGTGACTATCTTTGACTTTCCTAACCCTATGGGTTTTTGCAGCTGGGTGAACTTAAGGCAGCTTTACAGCATGAGATCCAGTCACGTTCAAACTCACAACCTCCAGGATTATGTTAGAGCACCTTAACAACGTAGTCACCACACTACATCTCACATAGTGTACCTCTGGGTAAAACTAAAATGATTGTTTTCAATGTGTTTTCACTTTGGGATAGCTAACACGCATTAGTCATTTCCAGGTAAAACACATACCTTTTCTAGCAGCAAAGAGGCCTGAAACTAATGGTGAAAGGATCACGAAAAGTCACATCAGCAACCTTCCATTACAAACAGCCAGACCACTAGATAAAAATAATTCTAAGGTATGTCCTTTAACATGACTGGAGATAAAACAAACTGATATGGACATGCCTCATTCCTTTATTTCTGCCCAGGAAAAAGTAAAATGCCAAGAGACACAAAATATACTGTCTAAATCTATTGAATTCTCTGGACACAAAGAGAGATATAGCAACTTTTAAAACCCATGCTTTTCAAACAATGGGCTTTCATTTTAGCAACACAAGTGTCTGTTCAGGCCACAAAATGCACTTTGCTGAATAACATGTTATTATCTTTTGTCAGGATTGGGCGGTTGTTCACACAGAACACAGAAAACATTTTTATTTTAACCTCACCACCGCAAGGCTCCAAATACCAACTAATCTCCAAGACCAGATCAAAACCTACTAAACCATTCTTCAACTGGCCAGAGGGGTTGCTGTTGAGAAACAAGAATGACAATTTCCCCAGGCCTCAGTGTCTTACTTGCGTAGCCCTTCCAGCATCTTCTGGCCAGAAGACTGAGTGATTGACTGGTAGGGGAGTAACTGCCACAAAAAAGCTGGGGAGATGGGAAGAACACAGACCATCACACTACTGCAAGAGCTCACAGGGCCCCAATAGTGTAAGTACTCTCCTTCTCACCCTCTAAAGCCATCCCTCTCCTCCTTCCAAATACAATTTCTCTTCCCTCTCTTCCACCAGCTCTCCATCCCCCATCTTCCTTTCCCTGACCAGAGACCTTCCCTGAGTCTGTATCCCATCAACTCTTGTCTCTCCCCTCCCAATTTCCTCAACCCCACTCCACCCTGCTTCCACCACAAGATCCAGTCCAATCTCTTCCTAACCTGAAGCTTTTCCATGGTGGGGAGGAGGGAGGGGGAAAGATAGCTGTTGTTCTTGGGCAGAGGCTGATCTCAGTCTCTGGCTCAGCCCCGTCTGCCTAGCTGGGCTTCCCTTGCTCTACACTCAGAGCTGGAGACAGCAATCAGAGAGAAAGTAGTAGCTCCAGAGCAGCAGCCAGCCTCCCCCACAGCAGGGGGCAAAGAGGCTTCTAGTAGCAAGAGGCTGAAATTGCAGCCACTCCCCCCCGCTCCCCCCCCAATCAGCTCATTGTCCTGGAGAAAGTATACAGCTGTGCTATGCAACCTTGCTCCCTCCCTGTCCTCCAAGTGGGAGCTAAAAGTTGGGGAGAGAAAAGAGAGTGTTGTCTCACTGCTCCATTTTTTGGAAGAAAACATCCCTATAATTAAACTTATGGTGACTGTGGCTGTATATATGTCTCAACATGCCAACACCAAAAGGCAATACACCAGGTGTGACACAGAACCAAGATGAGGGATATCGGTGTTGCACAGTACTATTGTTATGGAAGGACAATGGATGTGGCTGCAGAGACTACAGGTCATCCTCCATCTTGGAAGTCAGGGCTCTGGGTTTTGTATCGTAATCAGCGGAACTGGAGTCAGAAGGGCCATGGAATGACTGTTATTGAGGGGAAATGAGAGAACTCCGGGGAGTTAGGCAGGAAGCAGATCAGCCACATGAACAGAGCAATGCACAGGGTGTCACTTTTCAATTTAACCTGCATTCAGTGTCTCACTTTGAGAATGAAACGGCCCCGGACTGCAGGCAGCACCAAGCTCCGGTATTAAGAGTGATGTAATGTATGAATAAAAATAATGTAAATGTTATATACAAGCTTGCTGTGCCTTTATAAAGAGAAAACCACAGACACCAAAATATCATTCATGCAGGAAACGTCAAATGTGGAGGAATCATGCCTTTATTGTAAATAGCTCTCTATAACCTTAATTTTATTATTCTTCATTTCTGATATAGCAGTAAAAGTGAGGGTTCATGAAATTTGGATGGACTGTGGGGATAAAATGAGTAATGTCCTTTAAAAATTAAGGATAGTTGACAGGTTTAACTGGGATGAGAGTGCAGATTTCACAAAAGGCAATGAAAAGAATTACTGTTAGGTTTGTCCAATGAAATGCTAAGTAATAAGTTCCTGATTTGGTAAAGCACTTAAACATATGCTTAACTGTAAGTAATCTCATCCATATGCAGCAAAGTACATAAATACAAGTTGCTGAGTAGGGGTGGGATTAGTCAGGTGCTTAAAATTAAGGATGTGCTTCACTGCATTGCTGAATCAAGACCTAAGACAGGAGTTTTGCCTTTTAGATTGTTGCCTTTTGTCAGATATTTAAGTAGTCCTTTACTTTGGAGAAAGAGGAACATCTACAGAAAAATAGGATGAAAAGAACCTAGAAAATAGGGAGACTCTGCAGAAATTGCTACTGTAGACAAATAAAATAAAAAACTGCTTTGAAAATGTTCCAGGTTTCCAACCATGCAAATTTTGTACAAAATAGAAAATAAATAAATAAATAAAACACACCTGCAGGTTTTACAAAATTTCAGTTTGCAAAAAGAAAAACATGTTTTGCTGTTGAAATGAGTCTTCCTTTTAATTAATGCTTCTATTCATCCCTCCGCAGAGGGGTCTTGTAAGGCTTATGCACTAAGCTCTCAAAACGGCACAAAAGAGACTTAAGTGGTATATAAGTGTGGATCCTCTGCACAAGGGTAAATTACATCCCAAAATATGTTGCCACATATTATTGTTACTGTCTTATAAAATAGTTGTGGTCTAATTTTACTAGACCCAGACCAGTTTGCATTTTCCAGCGTGTATCATGTTTTGAAAAACACAGCCAGGGCATCCCAATCAAGCCAGTAAATACACATCCTTCAGTAATACACTCAGCCCTTCCAAAAGAAATGTAAACTATGAAGAGAAACCAATGCTGTAGCTAGATTAAGGCTCAATCCACCAAGCGTTCAATTATTGAGTAAATATATACTATGCATATGCTTTGAATATTGAAGCAGTAAATTGCTACCTAACCTAAGCTCCTTTTGTGCTCTTTATATTAGCATATTGTTGTTTGGTTTTGTGTATTCTGTTATCTCAAGCTCTTTTTCTAAGTATGCTATAAAAAGCTCAAAAGACTAGCTCATCTATAAAATCTTTTAATAAAGAAATACCTTTAAACGTCCCTGAATGTGGTTTCAGGAAATACTTTTGAAAAAAAATCCTTTCAGATAAAATATTCTAAAATGACTATTTAAAACCAGGAAAATATCAATGGATTAAAAACTAGCTCACAGAATCCATAACTTCCAATATACAGCACCGACAATTATAAACACAGGTCTGCAAGCACAGCCATGCAAACAGAACCCAACACAATAATGTGGAACTCCATGGGTCCGATCTTCCAGTCTTTTACTTCAGCAAAACTCCCAGTGCCTGAATAAAGGAGAACTATAGAATTGGGCCCATATTGAGATTTGTTTAATCTTGTTTAGAGTAGAGCATTGTTGTCACTCTAGTTATCACACTTATGCTCTGTAAAAACACATATGCATTCAGGACAGGTTTACCCAGAATTGAATATTAATAGATTCTGACAGGAGGGGGAGTGAAGAGACTAACTGGCATCAAGAATGTATTTCTTCATGAGATGAAAAAGTATGCTTTGCTTGCTATATGTTCTTCACTGGGAGGAAGAGATTTTGGTTTTGGTCCCTGCCCTTTTCCCCACCCTCCCACCCTGTTTCTATAAACTTCTAACTGGAAGAGTCTATTATATGTTAATATTTAATGTACCTCATAATAATGACCACTTTGTTTCAATAGTTCTTTTGCGTTATGTGAAAATTTGGCTTTGTGATATCTGTATTGTTTTAAGTCATTCTTTGTGTTCCTTTTTCTGTTCACATGAAACATGGCTGTTATCTTTACCAAGAAGGAACAGTGTATGTGTGAATTGCCAGGTAATTAAGGCTAAAACCCCTACTCCTGAACTGAGAAAAGAAAGTACTCTATTGACTAGACACTTTAGTGTATCAGTAGTTCTCAGACTATGGTCTGTGAATTACCAGTGGTCTGCAGAACGAAATAGTTTGAGAACAAAGCAGTAGAGTGTTGGTGGTTGGGAAGGGAGGTAGTCCAGAAATGATCTCCTATGAAGTGTTCTTTGTAATAATAATAATAAAAAGGTGGAGAATCAATTGATTAGACAGATAATTTGACCTCAATATTGAATTTGGTCATAAAACAAACAGGGAGCCAGTGGTGTTTGCACAGCAGCAGTGTGCTATGTTGGTCTTTTTTAGTTTTGTGGTGCACTGTTGCATGCTGAACCAATTACAGCTTTCATGTGGCAATCTGGGACAATGGGGAGTCCATCTCTGTGAAACTTTGCAGCACTTTGATGATCTATAGATGGATGTCTTCAATTCAAATCTTGGACCTGATTTTTAAGGCTCTTAATCAATTCTCCATGGCAATTGAGCTTCACAGGAATGACTTAGGTGGAAAAACCCAAGATAAGAATTTATTTTAAATAAAAATATCTTACATTTTCTGGAATGCAGAGCAAGTTGATAGGAAAAATACCTTTACAGGCTTTCTCCATATCTGTGGCTTGACATGTAGATACAAAGATAATATATTTGTGCTGTCAACAGACAAATGCAGCTGAATTTTATTTGAAAACATGTCCGTGTAGAGGACCGTGCTGTTGACACACGTGGACTTGATTTGACTTGCACTTACACCGGTGTTGTTCTCTGTTACATTAATGTAAATCATGAGTAACTCAAAGTTTCAGCAATGTAAACTACTGAAAATGTGGAGAATTAGACCACTGTCTTTCCATTTTCTTAATATAGCAATTTTTTTAATGGTAGCTCCCCTTCCTGTTACAACACACAACATTCTACCCTCAGTTTATATCCATGCAACCCCAATGATATCAGCACAGATATACCAAAAAAATCATTTTGAATTCTATGAGTAGCTGTTCATTCACTTCCCTCATTCTGCTCATGAACTAACTTGTTAAATTAATCCTGTCTTCATTTATTTTATAGTGCCTTCATATTTAAATGCTGAATTTGTGAACATCTGTTTCAATCACAGTTGCAAACCCATTCCTTTTATGAGCTGTACGCATTTTGGATAGATTTACTGTTGACCTTTCTTGGGAAATTGAATGTTTTTGTTGTTACTAACATTTCTATAATTGATACTGTTGTTACTGCCACTAGGGTACTTCTTTTAAATGAAATACTGTGTTTTGGCTGATCTTCTTGCTTAAACATATTAAATGAGATAAATAATATTTAACTTTTCCTGGCTTTGAAACAAATAGGGTAATTAAACCCTTCCACACTAAACAAATATAAATTGCCACTCAAATCAAATCCACTGCCAACAGTTTTAAATCTCTTATTTTCTTAAATTATGTTGTTTCTCCACTTTACTTGTCATTAAATAATACAAATCAGAGAATTACACCTTATAAATAAATGCCACATGACTATTCAGAAATGCAATAATCAAACTAAGATGAATAGCAAGCAGCTTTCCATCCCTGGCACAAACAAAAAGTTGTTTTCCAGTATCTGGAAGAAGTATCAGAAGAATTTGACCTCCAGCCTCCAAAGAAATTATTTGAATCCCTCTTGGCATGACAAGTATCTAGTAAAAAGTGAAGATTTTGTTTCTTGGCAAAGTCTGACAAAAGTGGCAGAATGTTCAAAATGATTCCCAATTTAATGAGCATGTTGGATGAATTTCTTTCTCTTTCTGAAGCAGCTTCAGCACATTGTGGGAACCAGGTGAAGAAGCCACATACATGAAATTGACAAGTTTCTCTCTAACTAACCTGTCTTAGAGACAGATTTCCACATGTTTATACATATATATATCTATATGTGGTGTTTGTAGACCTCCTATTATTAAGCTTTTCTGAAACTTCCAATTACAAAATTCTGCTTTCAGTTGCTTATAACTATGACAAACATTAACCATTTGGGTTGAAATTTTACATTCCAGTTGTTTTCCTCAGGATGTATAATTTTGGAAAATTTCAGGAAAAAAAATAAATTGTTCAGCTGTTTCCAAGAATGAGATTAGGAAAATATGTTGTTTTGCCCATGTTAAAATATTTTTGATTACCTTTTTTTGGGAACATTAGTACCCCAATGCTTTGGAGTAGGGACTTGAAATTTGGCAGTGGGTTGACTTTGTGTTAGGGATATGACTTTTGCCATCCCTTGGAAAATCCACCCAAATCTGGCCAATTTACAAACCAGTGGGAAAAAAAAAAATCACAGTTCACATATTCTCAGTAGAGACTTCTTCAATTTTAACAGCTAAAATCTCCAACGACTCTGTCCTCAGAGAGCATACTTGAGCCTCTTACAGCTCCTAGTGTTGACCAGACTGCCCATGTTCCATCCCCACAGAGTGACTGAGCATACTCTATAGACTCATAGAATAATAGAAGATTAGGGTTGGAAGATCGTCTAGTCCAACCCCCTGCTCAAAGCAGGACAAACTCCAATGAAATCATCCCAGCCAGGGCTTTGTCAAGCCACACTTTAAAAACCTCTAAGGATGGAGGTTCCACCACCTCCCTAGGTAACACATTCCAGTGCTTACCACACTCCTAGTGAAAAAGATTTTTCTAATATCTAACCTCGACCTCCCGCACTGCAATTTGAGACCATTTTTCCTAACTCTGCCACCTACTACCACTGAAAACAGCCTAGCCCCGTCCTCCCTGGAACCACCTTTCAGGTAGTTAAAGGCTTTTATCAAATCCGCCCTCATTCATCTCTTCTGCAAGACTAAACAAGCCTAGTTCCCTCAGCCTCGCCTCATAAATCATGTGCTCCAGCCCCTAATCATTTTTGTTGTCTCCCCTGGACTCTCTCCAATTTGTCCACATCCTTTCTGTAATGGGGGACCCGAAACTGGACACGGTACTCCAAATGTGGCCTCACTAGTGCCGAATAGAGGGGAATAGTCACTTCTCTTGATCTGCTGGCAATGCTCCTACTAATGCATCCCAATATATAGTTAGCCTTCTTGCCAATAAGGGCACACGGTTCATTCATATCCAGCTTCTTGTCCACTGTAACCCCTAGATCCTTTTCTGCAGAACTTCTGTCTAGCTAGTTTGTCCCAAGTCTGTAGCGGTACATAGGATTCTTCCATCCTAAGTGCAGGACTCTGCACTTGTCCTTGTTGAATCTCATCAGATTTTTTTTTAGCCCAATCCTCCAATTTGTCTAGGTCACTCTGTATCCTATCCCTACCCTCCAGCATATCTACCACTCATCCCCAGGACTGGCTGGGCAAGGAGCCTGAGACAGGCTGTCAGAGTTGGGAAGGTGGGGAACTGGTGAGGGTGGAGAAACTGGAAGCTTCTGAGGGAAATGTGGGGGAGACAGAGCCACATAGCTAGGAGAGGCATCACTGAGATCAGATGAGAAGTTGGGGGGAGTGGGGAGATGGGGACTGGTTGAGAAAAATGTACGTGTAGGGAACCAGGAACATGGGGAAGGGGGGAAGGAAGTGGGGAAGGAGCCAGGAAGGAGGTTGTGAGGAGACAGATTGAATAAGGAGCTCAGAGGGAGGACTAGGACTGGGGACCTGGTGGGGGAAAGGAAAGAGAGATTGGATGCGGAGCCAGGAGTTAGAAACTGAACAAGGGAAGTGGGGCTGGGTGTGGGGAGGGGGAAAGATGGGGAGTGGGGGAGACTGGGACTTGGGGAGTGAGTCCAGAAGGGAAAATTAGGACTGGCTGAGCAAGAAGACTGGGACTGGGATGAGAAGTGTGAGGCAAAGTGGCAACAGCCACTGGGTAGGCAAGGAGAATGGGACTGGAACAAGAAGCAAAAGGTGGGGAAGAGAGATAGGACAGGGATGGGTTAAACGGGTTGGGCTAGAAGGGATCAAGCCTGAGAGGACAAAAGACTGAAAAATCTGTGCTTACTAGAGCACACTTTCCTTCAGAGCCTGGAACGGAGCCCAAGGTTCTTGAGTCTCACTAGTCCTTTGCTGTCAGCAAACGTCTGTGAGACCCACAGGCAAAGTGTCTGTCTCATCCCTCTCTAGTTCTTGGCTGCATAGAGGATGACAACCGATTACCATCAGTCACTCTGTTAGCTCAAGTGGCAGAGGTCTTGCGGTGGATCTAAAGGCCCCAGTCTGCTGATGCCACACGTGTCAGCATGATGCCACATGATAGAATTTTGACTTTTTCAGAATGCTTTTTTTAAAAAACTTAGAAAATTACATTAAAAAAACCCTGTGGTAAAAGAACATCATTAAGGTTGCAAAGTCAAACACTCAGTAGTTAGGAAATGCTCATGATAAGTTACTGTGTATGGAAACGGAAGTAATTCAAACTACAAAAACAACTACAACAACAAGAACATTGAGAGATTCAGAGCTTGAGCCTACAAAATATTGAACATTTTTGCCCTGATCCAGAAAAACACTTAAGTCAATGTGACTAGTTACATGTCTAAAGTTAAGCATATGCTTAGGTGCTTTTCTGGATCAGGGCCAAAGTGCCTGAGCACCTTGCAGGATCAAAGATCTTAAAGAGTGTTGTTTTCTGCTACAGGATTGTCTAAAATTGTATTTTCAGTTTACCTAGTCCAAAATAAAGCCCCAATCCTACAAAGAGCTTTGTGAGTGGAACCCCACTAAAGTCTGTGGGGTATTTGCATGGGAGCAGAAGTCCACCTCTGCGGCACACCTTGAAGTGTCAGGGCCTAAATGCGAAACATATTACCGTATTGTAAAACAAGAACTGCACATCATGCTGACACTGGAATTTCTTTGTAGTCTACCTACAAATGTCTTAGTTCTCCAATTAGAAAGAAGAGTAGAACAGCTTTGGCAGGTTACACAGCAACATGAGTTTTAGTGCTGAATTTTTACTGAGTAAAAATATCTCATCACTAGAGCTGGTCTACAGGTACTTGTGAATAATGGGCAAGTGACACGCCTGGAGTCATGTTATTCAGAGAAAAGAAGAAAAACACACAAGCAATTTCTGTGAATTGTATCACAACATTGGCACTGGTTGATACCTTGACATAACTTCAAGAAATGATACATTTTGGAGGTATTTAAACAATAGTAGTAGTAATACCACCACTAAAAGGCTCTAGGTTCCAACAAATAAAAGAACTAGGTTCCTACCTAGTACCTTGTTTCAGAAGTTTAGATATTCAGTATCTGAGTGGAATATGCACACTGCAGCATCACACATCAAGCAAGCCACATGTGTTCACCTCATAAGTTATTGTCTACACTGGACCAAATAACCACCAATAACACTACCCCCAGGCTTTGATGTAGTTTTCAAGACCATCTGTGTATAAATAAGCAGTTTAGAGCTTTTACAGGTTTTATATAGAAAACTCTGCTCAAACTTGATTATGGAAATCATTACTACTCCTCAATCTACTTTTTCATTATGTTAAGTTTCTTTTTACCTGGAGCTTTGTAAATAGTTGGTAATAGCTTGGTAGAATTTTATATTGGCACCATGATAGAAACCCCAATACTTAAAATAATTTAAGCAAGTGCTTACATCAATCTCTCTTCTGTAAAGAGCTGAAGTACATGCTCAAAGTTAAGGGGAAATCCTCAGATAATTGTTTAGCTTGTGATCCAAAGTATTTACCATGACTTTAAAAACTCACTTCTCTCCCTGGTGTTAGCCTTCTAGATACATTGTAAGATCTCTCTCTTTTAATAGGCATTTGGGGAAGTGTTTGGAAATGAAGACATGGTATGAAGGATGTTGAAAGATGGCTGGAAATTAGGCTATTATTATTATTATAATATTAGTTGCCCAATAATATGAGTATGGAGTGGTTTATTATTTTATATATAATGTATTAATTATTATAGATGTCCATTTTAAATTTTACTTTCAGATATTTCAGTATTGAAAAAACAATGAGATAAATGGATGGTTAATTTGCTACAACTTGAATTAAACATTTAAATCACCTACTCCATCCTACTGTAAGTGCAATATACCCTCTGGTATATTTTCTAGTATTTTGTCCCATCTAGTTTCAAAAGTCCCAAAGGGAGTGATTGAAGCCCAAATGTCTAAGGATGACCAATTAGAAAGCATCCCAGAAATAGTTAAAATGGACTTTTCAATGTCACAAACATGCTTTTCAAATAACAACTGGAGGGAAAAACACCTGGAGTTCATTCCCATCTGCTGCTATGTAGGTTTTTATTTTTTTAAAAAAAAGTATGAGTAAAATGTTTACATTTAGCTAGATGATTTTTAGATCTAGTTCAGTCTTGTGGTACCTTTCTGCCCTCCTTGGATCTACCTTCTTCCAGAATGACTTTGCTCTTTGCACAGGTGCGTCATATCTCAGAGCCATTTTGAGGCTCTCTTCCAAGCTCATTCTGAGCTACTCTTTCTGCTCTCTAGCCTTTTCCATGCCCTTCTTAGAAAGCAGAAAGGGAGGAACTTCCCATCTTCTCTCTCATGGGTCCCTCTGACTGAGTTCTCTACTCTGTTTATGTAGTCATCTGCAAGCTCCTCCCCCATAACAGGAGCCAATCATTATAATTAATTTGGTATATTGCACTGAGCTGGGAGATAGCTGGCAGGTCACAGGCAAGGCTGAGCACAGCTTGTCATACAGGACCAGCCAGCCTCTGACAGGGTGTAACAAATGACATCATGACACACTTTAAAAAAAAGAAATACAACACCCTTCACCCGTGGGAAGCAATCACCAGACAGAGGAATAACACTTGCTCACACCCTATCAGGAGACAGAGCAGGGCCCTTCCCAACCCCCTTGCCAGGACCCAGCTTAGCAGTTGTAGGAACTTAGAAGAGCTGGGCCAGGAAGTGGCATCTCCTTCTCTCCCACCTCTAGCAGGAAGAAAGAGCAGTGTCCTTCCTTCACCTTTGCCAACTCTACGGTTGTCCCTGAGACTATGGGTTTTCAGAACCTCCTGCACAGAAAACCCATCAGTCCACAGGAAAAGTTGATTGGCTGCCTTTTCCACTTCTCTACCTCCTGAGGGAACAACCAACCACAGGTGGCAGTCAGAGCTCTCCATTGACACCCCTTCCCAAGAGCTGAGAGGAGTTTTGGGTAGGGGGGAGAGGGATCAGCATTTACTTTTTTTTTTTTTTTTTTTTGGGGGGGGGGGGGGGGGGGCCTATGGTGGAAGCGGGAGAAGGAAGAAGAAAGAATTCAGCAATTCAGGGTGGCCCTGTTTCTTTCTTCCTCTCCCCTTCTGGAAAAAAAAACAAAACATTAGCTCCTCTCTGCTCCTCCCCACATGGAAAAATGGGACGAGGGTGAGGGGGCTAGGTCTGAGAGAGGGATGAAAAGCCTCCACAGCTGCAGGAGGAACAGAGGTGTGTTGAGGCAATATGTGTGGCTGAGTTGTTGGTACAGAATTGTTGATGTGCTAGGCCAGATATGTGGATTGGGTCCAGAACTAAGTGATGTGGGGCCAGGAGGTGTATAATTAGTTGACGTTGGGAGTATTAGGGGGTCCATAATTAATTGTTATGCTGGGGGACAGGCACATAATGATCTAGAGGGGCACAGTATTAATTAATTTGGGGTTGTGAAGAAACTGTGTGCAACTTTGTGCAAATTAAACATTTACTGATATTGTGTCACAAGTTGTTGGCTGGAATAGTAAATTCAGCAGTACCTCCTGACAGAGGCTATCATATCCCACAATCATCTATCTCTGGAAAGAAAAATTAAAATGCTTCCGACTTGCATCGCTGCTTTGTACACTTCTGAAGTAAAGCTTTACCAGCATGGTTTCTTTCTACAACACCACGAGAATGGATGTCAAGGACACTTGCTGAAACTTTAGCATCTGGCACATCCTACAACTACCTGACTGGCCTTGCAAATTGGACAGAATACAGAGGTTTAAGTAGTCTGATTTTCACCTGTAATTCATTGTGTGAGTGTAAAATTGCAGAAACAATCTGCATCTGCAGAAAGGGAGGTTTGAGCCCTTTTGGAAATGAACCCTGGAAAGTGAATTGTTTTTACAAAATAATAAAATTGAAGGGAACTACATATGAGGAAAAAAGTCTGTCATTATATAAAATGAAGTCATGTCAACTGACATGCAGTAGCTGAAGAATACTCAACCTAGTGCTTCGTTTTCAATAAATACAAACAATGAACAACTCGGATGTGGTACTGAAATGAAAATTTTGAATGGTTAAAATAAGGAAAATCTGAAACACAGGAAATTCAAGAATTTTTCAGAAGAAGCCTTCAACTCATTCCATCATTTCATACAAAGGGCCATATTCTGCACTTCCTTACACTGGTGTAAATCTGGAGTAATTCCGTTGATTGCAGCTGATTGACTGAAGCATTCATGCTTTTATGAGTATTTTAAGTACATACCTAATATAGATGTCACTCAGGATTTTTGAGATTTCCATGAATAACAGGTTTGTATGGATCAGCCCCAGCTGTGAATATGTTTTATCACTCCAGATTCCTGTGCCCTCGAAGTATAGAGACGGGTCTTTGAAATCATGTAGGCACAGCTGGAAGTCTACAGTTGCTCTTCCAGCTGGGGGCTTGATGGAAAGATCAATCAATGGAAAGATTCCCATTAAGTCAAAGGAGCTGGGTCAGGCATTGGATAAGGAAGGTGGGAGAATGAGTCCATTCCTTAAAAGAATTGAGAGAGAGAGAGAGAGAGAGAGAGAGAGCACATCAGTAGACAAAGCCCAAACTGAAGAACAGAATAGAGACTCAGGCCCAAATTGTGATCTCAGTTACCCGTATGTAAACCTAGACTGACTATTGATTCCAATCGTCCCAAGTCCACCTTTTGTTCTTCAGTATGGTCTCTTACTACCAATGATCTGTTGATAGATTAGTATGATTTCTGCAGGGAGGAAGGAAGAGATGTTGCCTGAAATTCTTTCCCCTTAACTCTCTCTTCTTCACTATGTTCATAAATTCACATTACTATAGCTAATCTGATCTAAAACTTTAACATATTGCCATTAAATTTGCTCATTCAGATCTTGACTTCCCTCTCCCACCCTTCCTTCTTCGCTAAACAAGAGACCCCGTTAATAGTTAAGTGTCAGGAAACAACTATAAAAGCCACATGCATAGAAAAGAGGCTGTCTGTACAGCTGAGCTAATAACTGATTTTTTTTATCTCACTGGCATTTAAAAAACAGAAAAAAACCAAACAGTTCAATAAGACTCAAATTAAAAAATTCCCCTCAAAATAAGATTAATTGAAAAAGTCAACAAAAATTGTTACAGATCAAACAATACTTTAGTCAACCCCAAATTAACCATTTCACTTATGGGCACTTTTTAGCATAAAAGAAATTAAATGAAAGGGAAGATTCACAAAATGACTAGAAGAGGAGATGGTGCTGCTGCTGCCTCCCTTATAACCTTTTAGCCCTGGGGTGGGGTAACTCACCTGTTAAAGGAAGCAAGTTCAGTTCCCCTCTCTGCCTGATGTGGAAAAGGGATTTGAACATGGGTCTCCTACATTGCAGGAGAGTGCTTAGTCACTGGATATACTTTGAAGCTCTCCTGTTGAAGCAGGTCCACTGTGTGTTAATAATTACAAAGCCATTCAAGCATGGATCTGAAGTTGGGTCTTCTATTTGCTAGGTGAGTGCCTTAACCACCAGGCTATACAGTCATTCTCACTCTTTCTTTGACCCAATGACTAGTCAAGTCACTCATGTCAAATGTGCAAATCATTTCAAGTCAACCAAAACTGCATTTTTGATGAATAAAATAGTTGTCTGAAAAATTTCAGCCAGCTCTAATAATCAGTTAACCACATACCCAAATCACAAGAAATATGGCTCATGATATTTCAATTCTTTAAAAATTAAACAGGTTTCTACTTGATGAGTTGGAGGAAGAGTTCACTCTGTTGACTGATGTAGTAGAATATTTATATATTCCACATATTAGAGAAGAACGGTGCTGAACTGTGCAGTTCATTATAATTTAGGTTCACCTCCTTCCCGTGACCACCGTTTGATTTAATTCAGCAACAAGTTCTGAGACAATAGAATAATCTTTGGAAATGGACCTCTTTCCAAGTATAGCTCTCATTCAGCAGTGACAAGGCTTCTCAGAGGACAGTTCCTGACAGCAACAGAACTCTAGACTGACTCCTTTGGTTTTATGACTAGAACCATTCTTCACCTTTATTATTATTTTTAAGAGCTAAATTAGCATTTCTTTAATATAAATACCAGTCCCTCGTTGGGACCCAGGTTCCCTTTAACAGCTGCAGAACATGACGGTCCTTTAAAGTAAGTTAAATTCAAAGAGCCAAAAGTCCAATATGTTAAAGACTAGCTGTCACCTAAAAAAAGTGTTCATAATATAATATTGAATAAAACAACACATTTTGTAAATAAAGAGAAGACGGTGCAACCTAATTCAGCCCCCTTGTGCTTATGCGGTACAAGGACACTATTTACATGCTATTTTTCCCCACCAGACTCCTGTCTCATTTAGTGCACAGAGTGGATAGTGCTCACTGAATGAGAAGCTATTAATATTTTGCCTTATCTTCATCATTCAATATGTGGCCACGTGATCTATTTACCTTGCCCTGAATAAAGAATTATACATTTCCTCATGAGCTTTTCTATGGCACCCATCACTACAGTGTCCAAGTGCTTTACAAACAGTAATATATTTATTTTCACAACCCTTCTTTGAAGTGAGGGTGTCGTATTATCCCTATTTCGAGGTAATAAAGACGCGGAGCTGAGACACATAGAGATTAAGAACAAGAGTGTCCACTAGTTTTGGGTGACAGCTGGTCTTTAACATATTGGACCAAAACCTGATTTTTGAGAGTACTTAGTATTTTATATGTTCAAAGCAGAGGTCTCATCGACTACAGCTGCACCTGTGAGTGCTCAGTGCTTCTGCACATCAGGCCTTAGGGTCTCAAGTTGGGCATCCAGAAATTAAAGAACACACAGTTAGTGACCAGCCATGAAAAGTGACTCGTTTAGTTGGTTAAGTGGCTTGTTTAGCATCTCACAGAAACTCTGTGGCAGAGGCAGAAGCCAATTCTTCAGGGTAATATTCAACCATCTTAACCACTAAACCATCCTCTGTCTTCCTGTAGTGCCCTGCCTCATTCACTACAAACCTTCCATTCCAACACACCTCCTCTCTATGTCAAGAGGGAGTCCCTGGTGATCATTTACGTAGAATGCATCAGGTTGCAGCTCCCCTTCTGGTTTCTCCAGAACCTGTTACTGACGTTATGGCTGCACTTCTCCCCACACCTCCTGATCTACTCACACCCCAGCCGTGGCCCCACAAAGCTGCAAGACCTCCTCACCAACCTCCTCCTGGCTCTGGCCACAATGGTCATCCATCACACTGGGAGGAGGAAGCTGGATCAGCAGAGGGAATGGTGCTCTGCCACTGTGCAGCCTATTTCTATTCCCTTGTCCAATCACACCTCTGAGTCGTTTCCGTTTCCTCCTTGGATGCCATTGAGGAGCAGTGGTCTCTGTCCACGGTTCTCTGCTTGGTGTCCCCTTCTGGTTCCCTGATTTTTTTTACCTCTGACCTCAGCTCACTCCTGTTTTTTCATTTGCTGTCCCCTGTACTCAGTTGATGCCTGGGTCCAGTGGTTTCTCCCCCTCAATTGAGGGGAGGTCCTTTATTTTTGAGTGGGCCTCTCCCCGCTCTCCCTGGTTCTTCAAATAGTACACAGCTCTGATTCATTCCCAGAGTATGGCCCATCCTGTGCACTGTATGAGGTTTACCTTTGCAGACCTGTTTGAAGCATGCTTAGGGCAGATGAAATCCTTGGAGAATGTCACAGTCATACTCTATCAAGTCTTTGCTGAGTAAGTGTAACTGAGAATTTTCAAAGGCCTATAAATTGGCCAAATTTGGCAGTTTTTTTGACAACAGACAAAAGCACATCCCTGGCAAAAAAGGCAACCATCTTGCTAAATTTCAAGTCCTTGCCTCAAAGCATGGAGGTGCCACAGCTTCTTAAAACAGTTGTAAAGAATTTTTTTTAACATGGGTAGCACTACATATTTTTGTCTAGTGTTGTTCTCAGAAACAGCTAAGTTATTTTTGCTGAAACTTTCCAAAAAATAATTTACCTTGAGTCAGAAACCTGGGATGGAAAATTTCATCTCAAACAGCTAAAGTTTGGCAAAGTTTTAAGCCAGTGAAAATAGTGTCTTATAATGGGAAATGTCAGGCAAACTTAACTATAGGCAGTGCTACTAGTTCTGCCAGTAATAAATATGGTTTTGCAGCAGAAATACCTGACTCAAAAGGAAAAGAGACTTTCATCAAACCCATCACTGGTCTGTTAT
This sequence comes from Emydura macquarii macquarii, assembly GCF_026122565.2. Lineage (NCBI taxonomy): Eukaryota > Metazoa > Chordata > Testudines > Chelidae > Emydura > Emydura macquarii. Next base: position 7,553,332 of record NW_027133034.1, on the reverse strand, counting down.
TTCAAACCCTTTCAACTACCCCTATCAAACAGCTGCACTCCTATGCTACTGCTGTGATGTGCTTAGAGCAGCACAAGCTAATCATAATTACACAATGTCATTTCCCCCACTTCTTTCTCCCTACTGGAAATCTAGGTATGGAGAGCATTGTCTGTGCCAACCTCAGGGAATTCTAAAATCATATCCTAACCTGCATCTTCGATTTGGCAACTGGGCTAGTTAATTGTCCTCCTGAATACTGATCTCTTGCAATTACAATTATCCATATCTACTCTGTATCTTTCAAATTAAGATAGATTGGTGCATGTGCAGAAGACACACAGGGCATATCTACAAAGTAATACTAACTCTCTCACTAAATTGCTTCTATAATTTTGTTTTATCTGTGGACCATGCACGGGTGGAATCCGTTGCAAGATATCAAACTTATCTCTCTTATAGATAAGAACAACAGAGATATTAAGACCCTCTTGACTCTATTTATAATGTAAAATAGTTTCTACTTTTCAGACATGAATAACCTTTTATACTTCCTGTTAGCAATTTCTTGTTTCCCCCCTCATCTCTTTAAATTGAAACACAAGTCTGCCATTTAATAAAACTCCAATAATGTTCCTGCTTTAAAGGACAAGGGCTAATCACTTGCTGCTTAACATTCCAGCCACATGACAGTGGAGGAGAAGAAATCAGTTAAACAGCAAGATGCAGCACAACTAATTTTCATGTAAAAGGGGGGTGATTGCCTTTTTTTTTAACCATTGTGATTTTTTTTAAGCTGTTAAAGCCCAAACATCCTCATCTATCAGTTTATGAATTATTAATAAAAAAGAGAGAAAAGAGGCTTTCTTTTTCCAAATATCATCTGCTAAGCCACCACAGACTGAAGTGTCTCACACTGATTCCTGATTTACATAGTCCCAGTTGGAAGTTAATGAAGACTGCTGAGCCACCTTTCAACATGCAGATAAACCTTCATGTATTTAAAAGCAGGGAATATGTGCTTGTTGCTGGCAAATTATTCATCTAAGATCTGAAGTTTCTGACACCGCCTGCGTCAGATAAACTGTCACCCAAATTGCAAACTAATTAGTGATTCAAACATTTTCGAGCTGATTGATGACAGAATAATTTACGCTTGTTTCTCAGTTCCCAGCTGGCACAGGCTGCTGACTGGAGCCCTAATTAACGCTAGTACATCAGTCATGTTCTGCCAAGGCAGCACATACAATTAAAAGGCAGTTTAAATGGAATATCACATTAAAAAGGCTGGTAGATGCAAATGTGAGGAAACAGCACTTTAGGAAGAAATGACAACAGAACCCCACAAACCAAAACAGAATGGAACAGGTCTTTTTTTTTTAAATGGAGAAATAAATTGTACTCTATATAAGATATTTAACTAAACAAAACAGCCGTGAAGGCAAAATGTGCCTGCTAAATATTTTTGAAGGAGTTTTTCCAAGAGGTATATCTATTCCTTTTCCTTCACTTAACATTTTGTGTAACAATTAACATACATTTCTATTTTGGCCAGTTGGATTTCATATATATAGGGATGAAGTAGTTCATTTACCAGTTTATTATAAGACATCACACTTGTGTCACTATAAGTTCTTGCAAGTGGTATATATTGTAGTGGCCTTTAAAAACTTGCCTTAGATAACTAAGAGCCTGATCCAAAGCCCAGTGAAGTAATTCTTATCATTGGAAGTACAAGGGATTCCTGCAAATACTCAGGTGACCCTGTTTATTGATTTTAGGTAAAACTGGCAAGTTTTGAAAGGGACAGTATTGTATAGTGAGTGCCTAAATGGTTTTGAGTAGCATTTCCCCTGATCTAATGTAAAATATCATGAGGGAGTACCACTGTTGCTGTTACATAAACACAACTTGGGGCCTGATTCGCATAAAATACTTTTGGCAACCAGCAGATGTGAAAATCCCAGACTTCCGTGGTTCTGAAGCCAGATATCTCTTTTATTTAATTAGGTCTATTATGGTGTATCTGTGTTATAACTGAAATATCTGTATATCAGTTACTCTCTAACTATCAGCAGACAGGTATCTAGCTCTAGAAAAAATATGATTTGCTATCTCAGTAATGAAAAATTATGATAGCTATAATGAAGAATAGGTATTAAAACCGCAGTGCCACACCATTATTGTAATATATGCTGCATATTTGATGACACTGGTTTATATTACTCCAAAGTGACTTCTGTGGGGGGGAAAGTTTTCATGAATATAAACAGCTCTGGTTTTGTACCTTATCTGGGAAGGTGTTTCTGAGATTAACTATAGAACATGACAGATGAGCCCTTGACTCTTCGAGAACTCAAATACAGAACAAAAAGAAGTCACTGTAGTAACCATGAATAGAGTGCAAGGTGAAGATGTGCTAAAGCACTCCAATTTGTTTCTAAGAGGACAGCAGACTGAAAACTCACATCATTCAACATAGTTACACTCTGCTGTCAAATGACACTTAGTATTTCCATACATTTGTGTCTTTTAAAAATTTCAGATGATAAATTAAAATTTATATTAATTAACAGATGGAATTTGGGTTCAGATAGCACCTTTCATAACTAAGATATTTCAAAGAGCTTTACAAACCAGTGAATTAGATAGAGACTAGGGGCCACATTCACTGCTGATATAAGCAAACACAATTCTATTGACTTTGATAGAGTTGAGCCCGCTTACTGCTTACACTGAGTGTGACCAGATAGCAAGCGAAAAAAATCAGGATGGGGGTGGATGGCAATAGGCACCTATATAAAACAAAGCCTGAATATCGGGATTGTCCCTATAAAATCGGGACCTTCACCCTACTTACACCAGTGGTGAAGCCCAAGTGGTTCAGAGATTGAGTACCCAAAGGAAGTCCTCATTGTACATACAGAGCTTCACATGCGGTCATGGACAACAGAAACAGAATGGAGACAGGGAATATAATCTGGATCCAGGACAAAAGGATTACCTTCTACTTTTTTCATGAGATGTCATGAGAACTTCTACCAGCACAGCAACCAGAGATGGACAAAAAGCAGGAAGGACCCTTGTTCAACTACTAAGATTTGAATAATAATGGGTCCAATCATACTTTGCTTTCAATAGGAATGATCACTGCTTATCTAAGGGCTCATTTTGGTGCCTTATTACAATTTTTGTGACTGGCAATTATTTACCCTAGATGAACAAAATGTCTGTTTTTCATTCAAAGCTTTTTGTTTGATCAAATATGATGAAGAATTATTTATTGTTTCTCCTGTTGTTTCCAACTGGCTGAAGAACACAGTGGAGGCTTGTTACATCTCTACACATTTTAACAGTTCCATAAGTGCAGGGATTTGGAATTCCCTATGGAAACTGAAACTTCTAATGTGCAATGTAAATACATCAAGTGTTAGCCAGTTTGTGTTTATAGCATATCAGCCATGTGCAACATCACTTCCCCAGTGGGGAACCCATAAAAGCGTGAATGCTCAGAAGAGAAGCATCTCTACCTAATACTGAACACATGCAAATCTTTCCTGTGACGAAATGTGTCTTCCTCTTCCTTTTTATATGTAGCTGTTCTCAAATTTCCTATGGGAAAGGATCTCTTGCTTTGGTGGTAATAATGTCTAAACAATTAAATGCATGGATAATGTTTGATTCTATACCCCAAGCGGTAGGACAACATGGAGAAACCAGACAGTCAAACAGGCTGGCTGGTTTTTTAAAAAGATTGTTTAAGATCCTCCAAATTTAGAAGGAAAGTTTAACTAATATCAATGAAGATAAAAAATAGGTGGTATGATGGGGTTTGAAAGGAAAGATGTTTATGTAGTTAAGGCATGGGAGTAGGGACACAGGAAATCTAAGTTCAATACCCAACTCTGCCACGCACTTTGACTTGCCCAAGGTCACACACAATCTCACTGTCTCATTTCCCAATCTGTCAACAACATTTCCTTTCTCACTCTTGTCTATTTAGGCCTTGACCCTGCAAAGACTTAAGTATGGGTCACATAACAGTCTAGTCTATGTTGGGCTGTAATATTTTGGTCTAATTTTGATTGCTGGGGTTACTGTGAGGGTGCTGGGTGGTGTTGGTGGCCTGAGAAATACAGGAGCTCAGAGTAGATGATTTGGCCTTAAACTCTATGACTCTGGGCACTTAACTGTAAATCAATGTGATTACTCATGTGTGCAAAGGTAAGCACATATGTAAATCTTTGCACAATCAAAGACTTAGATTATAAACTCATTGGGGTAGAGATAGTCTCTTACTATGTACACATACAACTAGCACAACAAGACCCAAATCTCAGTTGAGGCCTCTAGATTCTACTGTAAAAATAACAAACAACTACAAACTTGAAAATATCAAAGCATGAACCATTCAATCCATTGAGATTGTTTTTGAACATATTCTTTCTTAAATCATACAACAGCACTCTATCACTCAAAATCTCTGAAGCTTTTGATGGAAAATGCTAAATGAGTTTCTTACACCGTGAGGTAAATTTACAAAGATATAATCCACTTAAACTCATCTACATTATTGCATAATTTCCCTTGCCACAAATGACACACATTTCAGAGAATTGTATCTATCCTATAGTGAGAAATGAACCACAAATGGTTCTGTTCAAATAAGTCAACAGTTGGAAGTGTCTTTCACAATCCCGAAATAAAATGCCTCAGCAAGCTTCTGCTCCTCACAGCTTTCAAATGGCTCTCCAGTTTCATCCCCGATTCTTTCAGTTTTCCATTAGGCCATAAATCCTTCACTTTCCCATGTGTGAACATTCAGTATGATGCCACAAAACTTGAACCTCTCTTCACACGGACTATCAGCTTTTAGTATCCCTTCTCCAAGGCTTCTATCACCAATTAATTCAGCATGAACTACAGAGCACGAGAGATTAGAATTCAGCTGTGACTGTGACCCAAGAGACATGTTCAGGCAATTGCAATGGCTGGAGTCCACAATGTGATCTTCAGAAGTAAGGAAGGTGTATGATGATTAAAGGGGGGCAGGGCATGAAGCCAGCAGATATTGGAGTTAGGAGGCAATAAAAGAACAAGGAAAATGAGGGACTATTAGAAGAATTTGGGGTTGGAAAGGAACCATGCAACCTTATCAAAGGGAGGGAGGGATGAAAGAAGATGCTGAGGTGCATTGGAACCTCATGAAATGGAAGGAGAGAGAGAGCATGTCAGGCAGGAAAAGAGAGAGATGCTGATCTAAACTGGGCAAATATTCAAGTTAATTTCAGCCTAGGTATGGAAAAAATTTCTGACTGGTTCATACATTTTCTCAGATCAGTTTGACTTGGTCTGACCTAATTTAAACCACACATAAAACTTGGTTTGCCTACATGTGACAGTTGCTCAAGCACATTTCCTACCAACAAAATCAAGAAAATCAGCAGCTAAGGCAATATTAACATCCAGACTATTCACATCACTTATTACCCAAAACATCACTGTATTCAGAAATACTCACAGACTCCTCAGCTTGAGTTCAAGGTTCTTATCCTTGTCTCTGGCTATGTCTATACTTACAGCAGCATGGAGAGCACATACTCTGCATGCCCCCCTAGGATGAGTATAAATAGCATTATAGATGGTGAGGCACTACTTAGGTGAGTAAAAGACACACCAGGACCTTATGGTATGTACCCTACATGGCTCTCAACATGCCCAAGCAGTGCCTCGCACATCTCCACTGCTATTTTTTGTAGTCTAGTGTCCCACTGTTGGAGCCTTTCATCACCACAGGGAAAGGCTCCAGCAGTCACTGCGAGAGCCTTTCCCCACTGCCTCCTTCCTGCCAGAGTTTTTCACTGCTGCATGTAGCTATATACCGCAGTGTGGATGCAGCCTGCTTTCCACTGCAGTGTGCAGCTACATATACCCCACACACTTGCACCAGTGTAGACAAGGCCCCTAAGGCTCTCCATGGCCTGGGCCCAGGATATCTAAATGATCACCTAAAAGCTCCAGGATGTAAATCGTAGCTGACAGCTTTATTCCTCTGGTGCAATGGAAAATTCTTGTCAGGGCAGGAAACAGATCATTCTCGCGGGCTGGTCTGAGTCTGTAGAAGGTACTCCCCCAGGAACTGAGAGCCATCACAAACCTCACCACCTTTCACTCCAAGTGGAAGGCTGATTTCTTTGACCATGCCTTATCTAACAAAGGTATAGAAGCATATATATTACAAAATAAACAAAGAAAAATAAACAACTTATCAAAACAAGACAGGCCACTGCACACACTTTTCCCCCAAGGAGAGCATGAGAACACAAACAGCACATCACAGATGTGTAGTCGTTTAATGCTCTATTGGAAGGTGTTTGGCTACTACTCTGAAGAATGCAGAAGCACCTAAATAGAAAATAGATCACTCCACAAATTCTCCTTTTTTTACTTCCAGCATAAAGCCATCCGAAAGGCACATGCTCAATTCCTAATGATTACACTCAAACCTTAATTTATACCTCAACAAAATTAAGACATTTTACTGATGGGCCTACCTCCACTTGAAGAAAGTAGAATGTGTTATTTCCATCCACAAAATTATAAAGTTGGAATTAAGATTACGTGTTTGTGTATAATTTTGAGGAAATGGATGTGTGCACAACACATTGCTGCCTTTAAAAGTCTACATCTTTTTCAGTTTTTGACCAGCATGAACTTTAAAATTATTTTTGGCAAGCTCAGTGGTTTGGTTTAGATGGTTTAGTTTAGAAATAAGCACCAAAGTGCTTTGGTACTAACTGCTCTCCTCCTTTCAGATTATTCGGTCCCTTGAAAGAGCAATTGCTCTAAAAAATGATCCCCTTTACTCATTGCTTGAGATCTGGAAACAGTCACCAGTGCAGCTGTCTTTCCTGAGCCCAGAATCAAGAACAACAGACTTTACATATACATACCAAACTTTATAAGTAGTTGTTCAATAACACATACTATTTTAAAAGTCATAATACTAACTGAAAATATTCTCCATGGACACATTCAGTGAAATTAAACATCTTTTTTCTCCCTCCTTTCTCTCAGATTTTTTCTTTCTGTCATCACTGGCTTAAAGGTAAATAACTTTGCCACTGTTTCTGCTAAGCAGACCTTAAAATGCTGCGTGTGTGCGTGCGCGCATGTGTGTATGCATGCGTGTGCATGAGAGGTGCGGGTGGGTGTCTGTGACATATTTTACTTTTTATAACCAGAAATAATGTCTAAATATACATCAGAATTTTTTCATCTTCCAGTGTGATGGAAAATTTGCTGTCAGAAAAAAAAAACCCCATACATGATTATACAGGTATATGCATGAGCAATTTTATATTACACACACACACACATCTGATGTATGTATGTTTATGTAAGCACGAGCAATTTTTTATCACATGCAAACACTTGTCTGAATATATATATATACACAAACATATGGCCAGATTTTCATCTGGTATAAATTGGTGTAACTCCAGTAACTTCAATGGAGTTACACCAATTTACACCAGCTGATAACCTGGCCTTCTGTACGTATAAATACACTGTGCCTATATTTCATATACCATTTAAATGAGAAACTGGATTATGCATTTCCATAACTATATACATGCTGCATAAAATCCTGGTCCCATTGAAATTTTTCCATTGACTTTAATGAGACCATGATTTCACCAGCAGTACTGTTGTCATGAGTTATTTTAAATTTGAAAATTTATTATAAGATTCCAATACTTCAAGGTTAAATATTCAGTTTGGAAAAAAAATGTATGTGGGGAAATGAGTTATTGGACTAAACTTTGATGTTCTGTGCTATCGAGTAGTTTATATATTATCTTGTCACTTGATACTCTCAGATTATCAGGAAGTTAGGGTTTTACGTCATGCTTTCTATGCTTTCTTAGTCATCTTTATTTGAAAAACCCACCAAAAGGAGGTGCAAAACTATTGGTTTTAAATAAAATATATTTATTTTACAAGTATTTTACAATACCAGTAATATCTTTGGAGGCAAAGTTATTCTTTCCAGCTATTCCTGTTGGTCAGTCCATTTTCTCTCCTATAGTTAGAGATAATAGTTGTTTCAATACTGGCTGAATATTAGTCAGAGCCTAGTGAGATGTGTAAAAGCCGGAAGAAAAAAGGGATTCTTTCCATTTCTAATAATAAGCACTGATCATCTGTTCAACAAATCTTCTACAGCATGTAAGTAGGTAAGACAATAAGTGATAGTTTTTCAGAACTAATTTGAGCTACAGAATACCAGGGCTTGGCAAATACTGCAAAAAACTGTTCTGCAAATATTTGTTCACATTTTATAAGAATTCGCTATCTTAGTATTTTCATTTTCTGTATGTATTCTGGCAAACAAGTTTATTGGTCGAAGTGCTGGTAGAAACAGCAAATTAAGTGACTAATGGAGAATATTCCTGGAACGAGAACTCTGAATTTGTGTGAAATATAAACCTGATTCCCAGAGTTGAGCTCATTCAGTAAGGAAGAGACATATTATGTGGCTTACAATCCGAACTACCCATCAGAGCTCAAATTTCCAGTACTGAAGCATCACAGAGAACATCTTGGGAACAACCTGTGGAGCTTTTCTGTAGTGCTTTTCTGTAGTGCTCCTTCCTAGGCAATCATTTCCCATTTTATATTTTGGCAGTGGATTGCTCCTTCCTAAGTGGAGTATTTTGCATTCATCCTTATTGAATTTCATCTATTTGTTTCAGACCCTTTCTCAAGTTTGTCAAGATTATTTTGAATTCTAATCCTGTCCTCTAGAGTGCTTGCAACCCCTCCCAGCTTGATGTCATCCACGAACTTTATAAGTGTACTCTTTATGCCATTATCCAAATCATATATGAAGATATTAAATGGAACCAGACCCAGGACAGATCCCTGCAGGATCCCACTCAATATGTCTTTCCAGCTTGACTGCAAACCGCTGATAACTACTATCTGAATACAGTTTTCCACCAGTTGTGTACCCACCTTATAGTATGTTTGTCTAGGTTTCCCTGAGTTGTTATGAGAAGGTCATGTGACACAGTATCAACATCCTTACTAAAGTCTAGATATATCACATCTACTGTTTACCTCTTAACCACGAGGCTTTACGCTGTCAAAAAAAGTATTAGGTTGGTTTGATGTGATTTGTTCTTGACAAATCCATGTTGACTGTTACTTATCACCTTATCTTCTAGGTCAGTGGTTCTCAACCTGCAGTCCATGGGCCACTTGTGGCCCAATCAGCACACAGCTGCGGCACATGTAACATCCTTAGGGCCATACAGGTAGTATATATATTGTGTGGATGTGGCCCACATAACACATAAAGAGCTGCATATGTAGCCCACAGTGGCAAATAGATTGAGAACCACTGTTCTTGGTGCTTACAAATGATTGTTTGATTATTTGCTCCATTATCTCTCTGGTTACCAAAGTCAAGATGACTGGTCTATAATTCCCTGAGTTGCCCTTTTCCAGTCTTCTGGGATCTCTCCCAACCTCCATGAGTTCTCAAAGATAATCGCTAATCACTCAGATCTCTTCAGCCAGTTCCTTAAGTATTCTAGGATGTATTTAATCAGGCCCTGCCAACTTGAAGACATCTAAATTGTCTAAGTAATTCTTAACTTGTTCATTTCTCATTTTAGCCTCAGATCCTACCCCATTTGCACTGATGTTCACTATGTTAATTGTGTGATCAATGCTAACCTTTTGGTGAAAACAAACAAAAAAAGCATTTTGCACTCTGGCCATTGCTTTGTTTTTTATTATTGTCTTTCTCTCGTCATTGAGTAATGGGCCTACTCTGTCCTTGGTCTTCCTCTTGCTTCTAGTGTATTTGTAAAATGTTTTCTTGTTACCCTTTATGTCCCTACCCAGTTTAATCTCATTTTTTGCTTGGCCTTTCTAATTTTGTACTTACATGTTTATGTAATTTTTTATAGTCATCCTTCATAATTTGATCTAGTTTCCACTTTTGTGGCTTTTTTTTTTTTTTGCATTTCAGGTCATTGAAGATCTCCTAGTTAATTCCCACCTTTCTTATTCATATGGATAGTTTGCTCTTATGCCCTTAATAACGTCTTTTTAAAGTCTGCCAACTCTCCTCAACTCTTTTTTCCCTTACAGGATCTGACCTACCTGTTCTCTGAATTAGTTAAAGTCTGCTTTCTGAAGTTCATTGCCTTTATTCTGCTGTTTTCCATCCTACCATTCCTTAGAATCATGAACTTTATCATTTCATGATCATTTGCACCCAAGCTGCCTTCCACCTTCAAAGTCTCAATCAGTTCCTCCTATTTGTCAGAACCAAATCTAGAACAGCCTCTCCCCTGGTCACTTTTTCTACCTTCTGTAATAAAGCTGTCTCCAATGCATTCCAAGAACTTGGTGGGTAAATTGTTCCCCACTGTATTAACACATGAGCACTCTCAGAAACAAACCAAGAAATAATAATGTATGCTAACACATAGAATAGGATGTCATTTCTCTCCACCCCTTTGTTTATGCATGCTAACATTTTGTCTGTGTCATCTACACAAATGACAGAGAGGAACAATGCACTACAGTTGTCATGAAAAACACCATGGTAAACTAAACAAAAAACATATTCACACACAGTATGTTAAAGTTACAATCCACAACATCTCAGTTATGAACACACCCTGTCATCCACTGCCCATATACATACTGGCAGCTGTATGCAATTGTAGGACCAACAACCACACGTGGCAGAGGAATGAAATCTTGTGCAGATTTATCCATCAGAATGAAATGCTAAATATGTGGATACTCTGAAACTAGTCCAAGACAGAGTTAACAAGAGCACCGCAGTTTGTTCTCCATTTGCCATAAAATTCTCATGAAATGACAGTTGATGGCAACCCTGTCAAGGAGAATAAGAAATGGATGAGTACAGATTCTTCTTAAGGAAGAAGAAGAAGAGGGAAAAAAAGCACCTTCAACCTGAGAAGTATGACTAGCCTGCAAACGCATTATACCTCAGGCTTTCCAAAGTGAGAGCTGCCAACATTACTGTCACTGACAACAGTCTGACTGAGAAGAAGGATTTTTGGCAGAGAACAAGACATTGGCTCCTATTTTCGCTACTCTGGAGAAATAGCCTCAATATTTTAAAAATCAATGTCTGTCAAGGAAAAATTGGTGGTAACATACAGGCATTGATCCAGAAGTTGTATAAAGGTGTAAGTAAACAATGCAGCTATCAATAAAGATTATGACCTTGAGTTATGTAGTAACAATTTTATCTTTTCAGAGCAAGTAGCATACCTTCCTTTATGTTTGTACAGCACTTAGCACACAGTGTGTGCTACCAGAAACAAACCAAACCCTCATACCAATTATATACACTAGCAAGTGGAATCTTTGCCATGCAATATCCCACTGGGAACTCACTAAGTGGTACGAGCAGTTATAAACTCTAAAGCTTATTTATGGAATCACTACTTATATGATATGGTCATTCTTTTTATACCAGGGTTCCCTATAGGTGTTTGGCACCTAAGTGGTATCTAGATACTGTAATGGTAGGATCTCTATGAATCCCATATATGGAAAAGCAAAGACATGCACATGGGCCAATAAACTTTCTGAAAAATCTTGTGCTCCCATTGAGAGCTGAGGGTGCCAACCATTAAATACATCTGAAATCTTACATTCATGATCCCCATCTCTGTCCATACTAGCAAGATAGGGCTGGTTCAAGCACACTTCCACCCTCTGCCAATCCACTTCGTCTGCGATTCACTAGCTGTAACACCAACGATATAGTGTGCAACCTTCTTTCCTATGCCAAGTTCCTTTGCCATATCAGATGAGGAGAATGGAATGGAGTCATAAGTAATATGGTCAGAATTGAATGTGTATCTAAGGGAATAGTGGATGGAGATTTTCTCTTGAACAGGAAGCAGAGTGAAATTCTGGTGTGTCCCAGCCAGAGCAGAGATAATGGCAATGACATCCTGAATCCCCAGGGATCTCAAGTTAATATCCCCATAGAGCTCTCAGCAGGAAGCAGCTTGTAGTGGCACTGAAGCATGAGCAGGAAACACACAGTAGTATTTCAGCCTGTTCCACGGGCTGGAGCAAAAGTTCCTTAGGCTGTTGGTTTGGCAGCACTGCCTTTACTGGCCCTGCCAGCTGATGCACTAACACTTGCTTCACTGCTCTGCCAGTCTCAAGCTATGGCTGAATTATTTTCTATTTGAAGCATAAATTGTTAAGTTGGAGAAAAATTTTCAACTTCAAACATCATACCCTATTGTGAGGGTCATGGTGTGTGTCTATGCTGACAAACAGGGCCCCCTTGTAGTCCAGAGACTATAGGTGTGAGGAGAGAAGGGGAGGATGCAGGGGAGAGGGAAAGTGGTAATAATGGGATAAGGAGAAACAGGGACAGAGGGAGGAAGAAAGAGCATGTAGATAAAGGTGGGAGAGACTGGGGAAGAGGTTTTATTAAGGAGCGATGTTTTTGAAAAGATGACAGCTAGATGGGGAGAGAGAGGCTGGTTCAGAAAATAAAAAATGCCTGGAATAAACAGATGAAAGGTTTTGCAGAGAGATGTAAAGTTGTAAATGCTTAAGTGGTAAAATCATAGTAACTTACTCTGAGGGCACAGAAAAAAATGTGGAAGAGTTGAATCAGAGATTTAAAAAGAAAGAGGAAAAGAAAGAAAGAAAAAAATATCCCCCAAGCAACCCTATGGGCAACAATAAGTGTTCCCCTCCAAAAGTTTGCATCCATCCAAATGTGTTAGAACATATCAATAATGATATACATGCACTGGGCCCGATTGTGAGCTCAATTATACAATATATATAAATCAGGTATAAATCAGGAGTAATTCCATCCAAGTCAATGGAATTGCACCAGTGCAAGTGAAAGCAGAATAAGGCCTATTATGTCTAAAACGTATGTCATGGGAATGACCATAGGCTATGTTATGATTCAAGTCCTTCTCTACACGTTTGGGTAAGGAAAGAAAATGCATGGCACTTATGGTCCCAATGTGAACAGCTGTAATACCATCCTGTGTTCTCCTGCACCAAATGTGTGAGGTCTGGAAGTCTGCTTTGGGGGCGCACACATCTGACTGGACACGGCTCCCACAGAACTTAGAGCTGGCCCAGCTTAATGTGAATGGACAATACTTCACAATTTAACATGCTCCAGTGGCTGAAAGTTGAATCTAGACAAATTCAGAGTGGAAATAAGGCATTCATTTTAACAGTGAGGGTATTTAATCATGGGAACAACTTACCAAAGGTGGATTCTCAATCATGTGTAATTTTAAAATCAAAATTGAGTGTTTTTCTAAAAGATGTGCTCTAGTTCAAACAGGAATTATTTGAGGGGGAAGTTCTATAGCCTGGGTTATAGATCAGGTCAGACTAGAGATTTTTGACAGTCTCTTTAAATAATCACATCCATATAGTACTGGGTATGTCCCTTACTCCTCTCTACACTGACATTCTTCCGTCTAATAGAGATGAATGAATCAAGAAAACTCCTTTGGTTGGTATGATGAAGCTCAGGTCCTCCTGAAATTATGTAGGTCACATTGAGTGAATACATTATTTTCTTTTAAAAAAAGAATACACATTGGATGCTGAACTCATTGGACTAGTGGGGAATCACAAAATAAACAACTGATGGAAGAGGAGGATGAATCAGGGGATAGTCTCTTCTTAAGAAAATAATTTTCTTCTTAAATATCTAGATTTCCTCAGGCATATGGTTATTAAATATTCAAATAGAGGTGGGAAAGGGAGACAGCATTACTCTTAAATTAGGTAAAGGTGTCAAATATGAACCATTAAAGCAAATGCTATGACAGGCAATGGGCCAGTTCACTCATTCTTTCTAGTCACCTGTGGACAGTATTATTAAAGCCTCCCATGTTTATTTATCTTAGTCATAAGACCTATTATGTGGACCAATGTGTTGGTGTAAAACAAGTTTGCCACAGAGATTCACCAATGACATTCAGCATCTGAAATCAGTTCACGGTTATGTGTTAACTGATGATGGCACAAATCCTTCCTTATTACAGTGACAAACAAGATGCTTGTATGTATATATAGCATTTCATTACTACAGTGAGAAAAACTTCTTTCCTCCTGTTTTGCATGAGAACTAGAAGGGAAAGGAAGAGAGGCAGGTTTGGAAACAAACATCTTGGGTGTGACTCCACTAACTTCAATGGAACTGTATCAACTTATTCCTGGCTTGAAATTTTGCCTTAGGAGTTTACCAGGCAACTTGTCAGAGAACAATGCCACACCAGCGACAACACCAAACTGGGCCAACTGGAATATCAGTATCACCTCTCAGGTTTTGGAAGAAAACAACAAATAATATCTTCAGCAGTTCATAATTGATGATTTTCTTAAGAAATAACTGTATGTTGTGAAATGCACTGTACAGAATGATGCAGTCATTTTAATCAGTGTTGGTAGATCGTCTGGAAAAGATTTTGCAGATCCTTTAATTATACTGTTAGTCAGCACAATGAGTAATGTGAACTTATGCGAATTTCTATTTTTATATATTTTGTAACATACATACATTCTCTCTCTAAGCTTATTATAATCACATTGGGCTCAGTTCTGCCTTCCTTAAAGTTGAGTAGTAATTTACTACACCACTCATGGAGTACAGACTACTCCATGTGCATAAAGGTGCAAAGTGTGGCTTTTGGTATTTTATATCACATGTTGTAGACAGCTGTCAAATACAAATTGTTTTTTGTAAATAAAAATAAATAAATAAATCACAAATAACTCTGTAGACTTTCACCTTAGTTGTACTAAATCCTTCTGATCTATATTGACTTTAGGGAATTTGAAGATAGTTTTTTTCCCCCTTATGATCTATTCATGCATTTGCAGAGGAGTGAATAAAGTTTAAAATTGGCAGTAGAGACAGCAGATGACAAAATACTCACCCTGGATTCTAGTCACAAGAAGTTTATGAAGAGCTAAATTAACCTTCACACTACATAGACATGGCTCTCCTTGTCAAAAACATAGGGCATAGTGCAACTGCAATTGAAACGGAGAGTCCCTCTTTTCTTTCTTTTGGCAAACAGAGAGAGGGAGGGATATAAAAAGTTGAAGGTATAGGATCTCCCAGATCTGTGGGATGGGTGGTTTTTCCCACCCTATATTTTGGCACTATTTGGAAAGCTGGTTTTTAACTGTGTTTTGCACAATTTGAGTATAGTCACTCATTACCAATATCAGGTACTCCCCAGCTCCTGGTGAAAGAAGCAGTGGAGGGAAGCCAGAAAAAGCTCAGTGATAATGTTCTATTCTTTTTGTGCTGCCTCTCACTGTTTTCTATCTGGTACATTTGGTTAGGTATGTGATGGATCTAGCTAAGGAAAACAACAAAATAAACAAAAAAGTTGTTGCTGGAGTCACTAAAAGTCAAGAAGACACCAGTACTGAACTCTCTGTGAACTGTAATGTATTTTCTGCTATTTGAAGGAAAATTTAAAATGCAAGCTAGAAAACGAAGACTATAGTTTTAGAAAGACCACAGAAATCAAATATAACAGGAGATACAGGCAAGGAACTGTGTACACTCGAGCATGCTGACATTGAATAGAAAAAGGAGAGGGAATTGTGACATGTAGTAGAGATCTTCACTGATAGTCACAGCTGAATTCCTAATGGGGAAATACTTGCTTTAATTTCCCACCAAGTCCTGCAAAATATCAGCCTATTGGTTGTGTATCCAGCCTACCTACTCCTACTGGTTCACAATGAGCAGTTTGCTGGACCTCCTTATGCCAAATCAGCATTTTTAGCATTAGGACAACCTTTCATGGATAGAAAATGCAGTTGATTTAGGGCATGATTCTGAGGTGCTCAGCACAGCCACCTCCTACTGATGTTGATATCAGTGGGAAGTTAGGATTCTCAGTGCCTCATGGGATCAAGTTCTTTGCACACTAGGTGAGAGAGAGAGCTGTGGTCAAAAGCTTTTTTTCATTGTGTTAATAACATGTCATTTATCCCTTAGAACATACGGGACCGAGAAGCAAAATCTGCAACCATCCCACTTTATATTTGTCATAACTGAGCAATTATATTTGTACTCCGTGGCATTTCATTGGCTCTCTTCTATGCTATTTGCTTTATCAACAAGTCAGCACAAAGTTGATAAAACGGAATAAAAACTTCAGGCTTTCACTGTGTATATAGATATAAATATAGATATTTCAGTGTGAAATTATTCAGAAGCTCACAATTATCAATCAACATTTTTAACTTCTGATGAGATGAACAGCATGGGCCAAGTTCATTCCTGCTATAAGAGGATGCAGTCCCATTGACTTCAGTGGAGCTGCCTGCCATTACAGTACAGTTGTTTTGTCTCCATATATCTAACTTAATAAAAATGCAGGCATAATTTAGCTTCTATCTTATGTGAGTCTTTCAACAGAGACCTAAATAAATAACTGAAGTGATATATATTATCCACCAAGGCCTTTTCTTGTTAATTTTGTCAGCCCAGTCCACTACTTAAAGCTGACTTTCACAGGAATGTGTGTACAGTATTTGCAGGTCGGGTTCATCAAACATTCATTGTTCAATACTGTGACAGCTGGTAGCAGGCATACATACTCTTCTCTTGTTTGGTTTTCTGATAGAATCTGTCAAGCACTGGTTGACTGTAACTGAATTTGTCACCCTCTCAGCAAGGTTATATCTCCTCTTACTATCAAATAAAACAATAAAGTAATTCTATATAGAGTCAGACTATTTTTTAACTCAACTAGCAATGAAAAGAGCGGATTTTACTCAAACAGCTACTAACACACAGTCAGAGTTCATTTTTGATGAATAATTCTAACAGATTTTAAATCTGAAGATCACACTTGTGAGAGCACTTACACATATAGTATATAAAACACACGGAGGTGCAGGTAGCAAAAACTATCTGCATTCATTCAGCATTCCCAATGAGAGCTTGTGAAAGTCTGACAAAATTGAACCTCCACAATGAGAGAGGTAGTGTAAGTTGTTTTTTTCCAAGCGAGGTACGGTGTTTGTTTTAAAGGAACATGTGTCCCTACATATTTTAGTCATTCCAATGAAGATGAACATTTAAATCTGGTTACATTAAAGGAAGCATTGCTTTTATTTATTTATTTTTTTAAAGTAATGTGGTTGGTGTAACAACCCCGTAGAATATGGTAAAAGGAACAAATGTGACATCTGACAACAACTCAGCAGAGCTCATTGAATAGTGGGGAAAAAATGCATTTGTGAAAAATATATTTGAAGAAAAGTGCCAAAATAATTGGAGTAACAATTCTTAACAAATAATTTAAACAGCTCTAACATTCCCTGCCCAGGTAAGCAAAGTACTTAACTTTAAGCATGAGTAGTCCCAAATTATGTACGTGCTTAAATGCTGTGCTTAATCAGAGACATACCAAGAAACCCCTTAACAGTTTATAATCCCATCAACACTGGGCAAACATACATTTTCAAAAACTGAATTTGGACACTCTTCAAACATAGTATCAGTAAACACATTATAACACACTTTTATGTGTGTGGCACCACCGCTGTGTTTAAAAACTTTGGATTGACTTTACCTTGGACTGAACTGACTTCAATGGGAGTTGTGCCTGCTTACACCATGGCTGAATCTGGCTCCAAGGTTTTAAATCTAGACCCACATGGACCAGACATATTGTGCTTTAGGGCAGCTATACTTGAACCATGCTTAAATGCATTTGAAACTCACCTCCTCCCCCCCCAAAACAAACAAACAAACAAACAAACAAAAAACCCTCCAAGATTGTTTGGCCAGTGAAGACAAAGCCTTTCTGATCTTGTTAAAAGCTACTCTAATACCATACTTCTAACTACACCATGAGTCTCTGCTTTCTCTGAGGTACTGAGCAGGGTTGGAAGAAAGATGGTGAAAGAATAGAATTATTAGATTTCCTCTTTTTTGAAGGAAAAAGTACTTAAAGAGGGAAATGTAAAGTGGGGGTGGGAGACCAGTTCCACAATGCTGTTTGTTTGACTTAACAACAGAAAAGTCCACAAAAAAAAGACCATAGATTGTGTTGACATCCAGTCAGCCTGTCAGAATGCTGCACAGTACCCAGCACTGGCCTGTTCCCTTTCATGACCATCTTGTCAGTCCTGGGGACAGAATCTGCCTTCACCAAGTTGCTTGCCCCACTTGAGTTCTTATTTCAACAACTAAAAAAAATACTAAATAGACTTTAAATATGTCCAGCAAGCAGTTATACAGTATAATCCCCAGAACACAGGCATTTTCCAGATGGACATTCAAATGCATGTTAATGAGCATGTGTACGTGTGTCCAAAGGGTTTAAAGCATGTTAAAATCTTGTTTAGCTGCTTTGTCCATTGCACATTGATATCATAGGATGGGACAAGTTATTGGATGTATTGCCACAAACAGGGACATGATGAACTGTATTAGGATGGAGACTACTGTGTAATGGTAGTACCTTTGCAGTGGACAGGCCATTGCTTACATGAAAGCAACCTCTCACTTAAGTATTGATGCAAGCAAGCCATTAATGTCTGACTTTTGTTCTTCACAGTCCAATTATTAAACATTATATTGTCAGCACAGAAGGATTTCAGCTAATCCCTTCATAAAAATTAAGCTTGTCCTCACAGGTGACAATAAAATCCTTTTTTGACCATCCACTGTGTTGAAAATAAGCATTAGTGAAAATATGCACCAATTAGGGCAGCATAAAAATCTCCTTTACTTGAGTTCCAGGTAAATTTGTAAAGAAAGCAGCAATCAGCGGGTGTGATTAGAGTGAACTGTGAAAATCTAGTTAAGGATAGCTCACTATTTATCTAGGTGCTGTAAATTCACCTGCATTTACAGTTCTGGGAGACCCAATATATAACAGATTGCAATCTGCTCTGGTGTGGGAGATCCCTGTTAAACTAAGTAACAGTAGCATACAGCAGCAGATGATACCAGCTCAAACACGGAAAAAGATATGAGTACTGAGAAAATAAGGTGGTATGTGTAAGACAGTATGTACAGTTCCGCACGGTGGGGGAAGTATCAAAGACGTTACCCAAGATGGAAACAAGCCATTTTGTGTAGACAAATATCATGAATGTCTGATAAAAGTACAGACCGTAGTGGTAGTCAAATATTTTGGGGAGAATGACACCAGTGTAAATGATCTACTACCTGCACTGAATAATTTCATGTCACTTCAGAGCACAGTATAAATCCCAGATGTTGCTCTGTTGTTTTGTCCCACATATTATACATGTCTAGCACCATCTATGGTAATGGTCCAAAATACTGGTGTAACTCTATAGCAAGATGTAAGACCAGATTTGCAAAGATATTTGGGTGCCTAAAGGTGCAGGTAGGTACCTAGCAAGATTTACAAAAGGGCCTAACCAGATTAGGTGCCTAACTCCCATTGAAGTCAAAGAGAGTTAAATACCTAATCTGTTTAAGCCCTTTTGTAAATCTCATTAGGCATCTATCTGCATCTTTAGGTACCTAAATACCTATATAAATTGGGAAGGTAGTATTTTTGTCCATCATTCTACACTACTGTAAAACTTTTCTCTTCCTTTTTTCAGTAAAAACAAAAAACCTCACACAAAAATCAACACAGACCAAGGAATGAAGCATATTGTGGATGGCTCAAGTTTGGAATTAGACGTATCTTGAATCTGATATATGAAAGACACTATAAAACATACCATACAAACTCTGTGCCATTCAACTAGGAAAGATAGTTTAATGTTAATTATGACAGATGTAACTAAGAAACAGAAACCATGAATATACTTACTACCAGTAAGATAGAGAGAAACTACCCAATATGTGAAGAATTAAAGACAGGGTGGCCAAACACTTTCTAAATCAATAGTGAAGATGAAATAGCACACATCCTGGATAAAAAAGATCCAATTGTCAATATGGAACTGATGACATCCCCCCCATGACACAGTGTCTCTCAAGTGACTCCACAGCAGCACCCCTGATGGCTAGGTTCCCATGTGCAGATGTGGAAATGAGCAATCTCTTGCTGTTTTAGACAGCTTTGTGTTGCTCACTGTCTACCTGCTTTCTTTATGTGAGAGTGGAATATGATGGAAGAAATTTGGCTTAGTTTTCTCAAGCCATTGACCATTTGTCTTCAAAGACATAAAAGTGAAGAACTACTCACCCATCCATGGTCAAGACACCCAAAAAGAAAAAAACAAGATGCACTTATACTAATAAATACAATAATTACAATAAATAATACTTTGGGCAAAATTCTCCTCTGATCTGCACAATAATACTCCATTTTAATATTCTGGCCCCGATTCAGCAAAGTATTTAAAGTACATACCTAAATTTATATGCACAGTTCCAGTGAATTTCAATGGGACTTCTCATATGCTTGTTTAGCATGTGTTTAAGAACCTGGCTGAATCAGGGCCTTTGCTCTCCTAATAATGTGTATGAGGAGCATTCTCCCTGTGGGTGTACATGTGCAAGATATGAGTAGGGCCCATGAGAAGATATAGCCATTTACTAGTCCCATAATTTCATTTGATTTCCGCACAGATGACCTCCTTGAAAAGTTGTTCACTTTTTAGCATCGCCCTTGCACAGTTATTGGGTCAACTCTGCTTTCAGTTACACCAGTGCCATTCTCTTTTTGAACTATTTGAGCAATTATTCCTCAAAGCTCCACTCCACAACTTAAGGAGACACCAATGAAAAAT
The DNA here is from genome assembly GCF_026122565.2 of Emydura macquarii macquarii. Lineage (NCBI taxonomy): Eukaryota > Metazoa > Chordata > Testudines > Chelidae > Emydura > Emydura macquarii. The sequence continues at coordinate 7,532,527 of NW_027133034.1, read as the reverse complement.
AAAAGAAGAGAGCAGCACTAAACTTTGAAACCTTCACAAAGCACCAATAACAATATAGCATTATTCAGAGTTCTGTTTTAGAATCTGATGTAATTCTCTCACTGAAGACCTGCAGAATTCCAATTACTGCATCAGGTTTAAATACCAGCCCTGTTGAGACTATTGTTGAAAGCTTCTCTGCTACAACTGAGAGTCAAGGATGACTTGAGAGAAACCATAATATGTGCCATAATAACCATTCCCCCATCTGGTTCTATATGCACAGAAACAAACGTGTTTCATGTTTCATCTCTTCAAGAACAATTCCTGTCTGTGGCGAGAAAAGAAAGGAATTTCACCTCCTGTAAGTGAGACATCAAAGCAAAGCAGGTGGGTTTTACAAGGTCTGAACTACATTTTATTTTTGAGCATTCAGTGCTCTAGCTAGAGTTAGACGATGATAAGAACTGACTGTGCCACCAAAGTATTTTCATGACCTACAAATTACCCCAGGTTTAAGAGCTGGTGTATCCTGCTTTGCAAGAGATTCTGAGGGAAGTGTGTCTACAAGAGACATCCAGGCATTTTTATAAACTCCTTAGGCTTCTGGTGTCTTGTGGTATCATATGTGAACAATCAAATCAGTTCTGATTTGAACGCTGTCACTTGGATTAGGGTTTATCTATCGCATGGTAGCACTGAGTTAGCAGGCCGCAGAGATGAATAGGAGTACTGATTGCTGAACTGACAGCCTTGAAGATGAGTAGCATTATTTTATCACATCCTTCTTTGCAGCATGTGCCAGTGGGTTTTAGCTGTCACATTTTTTAAAATTATCAAGCCTTTGAGTAAGTAACAGTGCTGGATCTTTAGCATGTAAAAGTCTCCCTTTGATCTTATCAGACCTATTGGCTTTTATTTTGTTGAGTTTTATACATGTAGATTCATTTGAATCAACCAAAGACATTGTTTGTCAAACCACAACAAGTCTATTAATTCAGAATATGATGAAACATTATGGCCAGATTCTCCATTGCATCTTGTCTAGTCATTTATTCCTGTGTAAAGTGAATAAATCAGAAGAGGAGCATTTTAAACCCATTTCGCACAGGTGCAAAGCACTGCAGAATCAAGTCCTATGTATTTTTAATTATATTTTTAGACAGATTCCTAAAGTGTCTTATCTAGGTATATTACACACCTTATAATCTACATATATCATCACACACCCCATATGCATATGTATATACATACATACCTGAGTATATAATAGTGATTACTATGTAAATAGCATTTATTGCTTATCTTTGACTGATCTACCTACACTCCGGCCACTGGTCCATACCTTGCAGGGACTATTTCTAACAATATTTTGGGTGGCTACAAAAGTTGCCATATTTTTAAAGAACAATGATTACAGTTTTTTTCCTTCTTTCTCCCAATTGTGGATTTTCTCCTCTCAATGACGTGGGTCCAAGGCCCAGAATATTCAGTATTGGGCCAGTGATAGGTTTAAGGTTGCAATGGGTAGAGTCCCAGGTTTTCAATGGGATGCACAATATGTGATTCTAAACAGAATGATCACCAGTTCCTGTTGAGTCAGAAACTGTAGTTAGGGACACTGGGAAACACTTTTATCCATTTGTCTTTTATATGACTATTGCATAGTCCTAGAAAATATCACCATCAAAGTGTTCTGAAATATGGCCTCCCTCTCTCTCTCTCTCTCACACACACACACACACACACACACACACACACACACACACAATATATGCATACATATAGTGTGTGAGATAAACCCACAAGCATAATGCTACAGAGGATATGTTATAAATTAACTAGTTCTCTCTATACATAAGCTAACTGGCTATTCAGTAAGGTTGTGGGGTGCAGCTGACTTCAGGGTTCATAAAGTGAGGCATGAAACCATTGTAGCTATCAAGGGGTTTTGTTAGTTCCAGATCCCCTGCAGGGATTATTTTGCAAGAAAGGCTGCTCGTTCTCTTTAGGAACACTATAACGACAGTTTTATAAATCCATAAAGCAGATTAAGTACAGAGTCTCTAACTCTCCATACTGTTCAGCTTTAGCCCCTATAAGGCAAAGTGTGTTGCTTTCCCATACCCCACCTTTCAAAGTCTGCTTCCCTAATGAGGCTCAGCTGTTAGTTGCTCCCTTCACAACTACAGGCTCCTACTCTCCCTTTGGGGCAGGGCAAGTATTTTTGCTCTGGTTGAAGCAAGCCCAAGCTATCTGTTGTTTTTGGGGTGTTTTGAAGAAAGGATGAAGAAACCTGATTCTGACTCCTGGTATGCTAGGCTGAGGTGCACAGAGAGGTGCATGTGCCATAAAGTGGCAGGATGCATTATTTTGTTTCTTGTTTTTTGCCCTTTTGTCTCAGGCTGTAGCCTCAGTTCTGGGGCTGTTTTCAGCTGTCGATACAGCAATGTTCAGAAGAATTTTAAACTGCTCAGAAATCTAAACTGACTTGCTGATGACAATAGGTACTGATTGGAAGGGGGTGGTGATGCGAAGAGGAGCAGGAGTCAGTACAGGTCCTGATGAGTGGGGAGGTGGATCGGGAGTGACATAGACTTGGAAATGGGTTGGAAATGGGTTGCATGGAATGGGGAAGTCTGGAGGAGGCAGGTGGAGGGCATGCAGTGTAGGAGGAGGAGGAGAAGGAGGAGACCAGCTAGAGGACAAGGTGATTGGGATGAAGGAGGTGCCAGGAGCAGGGATCATGGAAGGAAGTACACAGAAATGGAGATGGTAGGGAGGGAGGTGTAGTGACATGGAGGCCTGAGTTGAACACAGAAAGGAAGAGACTCCTAAAATTGTTCCAAAAGTTTACAAATAGGATTTTCAAAAGCACGCAGCATTAGCCGACCTCTGCTCCCACTAAAGCCAGTGAGAATTTTACTGTGGACTTCAAAACCAGCTGTTTAGTCCAGTGCTGCATGATGCTGACAATCCCACCTTCAAACGTAATATTTTCCAGCCATAACATGTTAAGTGCTTACATTTGTCAGTATTTTACGCATAAAATCTCTCCTTCTCTTGCTCCGTTGGCCTCCCCTGTTCACAGCCCCCAGACAACAGATAGGTCTAACTCCCTCTTTCTCTCCTCTATACCTCCTAGAGGCTTCTTAAAGTCTGTAGGATGGGGAACCCATTTTGATGGGCCTCTTAAGATACCTCAGAGCAGGGTGCCAGTGGGAGCAGCTGGGGACAGAGCTCTTTTAAAAATCTGCCCTTTAAGATGAAAATTGTATGTCAGTGGAGTTCATTTAACTCACCGAAACAATTCTTGTAAAACATTATTTAAAAAACCCAACCTTTAGAACATCTGGAAATAAACAGTTAAGGGATGCAAACTTGTTTTCATGGCCATATTCACAGCCACACCCAACTACTTACAACACCTGATTTTGCAAGTATACACAAAATCTCCTTGTTCTTTTAGGAGCACTATACTAACAGTCCTATAAATCCATAGAGCAGATTAAGGTCAGAGTCTCTAATCCTCCATGCTGTTCAGCCTTAGCCCTTACGTACAAAGTGTGTTCCCTCCCCATACGCAAAACCCTACCTTTCAAACCCTGCTTCCCTAATGAGGCTCAGCTGTTAGCCCCTCCCTCCACAAGTGTTTTTGTCCTGGCTGAACAAATTGGTAGGTGATGCTAAAATCACACTTCTTACCAAAGGGATCCATATCCAGTAACAAGGATGTATTCTACTTTGACAAAATGACAATTCTATTTTTCCTGTAGGTCTGTGAATATTTCCTTCCTTGAACTAGGACTCCTCAAAAACAAGATAATGGATTCTGAAGACAGTTTAATGATAGATTCCAATAAAAGCTGAAGTCAATGGGAGTTGTGGACACTCAGTCCTTCCCAGGATTAGACCTTTAGGGATTTTACACCTTCGTACCTTTTTGGTGTAGAATAACCAAGTATTCCTTTGAGTGATGTTGGTTTTATGCCTCCACCCCAATGCCAAATATAAAAGCCTGGAGGTTAATTACTTCATCTATTATAATTTCATTTGCTGAAGAAAGCAATTTATATCTTCTCCTTTCCAGTAAGGGAGGTATTTGATCATTTTCTCTCTCCCCCTTGAATTAGGTGGCATAGATGCCTCCATGACAGTGGATCAAATGTCATGATATTTCCTACCTAAAAGGGCACTGCAGCTGAGAATATCAGAAATGCAGTCAAATTAAATTGATTCTTTCAGAAACTGAATTTGAGTTTGTGGAAAAAAGTTATTCTAATGATTCTGTCATTTTTGCAAACGTCTTAGAGTTACATGTTAAAATGTGGCAAATGACTGATGGAAATGATACCAAACACTCATAAAAATCTCTCTCGTTGAGCCAGGAACAAACATTAGGCCACTTACCTTTTAAAATTGGAAAAATGCCTAGACAAGGGATTTAACAAACTTTACTAAAGCAGAAGACTCCAGATGAGGTGGAAATAATTTAGTCAGTGTGAGAAAAGCAATCTATAGCTTCAGCTTCATAATTCCTTACTGCCGAACTTCACAATTTGCAGTGGGATGAAAGGGAAGTTGTAGGTTTAAAATAGGAACATCTGGTACATGGGGGGAAAATAGCTGAGAAGTACTGGTACAGTAAGACCTAATTTTATTATCTATATTTGTAGTTCATTTAGTGGGTTATCATCAAACTGAAATAAATTGACTAAATCCAGCAACAACAGTGTTTACACCTGTCTATAAAAAGTTTGGGGGATATTTGAATATAAGGAAAGCAATTAATATGAGGGCTCAGAGTTATGTAATCCAGGGTCAATACCTGATTTACTAATATCCTCAGAGGATTACAATGCAATGCAATTTATTTCTTAATTTTTTTCATTAGAAAATATTCTTTAAACACGGTATCACAGAATGTTAATTTTAAGTCACAGAAAAAAGAATAACGTTTAAAGTAGGAATAAAATAAGAACCCAACATAAACCTGTGCCTAGAATTTGAACCAAACATTTTTAGATGTCCAGAAATAACTGTGGTTAACCCCTGTGTGATTCTCACACTTATGCACCGCTGATGTAAATGGAGTGACTCCAGAGGTACATTGGGGTGGATGAGATCAGAAGATAGCTTATGGAGCTCAGGGATGGTGGAATTAGTTTTGGGGAGAAATGAAAGTGGTAAGTAGTAGACGATGATGGAGAGAGCAGAAAAAAATGGAGTGAGGACTTGAAAGGGGCCAAGGATAGGGGAAACAGGTTTCGGGAATACAAAAAAAAAAAAAAAAAAAAAAAAAAGGAAAAAGGAAAAGAAGCAGCAACAAGGGAATTGAGTGACAGATGTCAGTGGGTCCAGAGCTCTGAATATGTGTTTGAACAAATTATGTAGATGCACAGAGAGAGAGTGCAAAAGGATCGGGTTGGGGTAAAGTGGGGCTCCATCTCCATGAGACCACCTGCCGGAGCACCATACCTAGTGTCTTATTGTGCAAAGCCACATGATCTGGGGGAAGCAGAGTAAGGCTTCCTGGGGGTGGATTAGCCTCTGAAAACAGCAGGGCCTTGACTAGCAGCAGACAGTCCCATGCAGCTTCAAAGAGAAAGGGATCCAGACAAAAACTCCCTTAGCCCTCAATGGCCCCAAACTTTCAAAGCCCCACAGTGTGCCAGGGAAGGCAGCAGATTACTTTTTAAATTTGAAAACTGGACATTATTATCTGCCTGATGCCTTGATGCAACCTCCCAATCCTCTGCTTCCAGCTCACTGTCCTTCCTACCCTCCATGCTCCTTTCCTTTCTTCCCTTTTTCAGCTTCCCTTCCTCCCTCTCAGCGCCCCTCTGCCCTTTCCTTCACTTTTTCTACTCCCTTGCTCATCCCCCTTATCCAACCCCTGCCCCCAAGAGATAAAATAAGAGACACGTGGTACTAAGAAGCTGTGTGCCCATCATCATCTTGAACACTGTGTGAGAAGACAGAAGGATGTATCCAAACCAATAGTTTTGTACCTGTTTTCTCCTAATCTTACTTTTCTTGTTGTTAAATTCAGAGCTATGTTCTGGCTCCTTTGCACTGAACTCCCTGTTCCCTCCAAAAACTGTTCTGTGAGGGTCCTTCCTTCTCTTTCAGACTTGCCCCTCCACATCTCTCACTCACTTGGCTTTGCCTAGAGAAAGGGGTGGAGTAACTGACAGCCAGAGCAGATATTTCCAACTTCCATAGCTACGTGGGTCCTAATTTAGTACAGCACTGAAGCAGGTGCTTAACTTTAAGCTCATATCCATTGATGTCAGTGGGATTTAAACACATGCTGAAGTGTTTTGCCTTGTTACTGATACACAGGACTTCAATTCAATTCTTATTTAAGCACCTGATTCAGGAAGGTATTTAAGCATGTGCCTAACTTTAAGTACGTGAGTCATCCCATTGATTTCAGTAGTATGACTCCTGTGCTTAAAGAAAAGCACATACTTGAAGAAAAATACATAACTGAATACTTTGCTGGATCCGGACTGCACAATGACTCTCCCAGAAGTAAGATGTCCCCCATTAGGGGCTGTAACAATTTTTAAAAATTAATGTTGTTCGTCCTACATATATTTTTTTAATAATATTTCTTATAATGTATCTTGTAAGAAATATTTTTATTTGTACAATTGACAAGAGAGGAATGATTAGAATCCATGTTGCTTGCATGAATAATAAAAAATTTGGAACAATGTAGGCAGACATTGGAATAGTTAGGAACCATATAAACCTTACAATTACAATATTTGTATCAGTTTTGTTTGCTTTGCTTTTCAAAATTCCAAAAGCAATTGGATTCATGACTTTCTATATTTCATTTATAAATCAAAATTATTTTCAACTTGTTTTACTTGTATATGATCACAAAAGAGCACCTGGAACTAGCACACTTCTGGTTTGTTGGTATTAAACACATCTATAAAGGACAAACCATTTTTTAAACGCCAAAACAAAATGTAAAAAAAGATAAAGCTCATCTTTGGTTTAAGCATCAATATAGAAAGTATTCACCTGGAGCAAATTTTTAGATAGCTAAGTTATAAATCCCTGAAAATATTACAATAGAAAACCTGACTGACCTTTAACTATAGGATTGCAAATGGCAATACTATAGTAATTGTGTATGTCCTTTTATTGTCACACTCCCCTCTCCCCCAACCCACAGCCACGAATGAGAAACTATGGCCTTTAGCACTCCTTAAATTGAAGGCATAAGAATGCTGTAGGTTTATTCCCAGTTATATATAACCATGTTATATTATTATTTATATCTTGCTACTGGCATTTAGAATACATCTGCTCCTATGGTTAGACTTGTAAAGGAAGTGCTGCTTGTTTTGAACAAGAATTAAATCCGTACAAGAGAAGATACTATAAAATCAGTTTATTTTCTTTTCACATTTCTCTGAACTTACACTAAAGTCTCTTGGGAGACTTCTGGGGTACTGCTCAGTGATCTCAGAATTTAGCAAGATTCATAAAGGGATTGGGTGTTTCTGGATAATAAGAATATCCAGAGTTACAAATAGTTAACACTAAGAGTATTGGAGGGGAAATAAAGCTGAATGTTTTGGGCTCCAAGGAATCTTTACTAGGAATTAGGTTGATACCTTCATGGCTGGCAGATTACCCCCCGCCCCATCTGGCTAGTGTGGGGTTTCTTGCAACTTCCTTGGAAGCATCTAGTACTGGCCATTCTCAGACACATGTTACTAGATGGATTTTGAGTCTCATGCAGTCTGGCAGTTCCTATGATTGTTTACAGTTTGGTGCTGTTGGAGACTGAAGGGTGCAGCACAAATTGTTAAATGCAGTGTACAAATGAAAAACTATGCTTTCCCAAAATTAAGTTTTATTTATTTTATAGATAGCATTTTTACTGTTTGGTGGTGGTAGTTGTTTTTTGTATGTTGTTTCCAGGTGTTGACCAGGCAGACACTGCATTGAATAGGTTTCTTCCTCTCTCAGGGAGATGTGTATCCAAGAGACAGTGTTTTCTAACCTTGTTCCTTATGCAGGAGTAAGATTAACACACACACATATAAAATAAAACTACCGAGCTATTTTAATACTTCTTCTGTCATGCATTCAGGACTCTCTAAAGTTGTCACCAGCTATTGTTTCATTTAATTCCCTGGCCTTCAGGGTAATGTAAGAAAATTGAAGAGATTAGGAGTTCTCTCTTTCCTGTTCAGTGCATTTGTGCTGCAGTAAATTGGTACCAACCTTCAGTTTCATGGCCAGGGCTCTCCAGAGTCCTTCCACTGATATGACAGCCCAGTCAGCTTGATAAATGGTGCACACCCCCTCCAGCAGAATGGCAAAAGCTTCTCTCCCTGACTCCACAATTGTCTCCCCCACACTAGTCAGGAGGAAACACTTAGCTGTCTTATTGAACTAAGTGATTGCACCATTATGTTTATATTCTCCACGTTAATTAGAAGATACATTTTCCTCTAATTAATTATTTCACACACAGTGACAAACAGAGACTATGACCTGTAGCGAACTGAAGGGAATAGAATATCTTTCATCTGGAAAATGGCACTATTAATATGGAATTTTCTGTTATCATCATGGAAAAAAGTTTCTTGTAAGGTCAGAGAAAACCTAAAATGATCCTAGACAAAACATATTCCCTAAGGACCTGATTCAGTAAGGTGCTTAAACATATGTCTAACTTTAAGCACATGAGAAATCCAAAGTAAATCAAATTGGACTACTTACAGGCATATATTAGGCATACACTTAAGTACCTTGCAGAATTGGGGCGAAAGGGCTTCCAGAGGTATTCTGCATCACTTAAGGGCTGCATTAAAGCCCCATTCGGCAACACACTTAAGCAAGTGCTTCTCTTTAAGCATGTATTTAGGTTCCATTGACTTCAGTGCACATGTTTAAGTGCTTTTCTGAATTGGGACCCAGCAGCTGACCATTCCACACCACTTAGAGCGTCACTCTTTTTACTGTAACTCAGGATGTCGACATTTGGAGCTGGAGGTGTAAATTCCAGCTTGAGCAGACATGCCCACGCTAGCTGTAACTGAGCTAGTGCACTAAATTTAGAGTGTAGCCACAGTAGCACAAGCGGTGGGAAGGGTTAGTTGCCCCAAGCACTTACCCGTCCGAGATGCTAAGTGTGTACTTAGGGTGACTAGACCCTCCCAACATTGGTGCTATCATGACTACACTGTATTTTTAGTGTAGTACAGACATACCCTTAAAAAAAGAAGAAAAAAGGAAAAAGAAAAACTTCTTTTAAAACTAGGTTGCAGAATTTTGCTCTGGCCATGTAAAGTCATTCTGTGTGTGGACTGTAGCATGATATGTGTATATTTTAAATTTACTTATATATTTAGTGGATCTAAGACGAATTTGTGTGCAATTTATATTAGAGGGCTGACATGAGGCTTTAAAAAAATCCTCAAAAAAGATATTATCTGGTTCACACATCATCAGATAGGTCTGTGGAGGGTGGATTTACAGGGAGGGCTAAAGATTGGGGGCCATTTCATCAGGTGGTGAGTAGTTCCACTGATTTCAACAGAGGCTATGCCAGTTTACAGCAGCTGAGGATCTGGCCTCAGATATCTTAACTGAGGCTGGAAAAAGATCCCTTGTTAAAATCTGTGATGGTTTCATGCAGTTCAATGCATACTTTAAAAAAATGATCCAATGTACAATTTGCATAATTTCTATTCTGCTATGGAACACACATGGATTTAAATTAATTTTTTTCCATGGATTATTTATGGAATGATTGAAGCTAGCCAGTGGAGCCAACAGTGAAAGGGCTCATGATGACCTTGATTCTCAAATCAAGCACAACAATGCATAGGAAGAGCCACACAGATTTAAAAAATGTATCATCTGTATCAAAAGAGAGATTTTAAACTCTTCTATTCTAAACTCACAAAAGAACAGACATGGCATTTTATGGCAAATCTCAAGCTGACTCTCTTTCCTGAACTCATTCCATTGTGCCTCTGGTACTGCACAGGGCTCAGAGAACAATGAGTGATACAGACCATACAGTGATTAATAGTTACTGGTAAATCCATTGGGGGGTGAGTTAAGGACAAAAGGAGCAATCTTAACTCTAAATTTCCCTAGTTTGTAGGTTTGCTGGAAACTTGGGGCTAGATATTCAAAGCACTGTATGCCTGTCACTTGCCTAAAACCACTTTCTGGGCACACAGATTGATTTCCAGGCTACCAAACAAAGATTTAGGTGAAGAACAAATTTCAAATGAGGGTGAGGAAATCCTATAAATATAAATGCAATTAGAATTTATTTTTCTAAAGGTGTGTGTGTGTGTGCATGCATGCACACACAAGGAATTGTCTGGAAAACTGAGATAACTGAAACCCACAACTAAGTACATTGCAACCAGTGTGCTGTTCCCGAGGAGGATTTACCTCAGAAGAGATGGCAGACAGCACTGATGGCCTCACTGGGAGGAACCAATGGATGTGTGGCAGCTTTAATTTGCCACTGCAGTGCTGTAGGAGTCCTGTTGATGTAGGCAGCATGGGGCCATTGCTAATCTCTTGGCATCACAGCATGGTCCACTTTCCCAGCAGTCTTGCCCACAACTGGGGCTGTGCTGTCTAACTACACATGGATCAGAGATTGTGAATGTTGTGCATCACTGTGACTCCATACAAGAATATCTTCTAGCATCAGACCCCACATCCTGGTGGAAATCCGGGATTGGTGAACATAACATTAATTTAGAAATACCATTTCATGTTTTGCTACACAACTAATATTGAACACTTCACATGCAATTCGCTAAGACAAGACCAGGGTGAAGCATGGGAAATGTCATTCTAACATGTTTGTGAATCATGATTCAGTCTGACCATTTTCACATGCTTTTTGTTTATCTTGTGTGAATATTCATGCCAAAATGGGGAAACGGTCAGGTTAATGAATATTTAGCTAAATTAGATATATTCAAGTTGGCAAGGCCTGATGAAATTCATCCTAAGGTATCTAAGGAACTAGCTGAAGCATTCTTCAACCATTAGCAACTACCTTCAAGAACTCATGGAGGATGGGTAAGGTCCCAGAGGCCTGAAAAAGGGCAAACGTAGCTTTAACAAGGGGAACAAACAGGACCTGGGAAATTATAGACCACTCAGCCTAACTTCTATACCTGGAAATATTCTGGAACAAATTATTAAACAATCAATGTGTAAGCACCTAGAGGATAATAAGGAATAACCAATTGCCAAACCAACCTAATTTTCTTCTTTGACAGGTTTCTGGCCTAGTGGATAGGAGGAAGCAGTAGATGTGATATATCTTGATTTTAGTAAGGCTATTAACACAGTTCCTTATGGTATTCTCATAAAGAAACTAGGAAAATATGGTCTAGATGAAATTACTATAGGGAGGAGGGTGCACAACTGGTTGAACGACTGTACTCAACGAATAGCTATTTATGTTAACCCTCAAACTGGAAAGACTTATGTAGTTGGGTCCACAAGGGTTAGTCCTGGGTCTGGTACTATTCAATATTTTCATTAATGACTTGGATAGTGGAGAATATACTTATTAAATTTGTGCATGACACCCAAGTGGGGAGGGGTTGCAAGTACTTTGACGGACAGGATTAGATTTCAAAATAACCTGGACAAATTGGAGCATTGGTCTGAAATTCACAAGTTGAAATTCAGTAAAGAAAAATGCAAAGTACTACATCTAGGAAGGAAAAATCAAATGAACAATTACAACATGGGGAATAATTGGCTAGATGGTGATACCGCTAAAAAAGTGCAAGTGATTATAGTGGATCATAAATTGAATATGAGTAAAAAATATGATGCATTTGCAAAAAAGGATAATATCATTCTTTGGTGTATTAATGGCCTTGTTGTATATAAGACCCAGAAGGTAATTGTCTTGCTTTGCTCGGCACTGGTGAGGCCTCAGATGGAGTACAGCAGGGGTTCTCAAACTGGGGGTTGGGCCCCCGCTAGGTTGTTTGGGAGGAGAGGGGTTGCAAGCTGTCAGTCCCTTGCACATGCCATGGCTGTGACTGTCAGCCCCGTGCATGGCTGACAGCCAAAGCCCTTCAGAGCCGGGTGGCCGGAGAGCAGCGGCTGCTGGCTGAATGCTCTAAAGGCAGTGCTGCCCCCAGTAGCAGCGCGTAAGTAAGGGTGCCATGGGGGGGGTCTTCACTTTTTTGGGGGGTTCATCACACCTGAAATATTTTCAAAGGGGGTCCCAGGAAAAAATAAGTTTGAGAACCCCTGGAGTACTGTGTTCAATATTGGGTGCCACTCTTTAGGAAAAATGTGGACAAATTGGAGAGAGACCAAAGGAGAGCAACAAAAATGATAAATGGTTTAGAAAACCTGATTTATGAGGAAAAGTTTAAAAAAAAACTGGGCATGTTTAGTTTTCAGAAAAAAAGAATGGCGGTAGGGAGGACTGGATCTGATAAGTCTTCAAATATGTTAAGGGATATTTTAAAGAGGATGGTGAGCAATTGTTCTCCATGTTCACTGAAGGTAAGATAAGAAGTAATGGTCTTAATCTGAAGCAAGGGAGATTTAGGTTACCTTTCTAATTGTAAGGGCATTTAAATTCTGGAATAAGCTTCCAAGGGAGGTTTTTAAAGAATGGGTTAGACAAACACCTCTCAGGAATGGTTTAGGTTTAACTACTCCTGTCTCAGGACAGGGGGCTGAGAAGACCTCTCAAGGTCCCTTCCATCCCTGTATTTTTATGAGTCTGTGTGGTCTAGTTCCATTTTCACTAAGGGCTGGGGAGGAGCCTTTATTCATGGGAATATTGGCATGTGTGTGTGCACAAGTGTATTTGCATTAGATGAGGAGAGGAAAAGTGCACATCAGTAAGAGGGCACTGCACAGATTTAAAAGTAGCTGGGGCATCCCAAGGATCTCAAAATGGGACAAAGGATGTACACATTCTCTCAAGGGATCACGAAATCACAGCTCATACCAACTGCTCTTATTTCTTCCCTCCACTAATTACTATCAACTATATTTTCTCGAGATAAAGCCTCAACCATCTCATTCTAAGACAAATCCTTAATACATTATAATTTATAACATACGACCTACAGAGTTGTCACATAGTGGTCTGAGCACAGGACTGGAGGGGAGTTAGGTATTTAATTCCCATTAAATATCAGTGTGGTTTGGGTGCCTTATTCTCTTATGGTCTGCGATGGGATGTGCTCTCCACACTGGACCTGCAAGAGCTGGGCTTCCATCAGCTAATTAGGCTACAAAGTGGCAGGTGGGGGTTGGGACAGCTTTAAGATGGAGGCACCTATGAGGGACAGGCAGGGCTTCTACAAAAGACAGGAAATTGGAAGCAGAAGGGACTTCCAGACACAAGTTGCCTAAAGTTACTCCCTGGGAGGAGGGAGTGAAGAGATGGGGAAACCCAGAGGAGCGGGGAAGGCCAGGGGTTATGGAAGCAGCTCAGGGAAAGGCAGCAAGGTGCAGGGAATTGACCTTAGCCGCTGTGTCGAGGATCCCTGAGCCGGAACCCGCAGTAAAGATTGGTCCCGGGTCCCCCTGCCAGCCATTGCGGGAGTGGCACTGTGGGGCATAAGACTGCCTGAGATTGCTGGAGAGCAGGAACTTTGATACATTTCCTTTTCCCTCCAGAAAGGAAAACCACAGTAGTGAGCTGGCCCAAGGGCTGAGTCACAAAGAGGACACTGTGGTTCCTGGAGCAAGAGAGGGGCTGCAGAAGAGAAACTGATGGGGTACCTGCTGGAAGGAGTGTCAGCCTGACTGAGTTAATCCCCAGAACCACCAGGAACTGTCATCATCCAGCAATGAATGGAGCCCTCCCCACTGCCAGAGGGTCCTTTAAAAATCCCAACCTATACATATGAAGTATTATTATGCAGTGCATATACAATCTAAAACACACAGAAGGGGATTCCTAAAATATGCTATTGGCCTCTGTAAAGATATGTGAATGTCAGATGAGGGACTAAACTGCCTGTTAGAAATGTATGAAGACTCCCCAAGAAAATAGGCATGTTGGGTACATTTTCCTCCATAAAATAACTGATTTATCCAATTTGCAAGACTGGGTAGGAAGATTGTCATTATTCACTTTAGAAATTTGACCAGTCTTTTCAAATAGGATAGTGACACACATTACTCGTAGAGCAGAGAATGAAGAACAAGGACTGTTGCTTAGCACCGTGAAAGGAGAACCATCAGTGGCCTCAACATTGCTGTTTCTTCTCAGGAGAAACCCACAGCTGAGTATAAGACACCACTCGTGGACACCAACATTTTCCAAAGGATGTTGTCATCTGGAATCATTTGTTATTTTTCCTCATGGCATGTTTGCCAGTGCAAATGTCACACAGAGTTTATATGACAAAAGCAAGTGACTTCGCTGAAACTAAGTGAGGTCTTTTCAAGGTTCCCCCTCAATTCTGACAACCCTTACTAGCTGTGGGGGCCAGCTGGTGTAGGTGCCTGGTAGTAAGATACTCACCTGCTTTCCACCTGTACTTAGATATATTGGACCAGACTTTCAGCTAACAAGCGTAACTCCACTGAAGTCAATGGAGTAAAGCACCCAAATTTTTCTAAACTAACACAACCCATTTCCATTCATCAATGGCAATTGTCTTGTGGGTGCCTTATTCAAACATTTCATAATCTCAAGCGCAGAATAGTTGCTGTAGTTTTCTAATACCTGAGTAATTACTCATGATCTGAGTAATAAAATATTCATTAAACGTGATGTCTGCTCTTCCTTTGTCTGTAGGCCTCCCATGTGTTCAGGTTATGCATAATCAGTCTAAGTACTTAAGGGATAGTATTAAGATTATCTACTTTTTTTTATAGCTAAAATTGTTCTTTTGTTTTCCTTCACTACATTGCTAACATATCTAGGAAACAATATATTACCCTAATTACATGTTACTTATTAAGCAGGAAGCAAATAAGTCATTCTAAGACAAATCCCTGTAGTCATTCATAACTGCTTTAGATGACAAAGATACAATAAACCAAGTAATCTTTCATTATATTTATTACACACTCTTTGTACTAATGAACAATAACAGGCTTTGCTGAAATAATGGCATCAGTTGTGAGTTGTAGAAAATGCTATACAGGCGATATTTATCAAGGGCATGTTAAAGCCACAGACGGCCTTCATTTCTTTTGCCTGCACTTGAGAAAATTGGGGAGGTGGTGAACAACAATGACTTGGAGGATTTTAATAAACTATGTAAAATAATTTGTGGATTTATAAAGCAATGTGCATAACATACAAGTGACAGCTTTTCTCCTGAGAAATATATAGAGATAAAGGTACTGTTAATTAATTTTTATAATCCATATTTATGGAAGAGTCCATGTTCTGGAGATGGGAGTTCCCTTCTTTGTGTTGTTAAGAGAACATTATAACTAAATAGCAGCCAGATAAAAACATTTCCCTTTCACTTCATCCATCAGTTCCAATCAATGGTGAGCACAAAGTGAATTTGAATACAAAATCACAGAAAAAGAACATAGAGAAGTTTAGAAGGAAAGAAGGCCCCTTTGAGGTGTCCTCATACCCTTCAATTGCTTTTCATCTAGATTTTAATGCAGATATTAATCTTGTTCCTTTTTAAATCTTCCTATTCAGATTGTGAACTGCTATCCCAGATCAGAGGATTCGGTCCATGTAGTCTGATATGGAACTTTACCAAGCAGTAGGTGCTTCAAAGGAAGATGATATTTCCTACCCCACCTCCTTGTGTATCTCCCCATATGTGTAATGCTGTTATGTGAACTGGAAGATTTCTTACTGACCTTCTTGTAGCAGGCCAGGAATACATCAGAAAAACTGATACGTCCATCCCTGTTCTAAATCCTCTTTAAATGCCTCACAAAGATCAAATGAAATTAGTTAAATAGTTATATATGTATATATATATATATATATTTTAAAGTTACTTTGTTAAGCAACAGAAAAGAAAGCCTAACTTGGAAGCATAAACCCTTTCAAATTTCCCCCTTTCTTTCATCTACATCTCTAGCACCACAATAGCTTGTTTCCCTTTGTCATGAGATGTACTCTGTCTTTTAAGCCCTAAATTGAGCAAACCAAATTAACTTACAGTACTAATTGCTTAGTTGTTTCTTAATTCATCTAGAAATACATGCTCATTTTTGTAATTGCCCTCATGTTTGTGCTCAATGAAAATGTCAAATTTGGATTTATTTATCTCAACCTTCCCATTGATTGGTCCTTATGGGAAGAGTCACGGCATTTATATGAAATTTGCATGACATCCCTAATTAGGTGTCTGCAGATAGGTTGCACATCTACTGCATCTGTACATACTTTTCAGTCAAGAGATAACAGATCACAGGCTTAGACTGGGGGTGGAGAAGAAGGAAAAGTCATGGCTGATATCTGGCATGTGAAGTTATGGACCTAGATCTGGGGGGAAAAAGAAAGTCAAGGCAAAATGGATGGAGAAAGGAAAAGTTAGTTAAATATAACCAATCTAAATATTATAAGATGCAATTTAATTCTGAGAATGCAGGTAAAGTTCTTTTAGTCCTTTCCTTTGCGATTATGGTAAATTATCTTCCTGACGAAAACCATGCTTCCAGAATAGCTGATGTAAAGTGAAGATATCATTCCTTATACAGACCATTTTAATATGCCACTGTCAACTCCCCAAACCCTCTGTCTTCAGTATTCAAGACAATATTTTTAGTTCTTTAGTTAATCATTATGGATGAACTGCATTTTGACATGGTCTAAAAAAATCCCGATGTGTAATAATCAATTTATGATATATACATGGAGCAGACAATGATTGTCCTCTTAGCATTCCAGTCCAGTATGCAAAAGAAAAAGAAGAATAGTTCTCAATTCTGATAATCCTGATGTGAAAACAATGAAAGCAAAATATTTTGGATAATTCTTTAACTGACAAGCTACAAAGTTCCTGACTCTTTTCCTTTACATCCTCAGATTATTTTCTTATTGGCCTACCCTGATGCTTGGTACAATGCTGCCTTCCATAATTGGTTAAATTGATCTCTGTTCCTTGTGGAAATTTGAGTAGCCTATAATCAGATACTCAGAAATTGTGGCTATGAGGACCATATAAATCCATCATCAGTCTGCTTTCTTTTTGTTCTACCATTAATTATTAGAAAAAATTGTGGAGTATCCAGGTGGACTAATGCATGTGTGAAAGTATGAACTAGGCTAATGAATGTTAGGCTGTCAGTCATCTGTACTAAATCCTATACTATATATTAGTAATCATTAGTTGATCGTTTGAATGACATTGTACAAAAAGTTCTCTTTGAGTCTATATCATTTTTACCTTGAGCTTATCCCGGTCTTATTCTTCTACCTATAAATTATGATGGAGGTGAGGCTGCTGCCATATAAAATTCGCTACAAATTTTCTTGTATATGATAACAATGGACCAGCTGTATGAAAAAAAGAGAAAGATCTTAATGCTTAGGAAAGGCTCATTCACCTCTGATCCTGTAGAAAGTGTGAGTCATCTAGGACAGGACTAGATCATTGACAAAGCACAGTGGGAGCTCACACTGTGATAAATAGAACGGAAGACAGCACAATCTGATAGCCAGCACAGTGAACAATTAATGTATGTGAACATAAAGATTTACCCTGGCTCCAGAAATGTATTGAAATAAAAATTGTCAGCATATGTGTCAAAGCATATTAGTTGTGACAAAATACACACAGATAGGTCCTAAACCCATATGAAGTTTCTGTGGCTGTAGATTGAACACTCAGAAATGGGCTGCATTTGATGCATTCTTTCACTCAGAAGTATACCATTACTAACTTGTTCCCTGCTGCACACCATACAAGAGGTCTGCATCACCATGTAAATAGTAAATCTCCTTTGAAGCAATGAACAAACAACACTGACAAATGCTGCCATGACTGACGCAGCTCCTTGAGCTTCACACGGCACTGCTGAGCATCCCTCTTGTGTCCCTTCTCCAGCATGCCCTGGGATATCTTCCCATAAATGTCCTGATTCCTTTTGCTGGCTCTGAGCTGAGCCAGAACGGACTCCTCGCCCCACAGCCCAATGAGATCTAAGACCTCTGGTCGACTCCATGCAGGAGTGTGTTTGGGTTTTGCAGTAGCCATGTGGAGAACAGTGACAAAGCTCTCTCCACGCTGGCAGCACAGGAAATGAAAATTCACATCTTCCCGGGGCTTGAGGGGAGGGGACATTTCATGGTAGCGTGACCACAGAGCAGCACAGCGTGACTGTCCAGAGCGGTCAAACTGGGGCATTGTGGGATACCTCCCGGAGGCCATAAATTCGATTTAAGTGAAGTCGTGTCTACAGTGACACTAAATCAAATTTGTTGATTTAGGTGCTACACCACTTGCAGAGGTGGTCTTATTAAGTTGATTTTCGAGGCGACTTAATACAAATTAACAGTGTTGCCAGTGTAGACGCAGGTGTACGTAGGTTGATGTAAGTGACTTTATGTCGACCTACGTCACCAGTGTAGACCAGGCCTCAGTTACAAACAGGACAAGAACTCTCCTCTAGGTCTGACCCTGCCAGGATATAGTGTTGGCACAAGAAATTCTTATCCAAAGAACTGCTCCCTTCTCTTTCCCTCTTGCATTTTTGTTCAATCATGAGCTGCATAGACACATAACCAAGGACCATATTTCTGCAAATGTGGTCCCACAAATTTTCAGAAGAATGAGTGCAGAGATCTTTTCATAGTTTTGTAGTTTTGTCATAATTTATATAAGTTTCAGTTGCCTGGGATCTTTCCCACATTCAGCCCAGGAAGAGAGAGAACATTTGCAGCAACTGTTGGAAGTTTTGGTCATTTACATTCATGATTTTATGCAAGGTAACCTGCTCCAACTGAACTGTGCATATACTTTGTATAAGTTAGAGAGTTCTTTCCTGGGTTTGGCTTTATGTAGTAACTCACCAAATGTGAATTATTCGCATGCATTCCAAAATATAGTCCCTAAATAGAATATTGTGTTTTTTAGGGCAGTACTTTGAGTTCCCTTTATAAGCTTTCCTTTTCTTACTTCTTAAATACAGAACAAGAAACCAACAGGACCAGTTGGACTTCAATGACTATTGCAAAATGACACAAGCTTTTCGCTTCCTTCTCCTTGAAAGACCATGTTCTTCCCATTTTAAGATTTCATCCAAAGAATCTTAGCAGATACAGTTGTCTATGCTGAGCACGTAGCTGCAACTTTGAAGCTATGTAGGCTATGGACTCTGGAGTATTCTCTGTGCAGTAAGCAGCATAGATGCAGAGTATGCCATATTGTAAAGCTGCAGAGCTGGATTTAGGAGAAAGGGAGCCAGACTTGCTAGAAAAAAAATCCCATTTTAATCAAAATATATGTTCCTTCCCTCCCCCTCCCCCTCCCCCCAATATCCCAAACTGGGTTTAAAACAAAGCAAATCACACATTTCTGGTTCTCAGTTGCCAAAAACCAAAACTTTTTATGAAAAGTTCTGAATAATTTTGAAGAAAAATGTTCATAAGTTTTTTGTTACATTTTTTTTGGGGGGAGTGGCGGTGGGGAATCATTTTCTAACCAGCTCTGGCTTAAAAGAAGGGAAGAGGAATCTGAAAAAAGCCAAATAGTTGCTATCAAAGAAATCTCTTTCCCCCCAATGTGGTCTTTATTCCAATATAGTGACAGTTCCTCAGAAGGTGAGAGTCAAGTTCGAAGGGGAGCCTAGTCCAAGCTGATGTAATTCACACTCCCGATCACCTCAGTCAGCATGCTATCCCCATTTAAACGCCTTCAAATTCTGTTGCTTATGTAGATTCACATCTAGTTAACAGTGAGTGGCTTGTGCCCCTTACACTGAAGTCTGAGATGTATTACCCAGGTTGATGGGCCATGCTAAATAGCTGCCCCACCTGCAGAGTGACCCCTCATGCCTGGGGTAGCTCTGCAGCAATTCTGCCTCAATTTCCCTTCTCAATATGCTTTGGCAGCTGCAGTGCCTTGTTGTTGTGCCTTGGCCTAGCAGCTAAATCTTTCAGCAAAAATCTACCCTTTCTGGAGTATCCAAGTCCAAAAGTAAACTCAAAATAGACGCTCTTCCGCCTATGCCCCAGCTTGGCCCAGTTCCTCCTACCTAAGAGTCTGTCTTCTGTGGTTCTCTACAGTCTCCTGCTCTTGCCAGAGGAGTCTCACAGTTCTCCTGCTCAGTGCAGTGCTAATTTCAATCAGATGAAGCCTTAGATTAAGAAAAAAGAAGCCAGCTGAAAGAAACTAGTCTTATTTCTCTCCAAGTTGGGAAAAGTCAGCAGGAAGCCATTCTCCCCTTACAGATGTATCCCCCCCTTATGAGGGAAGAGGCAGATTTAAAGCCATCCTCTTTCCCAAGACTCATCCTGGTTGGTGGGGAGAGGGGAGCCAAGACCCACCCTAAACCACAAGGCTTCTGGTCCCGAGCCATTCAAGAAATAGCCACCTTGAAACACTCAAACTATTTATTTTTCTGGGACCACTTCCTCTGACCTAGTTCCTACCTCTGTCATTTCCTATGCCTTTGTTTGTTCAAAAATTCCTAGAACGGTGTAGCCTGCCCCCTAGATTTCTCCATCTGCCCTTAAATGGCCAGTATACTCAGTTACAGGCCAGAAGAGAAGAATGAAGCAAGAAAAGTAAGCAACTAACAAAGTCTGATGATCATTTCATTCTAAAAAAGGTATACCAAACATCAATTGGTGTATTTTTATCAAATTATGAAAATGGCATGATGATACTTACGTTATTACCCCGGGGCCCTCAAAAAACAATAGCACTGGATTTGTGTGAGGAAAAGAGGCATATTATATGGTAGCTAATTGCTAGAAATTCTGCATCTCACTCAACCACAAGTCAACAGGCGTAGAAAAGGGGAAAAAAGACATTTTGTTTGGTATTTCAAGAAGAAAGTTCTTGTCACTTTGTCAGCTCTGAATTCCAAGTTTTTTTCAAACATATTATTTTCAGCCTCTGCCTCACACGTGGGAATGGAATGGTTGAGAAAGCAATATAAATTGCTAACAGAATTCTATAACAAAAGGACCACATTAGCAGTGCTGAGCTGTAGGGCAGCTTCAGCAGTCACCAGAGTAAGCCCAGGTCAGCTGCTTATGGCTAGACATATCAGAACAACCTGGCTAATCGGAGAAAATCTTCATCCTGTCAGTGCTTAAAAGATGTGAGGCCAAGAGACGGCAAGTCTAATAGATTGCAGGCTCCCTTCTTTAAGTGCCAGAATGCAGCCCAAAATTTCCTCAGGTTTAACTAGGAGACCCAGTCCTTATAAAACGGTACGAGGAAATTATTGGACACCACCAGTGATTGTCATTGGACATAGGGACATCTCAAGATCTTATATAGTTGAGGTTGATTAAGGTAACTGATATTGAAGAAACAGCAGCATATATTCAATCAATTTAAACCATTTGTATTGCCATGTTACTCTAGTAGCACTGATAGTCATGCCAGAGCCTTTACTGAAGAGACATAATTCTGCTGAGAAGAGTCCTGAACCTAGTGAAGAGGAGTCTGCACCTTTGAGATTTGATAATCCATATAAATACACTGGATACAAACCTCCCCAGTGCCAGAAGATAGCTAGATCTGGATTAACGGTGAAGCAGGTGACTCATTTGTCTCTAGAATTTATTGTTAAATAATAATTTGTGTTGAGGATTGTTTAGACAGAGAAAAAGGAAGAATGGATGGGGGGAAGAAAATGTGATGTGATGTTTACTGTTTTTCTAGAGGTTGTATACACACAAAAGTTGTACTGCTTTAATTATACTGGTTAGTTAAAGAGGTACAACCCCCTAGTGTGGACACAGTTATACCACTACAATGGGAGAAAAGTTATAATGATATAATGTATCTGTAAATCACACCCTGTGTTCCGCTGAGGCGGACAGTTCGTATTTTAGAATCTCGGTGGCAAGAAGAAACAACCGGACAAGGCGATTCCCAAGCAAAATTTATTACAATATAAGACAAAGGTAAAGAGTTACAACAAATTTTTCTTACAAGCCCTACACATAAGCCATATTACAATTATTTAAGCTGCTAAAAATATAAAAAGAATATTATCAAGTAGAAAAACAGAAAGAAATATTTGACAAATAGAAATAAGCATTCTACACTAAAGGAAAATGCCCACAATTATTGGTATTGTTTGAGCAGCAACAGCACTTAGCAATTAAGAGAGCAAAGAGCAAACCCACTAGGAGAATGCTTATGATGATTACCTGAGGGCCCATTAGGGTTGCGAACACAGACCGGGGGGGTTTTACTCTTACACCCTGACCTACTTATGCAGGGAAGAAGGCACTTACCAATACGAATGTGAGGAGACCCATTCTTCGCCCTGTGAAGCGAGTGGTGACCAGGGAACTGACCTGCCCAGGGCATCCGCTAGTGCCTTGACAGATCCACGGAGAATCTTAGGCAGGAAGGGGTCTCAGGGTTCCTAATATACCCCTGTTCCCTTGGGGGGTGGGCTTCACCCAGTAATGGGTGACGTATGTCTTAATCCTCATGGGTATTGGGCCTTAACACTTGTTTTTTATTAATCTATAGGTTGTTAGCTAGGGGCTTTTTGCAATAAGATTGTTAGTTGTTTTATCACCAAAACTGTTGATTTTACTGCTGAAGCTGCTAATTTTTTGCTGACCCCGTGGTCAGCTGGCTTCATCTCAAGGGTATTTCCAGACCCAAAGATAGTTCCTCTTATTCCTTAGGGGCTTTCCAGAGGGCAGTTTCAAGTTTGGTTCTTGAGAGGCCTAACTCTTCTCATAAGCCTGCTGTTATTTTTAGGGCCTAGCTCTTGCCATACTAAGGTGACCGCGCGTTACAATAATCTTGCGCACCCTACACACCCCTAACTGTCATAATTACCAGTATAAAAATCTATGTGTAGACCAGGCCTAAAACTGTAGCAGGAAGCCAATGAAGAGAGGCGCTGTGGACAGTTCTAGCCAGATGGTCTAAAGTGCAGAAGAGACAGAATTACTTTAAGCAAATGTATCAGCACAACTTTTAGTGTCAATGAACTTATACTGGTATAGCTTATTCCCCTTCCTGCACAAAAGCTATACATTATACTAGTATAATCACATTTATACTGGTATAACTGCATCCACAATAGGGAAGTTGTACCACTTTAACAGTAGGAGTATAATTACAATGTATGTGTTTAGACAAGTCGTAAGAAAACGAGTCGTTCCGAGATTCTTTACACTGTTGCATGACAGTCAGTAAGCTCTGTCTTCACTGAGAGCCTGAATGTGCAATTAGGCTGACAATGGTAATGAAGAGCAACCCTGAACACAAGATGGAAATGTCACTTGGCTAAGCCACTGGGAAATTCAAAATTGCTCCAAGTTTTAAAACGAGCAGATTTGCAGACACTGAAGGCAAGATTCCAACTAAGGGGTTTACATGAAGCAAGTGAATCAGAGAGGCAAACAGGAAAAAATGAATGTGATATGGCAAGGACTGAGAAACAAGACAATACCTGAAGTGCTTTTGTTTTTGAAACGTCATTGGACAGACTGGAAAATGGGGGCTAGGCTGGGAAAGGAAAATGGCTCACGTCCTCAAACATTACTTTTAAGTACTTTTAGGATTCTTAGGCGTCTATGAAACTAAGAAAGAAGAAGGAGCATGAATCAAGCATTAAATAACATTTCAGAATAGGTTTTTATTAGTATTACTAACCATTTGAAACAAAAAGACAAAAGAGAGAGCAATAATGATTACAAGCCAGTTCAGCTCGTCTTATTTTTTCTCCCACTATGAACAGCAGGGAGGAGAGGGGAGCATGGATGTGTTTGACTGAGCTTCTAAACAGCCACTTCTGCTGAATGTGATAACTTTGCTTGGTGCAGGAGGAAAGTGGGTAGACATTGAAACTTAGCTGGCTGCTGCTTTCTCCATCTAGGCTGGCTGTCACTGACTGTGACTATGGTACACTTCCTATTCTGGGAGGAGATTTTACATCTTGTTTTTTTCTGTTTCTCTCTGTGATCAGTCAAGGAGAGATGAGGAATACTTTGAATTTTGAGCACAGGATGAAAAAAAAGTTAAAAAATAAAAGGAAAGAAAGCAGCAGAATTTCAAAGAGTTTTTCCTCTTCCTCCACAGAAAGATTTAATTTTATTCTATTCTAAATGGAAAGAAAGACTTTTGTCAGGCCAGAGCAAATGGAAAGCAGCACCACTAAGTGTTTTTCTTTTAATTGGAGATATAGTTAGTTTTGCTTAATTGTGAAGACTTGTAATGAGAGAAAAGGAAAACTCGATCCAAAGCACAAGAGCAGAATAAAACAACGGTCTTTTAAATGTATATATTTTATTATATCCAGTACTAGCTAAAAGAGCAAAGGGACATTATGATTTGACATCAAAAAAAGTAAACAGGCACTCTTATGGCACAAATATGGAAACTAACATTGTTCTTCAAGAGTATCTGGGTACAATTAAGAGATTTAGAGCCAATCCTATAGATTTTGTGTACAGAAGATTCTCATTGAATCCAATGTATGCAAAGACTACCATATCTGACTCTCACTGTGACCATTTTTGATATTAGGTAAAATGCCAAATTTAAGGACTGATCCTTCAATGTTTTAAGCAGCCTCAACTCCTCCTAACTTTAATGGGAGATGAAAGTGCTCAGTAACTTACAGGATCAGACCAATAATGTATATTATTGGAAAAGCAACATGACTTTAGAAGAGTAATTGTTGTGAATTCAATTTTTTTCTTGAATATTAAATTTCCTCTGTATCTTTGACATATCCTGTTGCTTATGTCAACTGTAATAATCAAAATCTCTCAGGCCAATTCTGAACTGGTTTCAAAAAGGCATAATAATCCTATTTTGATAATTATTTGTGTGTGTGTGAGAGAGAGATGTTCATTAAACTAAAAGATCGACATCACAGGATAATGTTGTTAGGGTGCTGAGTAAAACTGGTCGAAAAGTAGGAATGTCATGAAAATTCAGGGTATTTTTACCTGTTCTAATGCTGAGTAAGTTTCCACATGTACAGTAGCCCCACTAATGCGCCTCAAATCCTTACCTACTGTTTTCCTGCTATTTCGTTCCTACGCTTCTATATGGCATATACTACTATGGCATATATGGCAAATTATATGGTTGTTTTTTGATCTAGGAAAACGTCCACAAGAGACTAGAGACCTGATGCAAAAACCCATTGAAGTCAATGGAAAGAGTCCCTTTAGAGTCAATGGGTAGCAGATCAGGACCTAGGCTGAGCTCACCAAACTTATTTCTTGTGTATTCTAATCAAGGATGTGAATTCAGCTGTCCAGGGGTGAAAGACTATTGCAATAACCCACTGTGTCACCTAATCCCCAATGTTTTTCAATCTATTTTACTTACCTGCCATAAAGTTTCTTCTAACTTTCAAATTTCCCATTGGTTGTTGAATTAAACATAAGTAGGGTCCCAAGCTTGGCAAACATTAAATGTTTTGGGGGAGCAGTTGGGAGGGAAAGTGGAAGTAAGCTTGCTCGCCTGGTCAGTTTTCTCACAGATTTCTACACAGATGTGACTCTTAGGCTCATGACAAATGCTTTGGAAAAATGTGTCACTTCAGGCCCTCCATACATTGCTCCTCCCTTCCTGTCATACAGAACATTCTCTGAAAAAATCTTAAAGTGTTTGTACTGTAGAATACTTGATAGCATTCCCAGACAGCCTTTGAAAAGTGATGACTGGAGGCCACCAAACTTGTTTTAAGCACTTTACTAACTCTTAAAGATTTCAGTTTCAAGTTATTGAGCTCAATCATTAAATTTCCATATGGCTTTTTGGCGGGAAGAGTTACAATGGGGAAACAACTGCTCAATTTTTTTGCAAATGAACATTTTGAACTCATTTATACCAGCAACTTCCAGTGTGGTAGCATTAACAGTGATCTTTATAAAACAAACCTACTTATTTGGCAAATAAGAATGTTTGGAAAATAATATTCACATAACAATGGAGAGCACAGAATTGCCAGTAAAGAACCATCAATCCTGACGTGTCCCTCATAGACTCAGAGACTCTAAGGTCAGAAGGGACCAATATGATCATCTAGTCTGACCTACTGCATAATGCAGGCCACAGAACCTCACCCATCCACTCCTGTAATAGACCCCTAACCTATGACTGAGTTATTAAAGTCCTCAGATCATGGTTTAAAGACTTTAAGGTACAGAGACTTCACCAGCAAGTGAGCCATGCCCCATGCTACAGAGGAAGGCGAAAACCCCCCAGAGCCTTTGCCAATCTGCCCTGGGGGAAAATTCCTTCCTGACCCCAAATATGGTGATCATTTAAACCCTGAGCATGTGGGCAAGACTCACCAGCCAGACATCCGAGAACAAATTCTCTGTAATACCTTAGAACCAACCCCATCTAACATCCCTTCACTGGCCATTGGCATATCTACCACCAGTAGTCAAAGATCAGTCAATTGCCAAACTGGGCTGTCCCATCATTACCATCCCCTCCATAAATTTGTAAAGCTCAGTTTTGAAGCCAGCTAGGTTTTTGCCCCCACTACTCCCGTTGGAAAACAAGGTCAAACCAAGGACCAAGAAACCAAGGTCAAAGACTTTGTTGATTGCTCTGCACACCCATGAAGAGGAGACGTGCGTGTGGACTCGTCCCATCAACTTGAACTCTGGGGGAAGGGAATAAAAATCCCTGACAAGAAGAAACTGTATCTTTACACTGCTTGGACTTTAGATAGGGCGAGATTTCTGAGTATAAGCAAGAGATCCCCAATGCTTGGACTGGATTAGCCCAAAAGGACATATAAAGCTTGCTTATTATAGAATCTTCTATTACCTTTTGGAACTTAAGACTATAACTCATTTGTGTGTGTATGTTTACCTGCTTTAACCTTATAAATAACTCATTTCTTTTCTTAGTTAATAAATCCTTAGATAGTTTATTATAGGATTGGCTACAAGTGTTCTCTCTGGTGAGACATCTAGGGTGCAGTTGATGCAGAGTAAGCGACTGGCCCTGTGGGACTGGGACTAACTTTTGAATATTGTTGTTGTTTTTGGTGTAAGGGACCATCTATCACAAAGGCAAGCTTGCCTAGGTGGCAAGATAGAAAGGAATAGCAAGGGGACTGTTTGCGACTCCATGTTGTGGCTGTAATGAGTATGTAACAGCTTCCATATGAAGAGACATTAAGAAGATTTGGACTTTTCAGGTTGGAAAAGAGATGACTGAGGGGGTGTATAATAGAGGTCTATAAAATCATAATGGGTGTGGAGAAATAAATATAAAAGTGTTATTTACTCCATTTCATAACACAAGAACTAGGGGTCACGAAATGAAATTAATAGGCAGCAGGTTTAAAACAAACAAAAGGAAGCATTTCTTCACACAACACACAGTCAAC
This sequence comes from Emydura macquarii macquarii, assembly GCF_026122565.2. NCBI lineage: Eukaryota > Metazoa > Chordata > Testudines > Chelidae > Emydura > Emydura macquarii. The sequence goes on along the minus strand of NW_027133034.1, from coordinate 7,505,029 downwards.
CTGTGGAACTCTTTGCCAGAGGATGTTGTGAAGGCCAAGACTATAACAGAGCTCAAAAAAGAACTAGATAAGTTGATGGAGGATAGATCCATCAATATCTATTAGTAAGGATGGGCAGGGATGCAAACCCATGCTCTGAAGCGTCCCTAGTCTCTGTTTGCCAGAAGCTGGAAATGGGCGACGGGATGGATCACTTGATGATTACCTGTTCTATTCATTCCCTCTGAAGCACCCGTCATTGGCCACTATCGGAAGACAGGATACTGGGCTAGATGGACCATTGGTTTGATCCAGTATGGCCATCCTTATGTTCTTATACTAGAATACTGGAGTTCACATTTGATGCTTGGCTGGTGAAATCTAAGTATAATTACATCTTCTGATCTTTCTTCCTTAGAGACATCTATTGCTTTCCTTTAATTATGCCACACAGTATCGAACTACAACTAGACCATTTACAAATATTTCCATCCCTGAATCTTTGCATTAGTATATCTAGACCTCAACATATTTTACAATCCTATTTTTTCTTGCATTTTAAATCAGGAAGGTTCCAATGATTCTTCAAATTACTGTTGGATGTTAGCCATATTTCGAATGAAAGATACACTTTTATTAACATTTTGAAAAAAAATATGTTATTTATTTATTGCATTTACTCTACAGGAATTCACTTGGAAAATGAAGGACAAATTTGAAAGGAAAGTTAGTAGACACGTGGATACCCGAACCCCTCCAGCATGCTTATTTTGTTGAGGATTCCAAAGTTGTCTGGGTCCTTGAAGCTGCTCTATCTTACACAAAGGCCTCCACCAGAATCCAGTAGGTACAAAGTTGGTACACAGCCACTTAAATGCTTGCCTTCAAGATATGTCAACCTCAGCTCAGGTGCAGTTCAGAACTGGGGCCCTTGAACATATCATCTGCTCCAGTTCTCTAGATTTTTTCTTTCACAAATCTTTTGATTCCCTCTTATCTTAATTTTAAACTTCAGAAAAAGACATTTACAGGCAGGACAAGGTACTGACTAATAAATTTAACTTTTGCTGTAGTTCCACAGGAGATTTTTTTAGTAAATTAGAATTATGTTGTAGTTGAGAGAATCATTTATGTGGGACCTTCAGATCCTTTAAGAGCACATGATTCATAGATCATCATCAAATATAATACTAAACAGTTTTAAAATCCCACCACATTTGGCATAATTATAAACATTAAAACAACTTGTATGACAAGCAAATTTGAAGTTCACCAAATCCAGAAGTTGTACATAACAACCAAAGCTAATCAGTAAAAGGTCATCACATAGTTCCTATCAATAAGTACTTTGTGAAAAAGAAGTGCATTTTTACCTTTGCTTTTTGTGAGACTAGAGTTTTGACTCTAATAAACAGTTCCATTTTATTTCATTCTATGCATGAGTGGCCAAGATATTAGCTGACTTGATCCTCAGTTTTGGTTTTCATTAAGTTTTTACATTTCCCACCATAGGCAAATGCAGCAGAAAATATCTATTACATTTTGGCCAAAGGGCAGTCTTGGCAAGAGGAAAGACAGAAGCTGACTAGCTCTAAAATGGCAGATTAACTCCATGGTCTATTTGCAGTTTTAACATGTGCCACTGCTTTTTAACTGCTGCAAAGTCCCTTCACCATCAGCCATATCGCAAACTATAGCTATATGTGCTTTAGCAATCACCTATGCAGACTATCCCCAGGCCTTCTGAAACCCAGAAGCCATGAGTGGGGGATGAAAAGATAAAGGGGCAATCAAGCAAAAAAGTACTAAGGTTGCAGAAAAGGTAATTATTGGGTTAACCACATTACTTTTTCTGATAAGCCAGTAGGTTAAATAGTAGCCATCTGCCTAGCTTAAAAATTGAACTGAAAGCCAGGTTGCAGTAACTGTTATTGGCTTTGAAAAGAAAGAAGAGTGCAGATTCTTGTGGAACACAGCATCAGCAAAATGTCAGAACTGCTTTAAAACGTTGGTATATGTGCCATTCTATATGACACATTAGAATTCACAAGAAGGCACTGATCAATATTAAGCAATAAGATTTAATTTTGAGATCTCATGTAAAATTAATTTTCATAATTCTCTTAGTTCCTGTCTACACATACATATTTTTTCTCATTAACTACTTTATTACCATATTTGAATTGCCTCTGTTTCATATCTGGGAGACAAAGAGGAGATACATTTAACTATGACTCAATAAAATATACTCATTTGTCTCATGAACTGATTTAGCGAGTTTCCTCTAAAAATGTTAATGTAGCACAAAATTTAAAAAAAAATAAAAAGTATTAAATACTTTCAATGCAATGAATAATTAAATTAAATCAAATGAAATACTGGCTAAAAATTATGCTAATCTGGGACATTTATAATGCTTTATGTGCAGTGTGTACTATGAAATTTCACTCAACGTTTATTATTAAGGGGTTCAGAGAAAAAATTTTCAAATGGTATGTTTGGAAGTTATAGAGCGCAATGGTAGCTCCAGCATCAAGGTCTCTTTAACACCATGTTGAACGACTGCTTCAAGACAGACTCAGCTACACAGTCGCCAGCACCACTTCCTACAGCACCTGGGTTTTCCTCAGTTCTTCCAAATACCAGCCAATGTCTGACTGTTTAGCTGGCTCAGTTTAACAAGGTTACAGCCCAAGGAAGTATGGCTGTAGGCTGTTGTCAGATTCACTTTTACTCTGCTGATATATCTCCAAGCGTGGGAAGTGCAGAAGACAGATGGATTTTACTCTTCTGTATCTGGAGAAACAAAAACGCGATTCACTGAACTCATCAGTCCATCCACTTCATCAATTAATAATTGCTTATAGTCAATATCTGTGTAGGTAGTACCCACAAGATAGCTGCCCAGAAATCAAGTATTCACTAGCTCTTCTTTTAGAAAGTCTCCAACACCTCCATCTCCATAGTGCTAGCAGTTTTTTGCCAATGGACTGTCAAGTTTTTAATGTATGTATGTAATTTGAACTTGGCTTCATTTTATCACATTTTTTATTTTCACTTTGCTTTTGAAACAGGTGCACAATTGGGACAACTTGGCTTAATGATGCTGTTTCAACCCTGATTTTCTCAGTGGCAATCACAAATGATTTCAATATATGGCACAGGTGTTTGAGCATGGTCTATTGGACAGAATGAAGAAAAATACCTTCCTTAAGGTCATTCCACATTATGCATTCAAAGCTTGCTGCTATCTGATGAAAAAATATGACCAGTCATGTAGCATGTATATTTATTTAGAATGGATTGTCAAATGGAATCTCTCTATTTTTCTAGATTAAGTCAAGAATCTCACAACTCTTCACAAAGGGCCCCATTCTGCCCTCCTTATTCACGTGGAGTAGTACATTTCTCCAGGAATAATCTCAGTGAAATCAACAGAGGTCCTGAATCATCATAGAAAATCAATGGGATGACTTGGAGAGCAAGATACTATTCCACATGAGTAAGGGAGGCAGAACCTAGCCCAAGTAATTAAAATAAGAGAAGTCTGGCAAGGAACACCTGTACACAGTTATCTTTTGAGTATCATTAAGCAAACTAAAACAAATAGATGAGCTATGATTTGAACCTCAACAGATTTGGAGGCTAGATTTCATTCAGATAAACACTCAGATATTTGGAAGCTTATTCAGAACTTATTGGAACTGAGTAACCCTTTTTGGTCTTCAAACTGAAATGGAAATATCACATGAAATTTACATTTCTGTGGTATTTCAGGAATTTTTTCCTTTGGTCTTGGCTCAAACCATGGGACATGAAAAATATTGAGAGGCAGCAGGATGAGGGGAAACATTTGTCTGTTTTTACTGCACTGCAGAATGTCCTGGTTCATGCATGAATCATTGTTTATTTTATCTGAATCAGTTCACCCATCTTCAAATGAGATTGGAATTCCTAAGTGCTTTTATAACGCTGCTACTATTGTCCACACTGAAGAAACCATATGTAGGTTAACTTTCAAAACTCTAGGCCTAAGTAATGCCTGGAAATTCCACATGAAATTTACATTTTGTGCAGTTATTTTCCATCCATACAATTGTCAGTTTAGCCATATGTGATCACCCAAAAAGTAAGATGACGCTTCAGCCCTTTTTGAAAGTTCTAAGCCATGTGTTTAGAGTATCTGTAGGAAATTTGCATTGAGAAGTCACTTTATTTTGTAGACAGAAGGCCGAGTTCGTGTCCTAGGATGCACAGACATATCTTAACCCAATCCATATGCCAAAGCATGAGTTAAAGTGAATTCTGCTGGATCAGAAGGTGCAACAGCATGCACACTACCACCCCTGCTCTGACAAAGAGCATAGGGCCGGTTGGTGCAGTCTCAAAAGTCAGCCAAACTGGCACAAGGGAAAAGGGCCAAGACAGGTATTGATTAATCACTTTCTTGAGCAGCCTCTGGCAGTACAGACCCTACGGAGCCCCATATGGATTTTAAAGCAGTCTTCCCACAGTGGAATGTGAATGTCTCCTCCAATATAGCTACCTCTGTGGGCACAAGAAAGTATAAAGTGCAACCTCTTATCTCTAGAAGAATGAATCCGACTCGATCTTTAACTCATAGTGGGTATGGTGGGGAGGACAGTGCTGTTGTCAGGCTCAGAAACAGTGTTAGAAACGTTTAAGATTTCAAAGCCATGTAAGGGAGTTAAACACATTTTCCATGGAATGTGTTCTAAGTCCCCTAAATGTCTTTGAATTTCAGTCAGTGAACACAATTTTTCAGTGAGTGTAGTGTACTGTGGGAGAAAAACACTGCTCTGGTTATTTGCCCAGGTATCAGTGATAAAACATATGATTTCTTTTTGGCCTATCTGCAAGCTTGTCTGTCTTTGTTGATTAAGCTCTTACAAAATATAATGCACGGTAATGGGTGTGGGGGGAGGAGAGGAAGGGGGAGTACAAATTCTCCATTTGAGGGGAAATGTCACATTTTGATATGTGCTAAGAGCCTTTGGAAGCCAATATTCCTTACATGGAGTTCAGTATAGATCATGGGATCTAATTTATCAGCAGAGTAAATGGTTGCTTTTTTACTATGTAACACTTTCTGATGAAAAACCTTGCGTAAATTAAGTTCTCTTTTCTCATACACTGAAAACTACTGATTCCAGGTGGTTGAACAGGATGTGATGGCATACTATTGAGGGCAATGTTTACAATAGAGTAGGATGCTGCTGTCCTGTGACTCTGCAAAGCAGGAGGAATCCCTCCTTTCTCAATCTGTTCTTACCTTTCAATACACACTGCTCTGCTGCCATTCAGCAATTGCAGAAAGAGATCTATCATCTGAATAAGCAGAGACAAATATTTGATTTGGATGATTACCCAGCAGGTGTCTCATCATCACCATGGTGTCTAGATTACTAATTATTTTCCCTCAATTTATGTACGTTTGGCAATGAATACATATAGTATGGGATAGATCATTAAGATTCTGATAAATGTGACCTCAGACTGCTCCAGAGAGCTCACTAACATGAATATCCAGTGCCAGCGGACACAAGAGATGGCAGTGGTGATCCTGATAAATTCCTTTGGTTCATACTCTGCCTTGTGTCTATTCTTTCCCTCTAATGGAACATTACTTGGATGTTGATGGCAAGGCAACTTCCTCAGATTTCATCAGTCCCTTTCAGTCAGGCTTGCACACAAATATGCCTACTCTTATTGATTTCTCTAATCATGCACAAACATCAGATGCCAATGCTGGTAGTTTAATCTGTTAACAGCATGTGATACCACTGACCATAAAGTTTTGTTGAATTATCTGCAGTCCTTAGCTAGGTTAGATGGTATCACTCTTCAGTTCTAGTCTTTCCCTACACAAAGATCCAAGAGGCTGGTTTTGGTCAGATGTTCATCTCCTCAAAGAGCTCTCATATGCAGGTTGTCACAATGTAGCTAAGGCAATTCTATGGTCCCCGGCATCATAATATCTGAGCACCTCACAATCTGTAATATATTTAACCTCCCAACACCCCTGTGAGGTGGGGAAATGCTATTAATATCCTCATTTTTCAGCTAGAGAACTGAGGCACAGAGAGGTTAAGTGACTTGTCCAAGATCATACAGGAAAGTCTGTTACAGAGCTGGGAATTGAATCCGGGTCCCCTGAGGCCCTACTAGTACCCTAATAACTGGACCATCTTTCCTCTCTGGAAGGATCTTTTCTGTCAGCCCCTCTGTCTATCATGTATGTGGGATTACAGAAGATGCAGTGAGATGAGACCGTGAGATGCTTTAGACTGTGTACCTTTATTATGCAGATGACACTCAGATGTATGTGTGTGATTTTCATCACATGGTGTCTTTGCTTTCCCCATGTCAGGCTGAGATTGGGATGTGGACAAGAGCAAATCCACCTGAAATTTAAGCCAGGCAAAGAAGAGGTGATTCTAGTGGTTTGTGTGCATATAGAGATAAGAAATGATGTAGGAATAGGTACTTTTATCTCCCAGTTTTGCCTGTGCATCATGCGATGAACTTCTCACAATATTCCCCAATCGGCACATGCCTCTCCCCAACTGACACTGAATGAAAAAGGTATAAACATCTTTAACTAAATGTATTCAAACATGACAAAGCATTTTGTGTTATAGTTTGGATTGATTTTTATTCTATATGAACTTGGTGACCATGTCATTTTGTGTATTGGTGGAACCTTTGGTGCAACTGGGCATGAAAAGGGAAGTTATCAGAGCCGAGTAGGATTTCTTATTATTATTGATGGAAAATGCAGTTTCTGGGGAAAAAACAATAAAGAGTCCTGGAGAAAAATTTCAATTTTACTGAAGATTTTAGATTTTCCATTGAAGAAAAGAAAATTAAAACTTTTTTTTAAGTGGGGTGATCCATATTGAAACATTTCAATTTATGGAACCAAATTGAAAAGTTTTGTTTCCGGTCACTTTGACATTAATCTGTATCGACCTGAGCTGCCACAGTGCCTCCTGATAGCCATAGTTCAGGTGTCTTATGCTCCCATTCTCCTTATAGGCCAGATTCCTTGGATGGACTACATCTTCCATAGTTTCCCTTTGGTCTCCTGAGAGTCAATGATGGTGGTGTATTGCAGGGAATCCAACCCTTAGAAGAAAATGGGAGCGTGAGGCTGTGATGAGTGGGGACCATGTCCATACAATTTATGAATTCTGTTTGAGATTTTGAACCCTGTCTGTGTCAGGCTGCAAACTCCATTTGGAATGTGCAACGTTTTGCTTTCGCTGTGCTCTGTATCCATGTTGGATTGGAATTCCTGAGAGAGGGGGCAAAAAGGACAATAAAGGGTTGTTGTCTCCTAAGCACCCAGTCATTGGAAATCTATTCACTCTAGACAAAAGACTGGTCCCTGCCCATCAGAATTGGGGGGGGAGGGGGAGGAAGGGGAGAGAGAGGTTGCCTTGGCAATAAAATAAGCCAACAGGGATCTCTTCTCATGTGAGGAAGCTGGCAAGGGTGTCACCTGACATGGGGCTGAAGGTTTTAAAAAAGGAAGAAGCTGGTCTGCTCAAGAAATTAGAGTCCATTTTCTCCAGTCCAGGAGGGAGAGGTCACCCAGCATATAGAAGTCTCATGGGGCAGGGTGGCGCTGCCTGCTTTCCTGAGCCCAGATGGCCCTAGGGACTATTGACAACCTAAGGGACTTGGACTGTAGCTCAAAAAATTCCCTGGAATGGTAAGGAAGCTGAGGCTATGACATGTGTTATGGGCTCTGTGTGGTCTGTACTGCCCTGTGCTTTACATGATTAAGTATAAAAGAGATTTAAACTGTAGAGTGTGTGTATTAATTGCTTCACAACACCTGCATGCCCAGGAGAGAGAAACTGTAAACCAGAAGTTTCACACTTTGGGGATGGTGTTCTGGGAGAGAGGTATATTTAAATAACTGAGGTATCTCAGGGGTCAGGGCTGATCCTGGGGCAAAAGGGAGGTGGGCTAATAAGCAGGGGTGTCTGTCCTTTTTCCTAGACACTGAGAGGCCAACAGAGGAATCAGTGCTGGAGACTGCTGAGGCTTTAAAGGCTTTACACACACCAGGGGATCCAGAGCACAGAGGCTTGAACACCCCTTGCAGAAGTCCTAGCGGATGGCCAGCAGGGAGCACTTGCCAGGATCTGTTACAGATACACCTGGTCTAGAACTCGCATAAGGCCTGGGGCAGCTCAGGCAGACAGTTCAATGTCAAACACAACCAGAGTGAAGCATATTGACATTTCCAAATTGAAATTTTTCAGAACTTTCCACTTTACAAAAAAATGTTAGATATTTTGACTTTTTGGCCCAATCCAGAACAGAGACAAACCTTGAAATATTGGACTATCCAGTTTCCAGTTTTTGGGCACTTCTAGAAATGATGACAGGGAGACTGTAGTCATTGTTCATGTTACTACTTCTGTGGGTTTTGCAATTCAACTTCTGAGCGAGAAAGAAACCCTGTAGCGTTATGATATATTGTGTGATTATGCCCATACTTATAATTAAGCTGCTATAGTATAGACACATTACTGCTCTCTAATGTCAGCAACAGAAACCTCTTTGCTTAGAATGGAAAGTGACTCACTCCAGCAATTAGAAAGAGTTCCCTACATGACTCTGTATTCAAACCTTACACTTCCTCCAATCAGATTATTTGAGAAATATCAGTATTACAAAATAACCGGCAGTTTCCTAGCAGCCTATCTAATATGCAAAATTATATGCTCAGACAATCAGTATATGAAAGTTTGTGTGCATTTTGTCAGGTAATGAGAGAGATTTTATACACACATTGTCTAGAAGCCCCAAGCAAAGTAAAAGTGAGGGTTTTCCTGCCTTCTGGGCAGGGACAACGGAAAACTGGGGGCAGTTATAGCAGGTAAAGCAACAGTGAGCTGCTGGTTTGAGATGAAGGTCGCTAAAGGCACTCAATGGAGCAAAAAGAATTGAGGAGTCTTGGGAGTAGGAGAGCTGAAAAGCCTGACTAAAACAGTAGAACAATAAGAAAGAAGGGGAAAGGGCTTAGCTAGTATCAGCCACATAAATAATGCCTTGAGAAGGGGATAGGACCAAGGAGAAGTGCATGGCTGAGCAAACTTGGGACTGAGTCTCAGTTTTACTGTTTTCAATTAGTAGTCCGATCAAAAATCGTGTGACTGGGGGAAGTGGAGATATTGTAGTTGAGAAGCACAGAGCCAATTAGGCTCTTTAAAGGCACTTTGCCAGAAAGGCAAGCAGCAGTTTAACTTTCCATTCAAACTAGAGTAGGATGTGGAGCAACTTATAAAGCCTTGCCAGTTAGCAGCAGCTGCTGGACACAGTTTAATTTGATGCTAAGCGAACTGATAATGCTTGCAAGCTGTAGGCTGCAGCCAGTCATATAGTTAAAAGACAATCATTTATGCCAGAAAGGCCAGTAACAGTTTTGTTTTCCAAGACAGATTAGGCTTTGTAGTAAAATAAACGGTAACAAAGCAGAGTTTGATTTGATTCAAAGAGGTAAGTAGCTTCTCTAATACTTTGTTACAGTTTTGCAATGAAACAGCTGCTCCAACCTGCCAGTTTAATTTGCAAATTAGTCCTTGACTTATGACTTAAACATACTGTACGCAAAAAACTATATACACGCAGACTTGACTGATTTTATATATTACTATGTTTGTTACAGTAGTGCAACTGAAAAATGGCACCTTGTTATGCTCATCACTGTACAAACATAGAGTAAGAGACAATCTCAGCCCCAAAGAGCTTGCAATCTAATATGTATAAAGCATCTGGAACATATCATCCTGAATCAGTGGAGATAATATTGAAGGCCATGGACCAAGTAAGTAAAAACCATATGACACAGAAGAGTATGTTATGAAATAAACATTTTTCATAATTCATGGAAAGGTAAATATCCCTGGGATTTTTCTTGCCTTAAAGACATTTTGTAAAATTTGTAGAAGCACAAGAAAGTATCTGATATGCGCAGTCTCTTGTAAGAGTGTGTAAGACCTTTAGAACTGATTCCCTACATGTATGTGACCGCTCTCCTGCCTATATTAGGTGCATGGAAGCAGAAAATATGTCGCTTTGTCCACAAAAAACCTCTATTTCTAGATTGCACCATAAAATACAATGAGATGAGAGAAAAATATTTCCTCAAATCGTTTAACATTGCTTACGGTCACTAAATTATTGCAATTTTACAGATTGTCAAATATTCTGCAAATTCTGAACCAATTCTGAACTTACATTTGGATCGCTCTATAGATGTTAATATGGTTTAAAAGGCTTAAGTGAGGCAGCAAAGTCTTTTACGGAAGTGTATTAGAAATGCATATAGAAAGCTAGATTTATTCCTGTGCTTACTTATGAATCAGTGACAGGTCTGCATGTGAGCCAGAGTCAGCAAGCACCAAATATATGCAGGATGGGAAACCTTGCATTCTCTTTGGTGACGCTGTTGTCTTGGAATCTGGGACAGATGGCGATACCATATAGGGAATGAAAACAGCTTTAGGAATTCTGAGGATCAAAACAGAAGAACTCAAATCAAAGCTTCAATTTAGATGGCGCAGGAAGGAATATGGTCTGTTCAAATGGTGTGCAGTGCAAATTTAGCCAAAACACTCCTCATGTTATCATTGGGCACTGCATCAGCCACATCTTTGAGTGTGTTATTCTAGATATAAAAAACCCCCCCATAAAATTTGAATTTATTTTGCTGTTTAATAACTTTACTATTCATGTCCCAAAAGATGAGAACTTTAAGCTATTGCTGATTGCTTTCAGAGTTTTACACCATGGAGTCTAGGTTGCTAGTCAGGGCAGAATACGAAAAGCAATGATCTAAAGCTATCATTAAGCTGTAACCAATTTGGAACAGGTGCTGGTATGACCTAAGTCAGAATATTTTTAAGGAAATCAAGAAAGGTACCTGAAATATAATCTGCCTGACAATGAAGGACTTAATCATTGTGGCTGAAGTCTCTCTTACTTTTCAAGGAATGGATCTCTGATTGTTAGAGGCTTTGCAAAAGCCAGAAAGCATTGAGCTGGCACTCAAAGTCAATAAGACATTTCTGGTTCCTCTGCCTAAAAACAAATCCTTAAGTATGGCAAATGAAGGAGTAAATATATTTGGATCTGTAGAGGCAAAGCAGCAGAAAATCTATATAGTTGAAACTTGCATTGAACATGTGGATGTCAGATTCACCAGGAAACAGCAATCACCATCAGGTAGTTCCACTGCCTTGATGCTACAAGGGGGCCAAGAGAGGGATAATCTGGAAACCTGTAAAAATTCATACATCCCCGGCCAGATCCTAGGTCAACTCCTGAAATCAAAGCAGTCCCAAATCCTGCACAGGGCAATTCTTGGGTGACACAGAACTCTCATAGCAGTTCCTACTCCACTCTCCTCCCATGCAGGGGAAATGGCCATGGCAAGGGAAGCCTAGTCAAGGCATCACTGTGCCCCAGCAATCCCCGGATGCTGAATGGCCCTTTGGTGCCACAGGAAGCTGAATATAAAGGACAGCACTCTAACTTACAAAGAAAAACTGGCTGGCTTCAGGATTGTGGAAGACATGAAAGTGGCCTAACGCCACTTTCACCCCTTCACGTTTTTTGTTTTTTTTTGCCAAATGATGCTCAGCTAAACCAAATGATCTTCATCCCTGAACCCAAAAGGTGGTAGAACCCTATATTTCCCCTTCCTTTGGGGATTGGTGACCCACCTGGACACCAATGGGCTTAGGACCAGTTGTGCATCACCTAGTGGCCAGGTCCATAAACTTATAGATAGCCCTTTATGTTCTCTAGGACATTACAATTTACTAGTAGCTGAAAGCCCATGCTGTTGCATGGGTGTAATTCATGAAGTGACAGTGACTGCTGGGTGGTGTTAGTTGTTGGCTATGTGTGTGTGCTGTCCCAACTCTGCACAGGCAACCAAGACATCTTTCCATGATTGAATAATTCGACACGACCACAGATCCACTGAGCAACGAAGTTACCCAGCCAGGTTTATTATGGGCAAACACGGTCCTAGTATCCTGTAGACTCTACAGGACCACTAACACACATATGCTTGTTACAATGGCACGGGCTCAGTAAACGGTGGGACTTTCTGTTCCCCCCTAGGCCAGACAAAGATATTTCCTCTGAGACCCTCTTTTATACATTGATACAAACAAATTACATATTGCCCCTCTGATGTGTGTAGTTGCCACCTCCTGACATGGCAAGGTGGTAAGATACCACCCATTACCTTATACCGAATGGTTCGGTCAAAACATCTCTATTCATCATATTAACAAGACATTTCTATCCATTACAGTGTCATTTGGAGATATCAGTAAGCCCTCGTTATCTTTGGGGTATTAGGATGTCCAAGCACCTTTCTGGAATGTGCTTGTGCCTAGCACTTCTTTGGAATGTATGTTTGTTATACCAGCTCTGTTCTTGACAGTTACACAGCATGTCTTCTACTAACTTTGCTTTATACCATTACTTTAGCTCAGACCTCATATCTGACCTGATATGCTAGGCCTCGTGTCTCAGGCTCTTACTTTCTACTACATTAAGAAATGGTTTTACAGGAGACATGAGTGAGGGTGGGCAAGTATATGTATTGTGCTAATAGATTTTTGTTTATTTGTGTGTGTGGGGCACATGAGAGGTTGCACTGTGGTGAGGGGCTGTGTTTGCTGGTTGTGTTGATTTGTGGGGATGGCAAATGAGGGGTGTGTTGCAATGAGGGGCTATTTGTGTTTGGGCTGATTGTGTCTGAGATGGTGGTACTGGGAGGCTTGTGTTGTGTTTTGTCCAGGGACTGGTCCTGGGAGATTTTGTGTGTTTAATTGTGTGTGGGCTGTACTTGGGGATTTTGTGTTATATGTGTGGGTGGCAAATGAGGGATATATGCTGCTGGGAGTGGCTAATGACTATGTGTGTTTGGGGTTATTATATGTGCTGGTTGTTTTGATTTGTGTCTGAGGAGTTGTTCTGGGAGATTTGTGTTGAGTTGTGTTGGGGGGCTGTGCTTTATGATTTTGTGTTGAGTTGTTTGGGTGCACAGGTTGTGTGGGGAGTCTGTGTTGAGTTGTATATGTGGTAAATCCACCTGTGAAGAACTGTGGCAGTTGGTCCATCTAATGCCCTATAAAAAGTTGTATTCACCTATTTGAGCAGCCACAGTGGCTGAATACAATGCTAACATTCCCTTCAGCTCCCAGCACCTCCTGTAAGCCATCCACCTGCCTCTATGGGTCTTCTGCAGTTTGGCCCTCTGGTCAGGTCACAGTCCAAACCCCTTCTGGGGTACAACTTGCACAGAAGAAGTTCCTTACCCTTCAGGGCCAATTATAAACAAGACTGTTTCTTACCTATTTGGGTTAAGTTCCCTCTTAGAATTGAATCTGCAGAGCTCCTTCCAAACACCTGCCACTGACTGTGGCCAGCAATGGTCCCTATCCTAGCCTGGTTTCTTTGGTTGTAGCCTAAGGACCAATCCTCTTCACTCCTCTGGCTCCAGTCAGAGACTGACTTAACTAGCCGCAGGTAGCTTTTTTTATTTCAGTCTGCTGGGCCTTGATTGGATGTTGCAGGTACCCAGCTCTTCTTGCTGCTGGAGGATCAGATCTTGATGGTTTCCCAAAATGGCTGCGCCTGGAGTGGCTCTCTAGGCAAGCCTGGAGGTCTAAATTAATTCTTGGTGCTCTTTTCCTCTGAGAGAGCAGTTTCCTGGGGTGGGGTGTAGCAAAGCATTGCCTCCAGGGCAGCAGTGATCCACCAAGGCCTGGTACATTCATGATCTGTGCAGTCCCCCTCATATCTGTGCAGTCCACTTAATATAGTCAGTGGAATTATTGTGTGCAAGTTGCCTGTAGAGTAAGGGTAGTGACTGATTGAGTTACCTTTGATTTCATAATGATCTATGACTTTAAGTCTGGCATAGATACACCCCTTACTGTCACACAGGTGTAATTTGTAAAGTAAAATATCTGTGAATTTAAAAATTGGATGGTAGCAGACTACAAATCCCAGACATGATTGAACTTGGTGATGGTCTAAACAAAAACCGTTCTCATCCCTGCTTATAGCTGTTCCCATTGCTTCACAGTGACTGTACAGACATTGTAGGCTTCAGAGTGACACAAAGTGACAATCCCGGAATCTTATTATATAGATAAGTACAGGAAATCACAGACCAACAGATAAAGATAAACAACATTTTATTCCCAGAAAGAGAAAAGGGAAAATTAAAAGAATGGAAAGGCAACAGATCAAGGGAACCAAAGATATTAAATAAATGAGTAACCAGCCAATCCCATTGCAACAAACACTACATGCCCACACACCAAGTAAAAATAACAAAAATACCCCACAAAGCTCACCATCAGCCAAAGCTGATTTAGTAGAGTAGGAGCTCAATGAGAAAGGCTAGTGGTATTCCTTGCTGGGAAGCTGACAGCTCTCCCCTTCAGCTTGAATGGGTCTCTGGTTACCTCATTGCATGGCCATGCCCTGGCTCCTGGTGCATGGGAGGCCTAGTAGGCACTGCTGGCATTGGTGCTTACTCTCTCCTGTGTGGAGCTGGAGTATCTGGGTCAGTATCAAGCTTTCTGGCTGAGAGAGACAAAATGGTGCCTCCCTTTCTAATGCAGGTAGCAACTCTGGGGCTGTTTCCCCTCCAGCTGTTGTTACCCAACTCCCTACGGATAGGTCTCCCCTAGAAACATTGCCTAATTGCAGCACATGTATCTGGGCAGGTGCTACCCAAGCTCTCTGGAGCCTGCAGGTGGCTGCCCAGTCATGTCAGACTCTGGCCTGGTGACACCTCCACCCTCTTCCCCTACCTATCTTACCCCAAAATGATGTCTGCCCAGGCTCAGCTCGCATATCTGGGCAGTCCCATGCCATGTGCATGCTATCCTGGACCTGTAGTTGGTTGCCTGGCTTATCCATCAGGCTCTTGAGTCAGCTCCAGAAGGTGGTTTATCTCTCTCAAGCACTAAAGCAAGCAAACTCAGACTCTGTCTACACTACACCAGCACAGCTATAGTGCTGCAGATGTACTGCTATAGTGTAGATACTTCCTACATCGACGGAAGGGGCTGTTCCCCTCCGTCAGTATAGGAAGTATCTACACTACAGCAGCACATATAGGTAATCCCCCTCTCTGAGTGGCAGTAGCTAGGTCAACAGAATAATTCTTCCTGTGTCTACAGTGGGGGTTAGGTCAAACTAACTACTTCAGAACAGGTGAGAAATTTTTTACAGCCCAGCACAATATAGCGAGATCGATCTAATATTTGGGTGTAGACTAGGCCTCAGTTTCAATTACCCCAGCCTCTGTGCTGATGACTGTGGGAGTTACTGTTCTCAAGGCCCAACTGGCTAGGAGGCTACATATATATATAATATACATTCACCGATACATGATAGGGGCTGTGGAGCACCATTTAAAGAAGCTGAGCCATGTCAGAAGGGGGTCATGTCCTGCCCCTGGGGGCTCAGAAGTCATGGGGGGTTCAGGTCCTGGCTCTGATGGGTGAGAGGCCCTGGAGTGCGGAGGCAGCTTGGCGAGCAAGCATGCCCTGCACTCAACCCACAGTGGCTCCTGTCCCTCAGGGCTTGCCCACCTTCCTGGTCCAACCTCTTGGCTCTCACCACAGCATGCACATGGGACCCGCGCCCTGCCCTGCCCTCCCTTTCTGGCCTTGGCACTACTGGTTCACCTGCCCTTAGGTGGGATGTGGTGGACCAAAAAGGTGTCACGTCATGGTCTAGGTGGCTCCCCCCAGCTCCAGAGCCTATCATTATACATAGTTAACATAAATATAAGCCCCTAATCCTATACATGGTATTGATTGGGTATTTTGATTGAATTAGGAATACATTACTATATTATTGAACTTCTGACTTAGTCTCCAACTGGGGGTGGTAGAGTCATTTTAATGTACATTAACGCAAGGACAAAACTAAACAGAAGATGAAGAAAGAGTGAGACTCACTAAAAATGAGAGAATAAATATGAAAGCCTAGCACTAGCACAACAGTCCAAAAGAAAACAGGCAGAATGAAGAGAAATACCATTAACCAATACAAAAAATGGTTTGGATTACATCTGGTTGATGAATGAAAACACATAATGACAAGAAAATTCACAATTTTCACATTATTTTTACTTTACAATGTTCAAAACCTGACATTTTTCTGTTTTAAAAAATGTTGCACAATTGTTTAATCAACATTTTTTAATTTACATCAGTAAACAAGAAAATTTGATAACCATTTTGTATTCATTAAAAAAATCTCAAAAAGCATGCAATTTAAAAACATGAAAAACCCCATTTATTAAAAAAGGCAATTTTTTTGACAAAAAAACTTTCATCCAAAAAAAGGTCAACATGAGTGAATGACACCATAGCCTGCAAACTAGGGCAACCACAGTTTCTTTCAAGAGAAATAAATTTGAAATAGAAGTGGTTGAGAGATAAATTAGACAAATTAGAGTCCAAGGAGAGACTTCTATAGAAAGAGAGATTGGGACTGTTTAGTTTAGAGAAGAGATGAATAAGAGGGGACAGAGGTGTACAAAATAATTAATGATATGGGGATGCTAAATCATTGACTCCTATTTATCCTTTCAAATAACACGAGAACAAGTGGACATCCAAAGCAACACATTTTAAGCTGACAAAAGAAGGTACTTTTGTGCATAATTAACTTGTGGAACTCGTTACCACAATATCTTATTGAGGTCAAGAGCTTAATAGAATCCAGAAAATGATTATACATTTATATGTATAATAAGAATATCCACAATTACATTAGATAGGATATAAAAATAGTTTTTATAAAGGGATATAAAGTCTTCAGGCCATAAAACAACCACTAGCTGGTTGAGTTAGAAAGAAAATTTTCCTATATACAGGTTATTTCATAATTTTTTAGTATAGGATTTATTGCAAATTTCTTATGACATCTGGCCACTGTTAGAGAAGGTAATAGGCTAGCTGGACCAGTGGTTTGATCCCATATGGTAATTTCTATGTTCTTATCCTGCTTCTGGGCCTCTGTGTAAGCCTTGTACCAGAGTCTCAGTAAATTTTATTATTTCATCCAAATTAGCTTTTACAAGAGCCAAATGGCTGTATTAGTCCTGGGTCACACAGGGAGTATAAAAGACCTGAACAACATATTTGTTGGCTAATGAGACAGTGCCAGTGTAAAACAACTACAGTGGCCACCATTAAAAAGTCATCAGGAACCAAGGGGACAGTTACCACATTTTTTACTCTATTTTGGGTATAAGGGCTAAACTGTGCACTCTCACAGTCAACTATGTGGCAACTGTCTTATTAACAGCGACCCCTGAAAAATGAGAATGGAAGGGTACATAACTGATAGAAATGGAAAAGTGATTCTACAAAGTTTTACAGTTTCTTCAGAAAATATTTTAAATATACCAGGAACCCAAAACATGTAGGGCCTGATTTTCTGAGTTGCTGAGCACCCGCAACTCCATCTGATAATGAGAGCCACGGCTGAAAAATCAGGCCCTTTGGCTTGGTTCATTCTTTATGCAAAGGAGCAAAGGAAGAAACATTCTCCTTTCTCTGCTTTTATCCTTTTTTTGGCTTTGGACACACTTCAAAGGATAGTTGGAGGGTCAGCCTCATTTCCAAAAAGATGCTTTTCCCACCCCGTCACCTCCTCCAATGATGATTTTGAAATGAATTAACAGAAAGCAGTTGATCATTTTGAAGTTATATCCATTTCTCTTCATGTAGTGAAGGCGCTTTACAGCTGACACGACTGTACATGCTGCTGCTGTTGGCTGAGTCGCTGCGTTGTCGTCTTTGCTATGCTGCTACCGTGAGGGAAAGGGCAGTAATCTTCTCTGACTGGCCCTGTCGCCTTTCCCTCCCCCTCGTTCTCTCTAAGCCTCCATCAGCCTGTCTTTTGTCATTCCTGCCACTGGAGTTTTCAAAAGCAAGGATCTAATTTTCATTGGCTACTCTGCGAGCATGTCTAGTTTATTTGATGTTTGGACACCAAACAAATGCTTGTGCTCACAATGCAGAAATAATCCCAGACAAAAGAAGATGGTAGCTGTGCTAAGACTATCAAGGGAGAAAGACCGTCTGAACATCACTTAAAAACAAAACCCAGGAGTCCATTCAAAAAACCAAAATGCTCTGACTAGAGCATTTGATCATACAAAACACTGCAGGCTTTTGAGCTTTTGCTCTGTATTCCCTTTCTTTTTGTGTTGTACATGGAAGTGAGATGGGAAGCACTTTCTGATTTTCCTAGAAAGTTATCATCAGTTCCATCACATAAACACACAGACAAAGCCACCCAGAATGGTCTTTTAAAGTGCACTGATTTAACATGCAACTGTATTTACCAGAAAACTAAACTTAAAGAGAAAAAATAGAAACAAATAGACCTAATTATAGTTTTCTATAGGAGAGACAGGAAGGATCAGGTCACGCAATGCCTGGAGAATTACAGCTCACACGTTCAATAGCAGGCAATGTTCTATTCCCTGGTTTATGCTCTCTTTATTAGTATTATTTTAACAACAGATGGGAATGGCAGCTTAAAAGAATCAGCCATTCCCCTTCACTTTATTGCCTGAGGCCCTCTGTCAGCTGAAAAATGGCATTGCAAGAGTTAAGGGTAAAATCGAAAGCAACGGAGGAACAGAGGGGGAGACAGGCAGACCACACAAATCAAAAGGAACTTGTATCACCAAAGAACTATTTGCAGGACTCAGCCACGTTCACAATAGTCTTCGTTCAAGTCACCTTGTGTGAGAGAGAAAAGAGGTGCCTGATGGCCCCAGAGGAAGGGGCGGGGGCGAGAGTGAAAATCCAAATGTCCATTTGTAGACATAGTGAGGAGAGCCTGCTGGCTGACAGGCTGATTTATTTGATTCTTCCAGTTAATCACTGCCGGCCTGTGGCCAAACGGATCTCCAGCAAAGCTGAAAGGCAGCCGAGGGAAACAGGCTTATAAGCATAAAGCCGCATAATGGTGTTCAATGAAGTGTGAGACTTTTAGTTCAGTCTCACTGAGCCGGCCGCACCGCCGGAATGTCAAAGAGGGATTGTGGGTGGAAAAATTATGGATTTAAACTGCTAGCTGTAAATGAGGTCAATATGTCTGGTTCATAAACAGTCCGAGCCTATTCCAAGAATGCAGTGAGGGGGAAAATTAGCGTGAAGCCAACACTGTAGACAAACCTCATTGAGATATAATTGCAGCTATAAATACAAGCGAAAAGCTTACCGAGTGCAATAAAATACAGACACGCTTTTTTATCTCTCCCCCCAACATATTTCCTTCTTTGAATCTATGCATTTGTTAAGTGTTGTGCATCTATAATGCCCCCCCCCCCTTCTTCCCTCTCCTTCTTCTTGTGACACCCAGTGTTGAAATTAATTGAGTGTTCTTGATCTCCCATTCCATTTTATTCAGGCAAGATTGGAAAAAATCAAAAGAGCACATCTAAAGCATTTTCTTCCCTTTTGCTTTTCTATTTGAATCAGGTTGAAATGTGTTAAAAAAAGGCATTGCATCTTTTTTATATATTAAAAAAAGCCCACAGTAAAAAGCCTTTTTAAACTAATACATCTGTTAGATCATTTGAATCTCAATTTAATGAGGTGACATCAAAGGAAAGTATTGGGTTCTATGGAGAGTCTCTTTCGTGAGGTACCTGGTCATGAAGCATTGATTTTAAATTAATATGATGGTTCCTTTTTTTTCCCTTTCTCAAAACACCAAAGTCTTTTATTACTGTATTGGGGGGAAGGGATCTCAAAAGTTCAGGGGGAGAGATGCTAAGCAATGCACTTCACCCAGTTTAAAAATTGATACAATAATAAATTAAAGTCTAATAACCATGATCAGGCTGTCTTTCCTCCTAAACCGATTGATTTAAATAGCAGTAATTTGGTTAGCGAGGCTATTCCTGTTTAAATTAAACTCATTAATATAATAGCCTCCACCGGTCAGTGGTTTATTAACTGGCCAGGGATATCCTGAAAACACTCACATCCATACAAATAGGAATTACTGATTACAGTCAGGATCCTTAAATCCTCCTGTCTCAGTAAGGAGAAGGGGGAAAAAGAGATACTGTCAGACAAAGGTGGAAATTAACATTTTTCTTTCCAGAAGGATAGGTCTGTACATCACTAATGGAAGTAGAGGGCTGTTATTATTAAAAAAATATAATCAATGAACAGAAAAAAATCACAGAATTTTGTCCTTGTCCTAAACGCTCCATATACAATTTCCTTCTCCTGCCTCCAACCACAGCCTCACACCTCCTGACACTCTGACCTCCACAAACATACATCCCTTATACTTTCCCACCTTGGTAATTTTCATTTAAGTAACTTTGGCAAGACAAGCTATACAAATGCTGGGAAGTGTCAAAAGTGTCTCTGTCAGATAAATTTATATCAAGCACTTGCCCACGTTTGTCCAGGAGTTAATACTCAATACACAAAGCATCTGCACAGGGCTTTATAATGTGTTTAGCATTAATCCCCTACTGTCCATTCACCATTGTTGCTCATTCCTGCTGTGCTGTTAGCCCAGGTTGCTATTATTATGATATCATCTCTTTTACTTCTCTGAGAGTTATGCATAGTTTTCTTCACAGATTTTTAATGGCAAAACCTACTTATGAGAATTTGAGGAAACGTATCTTGCACTTTGGACATCAAAAAAAGTCTCTCTCCTTCTCTTTGTTTCAGTTTCTCTGTTGTCAGATTAGTTGCACATTCATTCCCCTGTTGGGTTGCACTGTCTCCTTCTTCAGTTTTTGTATGCTAATTCTACCTTTTTTAAGAGACTGGATATGTTTTGTACATTGTGTCCCCTTGACTTATATAATGGTATTTTATGTTCTGATTCGATGTGTTGGATGTCATTCAGTTTTGGGGAAGGTTCTTTGATTCACTGACCAGGACATCAGTGTTGTTGAGATCTAATTTGTTTGGATTTAATTTTTGACCCTCAAGTGCTTTGCAGTAGAGGAGTGAATCCTGCTCTGGCTGAAATGACATCAAATATTTTGTCTTTTTCTATGCATGTGGATTAAGAAGCCAGGCCTCACCATTTTCTTTTTTTGCCAGATTAGCAAAACATTTTGGCACGAATCCCTTGTTCTCAGTTCCTCCTTAGAAAAACAAAATAAGAATTACAGATTCCTTCCCACTTTTGCCCCATCCCAGAAAAATCCAATACTCATTCTGGTGAACCAGGACCACACACCTCTCTGTATTGATGACAATGAACACCACAATTTCAGTGTTTACTACAGGTGGAGTTGGTAGCATCACTTCTTTTTAAAGTTGCCCAACACTTCCTATTATTCTCCCCATTCTCATTTGCTTCATAATTTTGGCAATTTTAACCATTTGAACTGAAATTTTTCATGCCAGGTATCTGCCACAGGGTGACTTATTTTTTTTCCTGGGAAAGTTTCTGCAAAAATGGTAAAAAAAAAGCTGTTTCTGAGATTGAGGCTAAGGAAATATATTGTTTTGTCTATGTTAAAAAGAGTTTTTCAGTCATTTGGTTTAGACATTCCAGTGCCTGCCTGCTTAGTAGCAATGAGGGGTGGGGGTAGGGTATGGTAACTAAGATGTCCTTTTTTGTGGTTCCCATGAAAAAACACCCTAATTTGACCAATTTATAAGCCTTTGACACATCTCAGTTTGCACATGCTCTGTAGAGACTTGTTTAAGTCTGACAGAGATTCTCCAAAGATTCTATCTGCATTGAGCGTAAACCAGGCCAGATGAAGAAGATGAGCAAGACTTTCTCTTCAATTGCTGTTCCCAGCTGTTATGGTGCCCGCCACCCAAATTGAGAGCAGGGATATGGTCTCTGCTATCCTCTCAAAAAGGGTAGTAGTGACTAGGAAGGTAATTCTAATTCAGTATGCAGCATCGGCGACATTAATGCTAGAATATGGTGTCCAATTCTGTATCCATATTTTAAAAAAGGGATACTGAAATATTGGAGAGGGTGCAGCAAAGAGTCACAAAACTGATTTGAAGATGGGAGAAAAACCATTACAGTGCAAGAATTAAAGAGCTCACACTGTTTAGCTTATCAAAAAGACAAATGAGGGTGGATTGAATACACTGTCTAAGTACCTTATAGGGAGAAAATATCAGGCGTAACAAGAACCAATGGCTGGAAGCTGACGCCAGACAAATTCAAATTGGAAATTAGGCACAATTTTTTAAATGAGGATGATTAACCACTGGAAAACACTACAAAGGGAAATGCTGGATTCTCCATCTCTTGATGTCTTCAAATCAAGATTGGATGCCTTTCTGGAAGATATGTTTTAGTCAAACACAAGTTATTGGGCTCAATAAAGTGGTAGCTGGGTGAAATTTAATGGCCTGTGAATTACAGAAAGTTAGACTAGATGATCTAATGGTCCCTCTGGCCTTGAACTCTAAAGAGCTTATATAAGGTTCATTATTTTTTTACTCCTATTAACATCTAGAATCATAGGACTGGAAGGGACCTTGAGAAGTCTTCTAGTCCAGTTCTCTGCACTCAAGACAGGATCAGGCATTATGTAGACCATGCCTGACAGGTGTCTGTCCAACTTACTCTTAAAATCTCCAATGACAGAACATATTTTAGAGGACATATTGAATTAGGATTTTCTAATTAGGTTTAGCAGTCTTTAGAAATTTACATACATGTTCATATTGTATCCCCTAACTTACATGTAGAATGGGGGAAAAAACCTTTTGTTTTCTGCTAAATTTACTCCCTCAGGAAAAGATCAAAAGAATACACTCTTACTGGCACAAACCAATGTCCTATTCCAAAGCCCAACTGTCGAACCATTGAATGAATATTTCCCCCACATTAAGTAGTTAAGAAAACATGCAGGATCATAGTCTGCCAAAGAATATGTGCAGTAAAGGATGGCGAGGTTGGAGCTATTTCCCCATCCCAGGTCAATTTTATTCTTTCAGAGCATAACTTTGTGCATTTTTATTAGCTTGGCATCCAGTTCTGCAAAAACACTTGGGCCCTCTTTAAACAAAGTATCTAAGCACATGCTTAAATCCCTTTGACAAATGCTTTACTGAATAAGGGTAGTCTTAAGCATGTGATTAAAGTTAAGTACATGCTTAAGAGCTTTGTTGAACTAGGGCCTCAACTCAGGCACCTTTTTTTTTTTTTTTTTACAGGTAGTCCCATTAAAATCAATGGGATTACTTACATGAGTAAATTGATACATGCACAGGATTAAGCTTTTAAACAGTACTGTGCCTTTAAATGTCATTCAGAGGAACATAGATTAGACTGCTGTTTTAAAGGAAGATTCTAGATCAATTAGATAGAGAAAAAACTGTTACATATAACATGCCATTAACATAATATCTTATGAGCCAACCTACCAGCTTCACAAATCACAACTTTGGGTTCTCCCTTCAGTTCTGAAGTTTATTATACCACGTAAGTCAACAGGGTGTAAAGAAATTATCTGGAGAAATGGCTAAGTGTGACTCTCACTTTTTAACTGTGTTTCAAACAAAAAGTCAGTGTCAGAATGAAGATTTCATGCAGGGTCCTTTCAGGAGGAAGGGTATGTACATGTGTGAGAAAGAAAGGTACAAAGTGGAAACATTCATAGCAGGTTAGTGGAAAGGATCTTCTACACTTTATTACTGGAACCTCTTGTATCATCAGCTCAAAAGCAGTAGAGGCCAGTGCTCAACTTGTGGAAATTGTGATAGATCAGTTGAAATCTATGTAGTTATGACAATTTACACCAGCTAAGGTTCTGGATCCTGCAAAGCTTTTTGCTGGATTTCTGCTGATGGTACCTAAAGTTCTGCAGATCTTGCCTGCAAAATCACACAGATTATCCATGAGGTTGCTGTTTATGAGGTTGCTGTTTGTAACTATAGATCCGTCTGTGTGAGTTTAAGGTTTTCTAGATGTTCTGTTCACACAGAATATATATGGGCATATTCTCAGCTAATATAAGTTGTTTTAGCTCCACAAGGGAGCTGACATGCCACATCTCATCCCACGGTATGTTTTATCTGGGAATTTTTTTGTTATACCACTTAAGAAATTTTATTCTCATTGATATTTTGAAAAAATTCCTAACTTTTTCTAGATCCTCATAGCTCCAAAATGGCTTGGTCCACATTCCAAAAACGTTTTGGCAACTTTTCTGAAGAGAAGTGCCTTTGGGTATTTTAGAGGGCAAATGTGGGAATACAAAGATAAATGATATAAAGGGTTTGTGATATGGTTATCATACTCCAGACTAAACAAGATAGAAAAGGAATTAAGTAGGCGCTCATTAGGAACATAGATATGAAGAGGAACTGGAATCAGTCTGTCGTCTTCTTCACCTATTCCCTTCTCCCACTTCCCTTGATCAGAGACCGAGGCAACAAGGAGGAATGGGAAAGGTTTGTCTTACTGTGCAGTATACAAGAGACCTTGCAAGTTAAGAAATATTTTTCCCCTCAGTTGAAGCAAGTCATCCTTTATTTGCCATTTTTTAAAGCAGGCTGAAGGAAGCCCCAATTTTGACTTCCCATTGGTCCCGAAAAGAGAAATGTCCTCGACCTGTTACTGATTTGAGGCTGTATTGTTGCAGTTGCTGGGCTGAGCCAGGGTTAGGGTGCACGGGAAGAAGGCAGGGAGAAGTTTGGGGGAAAATGCAGAGAGAGGCATGCAAGAAGGGTACAGATGCTCTCTTGTTTCAAGCCTGAACATCTACATCACAATTAAACAGCCCCTTAACCTGAGCTCTGTGAGCCTGAGGCAGCTGGCACAAGCTAGCCACACGCCTTTAATTGCAATGTAGACATACCCATGTGGCTTCCCTAAAAAGCTTAAATGTAATTCCAAAGAATGTTTTTCTTTAAGGTGAATTTAGTGCACATGAGAAGTACCAGACTGGCATGGAATAATTGCATTTGTTTTAAAAAATGGTGTTTGGAATTAGAAAACTTCCTGTCTCATAGTGTATTAATTCACAAACAATTACCAAAAGGGGAAGTTTATGCATTTTTGCAAATGTTTACCAAGATTGTTTGCAATTTGTTAAAATAAAACTGATGTTTGCATTGCCACTGTATTTTTGCCTCCTGAATGTGTCAGATTGCATCATGTAATAATGAACAAATGATAAGTCATTCGTTATTATGATTTTGTGCATCATTTGCATTATGCAACATTCAAAATTTTTCATTTCTTCTGGTTAGAGCAGAAAGTGTTGTCAGTGTTCATACACTGGCAAATAGCTGCTGGCTAAGTCTGTAATAAAAACACATCTTTTGGCATGTCTCCAATTAAAATTATTTTTTTGTTCACAATTCAGTAACTCCGTTTAACTCAATATCTTTGTGCTCTCATACATGCTTTAAGGTATTTCCATGGATGTGCAGTAGATGCTTGCATATATATGTGCATATGTAAGCTAATACTATATGCATTAATATATTCTGCACTGTGTGAGTTCATAAATATAGGCTTTGAGGTGGTGGGAAGGATAACATACTTTATTTTCATGAGTTAGGAATGACTGCATAACTCACAAGTGGCAGAGTAAAGCTAGGCCACTAATGGATTGTGTACAGTCATCCCTACTGGATGAAAATAAAAATCCATTATACTGCCCACCATCACCTATTACGGTTCTACCATACCAGAGGGGTATGTCTGCAGAGTAACTAAATTTTTTGTTCTACCTCTCTGAAAAAATTAATATCACTGAAGAAATAAAAAGATTTATTGCGGTTTTTTATTTCCCACTGGCCAGGTCTAAATCTGTATTTCATGCAGTGAACACACACACACACATTAATAATATGGTGTTTTTCCTAGCCCTTTTCTGAGAACCACCTAGAATGAATTCATCTGTCCCTTGGCTATGATGAAATTTTGGGTTCTTAGATTTATAAGTCTGTGTTTTTGTAATCCTTCCATTCATCAGGCCCAATTCTGGTTTCACCTTAGTAAAGGCATCATGTAAAATCAGTTTAAATGAGATCAGACTTGGATCTTTATCCCTAATTCAGCAATAAAGTCCCTCTCTGATGGTTTTTGTTGTATGTTTGGTTACTGCCCTTTACTAATGGAAAGTATTTTTCTACATGTGGGATGCTAAAAGAGAGTAGTTGTAATTAAGAGGTGTACCCTAGATGAGTTAACTGGGGTCTATATTGTGTGTATATGTGTGTGTTTGTCAGTATGACAAGGTAATTAGGACAATACAGTGACAAACATTTGGCAAAAATTATCTGCAAAGCATACATTTGAATCAGGCAAGCAGAAAAGGATATTAAAAGAAATTATGCTGCACTACTCACTGCAAAAATGATTTTTCAAGTCATTGTTGTTTTCTTTTTAATTTGACTCCCTTACCTCATTACAGTTTTACTGCAGTACAGAAATTGCCTCTCCCTTTCTAAGTGTCTACATACCTGCCTGTGTTGTGACAACCCAGAGTGATTTTCTCAGATTAGACATAGTGCTTAATTTTCCTTTTGAGCTAGTAACCATTTCAAAAATGCCAGAACGCATGATTAGTTTGACTAAGTAGATTTTCTTTTGGAGGATGTGGGCAGCTTCTTGACTGCTTTCATGTCAGTTTTACATTTGTAAAGGAGCATGATGATAGGAAATCAGGTGGGACAGAACCACCAGTTCAGTTCTGAGAAGCCACACTATAATTGTTACAATGTTACTTCATTACTTTTTAAAACACATACACATCCATAGGGAAAAAGTGGCTTTCTGAGATTCAATTCTTCTACTGTATCTTATAAAGGGGTTTTTCTAACTGAAAGTATTATATTAGAGACACCAAAGAGCAAATCCAGCCCTAGAGCCAAACATCAGTGCAATGGGATGGGAGTGGGAAACAAGTCAAGGAACCAGGATAGGAAAGATCCTGCCAGCACAGGCCATCTCACAGTGATCAACACAAAATGTAGTTACTTCTCTCAAGTTAAGTAACATGGTCCTTTAAGTTGTTGCCTGATTGCATTAGCTGTGTATTTCTAGCTGGTTGAGGGGCTGAATAGGCCCTTCTTTGTGCAGATTAATTGAGAACAGATTTTGATTCCACTCGCATGGCTCAATGCCCTTAACTGTACCGACTTAAGTGGAATTACTCTGTATTTACATCATTGTAAATGATAAGAGAATTTACTCAGGAGTGCAAATTCCTGACCCACTGCAGCAGACATGTCTGCTTCCCAGAAAACTGCTGGGCAATAGGGAGGAATCCCTCTTTCAGGCCTGCACACAGAGGAAAGAGGTTATTTTGACCCTGATAACTACTTTGTGCACCAGAACAATAGATGACAGGATTTAGCCCTAACTGTGGCTTCTTCTTTTTGATCTTCTTGAATCAAGGAGTCAGTCTAGCCTCAACTCAAATGTGCTGGGATCTCATAGTGCAGCTTGTGATCAAGATCAAGAGGGTTTGGAGAAAAATATGCAGGTAACAATGCAGCTCTAAAAGTTCCAGTATCAAAATTTGGCTGGGTATTGCATGGAGGCAATGAGGCGGAGAAATTGGCTCCCTAAAACTTTCTTCTTCCCCCTCCCCCACAAAAAGAGATGATCCCCTTAAATGCTTAAGAAAATTAGTGAAAGGAAATAAAATTTGGAACTGTAGAAATAAAATATCGATCTTTGGTATAATTTCTGCATCAGCCTCTTTCCCTCACCTCTTTTCTTTTTGTAAAGGAACTATCTGGTTTGCAGAAATAGACTGGTTTAATAAAATTGGCCTTCTTCCTTCTACTAAAAGTTTACCTGTGAGAGCCCCGAACATAATAAAATCAGATTATGAAAGCAATCATATTTACTTGTAATAAATCAAATCTTGCAGACATCAGTTAAGTCTCCCTTACTGCAGTGGGACAATATCACGCGTGCATACATCAATACTTGATGTGCCAGAAATATATTTCATCCGTTCAGAAAAATTGCACATACACTTGCAGCACCATTATGAGCAGTGAATTTGTAATGTGAACATTGTGATGTATAAAGTGGCTTTGTTCCTATCTTTAATAAATGCCACATGTCAAGCCCACAAACATACTGGAATTTGCTGGTGATTTCTTACCATTAAATGTAGGTTATTGTTTTTTTCAGGAAGAGAACTTCTCCATGCTTTATCAACAGTATCCAGTTTTATGCAGTCATCCTCTTCCTCCCATCCAAATGCAGCAACTTCTTCAAATTTGTAAAAACAAAACAAAGCCAAAAACATAATAGTCATTGGGACACTCAGATATATTGGATTAAAATAACCATAAGAACATTTTAATCCCAAAGTAAAGTATTTCATTTTGGGCCATTACTGTAGATTATTATTATTTATTATTATTTGTATTCTGGTAGTGCCTAGATTACCATAGCATTTTTTGTTAATAAGAGTATATGCATGGACTAGGTAGGGTATTCTGAGATCTTTGTAGACGTGATTCTACAGTCCATAAAATGCTCACATCAAGTCAGTGGAAGTTCTGTGTAATAAGGACTATAGCATGAGATGCACAAAAGTATTTTAAATGGTCTTATCCCCTAGTGAGGGTCTCTGTCACCTTCCAGGTATTTGTCTTCTTATGGATAAACAAAAATGCAAAACCTGAAAGGACAGCTTTATTTCTTTTCATCCAATAAACTGATAAAAGGAGAAATTGAGCTGCATTCACTGTGGGTCTACAAGGCATAAACCTTGGTTGAGGTCCTTAATGGTAGCACTACTCAGGCTTTGATTACGGTGGCTCAAACAGCCAGAACCTCAGTTGTAGGAGAGAGGTTTTAAGGAGTACCAACACTGCAAAGTTTGAGCCGCAGTTGTTGGAAACAGGTGAGAATAGTGAGAGCAGCTGGATAGTCAACTGACTCAACTGCTACCTGAAGAATCTCCTGTCAGCAGAGTTTCTATGGAATCCTAGCAGAAAACTCTCTGAGGGCTGCTCACCTGCTCTTCATATGGGTGAATTTCCCTAGTGTGCAGAAGCTTCGCTAGCTCGAGAAGGTGTCTCTGCAGCAGCTGTGTTGAATATGCTGCATTCCTTTAACAAGAAGGAATGTGCCATTTGAGAACATAGGTACTGCTCACTTGTTACTGGATGCAAATTTACTGAAATGTTGCTCCAGTACTGTTTTCTCCTTAAACGAATACAGTAAAATCCAGATTGGAAACTCATTTCAGACAATCCTCACGGATTGTATTTCTCTCTGACATAATGAATAAAGTGTCAGCTCTTTAGAGCAGCATAATGGGTCTCCAGCCACAACAGGTCCACAGATGCCAATAACAGATGCCTCTAGGCATTACGATTCTTAAAATGATAAATAATTAAAGGAATTGGGCATGATTTAGAGAGAAAGAGATTTGTCGAATATTATATTTCCACAATGGTTTTATCTTGTGCTTTATAAACTATTATTTATTAAGTCTTGCGAAGTTAAGAAAGAAGAACTTTTACATTCATTTTCCAGATTGGTAAACTGAGGCACAGAGTGACTTTCCTATTGTCCATAAGGGATCAGATGAAAAGCCAGTAATAGAGTGCTGGAATCCTGCCTCCGAAGCACATGTTCTCACCCCTAGACAGCATTTCTATTAGATCCTGAAAGCTCCTTTCGACTTAGTATTTTTTTTAATATCTTGCATTGCTGAATAATTTAAAAAACCTAGACAAACAAAGCACTTATTATGATATGTTCTTCTACATATAAACAAATCTAGGACTTCTAACCTGATTTTCTATTTCCCTGTACAGTCAGTTATACCTGGGCAAAGGGAGTGTAAAATGCTGTCACTCTGATTGGATAGTATTTTACAGCCATTTCATGCTCACTTTGCACAGGAGTATATGCTTACACAAGATGCAGGGCAATGGAGAACTAGGCCTCTAGAGTTGCAATAAGTCAGTGTTAAAAATAGAAGCATAGTTGTGGCAGTAGAGGTGGTGGGGCGGCTAGTCTCCCCAAGTACAATCCCACCTAGGATCCGAGGCACTAACTCAGATGGCTAGCCACGGCCCCATTTCAATTTCTAGCACACTAATTAAATTGCAACTATGCTACATCTACCTGAGCTGGAAATTACACCTCCAGCTTGAAATGTAGATGCACCCTTAGAGACTAATCCCACACTCCTTATACAAGCAAAATTTTCACTGGCTTCAGTTGGAAATGAAATTGAATGAGTGAGGGAAGCAAAGAGAAAAGGAGCACTATGATCTGTGATCCAAAAGTGTGATCCTTGTTTTAAGAGTTCCAACACATTCCACAGAAATTAGCTTGTAACACTTTACAAACAGAATTAATTGCTTTCTAATGCAGTTTAGATCCTATAAAGGTACTATTTACACTGGAAAATTATGAACTCACATGTGGTGCATGAAATAAACATTCCTTGAAATGAGTTCCTTTTCTTAATTATAGGTAATATGGAACCATTTATCTCATGTTGAAGAAGAGTAATTATCGCCTAACTGTACACTTCAGTGCACTGTCAGAATGTGTTTTACTGTGGGGAGAAGATACCTTCTAATGCCTGAATATCAAGTTGATGGTCAACATGAATGTTAAACTGATGGTCAGCATCTTCCTTGAACTATGCAGTATAAGGCCTTTCATCTAAATTGTTTTAAAAATACTCCTTTAAGCTTTGAACCTACAAGGTGCCAAGCACCTTCAACTCCTATGAAGGTCAGCAGAAATTGAGGGATCAGCACCTCAAGCTCAGGCCCTACATTCCCACTGGTTTTATAACTGAACTTGACATAGCAAGGGGTATCAGCAAGCTTTAGAAGTGCTCTTTCATATTCTCTTCATCAGGGCATCCGTTTTGCTTTCAACTTTGCTCAGCACTCCTACTTATTCTCAAGAAGGTTTGTGTTCTAATGTGTTAGTTTCTCCCAGCAGAGCTCATAAGGTCAAATTTAATCAACAGAGGTTCACTTTGGACTTCTTAGTTTTGCTTTTGTTTCTCTTTTCCATATGAAATCGCCTGTGGGCATTTGTGATGCCATTGTGTTTCTATTTTTCAGTGACATTAAGCTAGTCAGCTTTTATTTTTGCTTTAATCTCTGTAAACTTTATTTCTAGTAGGGCCTTGTCTGCACACACAAGTTGCATCCATTTAACTGAAATCAATTTGGAAGCTAAAAGACACATATACTAGGTTGAGATATGATTTACAGTGTTCACACAAGAATTTGTATTGGTTTAACTAAATTGGTTTAAACACACATTTAGTTAAATCAGCTGAGTTGGTATGTAGACCAGGTCTATGTGGAATCCATTTTAACTGATTTATAGTATATAGGTGTTGATAAAGAAAAACTAACAAGGAAAAGACAACATCTGCTAAAACAAGAATAGGGACTTCAATTTTATGCACAGAGCAGTTGAAATACTTGGTATTTAAAGAGATGAAAATGTACAAACAAAATTAAAATTTAACAGCAATGTATATAGAACAAGGTTGGGGAATGTCCTAACTCCAAACTAACAATGGGCATTAAAAGAAATGCATAAGGCCCAATCCATCAAGGTACCCTCATTCCAATGGGACTCAGCATCTGTGGGTTGACCACTAAATTCTGCCCCTTAATTACACCTGGTATTAGAAAACAGCAGTTCTGTTAATCCTAGGGTGAACGGTCTTTTTGCTTCTGGAGGCCAGACTTCAAATCATGAATTAAGTTACTAATGAAAACAAGATTGGTGGTTTCATCCTAATTTCAAATTTGTCCACAACACAAGATCATCCCTGCTCAAGAGAGATTTAGGACTTAATTAGGAGAGGTGTTCTACTAGTTAGATGTTTTACAAATCAGAATCGAGGTTCATTACCAGGGCTATGTAAGGATGCCTGAGCGCTGCCTTTTATGTAGTGCCTGAGAATTCGGTTCACGGTTTGTTTATTTTTTGAGCACTAAATCCACTGTAATGTTTTTTAAAAAAGAGGAGGACATTTTTAAAACCATGTAATTAAGTGAAAACTAGATAAAGTGAATTTAACATTTCTTTTTATCCTCACCATTCCATGTGGGGCCCTATAAACCCAAACCATACACTGAATACAGAATTATTCATTTTCTCATGGGCTTTTTCTGTGGTGCCCACCACATAGTATCTGAGATCCAGATTTTTAAAGGTATTCAAACACCTAAAGATGCAGATAGGCACCTAGAGGAATTTTCAACTAACTCCAACTGAGCATTTTAGTCTTGTGGCCAGAGAAGAGTCCAGAGCTAAGAGATGTTATAAAGCAAGAAGCAGCAATTTGATCTTCATTTTGCTTTCAGAGTTTGAGATAATTCTAATCCTAAAATAACCCTGTCTAGGAATAGGTGTAACATGTATTGTGGTTCAGCTCAGGTTTTAATAATGTTCAAACCGTTCTCGTCAGACTCACCTGTTAGGTAAGCAGCACACAGTTACTATAAACATAAACAAAACCCAGAGGGTTATACAATTATTTAGCCTGGGAATAAATTGGGTACAGGGCATGCTTCTTTTTGAGCCTTCTTTGCAGTTTTTCCCCCCCGAAGAGGCCTTTGTCATTCTGGGTATATCTACACTGAGGAGTGAAGTCGATTTATTTTAAATCGAATTTCACCTGCCGAATTTTAGAAGTCGCAGGAGCGTGATCACACCACATTCATTGCGTCCCCAATGGCCATGCTTGGGTCGACAATCAAAGCAGTGCACCATGGGTAGCTATCCCACAGTGCAAATAGCTGCAGAGGCTTTTGGAAGGTTGTCATCCTCCCAATATGTCCTCCCTCCTCCTCCCTTCTTCTCCCAAACAAACAGACTAAAGCTTTTTCATGCCAATTTTCTATATGCTTCAGTCTCTGCCATGCAGATGCTATTGCTGGAGAGGCATGGAGCCCGCTCAGCTCTGCACTATCATTGATAGCGTCACAAACACTTCACGTCTTATCCTGCAGTATTTTCAAGGTTGAGACAGGGGCTGCAGCTCTGAAAATTGTGATGTTACTCAAGACGCCCTGCTACACGCCGTAGAATGAAACAATCCCTGGCTGTCACACACCATCTGCAGTCAGTGGAGTGCCACTTCTGGTCCCGGGAAACAAGCAGTGACTGGTGGGATTGCATCGTTCTGAAGGTGTGGGATGATGAGCAGTGGCTGCAGAACTTTCGAATGAAAAAGGCCACTTTCTCGGAACTCTGCACAGAGCTGTCCCCAGCTCTGAAATGCATGAACACTTAATTGAGACCGGCTCTGACAGTGGAGAAGCAGATGGCCATCACTCTGTGGAATCTAGCGAGGCCAGACTGCTACCGGTCAGTTGGGAATCAATTTGGAGTCAGTAAATCCACTGTGGGAGCTGCTGTAATACAAGTCTGCTGGGTCATTAACAGACTTCTGCTAAGAAGGGTAGTGACTTTGGGAAATGTTCAGGACATAGTGGATGGGTTTTCCGCAATGGAGTTCCCAAACTGTGCAGTGGGCGATAGATGACACGCATATCCCTATCTTAGCACTGGACCACCTAGTCACGCAGTACAATAATCAAAAGGAATACTTCTCAATAGTGTTGCAGGCCCTTGTGGATCACAAGGGATGCTTCACTGACATCAATGTGGGGTGGTCTGAACAAGTGCATGACGCGAGCATCTTTAGGAACTCAGGTCTGTTCCAAAACATGCAAGCAGGGACTTTCTTCCCTGACCAAAAAATAAATATTGGCGATGTTGAAATTCCAAGAGTGATCCTTGGAGACCCTGCGTACACATTGCTCCCCTGGCTAATGAAGCCATACACCGGATACTTGGACAGCGAGAAGGAGAGGTTCAATAATAGGCTCATCAAGTGCAGAATGGTCGTGGAATGTGCATTTGGACATTTAAAGGTT
The DNA here is from genome assembly GCF_026122565.2 of Emydura macquarii macquarii. NCBI lineage: Eukaryota > Metazoa > Chordata > Testudines > Chelidae > Emydura > Emydura macquarii. The sequence goes on along the minus strand of NW_027133034.1, from coordinate 7,471,055 downwards.
AAAAAGTTTACTTACTAGGCTAGACAGCAGTGAAAAAAACATCCCAGTAGTTATCTCTGCCTGCTGTGTGCTCCATAATGTCTGTGAGACAAAGGGGGAGAAGTTCCTGTTGGGCTGGGTCATGGAGGCAGATAGCTGGCTGCCAATTTTGAGCAGCCAGACAGCAGTGCAACGCTGAGAGCCAACTGTGGAGCGCTGCGCCTCAGGGAAGCCTTGAAAAGTCGGTTTTGCAGTGAGACCAACTAATGTTTCTGAAAAATCTTTGTTCTGTCTTCCCTTCCCATCCCGCACCCATTCCCCAGCATTACAGCACTGTGCTACACCTCCTCCTCCCCCCCCCTCCCCCCCCCCCACCGGCGCTAATCCCCATGGTCTCTATAAAGAAAGAGTAATGATCTTTAAAGCAGTACATTTTTATTGTTAGTCGTTTACAGTGGAGGGAAAGGAAGTTATTTCAACACTGTGCATGCATTGTAATGGGGCTGTGAGGGGACACAGAGCAATCTGTGACAGGTGGTCAGCAGGAGTAGTAGGGGCTGCGCTGAAGGCCGCGCTATCCACTGAAATGAAGGCAAAGCACAAGATATCCATTTGTTAGCTGGCCCCATGGATGAAAAGCAATCTTACAATGTAAAAATAACTCCCCTTTATATTCCCAAGGGAAGGGCAGACCCACATGCCAATCTCTACCTATTGCAGGGGTCGTAGTGCCCTTCCAGCCATGGTAAGTAAGGGGATGTTGCATCCATTTCAGGGAAATCCCCGTAGTGCATGCTTCATAAGTCCATAGTTCCCCAACCAGCAGGATTGTTGCGACCCCCTGACCCTCCCAAAATTTAGTTTTTGAAAAGGCGGTACAGAGGGTATGTGTGGGGTTGGTGGTGAAATTCCTCTGGGTGAAACCATATGCGGGCACCCGTCTCATGACCCCTAAGGCCCATCTCAGTCACGTGATGTCTTGTAACTTGCGGTTTAAGTACCCCAAAAAACTTCCCATGGCAAAGGAAAAAAAAAACCCGATTGTATGGAGTGGATACTGCAAATCTGTGCCATCTTCCCTAGGTGACCATGAGTGATATCAGTCTCATGAGGGTGACAGAGGTGGAAAGGGAGGATTTACTGCAAGTATCTGGGTACAGGCCTGGCTCTTATGCTGTTATGCTGTGTTCCACAATGATGCCTGCACAATTGATAAGAGAGTGGCGGGGGAAAGTGTTCTATCACAGTGGAAGAAATAAGGCTGCTCTCCCCAGAAACCTTCTGCAAAAGATCACAGAGTACCTAAATGAAAGTTTCCTGGAGATATCCATGGAGGATTTTCGGAGCATCCCTGAGTACTTAAACATTCTTTTCCGGGGGGAACCCCTTGCTCAGGTGAACAAACAACAAGGAAGCCCATCCCCACCACCACACTCATTTATTTTTCCACTATGACAAGAAGCTGGACTGGGGAGATAACCATAGAAATGAGATTTGCAGTACATACTCACCAGATGTGCCTTCCCAGGCATCTTGGTTGGTCACGGTGTCCTGCGTCTCGCTGAGTTGTTCTGGGGTTACAAACAGCTCCTGGCTTTCAGGGAGAATGGATTCCCCAGTCGCCTGGCCCCTGTTCTCCTCCTTTTCTTCCTCATCCACAGAGTCCTCCTTGTTCATCCTGGATTCCCCTGAGGTATCTAAGCTGCGTGTCAGCACAGTGGTGCGGTCACTGCTGAGAATCGCATGCAGCTCCTCAAAAAAGTGGCATGTCTTTGGTGATGAGCCAGAATGACTGTTCACTTCCCGAGTTTTCTGATACGCCTGCCTCAGCTCTTTGATTTTAATGCAGCACTGCTGTGTGTCCCTCCTGAGCCCTTTTCCAACGTGCTGCACGATATCTTTTCGTAAATATCTAAATTTCTTTTGCTGTCTCGGAGCTGGGCCAGAACGGACTCTTCGCCCCACAGACCGATGAGATCCAAGACCTCAGGTCGACTCCAGGCTGGAGCGTGTTTGGGGCATGCAGTCGCCATGATCAGTTCTGCTGGCAAGCTCTCTCCATGCTGACAAAACAGGAAATGGGAATTCAAAATTTCCCAGGACTTGAGAGCGGGGGGCTGTTTCCTGTGTATGTGGCCACAGTGCAGCAGAGTGCAAACCTGCAGAGCGGTCACAGTAGAGCATTGTGGGATAACTCACAGAGGTCAATTACATTGAATTACTCCGTGCTCCGTCTACACTGCCGCTCATTCAATCCAAACAATTTGATTTCAGCACTACACCACTTGGGGAGGTGGTCTTATTATGTTGAATTTTCCCGCAATTTAAGTGGACAGAACTGACCAGCCAGTGAAGATGCATACATTATGTGGTCGATGGAAGCCACATTCCATGGACCTACCTTCGCAGTGTAGACCAGGCCTCTGAGAGGAAGCCTGTCCTCTGCTCTGATAAATAAAGAGTATCACCTACTCTGATTCAGCAAGGAACTCAGTCCCAGATCCATAAACACCTAAACCCCAGATGTAGTCACCACTCCAATCCACAAAACACTCAGCTTCCACCGAACCCTGTAAGTCCCTACACTTGCTCAGTACCTAAGTTTTTGCAGCGAGAGGTTGTCTAAGTGCCTAGGTTTCTATCTTTGGGTATGCACACTGCTGCCTCACTCTAGGCATCCAGACACCTATCCACTGCACTGAGGGATATTCTGATGTGGGTCTCCCTCAATCTCTCCTATTGAAATTGTTCCACATTAAATATTAGAATAAATAAAAATGAATTGGTGCAGAGAAAGTGGGAATTACTTTTTAATCCAGTGGTGAGGGCATGCCTCTGAGACGTGGGAAACCCTGTTCAAATCCCTTCTCCTCATCAGGCAAAGGAGGACTTGAATCAGTGGTCTCCCCCATTCCAGGTGAGTACCTTAACTACTGGGATAAAGATTATAACAGGTCCTCCCTCTCCCCTAGCTGCTTTGTGTAGACATCCATAGCTTCTGAGCACACCCACCAGATCAGATCCTGCATGACAGTTAGGCAGTTCATGGATCACTAGCCTGGACTTCCGTGCCTATGTCTGTGAGATGGGTGGCCCTTAGAACATATTCCTCTTATCACATTCTAAGGTGCCTCTCTCTCCCCATTCATTGTATATGGAGCCTAGCTGCCTAACGCAGGCTTTGTGGATTGCAGATTCACAATGTTGTTCCTGTGTTTTTCTAGGCACCTAAAAGGTAAGTCTCTTTGTGGATCCAGGCCTCAGTTGCTTTTCTTCATCTTCAAAAGAACTGAGGGATGCAGCCTGTCCAGCCCACTCTTTCAGAAGTGCCACTTCCATGTCAGATGAAGTTCACAAGTGAGGAAATTTAATTCCATAGCTTCTCTGAGGGTACTAGTTGGTTCCTCACTTCACCTTTGGTGACCTGCACTTGTCTCTGTGCCCTCCACCTGTTTCTCCCAAAGGAAAAATTAGATCATAATAACAATGCCTCACAGGCTTTATGTGAACTTCTGTTAGAGCACAGAGCATAGCCTGAATTGTTTTGCCATGAAATGTTTCAAAGTTACTGTAATATTAAATTTGCCTGAAACCTTTTAAATTGTAGCCATTCAAAATATTTTGGCTATACGATGAACTGTGTTTTGCTCCCTTTCATGCTTACTTTTGATACAGCCTCTTGATAATTGTTGATGGGGTAGTCAAGAAAGGTGGAAGAAAGGGACTGAACTCTTGGCAGTCAGACAGCCAGGGCTATAGGTCTGGAAGATAAAAGCAGAGAGAAAAAAATATCTTACCGAGGATCAAACTGAGAAGATTCTTAACTGTTAAGATAATTTTTTGGAGTCTCTGTGTTTAGCAAATGTGCATGATTCAATATTGGTTTTTACATCGAGGTTAGTGATAATCGTAATTTGATTTAAACTACAGATTAAGTTGTTTGAGAATCAATCTCTTTTGTACTTTACCTCAACTGCTGCAGAACAAAATAGTCTCAATATTCTCATGACCTAATTTGCTTTGACCTTTCTCTTGCACCACACCCACACCAACACCACTTGGTCAGTGCAGTGAGGAACAATATTTGGTGTGCTCACTGATCTGCTACCATTTAACCAGCCCACTCCTATAGATTATTTCAGAAATCAAGAACAAAAACACAAAGCTACTGAGATACAGGATGAGACAAAATGAATAAATCACAGTCAAATAGTCAACCAAAGTTGAAACTGGGTTTGTCTACACTGCAATAGAAGACCCTCGGCATGGGTGTAGCTGGCTCATGTCAGCTGACTCAGGTTCACAGGGCTCACGAGGTGGAGCTAATAATTGCAGCGTACATGTTTGGGCTTAGGCTAGAGCCCAGACTCTGAAACCCTGCAAGGTGGGGTGAGTCTCAGAGCCATGGCTGCAGCCCAAGCCTGAACATCTACACTGCCATTATTAGCTGCGTGGCCTGAGACCTGCAAACTCGAGTCAATTGATGTGAGATGAGACTCGGTGCCGTAGGGCTTTTTATTGCAGTGTAGACATACCCTTAGGCCCACATTTATGCTTTAAAGCCATGTCGTATTCAGCATGTCCACATGCCAAAATTTGTCTACACAACCACAGTAGATAGTCTACATCATGCTTCACAAATCATGCCTACAGCTGTGCATTCAGGGAATACTGGTTGCTATCCCACAGTACCTAAGCTATTGCTGTTAGGAGAAGAATGCCCAAGTGTCCTTGGAACGGCATGGCATCCACCTCTCATGATCACCTGTTCTGGTCTGGTGTGTCTTCACTCTTTAAACAGACCCAGCCCTAGTATCAAGCCATACCCTTCAGGACTTCCTCCCTGGAGGCAATGGTTTTACCCTCTTAGTCTGTTCTGGCTCAGCTGAGCTCAGCAGCTAAGCCACTAAGTAGTTCAGATCCCATTGCAGGGGTAGGGGGGTGTCCTATGTAGGGGACCTGCGCCTGCCCACTAATCCAGGTCCCAGACCAGGGATCCCAAGAATAGCAGCCATGGGCCACTGTGTCCTTTTAATGAAACTGCTGTCAGTTCCCTGGGCCACTTCCCTGTAGCCTCAGCCTTCACCAGTGCATCACCCTTAGATCAGGGCTCTCCTGTGTTCAGGCCCAGCAGCCAACCAGGAGCTCTTTCTCACTCCCCCGGTCCCTGCCAGCACTGAGCTGTCTGTGGTGCTGCAGTTCCCTTTGGCTAGTCAGGAGAATCGTCTGCATTCCTCGGACTCCAGCAAGGAATTGTCTCTGGTTCTGCAACTCTTTTTATACTAGCCTACAACCCTCTGATTGGCTAGCCCCTTTCAGTCTCTCCTCCTGATTGGCTGCTTCCTGCACAGTCTCTCTAGGCCTCTTGAAGGACTTTGCTCCACTGCTTCTTTCCTGGGATGGGTGTGACAGGACCCTGAAGCTTCCAGCAGGAGGCCTCTGGGCCTACTCTACCCCCTCACACCCCTCCACCCACATGATTTCTACCAATGGAGCAGATTTTATGATGCACTAATTCTATGTATCCTACAGAACCTTGTGGGTATTTCTGAATCAAAGACCTGGTTCACAGCCCAGGGTGTTGTGTTTATCTTTGTATATCAACTGCTTGATTGCTCTGACAATCAAGAACAGAGAGGATCCTGTAAGATGGAGTAATACCCAAGAACTCCTATTTGAAGGCAGATCATGTTGCAGAATTTCCTCTTTATCTACTAAGGCTGGTTGAAAAATTTCCATTAAAAAACTTTTTTTTTTTTAATTGAAAATTGGGTTTTCAACTAAACAACTTTTCACAAAAAAATATCTGCTTGGAAAATTTGATTTTTTTTATTGAAGAACTAAAAACACCCAAACAAAGTTTCAGCCAAAATCCAGATAATTTTGATTTGGAAATGCTTCCTGATTGCCCCATGCCTCCATTCTCCTCTGAGAGCCAAGCTCCACAGTTGGACTACATCTCTCTTGATGCATGATGGCCTCCCACGATGCACTGTAGCAGCCAAGGAAGAAAGGAGCACTGGTGCCTCTTGGGAGATGTTGTATGGTCTCAGAGCTTGGCCTCTACAGGAGAACTAGGGGCATGAGGTACCTTAACTATAACACGCCCCATGGACACCATAATGTCATTTCCAAATCAAAGTTTCCATCTGAAAGTTTTTGATTTTTCACCAAAAAGTTGACATTTTCCCCACACAAAATCTTTTTCCAGCTCTAGTGCTTACATTTCTGATAGTAACATTAAGAGGCATGTATCAGAACCAGGATCTACTCCACCCACTGCTGAAAGTGAAGTTGAGAGATGCTTGGACTGACCCTGAATGGCTGAACAACTCCAGATGACCAAGGCTACTTTCAACTTTCCCTATGCAGGGTTTGGACTGAAATTAAAGTAGCAGTTTACCTATATGGAAGCTGAAATTCCTGTGAATAAGAAAACAGGTGTAGCTTTACGGTTGCTAGCTACTGTATAGTGCAGTCAGCAGGATCAAGGACTCTTTGTACTTGGTGCCTTACCAACATATAGGCAGACAAAGTGCATGCCCCCTGGAGTTGACAATCTAATCTGAAATTAGATACAAGTGAATGTAACAAACAAAAGTTTGGTAGGTGGGGAGAGACAATAGGGAGGAGAATTGCTCCCTGAGATATTTATTTAGTGCACTTAAGTCTAAAGCTGTGCTATTTGTCCTGAAACTGTGCCTAGCAATAAACAAGATATCAGATGTATGTGCCATTAACAATATCACTGTGGTAATGGAGTAATCTAAATATGAGTGGAGCCTTTCACACCTCCTGAGTGGGAAGAGAGTGACAAAATATGCTCTATTGTTATTTGTCCACCTCTCAGTGTTGTACAGTCATAAATGCATTTCTCTGCAGAGGCTCTAAGGAATCACCATCATTGTTTCACTGGAGAAAAAGACAGCAATAGTAGATATTTTAAGAATTCCACTGTGTACTCTAGGGGCAGAATGAGACACTTCCCACCTTGCATCAGAGAAGTTAATGTGGTTGCAGTTTCTGCTGTGAACCTTTGGTAGCCTGGGTAATCAAACCATGCGGTGATTATTCCAATAGGAATGAGCAAAGCTTCATCGATTGTCTCAGCAAGAGCCAGATGGGGGTGAAATGTACTTTTGGAAGACTGAAGGGGAGGTGGAAATGTCATCATTCTTGTTGTGCTTCAATAGACGTTAAATACACTGGAAATGAATAGAACTACATTTCAGCAGCCTGACATTCCTGCTGTGAGGAGGCAGGCATTCATGGCAGAAAGTACTAAAAGAGCAGCCCAACAGTACTTTGCCACAACTGTGGCAAGAGAGGAGAGGAAAACGTGAACTGAAAATACCTGTAAACTGAGCTATCCCTTTCCCTAACAGCCTTTGCTATGAACAGACAATAGGATAGCAAGTGAATTTCAAATAATTCTCACTGATCTTACACTAACAATAAACTATATCTGGTTTGCTAGTATTCTTGTCTTTAACTTAGCTGATATGAAACATCAGTAGGATTGACTTCCCAATGAATTTTTAATAATTTTTTAAATTTTATACTCTCAATATAAAACAACATCAAACTTATGGCCTAGAGCCACCACTGATAGGCTCATTGTTTCACTGTGGAATCGTCAATAGGCTACTTATAGTCAGGCCCTTTAAAATTCCTCCACGTCAGCAGGAAGAAACTGTTTTGCAGATTTGTTGCACTTACAGGGAAATGACATTATACAATAGAATTCATCGTGCAGGGGAAGAAGAATTTTAAAGAGTCAAAACTCTGAGCATAAGGAACCAAATTTTTATTTAGCAAAGCACATACTTTTATCTATTAATATAATTATCATAGCCCAGAGCTGGAAGGTATAAACTGGCATACTGAGAGTCTCCAGCACCTGGGACTCAAGCCTACATTTGTGGGCCCCTCCAGGCTTCATGCACCCCACCCCCCACAGGGCAGAAGGGGTCCCAGCGCCACCCCCAACTGCCCAGGGATGGGAGTCTGTACCTGCGGGGGCGGGGGGGGAGGCACGAGGCCTTGGGGTGTGAAAATGCAGGCTTGGCTCCGCATTTTCCTGCTGTGTGGCACCCGCGTCCCCCGCTCCAGCACCACAGCCCAGTGCCAGCGTGGACAGGGCAGCCTCGGGCCTGCCTTTAATGATGTGGGGGGGGACCCTCAGAGCCTCCTGTGACCCCTGCCTGTCGTGACAGGTCGGCCCGGTGCCACCCGCGCACTTATCTGTCACTGCAGCCCTGGTGCCAGCTCGGAGAGGGCAGCCTCAGCCCCACCCCACCAGCCTGGGAGGGAGGGCGCTGGGCCAGCCCTTCATGATGTGCAGGGGGGCGCAGGAGGTCCCCCCTCAGTACGCCACGTGGGCCCATTTCCTGCCCTCCCCCACTCCTTCCTTCCCCTCCCCCCCGCTGTGGGGGCGGTGGGTGTGGCTGGAAGCCCCCAGGGGTGTGTGATGGGCTCTGGCCAGGAGGACGCTTGCTGACACAGCAGGAGCCCTCAGCTGCTGTGTAGTGCCAATAACCAGGACCTATCAGACTTTGGGACCTAGGTCTGGAATGGTCTCAAATTCTGATAGGTCCTAGTTATCGATACTACACTCAATGCAGTCGCAGCGCCCTGGCCACCTGTGACAGCAGAGGTCAGCTCCTCTTCCAAGGGCCCGGCTGGCACCCTCCCCTGGGGGCATGACCTGCCCCATCGGTACGCCAGTGTTGTGAGAACCAGTGATCTGTCTCATTACAGCTACCAGGATAAAAAACACTGCATGGAGGGAGAGTTAGTGTCATACTGAGAGCTTTATGTTGATAGTGTGTACAATGGGATTGTGCCAAGAGATGGGGGGGATAGGGGATAGGTTGGCGTAAATGGCACTAGGAAGTGAGTCACTAGACTGGAGTAAAGGAGGGGCTTCAGGGATAGTGCCCAACTCATTGTCAGAACTATACCTAGCACTATAAACTAACCACTAGTTAAGCTAGGCAGCACTGCCATGGGCCATGGCTGGCCCAGGAGGAGCACCAAGTGCTGTGAGGGTCTATATACAAAGAACTTGTCATGAAAAGTGCTAAGATATGCTACGTGATCACTGGTTTTTTGTTTTGTTTTTTTTTAAATCAGAGCTGGGAGTTAGGAGGACTGACTCACCTATGTACACTAAGGCCTGAACACCCATGGAAGTCAATGACAAAGGCTCACTGAATTCAATGGTGGAGCATCAGGGCCTTATAGGGTTCTGTTTCCCCAGCTGCATATTAGAAAATCCACACTAGATTCTGGTTGTAGCCCACCTGTGTAAAACCTGTATTCTTGTCACTGTTGAAATATGGTTGCCACACAGTGTTTCAGTAACTGGGACTGTGCATTTCTGTGGTCACTAACACAACTGAATATTGCTGAATAGAGAGGGCCTAGCTGATGACCCAAACCTCACCCATTCTCATGCTGAAACCATTAAATAAAAAAAAAAAGTTTGTCCCAAAATTAAGTGTCTTTTACCTACAGGCCTGAAATTTGCTATCTGCAATCCTCCATAAACGTAAAATTTTGCTCCTGCAAGTATTCAATAATTTAAAAAAGAGTGCAAACACAATCAAAGCAAGTTTCTATTTAAAAGTTGCTGAAAGTCTTTTGATCATTACTTGCCCAGCTTTAATAAAAGATACTAATATTAATAGTCTACTCTGTGTCCAACAGACAACTAAGTTCTCTCTTCTAAAACCTTTGGACACATTTGTCTTGTATGTGAGGCCGAGTATATCAGTGTGACTTTATAGACTTTAGCTTGTTGAACCCAGGCATTGGGTAAATCTGAACAAGAGAAAAATCTTTCTGCCAGAATTGGCCAGGCAAAGTCTATGGATGGAGATTTGTATTCAGCCATTCTACTGTAAACTTCCTCAAGGGAAGCATACAGAATCTAGTCCTGTTCCAATGAAACCATTTGAAGTTTTGCCATTGACTTAAATAGAACCACAAACAGATTCATTGTCTTTTGTCTGTGAAGTGTCATGCACATTCATGGTGCTTACTGAACATTGTCCAAGAATTGCTTTATCCTCTGAGCTGGTCCAGCTAAGTATCTCATGTATAAATTGCCTCCAGAAGTTTTCTAATAGATTATTTTCCTTGAACTCTGAAGACTGCAGTTTTGGCCCTGTTCCAGCCTACCATCTCACATTTTATTTCCATGTTTTAGATTTCAAAGAGCTCCTTCCTACTAAACAAGGTTGCTACTGGGTGTTTGGTGTATTTGTTTTCTTTTTTCTTCTCCCATCTCTGAATCATCTTTCTTATTTTTTCCAGGCTTTGGCATTAAAATGTGCTTCCCTGTTGCTCCTTATCAGGGTTGCTAGAGTTACACCATCTCTATATGTAAGAATCATGGTTACCATAGATTAATGGAGTTTGATCATTTGCTGTTTTGTGTTGCTGACACAGCTTTCTTAGCCAGAAATCATCAAAAGCCAAGTCTTACTGTTCTGTCCTGTTTCTACACGCACATAAGATATACACTGTACATAATGCTTTAAAACATAAGTAATAAAAATGACAATCAATTTTGGAACATGTATTGTTTCTTAAGTATTCATTTCAGACCATTCTGAAAGGATGAGATGAATGGGAGGAATAAAGAAGTAGCTAAACATACTATGCAAAGGAGTGCAGAAAAGAGCAGTTAAAAATCCTATCTGTATTATAAACCCTCTCTAATGGACACTCCACTTAACTCCTAAAATAAGCAAGTAATGTAAATGAGTGAGCAAGTAACACGTGCTCTGTGTCACACAAGAAATTCATTTGAAATTTATTAGCCACTATTGTCCGTATTTTCTGAAATGGGAGCAGGGATAAAAGTACTGAAAGTTGCTGTCCATTAGGAGAGTAAGAATAGTGCTAAAATCCCAACCTTGCAGGTCCTTGAGAAGCAAAAGGGAGAAGCATAAGAAGAAATGATAGATCTGTATTACTCACCCTTAAGAAGCTACTTATGACAAAATGGAGCTGCAGAGAATCACAATAACTGAGATGCAATGTCTTGACACTGTGCAGTTGTATTTGATTGGCAAGTTTCAATGGGATGACTTGGCCGCTTCCTACATTGATAAGTTACAACAGAAATACAGTAAAACCATGTAAGGATTATTTTTTGGCTGCCTTACATTCACTCAATATTGTATCGCCTCTCTCTCATTGCTGCTGTTCTTTTCTCTCCCAGCTGAGTGCACACTGAGATATGCATCTCCCTTTTTCTTACTATTTCCATCCCCCCTTTACTGGCTAGTCTGAGTGGAAAGGCTTTTGCCCTGCCATTGGAGGCTTGTAAGGAAGAACAGTCTGTTGAAACAGGGAGAGAAGTAGCTCCCAGCAGAATGGGACCTACTGGGACCCTTAGCTGATGTGACAAGCCATGGCTTTCTTGAGAAGCCCAAAACCCGTTTGTTTGCTCCTTCCATGCAGTATTATAGAAACTCCTCCCATTATTATTATTAGACACTGACAGCACTGTAAATTTACATAGCTTACTACAAAACATAGAATAAGATATTGCCCCTGACCCCAAAGGACTTACAGTATCATGGCAATGAGCATAAGGGGGGTAAGACACCCCTTCCATCAATGCACAAACGTGGTCTCCCTGCATCTCCTCAGTGCACACAGAAAAGAGAGCAGAGGCTTTATGCATGGTACTTCCCCCTGTCTCCTGGGAGTAAATAGAAAGGGGTGAGGAATGAGTAGATCCTTCAGTCTCTAAGGCACTGGACAGAGCAACTGGGCTGGCATATGGGAGAGGATTAGTACTCCATTCCTGGTTAGGATCAGTAACAGACTGTACTTCCTTCCTAGGAGCAGATAATTCTTTCCCTGAGCTTTGGGGGTTGGGGAGAAGAGAAGGGGAAGGGGAGGAACGCAACTACGTGCGGCCCCTCACACAGGGCTGCAAGCAAATGTACAAGGTAGCCCTTAGTTTAGAAAGAACCTCTCTCACTTTTCCCTTGCTAAGCCCAAATCAGTCCTATATTATCCGTATCCCAGACAATCTCCTTCTGTTCTCTATCTTGTGTTCAAAATATGTCCAGGTGGGCCAACAAAGAATGGGTTTCTTTATCCTCTGTAGGATGCCTGAAAGCCAAAGCATCTAGCCAACTCTATGAAAAGAATATGAATGATTTCTTCTACACACTGGGTGCATTTGTATTTATCAGGATGACTTTTGAGCAGCAAGAACAGCTCAAGAAACATCAACTACAACTGGTCCAGTCAGACACAGTTTTTACCCTCTAAAGTTGCCAATTATGTATCCATTTCCCCCAAATCCCTCTTCTGAGGAAGTTCTGGTTTTCCAACATCTCAAGCAACATGCATCCCCCCTTTCTCCTTTCTGCACATGGCCATCTGCTGCTTTATCACCAGGTAAAAAAAAAAAAACAAAAACAAAAACAAAAACCAGTGAACTATGCAGTGATTTTATTTTATCTGAAAGATTTAGGAAGGCAAGGTCCCTTGTAGAATAGAGCAATTCCTGCAGGAAATCAGGTAATTATTGACGTAAAATTGGATTTAAAAAAAAATTCCTTTCTGGCACTTCTTATATTTAAAATTTCTTGTTATCAGGTTGCCTGCTTGAAAAGATATGTCTTAATTCAATTGTAAATTACCTGAGACTGTTTATTAAACTAAACAATCTGGGTGATTTACCCCATTTTTCATGTACAATATGTTATTTAACAGCACAGAAATAACTGTTTCAAATCACTCAAGATCTGTATGTTTTTTCCTGTGCTGTTTATCCCTAGCAATGTTCAGTGAATGTAAACACATACTGAACTCCACCCACACTGTTTCAACCAAATGCAAAAATTCAAATTACTTTGGTTTGCAAGTAAGTTTCCTAGAAAATCTGTTTCCTGGGCTGAAAAGAAGCCAGAAAAGCAATACCAGCTGCAAAGGCAGAATTGTTCAGCCAGCCTGGATCAGTGATTTTTTTTTTTTTAAATAAATGACTAAATATAATTTTTTAAGTGATTTCATGTGAATCGGTTTCTAGAAAGACACTTTAAAAAGTTAGCTTGCAGTACTGCTTTTTAGTGTTTCTGAGACAGAGGATTTACCAGTTGGAGTGAGGTTTTTATTTCCACTCTTGCTCATAGGGACAGCAGAGTACAATCCTGTTCTCGTTAGAAATGAGCAGAAAATGGAACATGAGCTTTGAACAACCCTCTCTCCTGCCTCACCCTACCATCTCCTGATGCCGGAGAAAACAGGATCTGGAGACAAAGACAAATCTGGACTTCACAGTTCCAATCTATCAGGGACTCAAACAGGATCCCAAAATCCAATCATCCCCAATTTTGGGGGAAGGGATAGCAGTTCAGTTTCATTCTAGAGCCTTATACCACCAGAGATCCTCCTTGTATTGTTTTGCAAATGTTTCAGGATTTTCATTCTATCAGCTGGAAATGGCTGAATTATTCCCTGCAATTAGTAATCACTGCAAATTTAGTTCCTGATTTTTGTTTGTTTGTGAATCATTCATGAATGGATTGTGGGAGTCCAGTCCCTCTTCCCTCGCCTCAGGTATCTTGGAAATATATCAGCCCTTTAAGATCCTGCTTTACTTGCCTTCTAGTCTGATTCCAGCAATCTTCAACTCCCTGTGGCATATTCCTCCCAGACCTGGTAGAAGGACCCCAGGGAGTCTAGTTCTCCTCTAGCCTGCAAAGTATAGCAAAAGAGGTACTAACATAGGCCCTTTGCTCCTTCCCCCACTAGTCCCACCCCAATCCTTAAGGGCTTTTGGGGCTGCTCCTTAATCAGCTTCTGTCAGTCTCTGGCAACCACCCAGAGCTACTTGGGCTGTAGTTTCTTATCCCAGCTGTTACTGGTCAATTAAATAGCTGCAGCTGGTCAGGTAGCAACTCTGTCCATTAACCCCTTAGTTGCTATGGGAGAATGGGATTTATACACCCCAGCACAATTTCTCAGAATGTATTTTTAACTACTTGTTTGTAGTCTGGACAAATATTAACCTTAGGAGCTGTTCACACTCCATTCAATGTGACTATTTATTATTTGGTAGTTTGTGGAATAGCTCACTGATTTCACATGGCATTTTTTCTCCTTCCTAGTTAGCTGACATACTTTGTCACATCTACTGGTGAATAGTGAATGTTTTGTGCACATGTGAATAGAAGTGATGGTACTAAAAACAGCCAAATATCTATGCAGACAAACAAACAATCTGTTCACATAAACGTTTGTGAATAGCCAACAAGGAGGAGGCACCAGCCATGGATTAACTGAACAGGAGTTCAGAACTTTCGCAAATATTTGCAAGTCCTCTTTTACAATATCCTAAGACTAGACTAGATTCTGAGATGTGCCTCTCAGAGGGGAAAAAAGGGCAGCCAAGGAGGAAGGTGGCAACTGTGATCCCTGGTGTACGTTAGAGAAGCTCTGGGGAGGCTGGTCTAACTTACGGCTACATTAAATGGGCACCTGATGGACTCACTGCAAACTGCAACCCAGAATTTCAGGTGCACAGAGCACTCCAGTCTCTATCCTTTCTGCCACCAGCATGCACCTATTCTGGGGCTGTAAGGTCAGGTAGAGCCACGTATGCTGGCACTATACCACTCCTACACTAGGGGAACTTACTCAGTGGCCATTTCATCCCCTTGCTGGCTTTTATGTGCTGCCTGGGTGGTGTAAAGAGGCTATAGCGGGGGGATAAAGTTTATCTTTAAATTTGCCATTGCTGTAGAATGCCTTTGGATTTCTATGGCATGATAATATCCTTAAGTGATATCATAGACGCTTATCTTCACTTCAGGTGAGGCCCTTTTCACAGTTATTTTTCATCATTCTGTTGAGAGTAATTAGTTAAAAGAGGGGAAAGGGTTAGCAAAAAATTAGCTGACCCCCCCAAGCCCTTAAATAAAACCCTACGCTTGGTAAATTAGACCAACCTCTATTTTGATTTGATGATAAATACATAGAGCAAACTTTCTTTGACCCTGAAAGAATGATGAAGGGGATAGTGCAGACAGCTAGGCCAGATTTTCAAAAAGACACTTAAATAAGAACCAGATTTTCAAATAATCAGCACCAAGCAGCTCCCACTGTGACACTGATCGCCAAATTTTCCAAAGAGCTCGTTATCAAGCACTTTGAAAATCTGGCCACTTCTCTTAATACCCACACAGGAGTTGTGTTCGTTGGGAATCTGAGCCCTTCTGAAAAACTCCATCCATAACAACAAGTATGAAAATACTCTGAATCCGTTTGAATGACTCATTATTGCACATGAGAGATGGTAATGTTTTTTAATAATATTTTCTCATTACCACAACATTCTATACTGTATATACAGTAGACAAGGACATCCTGGAATTCTTTTCAGGCCTAAATCAGTCAAATGTATCCCAAATAAAAAAGAGAAACTTTTGAAAACAAATACATACATACATACATAGTTTCTAAACTGCTTGGAGTACTGCCTGCAAATAAACCAGTATGGGAATCCAAACCCCTGTCAGTAATGGCAGTACAGAACACTTTCTGATTTGGAATGAAATGAAGTAAAGAGTGATATGTTTTTATACAAATTTATTCTCAATGTGGGGATGTTAAACTAATATTTATTGCCATCTGCAGGGCCTCAGGAATCTGAAAATATTTTCACCTCCACTAGGATAAGTTACAAGCTTTTCCTAAATACCAATTTTCACCTGTTTGGACCAACACTATGAAAGAATGGCATGTCCTGACTTAAAATGAACAGCAGAGTGAATGAATAGAAAATGGCCTCTTTAGAGGGCCAGTTGATTGCAGTAGGACAGCTGGAACTTTAGGGACCTTTATAATGATCAAATTATCATTATTGGGTAACTTACCTGTGTGCAATGGAGATTACTTGTTTATGGAATATAGAGATATAGGTATATGCACTTATCTCTTCTTTTAGGAGCTCAGCAAAAAAAATGGTTTGTATTCAATAATAGCTTGACGAGTTTGCCTTCCTGAAATTCACAGCGAGGTTAGCTATGCAGATGTAATATTTTCTCTGGTTTTGGTGAAAGAAATGAGTGTAAAGTAAATATCTTGAGGCGTTAATTCCCTCAGAATGACTTAGATATGGATGGAGCAATTGGAATGCTGGTCAAGCTACCAAGTAAATGGGGGCAATGAGTTGTCATCTCCTCTACCTTCAGCACATTTTTAAACTAAATTTTAAAACTAAACACAGTCATAAATTCCTTGCCAACAAATTACCTAATTTTATAGGTGACATAAAAACCTGATTCTGTATATTTTAAAGGATTTATCATGTTATGTTCCACTCACTTGTCTTCATAGCCCTTGTCCTGGATATTTAAAAGCCCAAACATCTCACACAGTTTAGGCTCATAGTAACCTATCATAATGCATAGCAGATTTGCAAATGTGTTTTCCTTCTTCCCAAAACACTGCTGATTGAAATATTCCTTCCTAAACAGAAGACAAATATCCTCAGCAAAAATGTGAAAAAAACGCCCTCTTAGAAACTAGAAATGAAAATGCCCTAGCAGATCATACCATCCAGCTCCCTGGCAAAACAAATTTTCCTTCTACACAGTGGCCAAGTTCTCCAAAAGTGTTGAGAACCAGCAGCCCCCATCCGGACACATATAGCAAGGTTTTCAGAACATAACACCCAACAGGCACCCAATCTGCTGAGCTCTGGTCACTTATTTTGGTACCTAAATAAATAGTGCTGTTTTGAAAAATGGTCCCCAGTTGTGGCTGGAGATAGTTCTGCCCTATACTCCCAATTTGTTACTAGTAATTCCTTTGCACATCTCTTATAAGGCTATTCCAGTCTACCAGACATCAATGTTAGCTCTGGCTTCATCACTTCAGAAAGTCTTTTTGCATCTGGAGAACATACAGAGTTGTGCATCCTTGAGCAATTGGATGGGAACATGCTCCTTTAAGAAGAGTTACAGAACTGGATGACAAAGATCAGGAAGTTGAGGTTGCACACAGTCCATTACTCAACTTTCCATGCACAATACTTTCTGTCTTGCTCTGTGAGATAAAAAGGCTTCCTGAAAAAATAAAAACATTTTAAGAAAAGGAATTTTACAAATAAAAGTGAAGCTTGCGCAGCAGCAGCTGTTGCCTCAGAAGCTGCTATCAGTTGTTGTACAAACACCATATGTTTTATATTACATATATATTTTTAATCTTTCAATTTGTTCTCTGCCAAATCTCTTGACACTGTAATATGCTGGGAAATAAGTTTAAAATGTTTAATTTCAGAAATTACCTCCCTCTGTGAAATCTTCTTTAGGAAAAGCTATACTGATGCAACAGCTTCATATATAGATAGGTATTTGCCCCTAAAAAACCTTTCTTACTCCAAAGAGGATAGAAGAAACTCCCTGTAATTTCTAGATCTCAGTGCTTCTACATATTCTAATGAAACCCTCATGGTGCTGTCAAATGCAATCAATTATTTGAATCCAACCTTTATATTAAAAAAAAACCCTAGAGATTATAAAATGGAATTTGACTGATTTCTGTGCAAGAAACCCTATGTCATAAAAATGTCCTTTCTCTAATCAAAATATCACCTGAATAAAGTCATCATGTTTAGCCTGATTGCATTTTTTCTCCATATATGTTCAGCTGCATTTGCCTCTCCATAAATGTCATTTGATTATGAAAAAATAAACAGGAAGGGACTCAAAGGGAGTCAGTACAGGGCCTGCTTGTTTACCTGCTGCAGCTTTCTTAGCTGAAGAACAAATGTCATGCAAATGGTGCACTAGCAATGAGCTGCCAATCACAGAGGCTTGGCATTCATGATGATTTGCTAAATCATTTAAAGAGACATGCTTTACTAAATGAAAAAATATCAGCGGCAAGGGCCTGTGTTTAAACACAGGGCTGAGTTATTATCCCAGTAGGCTGGAATGAAATGAAGACATCTTCCAATTAAAGCTTGCAGATGAACCCAGACAAACCCCCCTTTTTTCATAAAGACAGCCAGATTATGATTGGGAGAGAACAGCGACAGAGGCTTTCATTACAAGCTGATTATGGTGATATAATTCCCAGCGCTGTGTGTCTGAGGGCCCAACTTCACATTTGAAGGTTTTTAATATAATTTCCTTAGGGTGAAATGCTGAAGATTTATTAAACTTTATGAAGGGCTTACAGATCCAATTTAAGAGGCCATATCATAGGGCAAAACTGACAGACGATAAAATACATTCCAAGTTAAAAAAAAAAAAAGAAAAAGAAAAAGGAAGAAAGAAAGTTTAGAGTTTGAAACTATTTTAAAGAGGCTTTTATTTTATTTATTTTTTGGTTAAAACACACTCAATCATTTCTCCCAATTTGACCAAATTAAGTTATGCTAGAGTGTGCTGTGTGTTTATTTGGGGTCCTGCACAATTTTATTAGAAGATGGGGGGAAACAGTTTTCAAAAAATCCTGTAAGGCCATTGAATTTACCTTGTATATACTAACAACAGCAGCTATATTTCTGGCTTTAGGAACTCTTCAATGCTCTATCTCTTTATAACATGCCATTAAGTTGTTGTACTGAGACAGGTGCAGATAGATACAATTACATATACTAAAACTTAAACTGGACAAAGAACAGATTTTTCAGTTCACTTCCAGTCCTGAAAGACTGAACAAGATTATTGTTTCAGTTTGAACCGAAAACACATTTTTTTTCCCCAAAATGTTTCTCAAATTGAAAAGTTGGAAAAAAATTGTTTCTGGTCAAATGAAAAGTTTGATTTTGATGTTGAGCATTTTTTGACATTTTTAATATTTAAAAAATAAAATTAAAAGAAACAAAAATCATTTTGATAAAAAAAATCAATATTTTAAAAGCAACACAATTGGGTTGAAACCAGTAAGAATTCACAAAATGTTTTGATTTTGCTGAATCAATATTTTTTACTGAACATTTTTTTGGTCAAAACCTTTTGCCCAGCTCTGTATATAATGCACAGCCAATCACCTAATAAACTCAAGGTCTGAATGTGCTGCATGTATTGCTGTTTAAACAAACAAGAACACATTACATGATAAATTGACACTGTGACATTATGAAGTTCGGAAGTCAAAACATTTAACTAACATATTTTTGTTTAATACCAGGTTGCAAATTCCATGACTTTTTTGTGGCGTGGGTAGGTTGTATATTTGGTTTAAAAAACTAACCCTTGCATTTGTCGAACAGGAATAACTACCCCTCCCCCCCAAATAATGAATGATAGCAGCCCAGCACTTCTGATATACTTTAAAATAACGAGTGGGTGTAGCCAGTTGGGTAAAAGCATTTCAGGAAAAGAACCTGATTTCTGAGGGTTTGTAGCAGTTATTTGGTTTGAGAGGCTTTTTGCTTTTACATTTTTGAGAGAGAAGTTTAGTGTTCACAAAAGGGAACAGCTATGATAACGGCTCTAACCTGAGCCAAGGATAGTGGAGGCAGCTGGTTCGTCAGCTGCTCTGTCAATGCAAAGGAGTAAGGACCTACAACACCATTGTTATGTTAGTCCTGACCTCTCTTCTTGAACAATGACTGCTACTCATCGCACACAAATATTCACAAATAGTGGTCTGATCCTGCAAGGCGCTGAGTGCTGTCAGTGAGGTGTTCGTTTCCTGATTCTGGTTGATTTTGTTAGAAACAGAGGCTGCTCAGTAGATCACAGGAAGTGATCAGCCTTTGATAATAAGGCCCTAAAGACAAAATCTTGCATGATACTGAAAGTTGTCAGTTCACACTGAAATCACATTGCAGAATCAGGCTCTAAGTTTGCCACTAACCTCATTTTAATTTCTGATTTAAGCCAGTATTTTCTCTAAGGTCTGCAGCAGTCGCTATAGGTATATTAAGTACTATTCTGACCTGGAATATATTAAGCATATTTTACTATTCCCTTCCCAGTTTAGTTATCTACTTCCGAAGAGTTATTATAAAAAACTCTAAGTAAAAACATATTTTTAAAATTAGAGAGACATTCAGTAAAACCTTACTTTGCCTCTTGCTCAGTGGAAGCCAAATGGCTACTGAAAGAAAATCAGGTTTTCCTTACCTAACCTCATACTGTCTTCCATCTCAATATATTTGTGATTGACTCTAGTTAACATAATTTTATAGGCATACATTCTTATTTCCAATAATCAAACAAACTCTTTCAAAAGAGGTTAGTTGTTATAGATGGCAAAGACAGATGGAAAAGGGCCCCCTGGTCTAGCCGCTTGATTTTAGATGAAACGGAGCTGATCACTGCCCAATTTAAAAAAAAAAAAAAAGAAAAGTCTATTTACACTGTAACTTCTTCAGGACAGGGATTGCCTTTTATATCTGTTTGTAGAGAGCCTAGCAGGATGGGGTCCCAATCTCAGTTGGAGTCCATAAGCACTACAAAAACAACAATTAATAACAACATGTTTGCCTCTTGCCTGGCAGAATGAAGCCCCAACCGAGGCTAGGGCTTTTAAGTGCTCTTTGAATAGACACAAATACTGTAATGCTGTCCCATTTTGATAGCTACCACAGGGCAGCCTTGGAGTTTCTGAACAAAATATATTTTAAATGGTCTTGCGTGGATGCTGCACTGCACACCTCCATGCCTGGATGAATAAGAACACAGCCAGCACTTCACATCCATGATTTATCATGTAGAGATGCTGACAACGCTGCAGGATTCCACCACTTGATTTGTCTGACGTAAGATAAGGTTAAGTCAAGGTCACACCACTGAAAGACATGTCACAAGAAATTTCAATAGGTGGCTAAAGCATACATAGCACATAATGGTATATCCATAAACTGATATATACTCACCATTGGAGTACATTAAACATTACATAACTCACTGGTCAGTTTCGTCATGACACCTTCTGTGCTTGATCCACAGATGATATAGGTCTGTCATAATTTATAGCCGCAGAACCTAAAGACTCGCGTTTTTAGTTTGGTAGATCCCCAGTTCAATCCCTAGTGTTGACCAATATGGAGACTATTGTATTTGCACATGGACAAATTTCCTATAATATTTTCTGTGAGTCTTCCTTCATCCTGCACAAAATCTAATGGCTTTATTTTTGTAATGCACTCTCTTCCCACAGAGTTTTCTTTGCATTTAAGCCTGACTTTGTTAAGGAAATAGTGGACTGTCTTGGCTTGTTGAGTAGTTAAACTCTGAGAAACTCAAATGATTCTTCTTGGAGTCTGCTGAACCAGTTTTGAACCCTAAACTGATTCCAGGCCTAACCTGAAATCCTCAAAGACTGGAAATTTGGTCCAGCTAAGATACAGTACTTGTTGATGTGATGTTTTTCCCATGGAGTTACATCATCATACACATGTAACATGCTATACAAAAAGTATTGAATTACCTGTGGCTAACCCAGAAATGATCTGAGACCCCTTGCCTGGATTGCAAGCAGGAGAATATCAGCATTACATGGTTTGATGTTCAACCATCACACAAACTAAAAGTTTGAATTCACAAACCTCTCTCATTTGAGTCATGTCTGCTGTTATTCATTGGCAAGATCAACCATCAATCCATTTGAGCATCCAGATTCATACACTGGCAACTATCTCTGTAGTGTCTGAGTGCCTCTCTGTATAAAATCTTATCTATTTATCTGCTCACCTTTTAAAATACTGTTTCCTTCATACGTTTATACACAGGAAGATGGTTCAAATAACAGCAGTTTCTCTCTCTCTCTTCCTCATTCTCCTATTCTGTAATTACACTTATTCAGCATCTCCCACTAATCTGCTTGTGTGGTACAGATTTAACTCTCCACCCTTACAATAGCAGGCTAAACTGGAGTTTAAAATTTAAATAAATAAATAAATCTGTATGGCAAAAGATTAATTTAGGTTCATTCCCTGTGGGATTGCACTGATATACAAAACATTTAAGGTGCCTTGGGAAGAATTATTAGTATGCAACACAAGGATTAAATAGAATTGATTTTCCCAGGATATAGATCTACAACTAGCTGTTCACCAAAGATTCAGGCTCTGGTGAATGATCAGGATTGTAATCTCACTAAAGTTCATCCACTAGGCTTGTCAAGATAAAAAGCAAATCAGAAACAACACCACTAATCTTCCAGAAATTTGCCAGCAGCTCTGACTGCACATACTGTAATAGAAATATTTTTACCAGACATATTACTGACCCACAGAACTCATTGACTCCTTAATATTTGTAAAGTAATAAATGATTAAAAATTGCTATTGTTAATAGGATGTTAGCAGAACAAATAGTTTAACACATTTCTAAAAATGTTTAGAAATTCACATGAATAAGAATAGCATATGTGTTTACATTGGCAAGGATAAAATAATATCAACTAACATTTCACATGCTTCAGGGCATAAACTGATCACCAGCTGGGATCAGGAAGAAATTTCTCTGAGTAGAAAATGTTGCACCGTTAGGAGCATCACATTTTTTTAATGCATTCCTCTGATGGCAATTGTCAGAGCTATGGTACTGGACAGGATGAATTGTTTGTCTGTTCTGGTATAGTAGCTCCTACGGTATGATCTTCCCTACTGAAATCATAAGACTGGCCACTTGCACCTGCTCACCTAGCATATGTGCACAAGTGATAGAGCTGATTGCATAAGATACATGACGATAATTGCCGTGTATCTCAGACTGACTGTCAAAAGAGTACTCTGAAAGTAATTTTCTTTCAGCATTAGAGACACTGTGACAGAGAGATTAAAATCATAACAACTTTTTCCCAGTCTCTCTCAGCTCTGTTAGGTACAGCAGTTAGCTAGTTATATTTCCCATAATCTTTGGAAAAGTTAGGAAAGACAGTATATGGTGTGCTTTAATAAGTACTCTCTGCTCCAAAGTCATGAATTTAAAAGCTACAGTACTAAGTTCACTCCATGAATAGCTTTGGTTTAAGGCTAAACTTGTGATATGATGATTCTGAGTCATCTGTAAAACTAAATTATTAAGAGCTTTTTTTATGCTCTGGGCAAAGATACCAGAATTGAATAAAACAATATGTGCATTCCATACCAAAAGTATTACAAGGCCCATATACTGTATCAAGGTCTATTTCCCAAAGAAGGAACAAGAAGAAGAAGAACTGTTGATGTCAGCAATAAATAAGTAAGACTTAGAACTTGTTTAATAATCTTATAGATGAGTGCAAAGACTATTTCCTTGGCAAGATCTCAGATCAGAAACTGTTTCTCCTGAAAGAGCTATGCTCACTAGCCCCTAAAGCAGAAAAATCCCTCTATACCTGGATTGAACTTTCCAGGACCCATGGGAGAGCTTACACAGTAGAGTGCCCTTGCCTTTAGAATTTGCTCCCTTTTATGTTCTGCCAGGGCCCAGATTTGGCAGTCTTCAGGGCATGACGTAAGGCACACTTATTTGCTCAGCATTTGCTTTTGGTTTGCTTTTTTCTTTTCCCACTTTCTGACCTATCAATATGAAGGCAACCAGGAAGTGAGAATATCATGGTATCAACAAGATCCAGACACTCCTGTACTTCAAGAATTCAAACCTATATTTAAGCAGCAGAGTTTGCACATCACCTCCACAGTATCATCCAAATCACCTTTGGGGAGTTTGAGAGCTGGATCGAAAGCCAAAATGTATGGCCTGAGCCCATCTCTAGTATTGATCATGCAAACCCTTTATTTTTTGTTTTCCCTTTTTCACATTAAGTTTTATCTGGAAATTCCTTATGAGCAGATGTAACAGTTGAGGAAGTGAGTAGTTAACTATGTTGATGTGATGTGATGTGATTTAAATGTGTTGATCTCCTATTATCAGTCCTTGATACAAAAAAAAAAAAAAAATACAGCACAAGAATTAACTACTTTTTATGCCACTTTTTATTATTGCCCCTGAAGCTGGCATAACATGACACACTTAATTACTGTAGGCTGCTGGAACTGAATAGTGAGCAGTCTTATGGTTCAGATCTATTTAGGTTAGGAGGAGTGGGCAGAATCCAAACCCAAATGAATTTCAAACTTGCCATTCCCACATTAAGCAAATGTTTCAACCCCCTCCAATTTAACCATGGAATGGCCTATAGTAGTGAAAAAGTGCTCAAGATCTGCCAGAAGGAAGAAACTAAGCAACAGCATCACTCCTTCAGAACCCTCTTTGTGTGATGGTATACAAGGCTGGACAGAGAACAGGGGGAGCTAGGAGAGTTCAATGTAGTTTAAAAAGTTAAATGTAAATTGAATGTCTGGACCTATTGTTGCTCTGTGTACGTGTGTGCATGTATGTGTGTAACATAAAAAGCAATAGGACTGTCATGGGTCTGGTACAGGAGGCAGCAGGCTACAGAGAAGACATGCAGGAGGAATCTCCACCCCCTTACGTAACAGGAAGCCAGTTTCTGTTGTGATCTCTGTGACTCCAGGATGGGGTTTGGCCATGTGTGTCTGTGGATTTAGCAATACATAAAACTACAGGTCTTGATTGCTACATAGCAGGGACTGTGGAAGTGCTGCAGAGAGCCTGCATGACCTCCCCACTCAAAGCTGCTAGCGTGGATGGAAGGAGAATTCGTTCCCCCTGGCACTATACAAAGCTCATCTACTTGGACTCTGTGTTCAGGAAGGGGCTGGCGCACCACCAAACTGTTCATTGTTCATCAAATTCCTTGCGACATTCCACTAATTTTCCTACCCTAACCCAAATCAGGTCACAAGCCAGGACTTAATCCAATCAAGTAGCTAACCCTCATAA
This sequence comes from Emydura macquarii macquarii, assembly GCF_026122565.2. NCBI lineage: Eukaryota > Metazoa > Chordata > Testudines > Chelidae > Emydura > Emydura macquarii. The sequence continues at coordinate 7,446,282 of NW_027133034.1, read as the reverse complement.
TATATGTAATGATTATTTTATGGACTAGAATTCTGTATGCTATTGTATCAAAAGCTTTTCCTAAAATCCAGGTAAAATATGTCCATAACTTTCCCTCTGTGAAGCCTTTTAGATACTTACTCCAACATTCTTTCAGATATGTTAAGCATGACCACATTGTGTGAATTCATGCTGATTTATATATAATTCAGTCAAATATTTCATGGTGTGTCTTCAGTGTAACCTCCTTGATTAATTTTTTATTTTCAAATAATTATGTTTTAAAAAATCATTTTACTTAATATTTTGCAAAATAAGAACAACTGAAATATCAACAGCATCTCAGAGGAGGGTCATCTCAGTTGTGAGTTAGAAAGATCATGGCATACCAAAATTGGTTGACCTTTTGCACCTAATTCTCAGCTGTCCTGGGGTACATTATGTCTGTGTTAACAATCTTTTCTAATCAAACAGTCTATAAAATAGTACATTTGCAATACTATGAGAACAGATTGAATAGACAATCTTTGTGGATACTCTGGGCCAGATCTTCTGGTGTAAATTGGCATACTTATAGTGACTTTGGTGGAGCTCTGAAGATGTATACCCGCTGAGGATCTGGCCCTCTGACTTCTGCACATGGTTTTTGTTTAGAAATGTAGAGAAAGGGGTCAAAGTTCCATGCCAATCCACTATGGAAGGCTTACTTTTGTCAGGGAGGTGCTCCATTAACAAAATAGCTCAGCTCCTGATACAGAATTCTGCAGTACACGGAGCTTCTTAAATATTTCAAACTACATGATACCTGGTTGAGCCTGAAGTTAAAAGGCGGTAGTTTTTTTTGGCATTTGTCCTTTGTCTGTGGCCTAATAGATCTGGAAGTAGTGTGTTTTCTTAGGTTTCTTTCCACTGTTGAAGTCACTAAAAGGTCTGTAACATGATCTGTCATTTTATGATTCTTTCCTACGTCTTCTCGCATATATTGCTGCTGTTGGGTTAGCTACAGTCCAGCATATACTCCCATTCTTCTGCACCTGCTAAGTCCCACTGACTTTCACTTTTGAAAATGAGAATTAGGCTCCTCGGTCACTTAGGTGTTACCCCTTAGCATCCTGTACAATATAGCTTTCATTTTTCCATCCTCACATCTTTAAAAAAGACAGCCAAACATTCCATTGATTATATTCTGCAATCTTTCCAATCCTCTTCTGTACCTACTCATTTTATCTCACATATAGCTTTCTTTACCCCTGGTTAAATTTTACATGAACTTGTTCATCCACATAGGCCTTTTTAGTTAGGCCTAGTTTATTTATCTCTTGCTAAGATGGCATCTTAACTCTCGTTTTCCTGTTACCTCTGTGTACTTCCGCTCAGAGATTTGTACAGCTGAAACTGAGTGTCTTTATTTTTTCCTCTGTAGAGGCAGGCATTATCTTACTTCAGTTCTAATTACAGACCTGACTGGATTGTGGTTGTTTTGGGGAGATCCTACCTCTCTCTCCTCTAAGTCGCCTTTGATACTCTCATGCATTATTCAGAACAAAGAGAAGAATCAAATTCTAGTTAAACAGCCAAATCCTGCTTTCCTCCCTCATACAAGTAGTCCCATAGGGTGCATGAGGAGAGCAGGATTGGGCCCTAATACTTCTTTTATTGTTTAAAGGATCAGATAAGTGCAGTGTCTATAAAACTGCTTGATTTATATCGTCCACTTAGTGTGCCCTCATTTATGTCTGCAGTCTCCCATTGCTACTAGTTCATACTTTTTACTACTCTTTGCAGTTTGTTGCCATCTCATCGTGTTCCTTTTTCTGAACAAGGTATCTCTAACTAATTCTTGTATTATATTTAATTTCAGGCCATGATGATTCTGTTGCTCATAGTGTACTAGAATTATTCCAACTTTGGTAATAGTATTCTGCTGTCATAAAATCCCTTCTGCAGCTTCAGTTGGATACCATGTTCTCGATTACTTCCTGTCTTAAAGTGTTGTGTGGTATGGCTGTGAAATTCTAAACAGCTGCTATGTTCTGCTTCACTCCTCTGCATTTAAGTGTTTTGTGAGGTGACACATACACAAATATATGTATATATGCATGGGCACATGCGCGTGTGCGCACACACACAAAACTCTTTGGCATCTTTTGGGATGCAGGATGCTACATAGATAGATTTCCAGTTGCTTGTTTCAGGTCCTCACATATTGAGAATACTCATCTCCTTTGTGCATATTCTTCTAGCTCTGCTATTTTCTTGGTTATGCTTCTTGAACATGAATATAGACAATTTAGAGTTTTCCCTTACATGAATTTCTTGTTACTTGCTCAGGTTTTAGCTTTATCTATCACTTCTTTTTTCTTTTTATTCCTAGGTCTTATGGTTTTGGTTTCACAGGCTATGTCTACACTGCCGAGGGAAGTCAACTTACTTTAAGTCGACTTTCAGCAGCCGATTTTTAGAAATCGCAGCAGCGTGTATTCACTGTGCTGTTTGCGCAGGTCTCCTGTGTTCACACTGACCAGCCTTATTTCGAATTGCAAAGCAGTGAATGTGGGTAGCTATCCCACAGTACAACTAGCCACGGTGGCTGGTGGGATGAGTGTCATCGTCCCATGATGCAATGCTGTTTCCCCTACCCTTCTTCTCCTGCCCCTCCTCCCAAACAAACAGGGAAAGTATTTTTGCACCATTTTTTTATTCCCCGCGATCACCATTGCTGCAGAGACATGGAGCCAGCTCAACTCTGCACTATTATCGTGAGCGTGACAAATACATCGTGCCTTATCATAGAGTATTTTAGAAATAGAGCAAGAAGCTGAAGTACAGACAACACTGATGCCACTGAGGCTGCCCTGCTACAAGCCATCGAGCAGAACAATTCCCAGTTGCTGCAGGATGTAACGAATCATCTGCAGTCCATGGAGCGCCGGTTCTGGTGCGGGGAAACAAGCACAGAGTGGTGGGACTGCATCGTTATTCAGCTGTGGGATGATGATCAGTGGCTGCAAAACTTTCGTCTGCGAAGGGCAACTTTTCTGGAACTGTGCTCGGAGCTGGCCCCATCCCTGAAGCACGTGAATACTCGCTTGAGACAAGCTATGACAGTGGAGAAGCGAGTCGCCATTGCTCTGTGGAAGCTGGCAGCCCTTGACTGTTATCGCCGGTTGGGAATCAATTCAGAGTGGGTAAAACTACAGTGGGCATAGCTGTGAATCAAGTATGCAGTGCCATAAATAGACTTCTGCTACGAAGGCTAGTGACTTTGGGAAATGTGCAGGATATAGTGGAGGGGTTTGCCATGATGGACTTCCCAAACTGCGGGGGGGTCATTGATGGGACGCACATCTCTATCTTAGCACCTGCCCACCTAGTGACCGAGTACATAAACTGCAAGAGGTACTTTTCCATGGTCCTCCAGGGGCTTGTGGACCACAGGGGTCGTTTCACTGACATCTATGTGGGGTGGTCTGGGAAGGTGCATGATTCGCGTGTATTTCGTAATTTGGGGCTGCTCTCTAAGATGCAGGCGGGCACTTTCTTCCCTGACCAAAAAACTCACATCAGGAGTTTGGAAATGCCAATAGTGATCCTGGGGGATCCTGCTTACCCCTTGCTCCCTTGGCTAATGAAGCTGTACACTGGTCACCTTGACAATGACAAGGAGTGTTTTAGCAGTTGCAGAATGGTTGTAGAATGTGCTTTTGGGCATTTAAAGGGTAGATGGACTGGACATCTAGGCTGGACATGACTGAGAAGAACCTCTTTTCTTTGATATCTGCGTGCTGTGTCTTTCATGATGTGTGTGAAGCAAAGGATGAGAGGTTCCCCCACGGTTGGACTGTGGAGGCAGAAAGACTGGCCGCCAATTATGAGCAGCCAGATGCCAGCACTACGCTGGCATATCTTACATGAATTACTATGATCTTGACATACTGATGTCAAACAATATAATAAATGCCCCCCCCGATATCTGTGCCCACCATATCCCTCTGGAACAAGATATCATTTAATAAACAAACATGCTGAAATGATGCAAAACTTTATTTATGAACATTCAAGTCATGGGGAAGGGGGGGGGTGTCCATTCACTATCTCAAGGGGTAGGGTGGTAGCTTGCTGGCCAGCTGTCACCATGGCAGTCACTGCTTTCTGCTCATCTCCACCGGGGTAGAGGCAAACATGTACTGCAGCCTGGGCAATCTCCTCCGAGACCTCTTGGGGGCGGGGGAGAGGGAGGGTGGCAAAGCCCTCGGTTGAGGAGCATTATGGAGGGGCTGCAGCGGGACTCTGTCCTGCCTCTGCTCCTCCTGAAGCTAAACAAGCCACTGGAGCATCTCTGCTTGGTCCCGCATGAATCGCAGCATTTCCTGCGTGGTACTGAGATCATGCCTCATCATTTCTCGGCGACTCTCCCTGTCCATGTCCATATTCTGGGACAAGGTCAGCCTCCATGCTCTTTGCTCTGTCTCTGCGGCAGCTGAGGTGTTCAGGAGCTCGCCAAACATGTCATCTCTTGTAAAAGGACAGAAATGCTAAGAAGAAAAAAAAAACTCACCAGATGTGCCTTCCACAGGATCATTAGTGCTGTCCTGTGTGCTGGTGGACTGCTCTGGGGTCGGGAATATGTCCTGACTTTCTGGGAGAACGGACACCCCAATCACTGCACCCTGCTCGCCTCAGCCTCCTCCTCCTCATCCATGGAGTCCTCATCATTGACCATGGACTGTGACCTAGCAGAGGTATCATTGCTGCGGGGTGGCACCATGGTGGGATCACCACCGAGAATTGCATGCACCTCATCATAAAAGTGGCGTGTTTTGGGCGAGGAGCCAGAATGGCTGTTAGCTTCCCTGGCTTTCTGATATGACTGACGCAGCTCCTTGATCTTCACGCGGCACTGCTGAGCATCCTTCTGGTGTCCCTTCTCCAGCATGCCCTGGGATATCTTCCCATAAATGTCCTGATTCCTTTTGCTGGCTCTGAGCTGAGCCAGAACGGACTCCTTGCCCCACAGCCCAATGAGAACTAAGACCTCTGGTCGACTCCATGCTGGAGCGTGTTTGGGCTTTGCAGTAGCCATGCGGAGAACAGTGACAAATATTCCCGGGGCTTGAGGGGAGGGGACTTTTCCAGGTAGCGTGACCACTGAGCAGCACAGCTCGACTGTCCAGAGAGGTCAAAACGGGGCATTGTGGGATACATTCCGGAGGTCAATTAATTTGATTTAAGAGACATTGTGTCTATAACAAATTTGATTTAGGCGCTGCACCACTTGCAGAGGTGGTCTTATTAAGTCGATTATCCAGGCACCTTAATTTGAATTAAACAGTGGTGCCAGTGTAGATGTCGGTGTAAGTAGGTCGACTTAACTGACTTTAAGTCGACCTAAGTCGCCAGTGTAGACCAGGCCACAGCCTGGTAATATTTCCTCCCTATCTGCTCTTCTTCTTATATTAGATACTTCTTTCTTCTTCTCCTCACTGGCCTCCATCTACTATAAACCACAGACATATGCTTGGCTGTGCCACCAACTACTAGCTTCAACACAGCATCATCTATCTTATTACCCAATATATCTATGGCCCTTCTGTTTGGATGAAGCCTATCACAACCCTTGTAACACAGTATGTCACAAACAAGTATCATAGTATGTTCTGCAGCACTTAAAGCTTTTCTGCTTGTGCCGCTTTTTGCAGCCATGCATTCAGGTTTCAGATCTATCACATTTTATTTGTGCCTCACTATGGCACGGTTACTATTTTGATTTCGTATCTGAGATTGCATTTGCCAGTGACTAAAATAGAAATGGGGAACTGTGTCGTTTTCTCATTTTTCACCATTCACATGGAATCTTCCATCTGATGTGATTTGAATACCAATTTTTTTCATCAAGCATCTTTGAAATAACATGCTGGAATTTATTAAATACACCATATTTTTTGGTTTTAAATATGAACCGATGCTATTGCCTCCCCCCTAATCTCTGCCAAGCTCTCTCCTACACTATTTCCTGTGAGACGAGAAGGCCCAGATTTGCAATAGTGAGACTCATTTTGGGATGTCCATTAGAGACACCTATGGCTTGGTTTTCCAGAGGTGCTGCTGAGCATGCACAGTTGGACCTGCAGGTGCTCAGCACCTCTGAAAATCAGGACCTAGGATCTTCAGGCTGGACAGTCACAAATAGAGGTACACAAAACTAGAGGACACCTTGGAAAAGTTTAGCCATAAACTCAGAGCTGTTAACCTTCCAGGGGTTGAATGTGGATCTCTGTTATCTGACTAATTGCTATTTGTGGTGTCTCAGTGATCAGCTAAGGCATGTGATGTTTCTGCTTGCTTACTGGGCTCAGCAGGAGACTAGCGAATAGCAAATAATGAATACTCTCATTTATACACAAATACTCTCATTCATATAAAGAAGATTCCCAAAACATTTCTATGAACACAAACCCCTTCACACATAAGTTTGTGCATATCAAACAAACAGGGGATATGAGCAGGGTTGAATTAGAAGGACTAGTAAAACTAAGGCTCCAAGTCAGGAAAGCACTCTTATTTAGGAAGGATGCTTATAACACCTGCTTAATTTTAAGCAGATGCGTAGGTGTTTTTCTGAATTATGACTTATATAATTAATCAGTACAATAGCAGATGTGGATATTTGCAAGCTAATGCAAATGGAAAGGAACCAGCTGAATTACTCAATGTCAATGATGTCTAAATTAATTGTAATCACGCAGCAAAACACCTAGACATAATTTTGGACAACTCAGTGAAATCTTCTCAATGAGCTCCAGTGGTCAAAAAAGCCAAGAAAATGTTAGGCTGCATTAGAATCATAGAATATTAGGGTTCGAAGGGACCTCAGGAGGTCATCTAATCCAACCTCCTGCTCAAAGCAGGACCAACCCCAACTGAATCATCCCAGCCAGCACTTTGTCAAACTAGGCCTTAAAAACCTAAGGATGGAGATTCCACCACCTCCTAGTGCTTCATGACCCTTCTACTGAATATTTTCCCCCCTGATATCCAACCTAGACCTCCCCAATTGCAACTTGAGACCAATGCTCCTTGTTCTGTTATCTGCCACCGCTGAGAATAGCCTAGCTCCATCCTCCTGGAAACCTTTAGGTAGTTGAAGGCTGCTATCAAATTCCCCCTCACTCTTCTCTTCTGCAGCCTAAATAAGTCCAGTTCCCTCAGATTCTCCTCATAAATCATTTACCCCAACCTCCTAATCATTTTTGTTGCCCTGCTCTGGACACTAATTTTTCCACATCCTTCCTGTAGTGGGGGGCCCAAAACTGTACACAATACTCTATATTCAGCATTGATAAGGCCACAAAGAAAGGAATAATCACTTCCCTACATCTTCTGGCAATGCTCCTACTAATGCAGCCCAATATGCCATTAGCCTTCTTGGCAACAAGGGCACACTTTTGACTCATATCCAGCTTTTTATCCACTGTAACCCCCAGGTCCTTTTCTGCAGAACTGCTGCTTAGCCAGTTGGTCCCCAGTCTGTAGCGGTGTCTGAGATTCTTCCATCCTAAGTGCAGGATTTTCCACTTTTCCTTGTTGAACTGCATCAGATTTCTTTTGGCCAAATCCTCCAATTTGTCTACGTCACTCTGTATCCAAACCCTATCCTCCAGCATATCTACCACTCTCCCCATCTTAGTGTCATCTGCAGACTTGCTGAGATTAGAATCCACCCCATCCTCCAGATCATTAATGAAGATGTTGAACAAAACCAGCCTCAGGACTGACCCCTGGGCCACTCTGCTTGATACTGGCTGCCATCTAGACATCAAGTCATTGATCACTACTCGTTGAGCCCGATGATCTAGCAGCTCTCTATCCACTTTATAGTCCATTCATCCAACCTATACTTTAACTTGCTGAGAAAAAAACTGTGGGAGACCCTATCAAAAGCTTTGCTAAAGTCAAGGTATATCACGTCCACCACTTTCTCCACATCCACAGAGCCAGTTATCTCATCATAGAAGGCAATCAGATTGGTCAGGCATGACTTGCCCTTGGTGAATCAATAGTGACAGTTCCTGATCACCTTCTTCTTCTTCAAGTGCTTCAAAATGGATTCTTGAGGACCTGCTCCATGATTTTTCCAAGGACTGAGGTGAGACTGACTGGTCTGTAGTTCCCCCCGATTCTCCTTCTTTCCTTTTTAGAAGATGGTCTCTATATTTGCCTTTTTCCAATCATCCAGGGCCTCCCCCGACTGCCATGAGTTTTCAAAAATAATGGCCAAAGGCTCTGCAATCACATCAGCCGACTCCCTCAGCATCCTTGGATGCATTGCATCTGGCCCCATGGTTTTGTGCATGTCCAACTTGTCTAAATAGTCCTGAACCTGTTCTTTCACCACTGAGGGTTACTCACCTCCTTCCCATATTGTGCTGCCCAGTACAGTAGTCTGGGAGCTGACCTTGTCTGTGACAACAAAGGCAAAAAAACAATCACTGAGTACTTCAGCTTTTTCCACAACATCTGTCACTAGGTTACCTCCCCCATTCAGTAAGGGACCCACACTTTCCCTGATCATCTTGTTGGTAACATACCTATAGAAACCCTTCTTGTTATCCTTCATGTCCCTTGCTAGCTGCAACTCCAGTTGTGCTTTGGCCTTCCTGATTTAACTCCTGCATGCTCGAGCAATATTTTTATACTCCTCCCTAATCATCTGTCCAAGCTTCCACTTCTTGTAAGCTTCCTTTTTGTGTTTAAGCTCACCGAAGACTTTTCTGTTAAGCCAAGCTGGTCACCTGCCATATTTGCTATTCTGTCTGCACATCGGGAGGGTTTGTGCCTGCACCGTCAATAAGGTTTCTTTAAAATACAGCCAACTCTCCTGGACTCCTTTCCCCCTCATATTAGCCTCCCAGGCGATCCTGTCCATCAGTTCCCTGAGGGAGTCAAAGTCTGCTTTTCTGAAGAGAAGACTAAAGGAGTAAAGCTGATAAATATTATAATGCCATTATATAAACTGATGATAGACCCTCATTTTGAATATTATGTTCCCTGTGGTAGCCACACCTCAAATAGAAAGTATCAGAAATAGAAAAGGTGAAGATAAGTACAACAAAAATGATGAAAGATATCACAGAAAGATAAGAGATTAAAGAGATGAATTAATGTGCTGTGTTGCTATAAATTGATAAACAGCTTCCACATTCCAGCTCAAAGATGGATGCATTTTAGTGATGGGTGACGTGATTCCTGTGTATAGTGAGCTGAAGTGAAAGGTGTTAAAATAAATGTGTGATATTATTTGTAAGATATTAGATTCCTTGATTTAGTGGTTCTGCTGCCTTTTCAGGGGGAGTAACTTGGTAATCCACTCCTCTCACATGTCTGGATTTTTTCTTCAGAAGCTATCTGGTGTTAAGGAATGGGTAAATACTGGGGTCATTTCTCAATTTTAAAAAAGTGATTTCATTTGTATCTAACAAAATGCATAGCAGACATCATGCAAACTTCCCTTCATACGTTAGTAAATAAACCTCAGTCTTGCCCTTCAGGGTACCACTATCATTCTAGTCTTGGAACTCTTCTAAGTAGAGAGCTCTAATCACCCTGGATTTTTACAGATGATGTGGTGCTTTTGTGATGGACTGGGCAAAACTCCACTAGGACCATAAAATATATTTCCCTTGTGACATAATTTTGATTTTAACCCGGAGGTGAAAGGCTAGTGTATTAACCCACTATTGTACCCTTGCACATTTAAAAACAAACAGAACGCCACAGTGGCATTACTGCAGAGCAGAATTCCCATGATAAAATACAAATACACTTAGAGTTTTGTACTCAGCTAATTTATGTATAGTTAGGTCTTTAAAAAAAGTATTAAATTCCTTTGGGACAGTCAGTTTTCAAAGACACACTTTTAGCTCATTAGAGATTCAATCAACATTGGTATGAATTCAGATCGGGTGTTGATTCAGCGATTTTTAAGTTACACTAATAATTATTTTGTAATCTTACAGAAACAAGAAGTGGTTTAGTTTTTTTTCTCCCATTTGACAGTGTTATTAGATGTCAAGGGAATTAGGCTTCTGTGTTTCAAATCTCATTTAACAATGGAAATTAGGTTGTAAAATGATAGCTGTTGAATGAGTTGCAGTTATGGCTTCTGCATGATGCTAGATAACCTGTTAATTCTTTTCCTGTTACACAGAACAGGTGCAGTAAGGGAATTTCTAGGTTGCCCCCACACAACCAAAAATGTCTTGCTGAGGGTACATTTAAGCTAATGTGGTGAAAGTCAACCACTAGTCACAAGAAAGGATTTTAATTGACGCTCTCCTGTTCACAATTTCTAATGGGAAAAGTGGGTAAGAAACACTGCCCACTCTGCTGAGTGAAAGATGAAATACAAAACTAAGAGAGAAACATAGATAAATATTTAGATGAAAAAATAACTATCTGTACATATTTTACACCCACCCACCCACCCACCCACCCATCCACACACCCTCTACCTGGCTCTGTGGGGAGGAAAGATTCTTTCCCTAACACATAGAACCAACTTGCCTTTGCTTAAAAATGTTTTTAAAATGACTTTCCTTTGAAGAGCCCAGACTTAACCTACATTTTTTTCAAAGGAGCACAAAATAGTTCTTTGGGTTCACAAAATCCTGAACTGCACAAGGTTTACCCATTTCTAGTAGCTGGTGTGATGTAAGTGAGATATTTTTAAATCTGAAAGCTGTGCCATAGATTAGATCATTTCTGAAACACGGGAGCTTTCCTAAATATCTTCCAGTAGAACCATTTAAGTAAGAGTTTTTAAAGGTCAATGGGCTAGCTCAGTGGACTCTCTTGTATTTTTTGTCCAGGACAGATGTTTTCAACACTGGGCTTTGCTGCATAACTACCACATCTGTGCTCTTAAGTGAAGCTTTAGGAAAGGATAACATGGCCACTGCTGTATCATTGATCTGTGGAGGAGACAGGAGACACCTGAGCTCCGTGTCCTCCTGTTCCTCTCTGAAAGAAGGGAAAGGCTACTGCTAGGGCCTGACCTGATAGCAAATTCATCCCCCCTCCTGTATCCTTCCCAATGAGGAGCAGTAGGGGACAGAGCTGGGTGTGATTCTACTTTCTGCAAAGTAGAATAGATTTACTCTCTTCCTATGGCTTCATGGTGGTCAGCATGAGCAAGGAAGAGAAAGGAAGGATGGTTTTGTGGTTACAGCAGTGCACTGGAAGTGAGGAGACTATATTGATAGGTATGCCACGCTCATCACTATGGTATCAGAGTCAAACCAAGATTATATAAAGTTAACAAATAAACATATCTAAGCCTTTGCTTTCTCCCTCTTTCCTTAGTGCATGCTTCATTTGTTTAATTATTTTCTATCCTCCTATAAATTAGTACTAAATTCTTACTCATTTGCTATTAAGTTGTTACTTAGTTGCCCTTTAAGTGAGGTTGCCGTTACTAATGAAAAGCTATAGGAAGAAATGGATCTTATATTTCAACCTGTAAGATCTGTTTTCATTCTGATCTCATCTGTGGGACACCTGTAGCCATGAGAGAACTGCTGAGGAAGCTATGGGTCTTACAACCACGTCTCAGTTTGGTTGCTGACATTTCCACCATTCCTGATTACCATATAGTTATTGTGGTAGGTATTGATCACAGAGGGACAATGGCAGACCTTGAGGTATTTTGGGCACAGCCCATTGAAGGCTTTGAAGACCAAAATAAGGCCTTGGAATTTGAAAGCATAATCAGAAAGGCAGTGCAACATTTGGAACACCGTACTGATGTGCTGACACAGTGCTATGTGTTGCTGTACTAAAGCCTTAAGATTATTAGTGCATGAATCTCATGGCCAGATGCAGCTCCTCCAGGATGGGACAGTTTTCCGGAAAGCTTTAGATAGAAGAAGGCATTTTTAGCAGCTGGTGCTATACGAGTATCCATTCGCAGAGAAGAATGTGGAACAACCTCAACAAAAAAAAAATCTTACTATCATCTTGACAATCAAGAAGTAGATACCCTAGACTGAGGATGAGGTTATGGTATTTCCTAGTTTTTCCAAAATGCTTCCCTCTTCTCACCCATATCCCTTCATCATGGTCAACGTTATCTTCAGTCATCTGCTTTTCATCCAGGTACTATTTTTGCTCATGTACTGAGATCAGGTTCCTAAAATCATATTGACCAAAGTTTGCAAGAGCACCAGAAATTTAGATGCTTCCATTTCTGGGTACTGAGCCTGAGATCCAGATGAGTACCCTCAGCCCCCAATGAATTAGCTGTACATGTCAGCAATCAGCACCACTGAAATCAGGTCACCTAATTATCTCAGACCTGGTTCCTTGAAACTGAAACCCCCAAAATTAGGAGACGCTTTTATAAATTTAAACTTTTCAATCAAAATCAAACAGAGCCAATCAAAACATTTGATAGGGGTCCAAGAATTTGGAACAAAAAAAAATTGGGCTCAAGAAATTTAGAACTACTTCATGCCATGCTTCAAGCCAATAGAGAGATGAAGATAAAGATTCAGTTAATTTAACATTAGTAGTAAAGAATGTAGACAGGAGAGCTTGATAAGCTTTCTTCTTGTGCGGTCAGAGGTTAGCACAGCTATATGGCTCCGCAGAGCAGACAGCAATACTAATATTTATTTCCATGTATGTCAGGCACGGAAGACTTAGAGGGTATATCTACACAGCAAAGAAAAACATACAGCTGGCCCATGCCAGCCAACTTGGGCTTGTGGGGGCAAGCTGTGGAGCTGTTTCACTGCTGTGCAGACTTCCAGGCTTGGACTAGAGTTTGAGCTCTGGGACTCTCCCACCCTGCAGAGACTCAGAGCCAAGGCTACACCCCCAGCCCAGAAGTCTACACAGCAGTGAAACAGCCCCACAGCCCAAGCCCTGTGAGCCGGAGTTGGTTGGTATGGGCCAGCCGTGGGTTTTTCTTTGCTGTGTAGATGTACCCTAAAAGCACAGCACGTCCTTAGGAGAGAAGTTAGGCCATGATCTTGAACAGCACTTAAATACGTGCATAAAGTTCAGCATGAGTATCCCCATTGAAACTAACACTTTGTCAGATTGGGGCTTTAGTGAATGGCATGGCTAATATCTAGTGTAGCACTCAGCATGTCACTGTACAGTCACTGGACTAGAATTGAAATTGTTGCAGACATATATGATCAGCAAAATCAAGGACGCTCTGCTTAATCTTCATAGCGAAACAGAATATAATGAATGCTTCACTTGTTTTCTCAATTAATAGATATCTTAAGCAACAAGATACAGGCAATTGAGAGTAATTAGGGTAGGAACCCTGAGGGTTTATGAAAAAGAATATCCAATACAGTCCATAGAATAACTGTCTTCATTGTGAATGATCAAGTTGAATGGGGTCACTTGGATATAGTTCAGAAGACAGTAAGCAAAACAGTCTGGTTCAGGCTGGCTTACAGCTTCAGGCAACTCCTGATCTAGGGTCAGCTGGAAACTCTTAATCAAAAACCGTAAAGGCGAAAGCAAGGCAAACAGCAAAAGGCCTTGTCTGTGGAAATGAAGGTCAAGTTGTATGGGTGTAACCAGATCAGTGCACTATGACAAAGCCAGCCAAATAGGGTAGATGTTGATAAGATCATTTAGATTTTTTCCTTGTTCCATTTAGAACAAGGGGGGGGGGGGATGTATAAAAATGTAAGAAAAAGCAATCAGTTCATGGATGTAGCCATCATCAGTGGAGTTTCTTCTTTTTTAAGGAGAGCCAAACAATAAGTGTTGCCTTGTGAACCCAAGACTTACTTGTAGAAACTATAAATAAATAAAAACAGGATCAGATATAGAGAGTTGGCATGATTACAGTATGACAAACTGATCAAGATGAAGCTAGCCTTGTAGCTGCAGAAGTCCTGACCATAGTGTGCTGGGGTTTCAATGGATGACACCAGCAATGGTATGAACCTCTGCTTGCACAGGCTATTGATACATTGTGTTTAACTAGCTCACTAACTGGGGCAACTAGACTTCCTTTAAGGTGTATCATGAATATTTCAGGTGTGGGTGCAGTGTGTTTACATACTCAGTGGCCATTAAAACCTGCATCAGGACTTTTACATGTCATTTTCAGTAGCTCATGACTTGCTGAAATTTTCTCTTGTCGCCAGCAAAGGATTGTTTTCTTCCAAAGCTTGAGCAAAATCTGTTCAACTGGTTTTGACCTAAGGTAGCATGTGAGGATTGTCTCACTCTCACACACTTTTCAGCACATTTTAATCTACTCTTTTGCTCACACAACTAAAAAATGTCTGAAATTTACACTTTTAAGTTTTCAGAATGGCCAGTCCTCATTGAAGACTAATTGCTTTACAAGTCCTTTTTTGGCAGACAACAAAACCAGTCAAAAGCCTTTTAACACTGAGTTTCATATGTGCATATTAGTAATGTTTGATATTGGAAGTTATGATGCTATATGGTAGGTAGTGTCTATAGAGAAATTCTCTCTGTAGAAAGAATTCAATGCCAAATACTCATCTTGACATCCAGTTGAAAGATTCAAAAAAAGTTTGTAAAAACTCACATCATTCACACTATCAGAGAAGACTATATGAAAGGGGGTAAGATGTAGGCAGACATCCTTTAGACTAGATGTTTTTTGCCCTTGAGTCCTGGATTTCTGGGGTGAATTCACATGCCAACATTTAAATTAGCTAGATGAGCCTCAGAGGGAGTGCTTGATAAATATCAGAACTGAGCCAAATTTTGGATAACAACTTTGGATTTTAGCTAAATTGGTAATTTGAGAGTCAGATAAGTCCTTGTGAATTTAACAAACAAAAAACAAAACAAAACTGATCATCCGGCTGTGTAAACTTCACATGTGTGTTTATTAAAGACATTGTGAGCCAAATTCTCGATTCAAACTACAATCCCTTCTCACTCATCTGCCACTGCAGAGGACAAAAACACTATGCGTGTGGTCATCTGATGATACTTCCGTTATGGCTTCTGTGACGGACATGGGAGCTGCCTGTAATATTTTATGTTCCATATGTTTGATTGTTGTTGTGATGTTTGCTATATGATTACCAGAGGTTAATTCACACATACGTAGAGTGTGTATGTGTATATATATATATATATATATATACACACATACAAACACATACAGGAAAGTGGACAAAAGTGTCTGATAGTCCCATTCACCAACACTTAATGGACAATGCATGTGTCATTCCTTTTAAGTTTTACCTCTGGTCATGCTGAATTCAACAGTTTGTTTTAGTATAAGGGAGTGAGAGGCAGGAACTGCAGGGAAGCAGACTGTACCCTACTCCCCAAAAGTGGGAATATCTGGAGTGAGCTAAATCTGCCTAAACTTTAGCTAATAGATATGGCTGTAGGCTGTTTTGTGATATTAAAAAATCCCTCTTTCTTATTATGCTTTGTTCCTTCTGTTGAGAACTCAGAATACATTGTTTGAAAGACTGTCACTGATTACAGCTACTGAAGGGAAGACCCAGTTGGCTCAGGTGAGTAATCACACTTGGTACACAGGGGGCTGCAGCCTGGGACCCAGTCAGAGTGGGGGGAATCATGGGATTCCATCTCAGGACAAGTGAAGGAAGAGGCCTAGCACCTGAGCACAAGTGTGCACTCGGACAAAAGTGCAGGTAGCTCCAAACTGTGACAGTTTCTATGCTACTAATTCAGGCTCAGATTTGTAGGCCAGAAGGGTCCATCATGATCATCTAGTCTGACCTCTTGCACATTGTAGGCCACAGATCCTCCCTCACCCACCCACTCCTGTAGTAACTTCTTCTGGCCTATACTGTAGGGGTGCAATTCCTATGTCAATGTGCTGTGTAACAGCTGATGCTTGAGGCACCCCTTGCCAACTCTGTGTGTCAGTTATCCTGTTGGGGGTATGGACAGCATAGTGCAACACAGAGCAGCTTTTGTATTACTCTAACTTATACCAGGAAGCCAAACAAGGAATCAGGGCTACTTTTGTTCCTAACCCTCGTCCTACACCAAGCGCAGGTCAGATGGATCATAGAACCTATCCCATAGTTCAGATATACTCAAAATGCAGCTAAACCTGACATTAGGCGGGTGTAATTTGGAGAAGATAAAAGCAACTGAACTGAAGAGTTATAAAATGTTGTGAAACTGTATCTGAAATTAAATTCTGCCCTTTTCTTACCTCTAACAAAAATAGAGGAATCAATTAGGTTGGGTTATTAGTACCATTAAAATAGGGTCTATTTTCCTAATTAAAGTGTCTAAGAAAGTATCTAGAAAGCAGCCAGGATATTTCAGGATGTTATAACACAACAGTAGATCAATGAAAGGTTTAATTGTCCTGAAGCTTTGTTGTTTCTTATCCTTCTCTAAATTTATGCTAATCAACATGCTGAAGGAAAGCAGGCCTAGGAGAACTGATGGACAAAGGAGATCTAAGTAGATTTAGCTACCAGTACATCCAACTGTTTTCAGGTATTTGGCATCTCAATTTAAGGATGTTTTAATAACAGAGTGTTGCCTGTAGACTGTCTAGTACCTTGTGCAGCCTTTGAGATTTTAGCATAGTTTTACAGAGGGTGGTAACTGAAGTGTCTAATGTTCAATATAATTTGTATTCCCTCTGGGCCAAACACACTAAGATTACTCGTGTAAGTAAGACAAATAGGATTTGACCTGTGGCTACTTCTGTTCATAAGGCAGGTGAAGAGAAGTGACTTATCCGTACTGAAATTTTTCAAGTAGTAGCTAGATACTTTGTTACCTATCCCATTAGCCCCTAAAAGGACTGAACTTTGCAGCTACAGCTTTCCCACTTTTGAGCACTTAACGAAACCCATAGACACTGATTCTCCCTTGTGCTGCAGCTGCTCTGTGCCATGCCAAAGTGACCCTAAAGCCAGAATAAGGCTAGGAATTTCACTCCAGCATGAGGGGGAAGGGGAGGAGAAGTTCCTGTAGTGGCATACAACAAGCATAACAGCTCCCATACCAGCTACTCTCCGTGTGACAGCATAGGGCATCTATATGTCTAGAGAAGAGAGGGAATGGCCAGGTATTTCCCTGGTTGATGTCCCTCGTAATCAGGGATACTGACAACCAGCATAGTTTAGAACAGTCTGGAGACTGCTGTAAGTTACATCAGAGTACCAAACTAATATACAGCCAGCCAAAAATCAGGGGAGTATAAAGGTGGATTGTCACTTTTGAACCCCAACCTCTATTCTGAGTTGGGCTGTGTGCTCCTTAGCCTCAGCCCAGGATTTGGGCCCGAGACTGGGCTACTAGGAATGCCAAATAAATAAAGTTTACAAAATATTAGTGCATAGGGCAAGAACAAGAAAGAAAATAGCTCCAAAAGCTTTACTATAAGGGCTATCCCAGTGGGCTGGGCTTTGTTGTCAATGGTTAACAGCAGCCTGTGAGGTTAAAAGAGCTCATCATTTTATCTGGATTATTGAGGGTCTGACTGAAGATTTAATAGTCTGGTAGTGCTTTGTCACAATTTAATGGTATATTGATCTTGCCGAGTGAACAATCATGACCTTCAACAGCTAACAGATGCTTTTGAGGGGAAAGGTTTAAGGAGCTTATTCCAGAGGAACCAGGTATGCTGAGCCATGACCAGCTGAGTGGGGTGCAGACAGGTCAGCCTAGGAACATGAGAATTTGGGACCAGCATTCCACTGTGATGACAGTTACAATGAGAGCGATCACAAAAAATTAATGAAAGGCCACTGTTGCTATGGACAATCAATAAAACAATTGAGTATCATTAGCAGACAGCAGAGTCCCTTCAAGTACTTAGGATGTTTAGGTGCCTCACTTAGGGGGCAGCATCAAGACTCAGTATCTAACCCAACAGCCAACGCTGACTCTTCCAGTTTAGACGCCGGGTATGTTGGGAAGGAGAAAAGGGATGGTCCATCAGAGGTGACAACACTTTTTTGAGTCGATGCCGGCACTGAGTCACACATTATTTTTAGCAACATTGTCATTTCAGACATGTGGATTGTTATTGTTTTGAGTATTGGTTGAAAGGTGATGGAGTTCAAGAGGGTTAGATAAATACATAAAGGCTCAGATGTTTATTCAAAACTCATAACATGGAGAAATCTCACCCATCCAGCAGACTTGCTCAGCTCCATGCAGCATCCCGCCACATCAGGCCAACATGACCTTTCCCCATTTGCTTTACCTGCTAATTAGTATTTCAGCCTCCTGGTCTTCAACTTCACTCCTCTGTTAAGATGGGTTGCAAGACATCAGCTTCTGTGCAAGGCCCTGCAGCCTTCATGCTGAATTTGTCTTGGCAAAAAACAAACAGTGGTTTAGGTGTTATCTAAAAACTTTTTAAAAGTCCTCTGTGCCCCAATCACTATGTCCTCCTCAGATAACGTAGCCTAAACTACCCGCTCAACCCTAGAACACGACTTGTGGGACAGTGTTGGGAACCTTGCAGAGCTGCAGCCTATGCGGAGTTTGTTCTGTGAAAAGACGGAGGTATTTATTAACCAGAGCTGTCAGTCTTACAAATGTTACAAGCACTAAGTTATGTTTGTGAAAATGTGTAGCGCCAGCAAACACTTACTACCAAAAATAGCACTTCCCAGCATGAGCACTCCCATCAACTTCCGTGAATACTTATGACATTAGTAAGCATTTTCAGAACTAGACTCATATTATACCCACACCCCCCACAACAGCATGACTTATGGTATGATGTAAAGAAAAATGAAGTAATCATATTGCAATAGCTCTTAACTACTGTAATTAGACCCTTGTGTTGGCCTTGGATGGACAAATCCATCTTCTTTTAGTCAGAATGGGAATCTGACTGAGATTTTATTTTTACAGCGCTCAGTACATTTCTGCTATAACCATTTTTCTACTCAAGCAGAAAGACAATGCTTTATCTATTTGCCTCCCAATAAAGTTTTGTAAATGTATCTTATGTCATTCATTACACTGCCTAACATTTTCAGTATCTAGCATTTGGAGTGACAGGCCTTCCAGAAAGGCGCTATATTGTCTGTTTTGACAAAGACACAAGCTGGTAGGCATTTTAAATCTGTCCAAAAAAACCCCAAAAAAACACACAACACAGAACTGAATATTTAATTGATATACTTCGATTCTACACATCTCACTTCTTAGTTCTAATACACTTGACATGATTTTTACCATCAGCTTTGCCTTGAGTGAAAATTAGCTCAAATGAGCAAGGAACTGTAATGACCTTTTACAAGTTCTATATACTTTATTGAATAAAATGCAGAGAAAACTGTGTAGTGCAATAAGCCACATTTGAATGTGCTTTTCAGGGGAGGCAAGAAAGAGAAGATTTGTCTGAAATCCAGTAAATAGCCACTAAAAATTCACCTTGCCTGTATATCGTCCTAGGAGAGACAATCTCATTTACATTTATTAGAAGTAATGATGTAGTGTCCTGCAGATAATTAACACAATAAAATGCTGCTAATTTCACAGTGTCATTATAAAATTTGCCAGTTTAAATTAGAAAGTGATTAACCCTCTGAGTGAGGCAATGACATTTCAATTCCCACTCTGTGAATTAAATTTGCAAGATTTCCCCTCGCCCCCCCTTTCATAGTTCAGCTTTACCTCCACCAACATTGTCCTTCATTTTTACAGCCTCTCCCCGTCCAGTCAGGACATATCTCAAAAATAACTGAATCTGTGACTATTTTACCCCATTAAGTCAAGTGCGTATCATAGGCATGGCCATGTTGGCTACTAGAGGATCAAGTCTTGCTTTAAAGAAAAGAAAGTTATAATCACAGATAAGCAGAGGGTCACTGAGTAATGAACTTCTTGTGGATGCATGTAAGAAAGGAAGATTTTTCCATTAATGAGGTGCCTCCAGAATGAGTTTCATTTCGTATAATGAGAGCAAATCCTTAACCTTTTGCCTGGCCACTACTTTTCCCATTTACTGTATATCTCTCTTCCATAACCAATTTTAATTAATATTTTTTAAAAGGAATAAACTCATTAAAGGAATAGATTGATTGCACAGTAATGTAAGTGTTCTGACTCAAGTGAAATCCTTTTATAGAATGTTTAATGAGGGAACGATACCAAAAACGAAAGAAAACTTGAGTTAATGATAGAATTGTCCAATCCTTTAAAACAACTATTAACTGAATAATTCTAAAGCATGAATTTATAATACCACTAAAAATATCGTTAGTTTTCCCACATCCAAAAGGAATTCAGGATAAAGGACTAAGTTAGCTGGGCACATAGGCTAAACTTGTAAAATGAAGTAAATACATTTCCAAAGCACAAGTGTTATTGGACAAATCCTGTTAACTAATAATGGGTTTTAGGCACAAAATTCCCATACATTTGATTAAAAGTAAACTCCTAAACAGTCATCCATATGTTCACGACAGCTTTATATAGTCTTCTTGTTGGCTGGTATAATTCCTTCCATATAAACTGTGTTACAAAACAGTTTGCATTATAATCTCTTGCTGTCAGACACTCGTACCGCTCTGGAACATTCATTTTTTCAGGTTATAATTTTTTCTTGTTGATATCTGCCTGAAAAAGAATATTTCTGAAAATCACTTCAGCTATTTGAGTTCAGTGAGGATGAAAAAATATGTTCCCATTTAAAAATAGGGTAACTACTTTATTTTTATTTATTTATTTATTTTAAAAGGTGTCAATTTTTGGTTTTGCCCCCATCTGAAATTTGAAACTTGCCATTGACAATTCTTCAATTTGGACTGCTGTCTTTGGCGTAAAACAAATAAAATGTTTAAATTAAAACCTATGTTCAAAACTTGTTTGTTGAATGTAATATTCATAACTTTAATTGATTTTCTTCAAATATGGCATGATTTTTTTTAAAAATCACATGATTTGAATCAAGCCTCATTTAGAGAAAACTTGTTCAGTATTTTTTAAAAATAATATTGAAAAATCAACAAGTTGAAAATGTTTTTTCTTGTAATTTAGATGGTTTCAAAGCTAGAGCTGCTTAGAATGTTGATGGAAAATGAGATACAAAGTGGGTGAGGTAATATCTTTTATTGGACCAACTTCTGTTCGTGAGCTTGAAAGTTTGTCTCTCTTGCCAACAGAAGTTGGCCCAATAAAAGATATTACCTCCTCCACCTGGTCTCTTGATGGAAAATGAAGCAATCTAGATTTTATTCAGTTCAAGATGAATTATAGCTGTCCCAAGACTTGCTAACTTTCATAAAATTATGTGACAGTAAAATCTAGGTTGAAGTAAATTTATTTGGTGATTTTTAAATTGTCAAAAGCACCCAAAACTGGATGATTTCAACTGACGCCATCCTGAACCCAGTATATCCTTACCCATTTGTCTGATGCCTTTTAACTTGCAATCTCCCACTCCCTGGAAATGCTTTGAGGTACCCCATTGTCACAACAAATCCCTGTATCTTGTTTATTTGAATGTTTTGGGGTTTTTTAAATTAGGTCTAAAAGCTGGTTAAATAGCAGAAGTCAGTCTTAAACTGTAGATTAGTTTGAGGTATTTAAGGTGATCTAAGAATTTAGTGTAAAATTTGCAGAACTGGGTGCCAAAAGTTAGGCTCCTAAATTCGTGATTTAGGCACCTCAATAACTGGCTTGATTTTTAAAAGTGCTGAGTACCCAGCAGCTCCCACTGAAGTCAGTTGGAGAGAGGATGACAGAACGCTTTTTGTTGGGTAGGTGTTATTTATTGGCATTGTCATATGGTGACTCTATGAGCAGCCACTATGGAAATTTTATGTATTTATATTTTAACTCTTTGTAAAGGGATTTAAAGCATGAAAGAAATGCTTACAATGCAATTGCAAAAATAAAAACCTTTTTCATAGACACTATTTAAAACTCAAATTATTATATGCAATGTATAAATGTCAGCCAGGCCTCTGTTTGTGTACTCTAACTTGATTTAGAAACCCAAGTTCCTTTTCTATATTTAAATGATGGATCTTCCATCAGAAAATTGAAGATGCAAAAATGGACTCAAGTTTATTAAGATCTTTCAAGTTGGGCTGGCTGTGAGAAGGAGGTGGGGAAGGGAGGTAGATCAAGCAAGTACTGCCTGAATCCCCTTGGAGGGGAGGCAAAGCCTGAGATACAAAGAGTGAGTTCAGAAACTGGTTTTGTTTAAGTTCTGGAATAAAACTGCATTAAAAAAAAAAAAAAGAGTGTGCATGTGGTAGTGAATCCTTGGCAAGCTGGGGAAAAGCCCTGCCTTATGACACGGTGGAACTCCTATTCTAAGGCTCATCCACAAAAGTCTTGAGTAAAAAAGTTTTGGGTAGCTTAATTCACATTGACTTAGGAGGGGCTAAATTCTCCTTTAAGGTTGTAGAGCACTCACAATCCATTGCTGCTATTCTAGTTCCTAGGTTGCATCCACCAAACTCACAGACCTCAGGGTCACACCTCTCTTTCATGGCTGACCCACAAACTCCCCTGCCATGCAACCATGAAAAGAACAGCAAAAAACCCTGCTTTATAGTGCAGATCCACTATACTCAGCTTTCTACGGCCTGCCCCTTGTACAGCAGAACCATTGCCATTAACTTTTATACCTAGAATATCTGGGGAAACAGGAAAGCAGGATTTCCTCCCAAATGAGCAGAATGGCTATGCAAATTCTGCTCTCTTCGTCACATCCTGAGCTCCACCTTTAATGGCTTAATCTTGAGCTTCCTCCAGGAGAGATATTTTATCATTAGATACCACATAATAGTCTGTTTGATTCTCTTGTTTTTGTGAACTTTGGAAAAACACCTCTTTCTAACAAACCTACCTTTTTGCAGCTGTTTGTGAGGATCTCTCACATTTCTAGCTTTGTTCATTTAAGTAGTTCCTTCTGATCCTCACTTTGTAATGAACGTAACGATACTTGGCAAGCATCCATGGAAAGTGTTAGAGGTAACTTTTTTATACCCTCTTTCTTAACACAAATGAAAATATCAGTCACTGATCTTGTGAACAGTACTTTAAATTAGCCATGAAGATCTTGGCAAGGATTGCTGAAATGGGCGAACCCAGAGCGAAAACCTGCAGCTTGTTAATTGCTATGCATTGTCCCTTATAGGCGAGAAATTCAATGCTTACACATAACTCAGTAAATACGGCATGCCAATCCCTTCATTAGTGATTTGTGAAGGTTTTATTCCTTCATTTATTCCTGCCTTTCTACATTTACTAATAAAGGTGTTAAACTTATACTTTGAAATGTTATAACTATTATTTTGCTGCCATCAGAAATTAGCTTTTCTTTTCATGTTAGGATGATGGAAAATTAAGGACCTAATCCAGTGAGCAAATGAGTACTGAAAAGGTGCTGAGTATTCTCAACTCCCGTTGTGCTCAACAGAAGGTGAGGTTTCACGGCAGCATCTTGAAAGGTGCGCAGGAGCTTGTGCAATCATATCCTAAATGCCAGAGCTTGTAGAACAGGCTCATTTAAACACTTTTTCCATATTTTTTTAAGCAAAACCTGGTTTCTTATTTCCCCCCCTCTTCTTTACAATGTCTCATTTTTCTGGTAGTGTCATAACGGGCATCTGTTTAGTCTGATTAATCCAGGACCCGCGCACACACTATAGTTACTTATGACTAACTGCAGAATGATTTCTTCATTCTTTCTCTTCTCATTACAACTGTAATTAGGCAGCATTCCTGTGGGCAGATGGACAAGCCAATGGCTAGTCAGGCGTACTACTGTTACCTTATGGAATGGTTGGCATGGATGGCTTACCCATGATGCCTCACCACTACCCTATGACTTGTGTCACCCCTGCAGAGGAGACTATCATCCCCTTTTCCAACTCATTCCACTCATTTCTTGCCTTGGATGGCTAGGATTATTTAAAAATGAATCCTAGCATAAAATGAATTTAGCTTTCCTATCAATACATTCCCTTTAAATTATTTAAAAAAACAGATTGCTGTAATGGCTGAAGCAGATTCGCGAATGGGAAAACTATTGACTATGTAGGTATAGTACTCACAAACCCCTAATATATCTGATTTATTGTTAGTATTTGGACAGTGACAGTGTGCTAGACACTACAGCTGTAGAAAGAAAAGAGCTTGCTTCAAAAGCTTTATCATCTAAATAGACAATGCACAGATAAAAGACTAGATACAATGGAAGGTGATCCGTGAAGTTGAATACCCATTTTTAGTTCCCCTATTTTTGTTTCAATTTATTACTACTTTATACTTTGGTCTTTGGCGGAGGACTGGAGCTAGGTATTTATCAGTTGAAGGGCAAAGTTTAAAAGAAGGACTTGAAGCAGAGTTAACTATTAAGGCCCTGATTCTACAAAGCACTTAAGCACGTGCTTAAAGTTAAGCATGTGAGTAGTCCCATTGACTGTCACATAATTTAGTAAATACTGCAATCCCTAGGACTATTCACATGCCCAACATTAAACATGTGTTTCAGTGCTTTGCTGAAACAGGACTTAAGTAAATAGGATCCAATTATATTGTCTAGCTAACCTTTTTCAAAAGTCAAATAGTCATATTGGCATTTGCAGAATGTCAGCACTTTACTTAGGGTATACTAGACACTGCAGTGACAAGAATATGTTATGGCACCCACCTAGATGTTATGGTGATGGACACTTCAGATATACTACAGTGCCAAGATGGTGGATAAAACCTCGAGGAAAAGCCATTTGAGGAGGTACAGCAGCAATTCACTTAGTAATTGGGGGGAGGGGGGGCGGAAAGGGAGGGAGAGGGGAAATTGTTTTTTTCTGTGTTAGAATAATAAAAAGTCAACTACATTAATGCACATCTTCACAGGAGTTGCTTTTGGATTCATGAGTGAACTTTAAGTAGTAAGAGAGCATCTCGCTTTATCTTGTATTACACTAGCAGTAGCAAGAGAAATTAAATGTACTGAGCACAAGCAGAATAAACACAAACCATTTGAATAGTGCATGTACCATGCACGATGGAAGACAGCAGAATAACTCTTCACCTCAAATTCAAAGACACGGATACCTCAGCTTGGGACCACTGGAAATTCATTCTGGCTTTTTCTCAGCTCTCACATTCATTCTAAACCTGTTTTGCTGGCACTACTGGCCAAGCTGTAAAATCATTATTAAAGGCTGGATGCTGCACCATTGCAGTCAATTTTTGCTATAGACTTCAATAAATGCAGGATTAAGGCCTAAAGTGGTAGCAAGTTTGCAGGGTTTAAAAAAACAAACAAACAGGACAGAGTATTTTAAAATGATTAAACATTGTTGAGCCACTGTATACTACTGGGACCATGAACTCAGAGCCTCCAAAATTATCCATCTCTAAAGACATGCAGAAGTCTAACACGATCAATGCAGAAGTCACCACTGATAATCAAAGCGCAGGTTACTGTCTTTCAACCATCCCCTTTTCAGGTGTGTATGTTTTCAACTTCCCAACAGAAGCAAAGGCATAATAACAACCAAGCATTTCCTTAGCTTACATGGAGCCAGAGTAATGGTGCGAGAAAAATGAACATAAGCCCCTCCACACTTGTAAAACAAAAAATCCCCCATATGTAACTAATCACAATTTAGCAGCTGAGTGGCCAGAAGCACTAAGAAAAGGACAGGAAAATGTGCAGAACTGGAAAAGTCAACACATGAATGTGGCTGGCAGACACAGGTTTACAACAAAGGTAAGAAAAAGCAGTGTTCACTTCTAACCCTGGGAAAGAAAACACTGAACACATGAAGGTGTTAGTAGTGGGGGCACGTACATATTTTCTAATAGCAATTCATGAATTTCAGAGATTTTCTATGCAACTGGTGATTGGCTCAAGAGCCAGATGAAAATTAATAGGCTCTGTTTACCTAGCAATGAATTTGTGAACCTATCAACTGCTGCAGCTGGTTCTCTTACCATCAGATGAGTTACTGCAGGCTGTGTGCTGCCTTCCTGGAATAGGTATCACATTATTCAAACTTTTTAAAAAGATGTGTTTGTGTTGCTGTGTCAACTGCGGTGGCCCCTTTTTCTATTATATTATAAACTCCCAGCATTTCAACTGCAGTGAAAACTAGTGCCTTAAATCAGAAGGAAATAATGGAAGAGAGATTCATGAGTTTCTTGAAGGCTCATTCTACATGGAAAATGTATTTCCCCAATATACATTTAAAAATTAGATTTGATGATATAACATTTACTGCAAAGCTCCAGTTGTGATGAGATTTACAATATACAGGTTGACAACATAATTAGTTATGTTTAGAACCTGTTGGACATGACCCTGCTCCCAATGATATCAATGGGTACATTGAGACTTCAGTGGAAGCCGGCTTGTGGCCCATGGAGTCATATTATGATGATATTCACATGGCAAGCAGCAGGACGGAACTGGTCTGTTACCTCTTACATTGGGTTCCCACAATACCAGCACTGCAAAGGATATCACTTTAACAAGAGAGTCAACAACATTGCTTTAAAATGCTGACAAATACTCATTGACTTCAGGGGGAAGAAGCATTTCTCACTACCAGTGGCACTCACTTCTATACAGAAGACCAGCACCAGGCCTATGACCTAATTACATCTCACGATATTTTACGATCTTAAGTGGGATTCACTGCTGTCAGCTCTTGCAAGCTAACATGAATCCCATGATATTTGGTGTTTTCTTAAAGCTCCAGTTCCGGGAGTTGTGAGATTATGCAAGAATAGCAGCTTTTATTTTAAAATGTTTCTAGTCTTTGTGGTTGTGGAGAAAAAAGTCTGAAACTGTGATCCCCAGAGACTAACTCCTCAGTGGTAAATAAAAAGAACATAAAATTATTCTTTTTAAGTCAATCTCATGATATTTTGGGTCTGACTTATAATTTTTGAATGTTTGGGGTGGGCAACAGAGGAGATTTATGAACTAGTGTATAGGTCTTGAATTTTACTCCCATGCGGCTGTTCAGAAAAAGACAGATGTGACTTTCTTTTAAGTATTATGACAAATGGCCAGCTTTGTAACTGCTGCAATGGAAGTTTTGCCTGAGTAAGAATTTCAAGACCAGGATTGTTAACACATATATGGAAACTATAGTTTCAAAATAGCGACTTTAACAAGGAAACACCATTTTTTTTCAAAACATCAGAAAGAGTCAGGATTTTCTGCCATTTCCAAATAGAGAAACCAAATGTATTAGTGAATTGGCAATATCAGAAACATGAAAACTAGATGTTCCTTTGAAAATTAAAGGGGGGGACCCAAAATCCAATAGACTGATTCAGGACTCTATCAATCATTCAGAAATATAGGCAAGCATGAAAAAAATATAAACTAATATCTAAAAATAATTAAAAGGAAGATATAAAAGGGGAGAAAAATCCATCAAAATCAAAATGATAAACATACATCCTGACCTCTGTTACCATTGAATCAAATAAGCTGTTAATTACAACAGGATGAACACCCCCTGGAGATAACAGCAAACACAGGCAGTCAATAGGATGTGATAACATCCAATACAATCAAGAAACATTTGAGTTGAGCACAGGATTATATATGAGGATTGGAGGATTATGAGACAAGACATTTCTGAATCTAGTAAACAGAAACCCCAGCATGCCAGCTGAGGTAAGTATGGTGCAAGAAACGCAGTTGTGTTGAATTAATCCCTGTGAAAACAGTGAGATACTCAGTATCTTAGATTGACTTTCAGCCCATCTTCAGGGAAGGGACTGTACCCTGCTGCTCATACAATATGTAATACTGGAGAACTGTAATCTTCCTGTTCTCATAACAATTAATTCACCGCAACAGCATCTCCCACACCCTATTTGCCTTTAAATATGTTGGCACAAATCAGGTGCTGAGAGGGGCATGTGTACAGATTGGCCCTCAGCCATTTTGAAAATTTAGCACACAAATCAGACCAGTAGCTCCCAATCTTTCTGATGCAACACTCCCCTGGGATGGATTAGCAAATAAGCACTCCCACCACATCTTATCATTGTGTGTGTCCGCACAGTTGCCGACATCATTCTGTCCTCCTCCTCCTCCGTCCCCCTTTTAATGGTCTCGCCCACCTGCCTTTGGACATTTATCTGAAATTATCTGAGGTCCAGATCCTCAAAGGTATTTAGGTATCTAAACTCATCTAGGTGCCACAGACATTTTTAAAACTGCAACTCAACTTCTGCCTCTCTCTGTAAGGACCTCAATCCCTCAGGGGCCTATGTTTCCACCAGTGGGCATTCATAAAGCCTACTAAGCCTTGACATCTCCCACCCTCCAGCTAACAAGTGGCTTGGAGCACTATCTCAAGCCATAGTCCCAAAGCATGATCATCAAACTAGGCAGGGGAACACCTATCTCATCAGCAGGGCCTGATCCTGTAGGCATGCTAAGACCTGATACCTACCTGAAGTAGGAGGGCCAGCTGCAGACAACATGTAGGTAGGGGACAGCAAAGCACCTCCGCCCCAAGACAGCTGAGAGTGAAAGTGTGGTACTGAACATGAGCAGGAGGAAGTGTTTGGGCTGCTAGAGTATGGGCTACCTTAGCAGCTGACCTTGCTTAGATGCCTAACTCCAGGGTTTGTAGCTGTGAATCCCAAGCTACGAGAGGCTCATATCTTTGGCCCATCAGTCATGTAGATCAGGTCAGCCACTTAGCCATCTAAGCTGCTATCCTCAGCGTTTCATTCCTAGTTAGCATAGGTGTCTCCCTGCTCACTTCTGAGGATCCCTTTCTCAGGTATCTAACTCTTCCCATGCAGTGTATGGGAAACTTGGGCACCTAATTTAGGTCCAAGAGTCCCACTAAGTGGCAGGCTGCCTAGGGGTCAGGCATTGCAATGCTGAGCAGAGCAATACCTAAGTACCTTTGAGGATCTGAGCCTTGAACCTCTTACATCTGTGAAACTGAGCTGTGACTCTAGTCATAACAAGTTCCTTGCAGGATTTCTGGTGCTTCGTGATCCTCACAGAACTGCAAGTACTGTAAGAATCTCTCCCTGGCATTTCAGCACTTCTGCCTCTGGCATGATCAGAACCTGGGACTGGAGAGATGCCCCAAAATGAAAGAAATATTCAAAAAATAGTTAAGCTTCCTCAAACTTCACATTTCAGATCACTAAATATTTTGGATGAATACACAGATTCAGTGCTCTGCTGGAGAGTGGCAGAAAAGAACCTTGTGGTGTTCTTCCTTCAGACTTAACCATCTACCCATTCCCACTATTGCCTCCACTGAGAATCAAAAATCAGGTATTAATTCCCACCTATTTCATTTGGTTAGGGACAGAAGAGAAGAGAGGGTGGAAGCCCATCAGGATTAAGCTCATCTTAATTAACCAGATACATGTTTGCCAATGATGGATTTATTTTTAATTGTGAGAACCTGCAGTAGAACAATTAAAGAGATTTCAGGCACTATGGCATAGTGAAGACTTCTTTAAGTGTAGCTACCAGAAAAAACAGAACAGTTGGGTTGCCATACAATTCCCCACAATGCCAAATCAACCTAATCTACTCCTCAAAAGGAAAACACCCACTTCACTATCCCCAACCAATTAATTGACTTACAACATTGCTTAATCCTAAATCTCTACTGAGAAGTCACTAACAGTTGTGTTAAATTATGTGACTTAATCTAGTGTGGTTTTGTAGTTTGAACCCTTGCTTACTGGATGCTGATCTGACAGCATCAAATTCTTTTTGAGATGCTAAATGTGGATTTTGCAATCACCTTTTCCCAGAGTTAAAGATGAGCGGGTAGTTCACTAAACACCCTATGCAATTTTATATTTTCCTCAGCACGCTTCATTTTTAAAATACTGTTAAGTGTTCTTTTTGAACCTGTACTGTACAGCATGAAGTCAAGTCAATGAACTGCTCAAACTCTCCTCCCCCTCTTGTCTCCTCCTCCTCCCCTAGTTCGTGGCACTGATTGTTTGTGAAGGTTTGGCATAGATAGGAAAAAATAGAGGTAGTACTAATCCAACCTTTTTCCGTCAAAGCAGCTTGATTCTGAATTCACAGTGTGGGGGTTACCATCTCCTGGGTAATAAGTCAATCCTATCTTTCTGCTCATTGAGCCCATAGACCTCCTTTGCTGCATTAATTCCACTTGAACT
The DNA here is from genome assembly GCF_026122565.2 of Emydura macquarii macquarii. Taxonomy (NCBI): domain Eukaryota; kingdom Metazoa; phylum Chordata; order Testudines; family Chelidae; genus Emydura; species Emydura macquarii. The sequence continues at coordinate 7,416,153 of NW_027133034.1, read as the reverse complement.
ATAATTACCTTCTCACTGGTGGCTGCTACTGACAAATCACAGAGAAATAGACAAATCAACATCCAAGGTGGATGTGCATGTGTGAACAATAGGAGAATTTCATAGGGAAATAGGATCGATTGCTAAGATCATCAGAAAAAGTAGAAGCATTTCTTTTTGTTTAGATTTTTGTTCAGATGAGGACATTTTAAAGGCAAGTTATTGGAGATGAATGCCCAATACTAATTTACCTCAGGCAGAATTTTTCAATCAGCTGTTAATTAAATATGAAAACTCAAATTACATTACCCAGTCCCTGCTTTCACCCTAATTTACAAACATCAGCATAATACTTTACTCCTCACTATTTATCTGTGTGGGTTTTTATGCTTCACCCATCACTATAGTGTCCACCTACCTACTTTAGAGGGATGCTTACAGTAAGCTGCTGGATGATAATAACTAGGTGGGTGGCCTGTTAGGAGTCATCCACTATCTCATTCATTTCAGGGGGAAGTTGAAACCCACAAACTAAGCATGTAGCTAGTCTACATAACTCTGTATTTCCTTTTACTGTAACCTCATCATTCCCTCATTCTACCCCCTCCCTTGCATACTACATTTACTTATTGCATCTTATCTTTAAGTAGGCTGCAATCCTGCAGCATTAAGCGTCTGTATACATTTTTATGTATTGTGAATAATCTAACAGAAGTCAATAGGACTATTTTCAGCGTATGAAGTTAAACACATACATATGTCTTTCCAGGATTGTATGTCCATCAGGCCAGATACTGTGTTTTGCTGCATGTTCATACAATGTCCAGTATTATGACACCCTGAACCTGACTGGGCACCCTGGTTACTATTATTAGAGCTTGTTGAAAACTGGTAAATATTTTTGCAAAATGGAGCCCTTTTTTGGTCAATTTTGGTGAAAATTGAAACTGAATTAAAAAAATTGAATTTTAGAAAATTTCAGCCAGCTTTAATTACTACTACTACTACTATTTGAAAAACAAATTTCCCATCTACTAGCAGTTGTCTAAACATAAAAAAAAATTCTGCAAAATTTTAAATGGAAAAACTGAAAGCCAAAAGTATTTCAGTGTTTGGTAAAATGTTTAGTTTTGGACACCAAAATAAATTTTTTTTTCAGTCTTTGGTTTTCATCAAAAAAACCACAAAAAACCCTGTAACATTTCCATTATGTGTGGGTTTGGTTTTTTAAGAAAATTTTATTTTCATGTGAAGTATTGACTAATTCCCATCCAACTACATTAGCTACCTTCCCCATTTCCTTGCTACCTGCATTAGGAAAGAGTTCATTGATTTAATAAATAAAACACAAAAAAATTCTTGCAGTTTGCTTTGAATATGATGCTCCTAATGCTCTCTGTGCCTCAGTTCCCCATCTGTAAAAAGGTGATACTAGTACCACCTTGTCTCACAGGGGTGTTTAAATAATAAGGTGCTCATTACTCTAGTAATGGGGGTCATATGCATACCTAAGATAGCCTTTCTGTAACTTTAGTCATGGTGACCCAGAATACTGTCTAATGTGTTAGAGATAAAACCGCTGTCACATCAGAGAATGAGGGTCACTTTACAGGGACACACTCAGGCCACACTGGGATAATGTGACATGGCATGCAAAATGTTTGTGCTGTGTGACTCATGGGAATTGGAAAGAAAACATGCTGTTATTGAGAGATCGATGAGGCTGAATAAAAGCTGAAAAAAGAAAGAGGAATGCTTTCACTCAACTGGGAAGATAGGAACTACTTAACATGTTGGTGGGCATCCCTAGAATGGATTTTTAATCAACAACAGTTCTCATTTACTGGAAGAGTGAGCCTACGAATAGACTAATACTACTGACTGACATTATGGCCCATTCATCTGCTTGAGTTGACTGAAAATTTCAGCCACCACTGAAAGATTATTATTGATTTTCAGGCTGTCTTCATTAAATACCTGATATACTGTATCACTCTTATCCCCCTCTCCCTCTACTGTCACAAATATTAAAATGAAACCCCCCTATTATCAAATCAATCAGAACTGATAAAACTACTCAGAGAAAGGTGGTGTGCATCATATATACCCACTGAGATTGAAACAAGGGATTTCAATAAATTAAAAAACTCTATTTACATATTGCTTTTTGGTCAACTTGGAACTACTGGAGCACTTAATTAAAATTGTTTTACAGGTACAGTATACACTAGGATCTGTCTCAGGAAAAGATATTCCTGTGGTTAAGGCCTTAGCCCGTAACCCAAGAGATCTCAGTTCTGTTCCTAACTTTGGCCCAAGCTTCGTGTGTAGAACTTGGGCAAGTTTCTTCATCTCATTGGATGTCAGTTCCCTGCATGTAAAATGATGGTAATAATAAATCCCTGGTTCACAGGGGTTATGGAGGAGGTGAATAAATGAATGTGAGATGTGTAGGTATGATGATGGAAAGCTCTAGAGAAAAGCCTATAAATCAACACGAAAGTGACATCACCTGCAAGAGGGTATCCAGGCAAAAAGGCTTCCAAACTTCTGCATACTATGAGCTTAAACTATTTACTAGTAAATTATCAACTACTGACTATTAATTTTCTCAGACTATGTGGTTGGATTAACAAATGGCCTTGCCTTTAAGAGCAAATCTTCAGGCACCTCCCGTTTAATGAATTATAAAGAGGAAAGAGAGGTGTGTCTCTGTGTCAGAGGTTGTGCCTGCCCTCTTCTGGACAAGCAGGACTTAGGGCCATGCTGCTTCAGTTTCCCTTCTTAAGAACTCCACACAAGCTTTTCTCTTCCAATACCCTGGTTTATTATCACAAAAATGTTTCAATACAATAGAATCCTCATAATAATTTTATCCTCCCCAGGCCTACCTACCTGGAGTCTTCTTCTCACTTAGAGGCATCTCTAGCTCCTAGCTATTCTCCTCCTTCAAGCCAGAGCTATAACTGAAGGAGAGGGGCAGAAAGATGCTTAAGACAGAGAAGACCCTCCTTGTCTCTGATCCTTGGATCCAGAGCTGTAAGTTAGGCCAGCTGTAGAGACTCCTCCAACTTCCCCCCACCTGGTCCTTTTCCCCCAATCACTCCTTTCCCACCTGAGGCTAAGAAGGTTCAGCAAGCCAACCATCCCTTGCTTGCAACTCTCACTTGCCCTTGGCCCTTATTTGAACCCAAATGGGGTCAGCTGACAGGTGCACTGGGCTTTTACCTCTTAAAGGGCCAGCATCACCCTGTGACACAGCTACCTCTCATTTATACTTGTCAGTAATTCTCCCTCTCTGTCTAATCAACAAGTTCAATATCCTTAGGCCTCTTCCATATCATCCTTCTATGTCAATTAGTCCATCACCACTACCAGAATATTGAACAGAGTTAATTCAGCTTCTGCTGAAATTTGTACTTATACCTCAACCCATTCTTGGTTCAATTGCAGCAATTATACTCATTTCTTTCTGACGTATTTCTCCATTGGATTTTATGGGCCAAATTCACTCAGGTTCGGCCTCTCTTTCCATTCCTGCCCAGCAAAGCCAGTGTTGATTCAATATATCTTAGGCAATTGCCATTGGGGTCTTCTATGGAGAATTTGAAGCAAATAGCCTACCTGGTAGAACCCAAATGTTTCTACTAGATGGTGCATGCCATCTCTCCGGTTTATTCCCTTGTGACTCAATAGGTTAGAGTAGTGCAGTATGCTCCTCCTTGGACCAATGCAATTTAGCTTCAGCTGTCAAGACTGCTGTAATTAGAGACTCCCATACCCCAGAAAGTGAGATTACGTCAGTGAAATAGACAGACTCCACACAGACTGGCTTGCTATCTGTTTCTAATACACTTCAAACTTGTTCTTCTGGTTTTCAGATCTGTCTGCCTTTCCTTACCTCACATCTTACTTACCTCCTCCCAGCTCAATTTCTCCTATCTTGGCCCTCCCGTCTCCCTCTTCAGAATATGGATGGGATGGATTCACATATGTTGCCCCATCTAGCTCTCTCCATTCATCTGAGCCACTGAATCATTCCTTTGAAAACCTCTAACCAACAAAAACTGACACAGATCCATTCAGCTTTCCCTTCCCTGTTACTGAATCCTTCTATTCTTCTCTCACCAAGACTAGTTTTTAAAGATCACTTATTACATATGTACTGCTTTTCAAAAGAATCTTGCACTTTTACTTTACTCCATTTCCATACTTTATTTCCTTGTCTGTTTATAAGACTGTGGCCATTTTTAAGCACTCTCTCTCCATTCTCTCTCTCATTCTACTGTTCTTGGTGAGGCTCAATCTGAAGGCTGACATATAAAAATGAATCAAACTGTATTGACACCACTAGAAGGTAAACTCATCACCTGAGCTCTCCTTTCCACACACACTATCTTTTGCTACCAAACATGGCCATAAATGAAATCCTGGTCTACTAAAGTCAGTAGGAGTTTTGCCACTCATTACAATGAGGCCAAGATTTTACCCCACATCTCTTATGAGCAACCAAATTCTAAATCACCTCCTAGTCTCTTTCTGGTTAGTGCCACTGTTTCGTATACTGCTATAATCAATGCTTTTCATTAAATATAACACAACCTCAAAAAGCAAAGAAGCCTGCACATCTGCAAGGCTCTCTTTCCTGGCTTTCAGACTGGTGAATACCTACTTCTGAACAGGAAAGAGCTACCACTCTGACCTACCTTTGCTGACAAAATAAAATGAAAAAATATTTTATTTAATAGGTAGGTTCACTCATGTAATTGATTTGCCCAGTCTACTTCTCATGTTCTTGGTGTTGAAATCTTCCATGTTTGCATCCATTATTTGAATAAACTGCAGACACCCCTGCTAAGGACAGGTGTTCTTCACTCTACCTGATGGCTAATAATCAAAGAATATTAGGGTTGGAAGGGACGTCAGGAGGTCATCTAGTTCAACCCCCTGCTCAAATCAGGTCCAACACCAACTGAATCATCCAAGCCACAGCTTTGTCAAGTCGGGCCTTAAAAACCTCTAAGGATGGAGATTCTACCACCTCACTAGGTAACCCATTCCAATGCTTCACCATCCTCCTAGTGAAAGAGGTTTTCCTAATATCCAACCTATCCAATCTGGGGTACCTACCAATTAACATTTTCCCTTTATATACCCCAATTCAAATACAAATAGGGCCAGATTTTCAACTGGTGTAAAAAGTGTCACTGTAACTTCAGTGGAGCTATGATGATTTACACCAGATGAGGATCTGACCCTATAATTTTGTTGTTAATAGTCTGATAAAAAGACCACTGTTTTTAAACAGCACATCTTTCCTTTGTAGGACATGTAAACTATGATTTGATAATTTTTCTAATAGAAAAGATTTCAGAAAACATCCAGATTTGTAAAGGCAAACTTTAGTGATGTAAGGAAAAAATGATTCCTTAAATGTCAGAGACAAGGTGGGTGAAGTAATAACTTTTATTAGACCAACTTCTGTTGGGAACAGAGAGAAGCTTTTGAGCTAACAGGTAACCCTGAGAAAGAGCTCGGTGTGGCTCGAAAGCTTGTCTCTCTCTCACCAACAGAAGTTGGTTCAATAAAAGATATTACCTCATCCACCTTGTCTCTCTAATATCCTGGGACCAACACAGCTACAACTATACTCCTTAAAAGTGGGCAGTTCAGAAGAGATGTTAGGCTTACCTTGAAATATGAATATATAATTTTAAAAATAATCTCTTCAATGGCCTTTTAAATAGCCTAAATTCTTTGACTCAACCTGAATTCTATGATTAAAACTAGCATGTAATATTTGATCATCAATAGATCTCAAATACATTACAGTTCTGCTTTCTGTAGCTTTTGCCATGGTTACTAGCTCAGTGACTTCAGCTAGTTTTCTCCATTAGTTAAGTTACAAAGTCTAACAATGTAAATAGCAATTATATAAAAGTACATCAACTCTAGTTTTCTGGCCTGTATTTTTTTCTACTCTGCAACACTCTTTTCGAATTTTAGAAGGAGAGATCTTCTGCTGAATTTAACTTTTGCATTTGGCTACCCCTATTTTTGCTCCCCATGTATCTAACTGAGCTGAAATGAATATGACTTTTGAATTGACTTGTTCATTGCCTGCCAAAAAAATGATATCTGAAACAGAAATTATGAAGAAAACATCTCAGTCATTTAGGGGATGCTGAGCAGGCTCTTCTAGGCTATTCATGAGGTGTTCTAGATTCTAGATTATATATAGATTATAGGGGCTGTAGGTGTTATAGTAGCATGTTCCAATTTGATTTTTGAGAACCGGAGAGACCACCAAGCACCTGACACAGTAACCCCTTCTCCCTCACTTTGATCAAGGTTCTGCACACCAGCACATGGGCAGAAAGCAACCAGTGCCTCGCATGAGGTGTGAGGCTGCATGAAGGAAGAGCATGATGTACATACTTTAATGTAAAGAAGCTAAGACCAACAGTTTAAATAGTTCAATTAGCTACTTATTTTTTACATCTACTCTGTGTAGTGAAGTATTATCATTATCCCCATTTTACTGGGGTGCAAGTTGAGACAGAGAGTAGTTAAAGCCAATGTATAAACTAAGCACCTAAATCTATCTCTAGGCCTCCAAACAAGTGGCTGCATTTTCATAGGAGCTGTGCATTTACAGTTCCCATGGATTCATATTAATAATGAGGAGACTTATGTAGGTTTATAAGTATAGCTTAGATCCCTAACTTTGGCCTATTGTTTTCTACTTTAACAACTCAAGACCTGTTTAAAAATTAAAACAGAAATCCCTGCCCCATGGCAGTGTTTTAACTGTTCCCACTGTCAGTTCTCCAAATGATCTTCACAGCTGCCTGGGTGTGCAAGGATAACTTCATAGCATTCTCTTGGAACCTTCATTGGATGTATCTGGCACATTAGGAAAGAGGAAAGTAGTATAATGATCACTTTAGCTTCCTTCATGTTCATGAGCCTTCATTAACATCATTATTCCTGGCTCTAGCACAGATTGCAACTGTGACCTTAGATGGGCTACGAGCCTTGCTTGTGCTTCAGTTTTCCATCTGTAAAAATGGAGATAACAATACTTGCTGAGGTGCTGTCAGGATAAATTCATTAGTGATTCTGGGGCTTTGAGATACTCCATTGCTGAGTGCCATATAAATACCTAAATGGATTGATCATGAGTTGAATAAACTCTGAGGCCAAGGAGTTTGTTATCTTACAATATGGTTATTGCCAAGTTATTGCTAAGAAGCAACCTCAAGTTATCATACTGAACTTTTTTTTCCTCTCTCTCTCCTTTTTTGTATTCCTCCTCCCTTTCTTTCTCTGTAAACTTCAGAGTGGTGGGTTGTTTTTTTTCTCCAATCAGTTGAAAAGCTTCATGAAAAGCTAAGGTGGCATAGTTCCTGCTAGCGAACAGCTCAGAAATTCTGAATATGGAAGGAGAGAGGGATGAGCTGAAGCAGACATTCAGAGCAGAGAAACTTGCGTTTGGATTTCAGGTTCAGGTTCGGCCCATCTCTATACTGCAGCATGGTTGTTCAAGCTAATTGACCGTGGGAGTATTATGGTTTAGAATTTTACAAACCCCTTTTTCTGTACTAAATATACAGACTAGTCATGGCCTCCATGAGGCAAGGGCCCCTTTATTTTAAGAATCAGGCAAGGTTATTGAAAATAAAAATCCCACACACTTAGATGCCTATATCCTCTCTTCTGCAAAACACTGATACACTATCCAGCAGTTGGGAATTTAGTGAGAGAAATTGCTAGGTGCTTAATAATACCTTTTCTTTTAACACAGAAGTACTACATTATTATAATTATCATCAAACTGTCTGTACCAGTTTTTCTTTTGGAGCATGAGACACTATCTCTATCAACAATAACAACTAGGAAAAACAGTACTTCTATAATGCTCAAATCCAATTACATTTGTATCATAGGAATGTAACTAGAAAGTCTTAGTTCAACATAGCTCATTGCTAGTAAGGTCAAATATTTCAGTTCTCAGTTGAACACACTTTTAAAGAAAGGTAAATGTGGGGCCATGAAAATAAGATAATACTTCTATGTTTTTCATATTACGGAAGTGGCTTGTATGGGCAGGATGGGCCCGACTCTGTAGCTAGCAAAGGTTGAGGCAGTGGCAAAGCTCATGGAGGGGTAATATTGAACCAGAGGTGCTGCTGACAATGGGCAAGAAAGGCAACTGCAGGCTTGTCGAACAACAGGCAAATTCCTGGGCATGTTAAAGCAGCTCTTTGTCATTTGTCAGATGCCTCACACAGCTTCTCTCTCTACCAGATATCTAAATTGGAAGCAGGAAGCAGTGTGGATCTAGCTAATACAGCTCACAATGCATTGGAGACCCCAGTTCTGTTCTCAACTTTGCCACTGACTAGCTATGTGATTTGGGGCAATTTCCTTCACCTGTTTGCCCCTCAGCTGATCCAGTGGTAAGTCCACATAACCATGCTTATCCACCCTTGAAAAGTACATTGCAAACAAAAATACATCAAGTAGAACTGTTAAGTAGCAATATTCTTTAGTTCCAGAGGGGTAGCTGTGTTAGTCTGTATACAGTAAAAACAATGAGAGTCCTGTAACACCTTAAAGATTAACAAATCTGACGAAGTGGGTTGCAGCCCACGAAAGCTTATGCCTGCAGAAATTTGTTCGTTTTTAAGGCTCTACAGGACTCTCGTAGTACTATCCAGCTAGCCCTTCCTGAGAGCAGCGTTACAGGCAAAGATGCAGATTCTCAACTGGTGTAAAGCACCCTAAATCCATTGACTTCACTGGAAGTGAACTTACTTACAGCAGCTGAGAATCTTGTGCCAGCTGTTCATAAAATTAGGGCCATGAAAACACTGCCAGAACTTGGTGTTGTCACAAAGTGCCCCGCTAGTGAAAGCAGAAGGAGCTGCACCTCAGCTCTCTCAGCTGGAAATAGTTCTTCCATCTCAGTCACATGAAGTACTAACTATACTGGAGGCCAGGTGTGCCTGTGTGCCCCTTCATGAAGAGATCTCCTCTGTTTTAAGCCTAAATTACAGATAAAAGCCTTGACTGTAATTTTAAAAAGTAGCCTTCCATGATATGTTTCTATATTGTAGCCTTCTGGGCTGGACAAATATCTTGAAAGAATGGAGGAAAGTTAACATGGCTATTAATTAAATCAGTAGAGACAGTAGCAGCAATTCTTAGTGTTATCAAGCCATAATATATAAAACACAACACCACACCTTCCATCTCCATGCTGAAAGTTGCATTTCTCTGTAATGACAGTCTGAGAAGTACTCAGCTATTCTTTGAGTCAGATGTAGAAACCAGCAGGATAAGACATTAACAAGCTTAAAAGGTATTACCTGTCTAGCCCTACCAGGAGGTTTATGCTGACTGTAGGGGTTTCGCATATCTCTTGTACTTTCATGAGGGAATTAGTTAAAATTGCCATAGTGGAAAGTATTTGATTTAGATTAATCTCACTTTCCCAACCAGTGGAGACTCATTATTCTGATTGGCTGTTCTACCCATACTGCCCTTAATGCTCTAACTATATACTCAGGAAAAAAAGCCTTCAGTTCAAAGCTCTTGATGGATAAGCAAAATGGATTATTATCTTTTTGAAGAAACCCTTAAAAGGCCTAGCGGAATAAACTGAAATATACATATAACTGGGAGCTGTACCTCTAGATTCAGTCCGAGTATGTGTCAGATTTTACTTTTGCACATCACTAATTTTTTCCTACCAGATAGGAAGAGATTAAGAGTTGTTCTTTTTATCTCAGAAATAGTCTTTTTTGACATCCTCCTGCAGATGAAGTCTTTGTTCTGTGTCCCTTTTTTGACTGCACAAGACAAGATAGTTTGTCCACAGACCACATTGTTAATCAAAGCAGTATGCATTTGCACATTTAAAATAATTTTTAAACTATAAAAGCCTTAAGATGCAAATGGCAGATTTTCCATGCACAGATTCCCATGGACATCAATGGGAATGTTTGTTTCTACAGGGAAAGCAAAATATTTGAAGCATGAACCACTGTGTAGTTGTGGGGACAGAACTGTGCTCTCAGTTATGGTTAGAAACACGTGCCAATCAGCAATGCTTAATGAAACTCATGTGTGCATTGATTTTAGTGAAGCCTATCTCTTCAGTTATGCAACAAGCTACATTTTGAGCCTACAATTAAAAAAATATTTTTATTTTTTGGATTCTGAGTAGGACCCTGCTCCCTATAATCTTAGATGAACAGGCATATTCAGGGAATAGGCATATCATGGTACTAGAGATTTGGAAGTGATCTCAGATACCCAATGTCCTTTTTTTTTTCTTTTCTCTGATTTAATCACTTTGATGTAGAAAAGTCACCAGACATCCAACTGAGCTCAGTGAGATGATTTTTAGCAACTATGGCAGGATTAAAAACAGATCAGTGCAAACATGACATCACAAACCAATAATTCTCCCCAATTATATGTTTGAGATCCCTGGTGCTAATTTTTTAATATCAGAATTGTCTACACTCCAGTGATTCAGAAGCAGATGATTTGATAGAGGAAGACATATTTTTAAAAGTGCTATCAGAGATATCATGTGGACTCTTGAGCCAACTCAATTAGAGCTCTGCTCTTCTGTTACTCAGGGACCATGTAATTCAGCATCTATAAAGACAGTGGCTTGGATACATGAAAGGGGGGGGGGGGGTGGAAAGAGAGCACTATTGTTTACTCAGCAGGAAGCAGGCTGGGCAAATGGTCAGATTACTCTTTCATACGCACATCCCTGACAAAATCTACTGTTGATACTGTAAGCTCACCATAAGTACATATTTTAAATACAAGAAATGAAGTTGGGTGTTCTTGAATTCTTGGGCATCAACTGAGCCCCTTTTTAGTGGTTTATATACATGTACTTAGCAGTTTAATTTTTCCGTGGCTAAGTTAGCCCTATGATTTTTTTTTTTTTTTAAACAACAAGCAAGATTTTACTGTCATCAGTTGGTTCCAGCATCAGTTTTAGCTCTGTACTGCCCTCTGCTGTTTTTGGAATATTTCACTCAGTCCAATTCAACATCAAAGCTCCGGAACTGCACCTTGTAATCTGGCTGTATGGAAGTTGTCTGAGGCTACGTACACACTGATGGCAGCAAATTCGCCACCATCAGATGAATTTTTCAGGTTTGACTGAGCGGCAGTGAAGACCCACTCAATCAATCCAGAAGCTGATGTAATAAAACCACCTCCCCAAAAAGTGTAGTGCTGCCTTGACAAGTATGCATTTCCCATCAGCACCATGCAGTGGAGACGGTCTGCTAAAGGGAAGTTACAAAGTTGATGGGAGTTACACAAGCTACTTTTCCGTCGACTGCCAACGAATTTTGCCAGTAGTGTAGACCTGCCTTGAGAGAAGGCAGTGGAAGGAGTGGATGGAATTAATTCCTTTAAAGTCATATTTATGAAGGATTTCCCTATTTTTAACCCGCAGACTCCCAAAAATGAAATAAATATATTCCTATGCTGTTCTTTCTAGAACTCCTAGATACTACTCACTACCATATCAGTCTTGTAACGGGCCCTTTATTTCAATTATAGATTACATTGTGGGCCTGTATACAATCCATAAAGATGAAGACAATAACGTTGTGCAAAGCAGCATCCATCATGCCTGAAGCAATATGATTACTCATGACATGCCTCATTCTTGTGAAATCCAATTTAGGAGTTATATCTTATGTTACTTAAAGATATCATTTAACAGGGGAAACAAATCCATCAATTGCAAGTGAGTTACAGTTTCTCTTAGAACATTCTGACCACTACATCTTGCCCGGGAGGCTAATTTACTGACAGGAGACTGGCCTATTCTCTGATTTCAAAGGTTCATTTTTCTGGGTATCTCACAGATCCACTTCCACACGTGTCCTTCCATGCACTGACATTTATGTCACCTTTCATCCAAAATAATCTGTAAAGTCTGCCCAGTGTGCCAAACAGATTATACACAAAAGGGTGAAATCTTGACCCCGTGGAAGTCCGTGCCTTCAATGGAGCCAGATTTTTACGCCTATACTGACTTCCTCTATCACTGGAATGCAGCCTCTTCTGGAATGGAACTTGGAAGGCCACACACAGTGCACAGCTTCACAAGGGTTTAGTACAGAAAGAAAAGACAGTTTATCCATCTGAAACTGCAGTATGAATTTGAAACAGGTAGAAATGAATGAGCCAATTGGAGTTTGGTCGTGAATATTAGCCCTTAGTTTCTGATGAATCTAAGAAATTACAACTGCCGTCACATTCATCAATAGGCCTATAAGCCTGACAGGAAAGAGATTAACTTGAATCATCATAGTCTGGCTATCTAGTGACTCAGAGACAGACTGTATCCTTCAGATCTACTCAGACAGAGGGCCCTATGAATATGGATTGCACTCCTCTCATGCACAAGCAGGAGATCAGCTATTCCAGTGACACCATACCCCCCAACTTCCCATGACCCCATGGAGGACTCTTCACAGCATTGGGAGGGACAGAGACTGGGTAAGAGCAGGTTTGGGGGGAGGATGGTGACACATATTGTCCACACCACCACCCGAACATGGTGGTCAGTAAAAATACACTTGTCATGTGTGACCAAACCATAGAAAGAGCTTCTATTTTGTAAAAAAGAGTTTTGCATCTGATCTGGGACCATGCCTTGTGTGTTCCTCTGCCATTCCAAAGCAATCAAGGCAATGTGAAGATACACCACTATCTCACTGTCATACTATCTGAAGTGGCTTATATCGCTGAGGGGTGTGGTCCCAAAAGATCAGTCACTTACCCCAGATCAATTGGTACTTTAGATCTTACACCAAAAACAACACTTGTAGTCAGTCCTGTAACAAGCTATCTTAAGGTTTATCAATCAAGAAAAAGAAATAAGTTGTTTACAGGTTAAAGGAAGCAAACATATGCACACAAATGAGTTACCATTTAAATCCCAAGAGTGACAGTCGTAGTGATCTGTCAATTCAAAGTGTCTTTCAGGGCTGACCCAGATGGCAGCCTCTAGGGATCTCTGGCTTTAGAGTCTCTGGCCCTTCAGAGTTCAAACAGTCAAAAAGATGGAAAAACAAAGCCACAGGAAATATATTTTCTTCATTCAGCTTCCAAGCCCATAGGAGGAGCTTCTTTGCAGGTAGCATTTCCCAGGTGTGATAGGGCCATTAACCAATCCTTTGTATTGTAATGATCCTAGATGGACCATCTGATTTTGATAGTCCTTCTGGATGGGTGGGATGATTCCTGTGCCTGAGTTCACAAGTTCAGAGAAAACATTTTCAAAGTTATAAAGCAAATCTTACATATTTTCTTATACCATGGAATACAGACATTACAAGTGAAATTAATGTATGCAGCAATTTACAAGCATTTCATAGAGTCTAAACACTAAATATATTCTGATAAGATTAATACCTCTTTTGAGCAAAACTAACATACAGGTGACCTGGTGTGGTCTCCAGCTACAAGGTTGTCAGTTCTTAGCTAATGCCAGCATCACACTCACTTCCTTAGTTCTCTTTCTAGGAAATTGATTCATAGTTCATCTACATCTTAAAATATCATACGAGTTGAACATCTTAAGGTACAATAGTCTCACTTATCCTTACAAGATTAATGAAAGCATTGCAGAACGATAGAGAGGGGTCAAGGTCCAGAACAGGTTTCTGTCCGCTTCTCTCCAAAACTTATGTTGACTCGCTATCTAAGGAAGCAACGTGCTGAGACACCAACACAGATGGGCAGGTTTTTGAAAGTCCTGATCCACTATGGCAAGGGACAGCAGGTGTAGAAACAACACTATGGTAAGATCATTAATGAGCATCTGCCTGATATATGGCAGAACCATTGTAGAAAGACCATGGAAATAAAATTTCATCTACTTTCAGTTGCTGCACCATTATGGGAGCACAATGAGAAGGTGGAGTTATTACAAGAATGTTGGAGAGCCTGTGTTGCAAGGAACTGTGGGCAGGGAGGTAGATGAACATGACTGAAGGAGACCAGCACAAAAATCTGCTCAGAGAGCTCTTCCAAGGGTTAATTTTATGCCTTTGGGAAAAGTGCTGTGCAAGACATGATTTCATTAACAAAACCAAACCCAAGGGCCTCAGGGCTATCCTTAGTGTGATTATTGAAATGCACAGGGAACAATCCTTGCCTTCTAATATCCATGCCTCACTAATATATGTAGCACTGAATCCTTTTTCACCCATTGGGCCTAATCACGTGAGAAGCGAGAGCTCCACTGCAAAGCACCTTTGAAACTGGTCTACCCTACAAACTTATGTATGTTGCTCAAGGGAGTGGCAAATACACACCCGAGTGATGCAGTTATAGTACCAGCCTAACCGACAGGGGAGACAGTGCTATGTCGATGGGGGGGGGGGGGGGGGGGGGGGTGGGGTTGTCCCATTGACATAGCTACTACCTCTCAGGGAAATGGATTACCTTTCTGGTCAGCATAGGTAGCATCTTCAACAAACACTACAGCAGTGCAGCTGGCAGCGCTGTAAGTGTAGACAAGCCCTATGTAACTAACTGGTAAAGTAGGTCTGCCAGTCACTACTGTAAAGTTATCTGTAAACTCCTTTTCTGACAACTTTCCTTTCAGGGTCCACACTAAGATGGCATAACTATTTCTCTTGCTGCCAAATGTCAGCATAGCAGCACTTAGTATAAAATACATATGCCAATCTGATTTTTCTTTTTTTTTTTAAAGGCACAAGATCAAAATATAAAATATTTTAGACTGAGCATGATAATAAAAAGCCATTTACTCAGCTACACTCATTTATCTTGACAACATTTAAAGTGGCACATTCTCAAGCAGGATTTCAGAGGTATGACTCCTATTGACTTCAACTGGAGTCACTCAAACCCTGCTTGGAAAAACAATGTAGAGTGTGTACAAGTATCTTAGAACTAGTGGTCACCAACATCTTCAGGCAACTCTAACACTATCAGTGTATCAAGCAAAGCCTCACTATTTTTTTTCATTTGTGCATCCTCTGATCTATTGGGGCTGTTCTCAGTCCCCTGACTCTCAGACTCCCAACCCAATCTCTGTGATTTTGGAGCAGCCCAAGATCCCTTGTGGGTTTCAGTACAAACAGTTGAATGGGAGATTGTAGTAGCATTACACCACAGTCCAGCACAGAGGCTCATCTTTAAGGTAGAAAGGGAAGGATCCTAGAGAACCTATTACCAGCCAGAAGCACATGCACTAGCAGCTGGGAACAACTAAGGTAAGGACTCTTCCTTTTGATACATTTTCTTTTCTTCTACAGTGACTGGATTTGAAAGGAAACATAGGATCACTGATTCAGCTAAGCCTCAGAATGGAATAAGCTGAGAAGAGTGAGCCTGGGTGCTGTGGCAGAGGCCACCTCTCAAGTTCTCAGGGCTGGAAATCTGACAGCTGGATATCTCTTCACAAAAAGTACCATGCCAAGCTTTTTTGTGTTTGTAATCATATTGGAAGCCAACTAATCCTAGTGGCAGGTGGTAACCTTTAAATCTGAGGCTAAATGAGCCTAGCACATTATTTCTTTCCTCGCTATATGCCCCCTCCCCCCGCCTCCCCTCCAAAAACAAAAAACAAAAACAAAAACCCTCCCCTATTACTGCAGGTCAGTAACAGCACAAAATGCAAGGAAACTGTTTATAGTGATCAAAGCAGTACTTCGACTTTCCCCCCCACCCCATACTTCTGGGTATAAGCTGCTTTTCTGATTCCCCTCTAAATTTCTACCGCATCATGTCATATCAAGCCATGTGTGATGTGACCTAACAGGACATGCTATAATTCACACTTGACAAGACATGCTATAAATCAACCCAATCAATATCTAAAACAAAAAATTCTTGTAGATCTATAATGTGACACTGGGAATTTGGGTAGTAAATAGCAATTACCCAACCTACATTTATTGCTGGTAACAACATACTGTATCAGGCACTTCTAGATTGTTCCCACACAACGTGGTATATTTTATCCTTCCCGCTCCATGATGGATCCAAAAAAGCAGGCACACAGTTCCAGGCACAACTTTACTACAAATTCTTATTGTTCAGTTGTATTTGCGATTCCATTGTATCTGCTTTACATGGTACTTCACATTTGCAACAACCACTGCATAGCTCTGAAAGAGACCATTACCAACAAAAGTCTGTGACTTAAGATATGGGTGAGAAATGGAATGTCATTACGACTGCATTCAAAGATATTTCAATCAACACTGATTGCTGCCTCTTTCTAAAGGAAGAATCATTTACTGAGTAGATTTGGTAGTGGTGGGAATCACACCCAATGTGATTTCCCACTTCTCTGTTCCCCTTCTCATGAAAACAGTTCACATACTCTTCTTGTTGTATTCTGTCTTTGCCATTGCTTATCCTGAAGTATCTAGAAGGTCGGATTTTATTTTACTCTAAAATAGTGACCTGGATACACATTGGGTTTTTTTTTTTTTTTTTTTTAAAGATTAAAACAATTTAAGTGAGTTTATAATTTCTGAAATTACCAGAAAAGCAGCTTTACCAACTTCTATTCACAGAACGGGTACAACATAATCATCTGCCAGGCAAACGTCCCCAACCCTGACCTGCCAGTGTGCCTCAGTCCCTTCAAGGGGCACCACCACTTAGAATGATATGTTTATTATCCAGGTCCTCTGCTTCTACTTCTGTACTCTCCCTGCATTTGGGGGCCAGTTGCAATGATGGTTTTTGGGATGCAGACACCGCCACCAGGAACTGGACTGAAACCACCAAAGAGCTATCAGATGCCAAAGACCTTCAGTCCCTTCCAACATGAGACAGATTCCATATGGTAATTATGAAATGAAAGGACCCATATTCCGTTGCCAGCCATCTCCACAGTCATATTTACACAGCAAAAATAGATTTGTTGTAAATGTACTCCAGAGTCCTCTATTCAACATGAAATGGCACCTAAAATGAAATGTTCTATACCAATCAGCATCTGAAATCTACTAAGTCTGAGAAATCCCTAGTTTTTATCATTTCTTTTCTGGATAATATATCTGAAAAGAAAGAAAGAAAATAGGAGTGAATTTATATTTAAGCTTTGGACCCAATCCTGCATTCCTTGTACACTCAAATTTTCTATGAAACAAAAGTGGGATCTGGCCTTTTGTCTATGTATAATATCTGAGAGAAAAATCAAAGAGAATGAGAGGCATTATAGCTTAACTGATCACCAGCCTGGGACAAAACTGACCACACCCAGTTCACCCTGTAGCCCTTTTTTTCTCACCCCAAAAAAGCAAAGAACAACAAAAAGCAACAGTCCTGCTCTTCAACTAGCATAGTGGGGCTCTCCCTCTAATAACCAAATAGCTTGATGCACTGGACCTTCCCACAGCCTAGGGAGAGTCCCCAAGGCTCTCCTGCTCTCTCACAGCCCCCTGCTACAGAAATAAGCATTTCACTGTCAGTCCCCACCTATTCCTAGCTTCTCATGTGGGACTGGGGTGGGGACCTCCTTTATATCCCCTGCATGGGAATCATCAGCCCCAATCACCAGCTGGGTCAGCTGATTCCCAGCACCTGCCTGCTGGGCTACTTTCAAGAACAGGGGGGCACCTGCTTCCTGTCCCCACTGTCCCTTAAAGACACAGACCACCTTGTTACACTGAGTAATTTACTTTTAAATATCTGAAACCTCAGGTTGCAGTTTCAGAGGCAGCCCACATCAGAGTGTATGTCTCCAGCTCTTGCCAGGTTCCAAAAGATTCTAGTACCCTCTCTCACACCAGTATTTTGAAATTTTAAATGTATTTAGTTTTCAATTTATTAAAAATTAATAACTTTCCTTTTTAAATGTGTGTAGCTTGATCAGCTCTTAAAATATTTTAACTTTTTAAAAAGATGTTCTGTTTTAGATTTTCCACTATTGTGATAAAGGGCCAGATCCTGCATTCCTTGGACACCCAAATCTGCCGTTAGTCTCATGATTAAAAATTAAATAGTTAAAAAAAAATTGTTAAAGGGTTTTAGAAGCTACACATGATGTAAATGAAAAGTCATTTGAGCAAGTGCCTTTCCCTTCCTACTCCACGAACTCTGTTCTCACGCTATGTAAAGTCCAAACTCAACCTTCTCCTAGAGTTTGGCAAGGAGACAAGATAAAAGTCAGCTCAAACCTCCTCACTACGTTGAGCTACTCCTTGGGTTCCTCCCTCAGCACTTTTCAGCCCATATTCTAAATCCTCTGTCCTTAAAAAGCCATTCCCAGCTTCCTTATATGTGTGTGAGGGAGGGCATTAAATGAATGAGACACAAGCCTTAATGAGTCAATAAAACCCATACAACCCTTTGCCAGCAGGATCAATACATGACAACAAGGTGGGGTGTTTCAGGAAAACACTGCAAGTCAATTTCAGTCCTTTAATTTAAAATATATTGAAAATTTAACATAACTAAAAAATCAGATAGAAACCGGTGAGAGACATATTCCTAGAATCTTCTGGAACCTGACAAGGGCTGGAGATATATGCCCTGATCTGGGCTGCCTCTGAATCATCAACCCTACCTTGAGAGATTTAAAAAGAAATTACCCAATTAAGATGTAATGACTCTCCAACCTTCCCAGGCTGTGAATGAGAACAGACATATTTACAGTCAGAGAGTATAATAAAATTTTATCCAGTTATATCAGATCAGCAGGCCTAAATTAGCTAGCAACTTCCTGATTAGGTGCTGCATGTGTGCATGGTGGATGATTTATGATAAAATCAGTTAGAACTGTCAAGGGAGATTTTAAGATGCTCTTCCAGGGAGGAAAACGGTGGAGGAGAGAGCTATTGAGGTTTCAGGAAGACAATTGCCTGACCTTACAGTGAAAGATTGGAAAGAACAGAAATAAAGAAAGAATACATTTATCAAAGAGTTTATATGATGCATACAGGCACACCTAGCATACCATACACACATAGAAAGGAGGCAAAGTTCATTTTGTAATGAGTAGTTTTGTTGTGCTAGTCACCATTTAATTATCCTCACATAGAGATTTCCCTTTTTAAAAGGAATGTTATTAATGCTCATGAAGGCTGAAGGACTGTGTGAGCACTGCAAAGTGGAGTCCTCTATTTATCCAAAGGTCAAAGATGAGGATAGGCAGGTGGTCCAATTACTCCAGGAAGAAACAAAAACCCCTCTCTCACACACTCTCTTGCCAACTACTCCAGGAAAAATGGTACATGGACATTTAACTTAGAGCTTGTATGAAAGAGGCTTTAAGCCTTTTGTTTCTGAAGAAAACAGGAGTACAATTTGGTATGAATACAGTGTGTTCTCCAATCCAGAACACATATCATTGCTTTCAGAATACTGCTCAAAGGGGATGGAAAATTCTTCACCCAGCCAAGAGAGCAACAGCATCTCAAAGGAGAAGAAGATCTGACCAGGGTTTTCTTTGTCACAGAAAGTAAAGATCATGGGCCACAGGGCAGCATCGCAACTGGAAAAAGACAACCTTTCATAGGTTTCTCATACATATTTTTACTTCTTTGTGGAATGGGTGCAGTTCTCTTTTCGTGGATCTCTCTGTTCTTTTGTATTTATTCCAGAAATCTCAGGTCTTTCTGTTCCTCCTCCTTGTTTTTTCCCTTGATATATTATCTAGCTCCCAGACCATCCTGAAACTTCTCAGTTGACTGCTTGAACCCATGGGGTAAGACACATTCCAAAAAGGGCTTTCCATGGTTGTCAATGCCTCCTTGTGCAGTAATCCTGCAAAGCAAATATTTTTAAAGGGCAGTAAAGCATGGCAGCCTTCACCTTCCCTAAAATATGGATGAGGAATGGTTTCAGTGATTGAACACAAAATAAAAAAGCTCTTACATTGTCTCCCCCAAACAGAGAGGAGTGTCCTCTCAGGCCATCATTACAACATGGTAAACAAACAAACACTTTGCATCAAATACAGCTTCTGAAGAAAAGTACACATATTAGGGAGATGGCATTTATTATCTTGACACTTTGCTGTTGCTATACCTTCTTTCTTTAGAGGAATTCATTATTATGCTAAGCAAAGGGGCATCCTCACCTCTCCTTCACCTGGGATCCCTTGTACATCTGAGACTGGACTAAATCTAGCAAGACAAATGCATATTGCCAAGCAACAGATTCCTAGCCTGCATGCACTAACAGCAGGGTTGATTTCTAGCCCAGCCAAAGTAACAGGTTATCTACATGAGGTGGAGACTGGCCATTCTTGACTTGTGATTCCATGTGGAGAAAAGATAGTAACTATGGTTTGTGGTTCTATGGTTAGAATTAAATATTGGAAATTGAGGCCTTGTCAAATTTGAGCTTTCCCAGCTGATTTTTTTTTAATTAAACAGAATTTAGACATATCAAAAAGTGCACTATGTTGGCTTATGCTGTCATATGCTTCTCAATTTGAAAGGTAACATGAATAGAGGTGTAACAAAGACAATCAAACAGTAGGGAGTGCAGGAGAAATTAAAAATGAATGAGAGCCACATAATGAACCCTGACTTTATGCTACTTCAGTGGTGCAAAGGGGACGTAGAGCTACACTAAAGGCACATCTGGGGAATTTCCCTCTTCTAGAAGAATCCCTTAGTGGCACAAGACTGTCACAGTCAGCTCTACAGAGGCTTCTAAGGGACTATTCCAGGCAGCCTGATGTACTATGGCTGCTATAACTTGATCTGGAGTCCAAACTTGCTCCTCTGTCACCAAGATTAGGGAATGAAGTAGCAATAGGATGCTTACCACAATGTTTCAGTGCTCTAAACAGAATTCTGCTGCACTCAGAGATCCAGCCCAAAATGGCTCATTAATTTTGTACAACAGAAAGTATGAATGGCAATGGCCAATGAATATTCAGCATGAGCACGTGCATAATCACACAGGTCAGGACACATTAATTAATTGTTTTAAAAAAATCGAACATTTTACAAAAACAGTAACACTCTTCTAGTATGGCTAAAGACCAGGGGCCAAAAGGTTTTTCTCTCTCAATTCACCTGAAGTAGAATATGTGGGTATCCAGTGTAGCAGTACATTCCCTTTCTGATGTGTTTTTGCTTAATTATTCAGTGTTGTTGTAGCCCTGTCAGTTCCAGGATATTAGAGAGACAAGGAGGGTGAGGTAATATATTTTATTGTTCAGCTTCTGTTGGCAAGAGAGACAAGCTTCCAAACTTACACAGAGCTGAAGAAGAGCTGTATGTAAGCTCGAAAGCTTGTCACTCTCACCAATAGAAGTTGGTACAGTAAAAGATATTACTTCACCCACCTTGTTTCTATTTACATAAGTATAGCACTCTTAAATAGCCAAAAGAAACAATGAAAGTACTGAAAAGATATTTGCTCTTAAAGAAACACAGATAACTTTCAAGAAGTTACCCAGCATTTTTCTATGACAAATAGTAGGAGCTCAATTCTGTGAGGTGCTGAATGTTCTAAATGTCCTAACATCATTGGGAGTTTGTCATCCAATACCTCACAGCACTGGGCTCTGGATGAATAAAGAAAACTGTATTTAAATAGATTTGATTGCCTCCCCCACAGTATAACAGGTAACTTCTGTACATTCATCTTTCTCTCTCTCTCTAATTTTTGTGGGTAGTAATTCTAAGTACAAGATTGCTTTCAGAAATAACATATTCCATGTGACACTATTTTAAAAACTGAATTATTTGCATTAATTTCAGCAAATTGTTGTTTTAAGAAAATTACTTAATTTACAGAAAAAATTGGAATTAAGAAATTCTTTACTAGACAAATTTTAGATTTCAATTTTAGACTATTAATGATGTTGTAAAATAGCTTGTAATAACTTATACACCTATATGCATTTGAATTCTTTACTGGGAACAACTGAAATATTCTATATCAGTGTTTCTCAATTATATTTCCCCGCAGAACCCTTGCCCAGCCATGCCAGACCCTCCGCCGAAAAGTCCAAGAAATCAGCTGTTCGGCGGCGCGATAGCAGCTGATCGGCGCCTCCCTGACAGCTGTTGGGCGGCGCCCGATTTATGTTTATTTTGGTGGCGCAGTTCCGCTTTTTCGCGGAACCCTTCAACTCGTCCCGGGGAACCCCAGGGTTCCACGGAACACTATTTGAGAAACACTGTTCTATATAGTTTAATTAAAACAATAAAGAGTGTGATAATAGTGTTTTTGTGTCCTCGATGCACATGCCTTCATTGCTTATATATTCATCTCTATTAGGTATTTTTGGAGTGACAGCCTAGGAGGTATTCCAAATACCTGCATATTAATATTGTTTTGATGTCTTAAATGTATACACATGTATATTCTGAATACCTCTGTGATTATACTGTTTGGTTCTTCACTGCACAGAGATGAATATTTTGAATATCAGTGTAATAATCTGATATTTGGTTCCCAGATGCACATGTATTCATCGCCAAAATAATGAGTACTCATATAATTCTTTCTTTGGTTCTCTAGCAACACAGGCATGTATATCCCAAATGCCTGTAACCCACCTGCCCTCACTTGCATGCTTTCAGCATCATTTTCCTATGTACCTTTTTCTGCCCTGCTCAGTTAAAAGTTGGAAAGTGTGCAGCTATATAAAGCAATGGCTAGCACATTTTTTATGGATAAAATTTATGGAGTAAGGTATCTACTTTTAGCATGACTATTGTTAAACCTGGAGATCAAGCAAAGTGACACTGAGTATATTGCTTTATCAATTGGATTCGTTCGAGTGAAAAATGCTGATCATGCCATGTCTATCCCCTGGGTGCAGAAACACTACTTCACTACTTGAATGGTCGATACATAAAAGTCAAATTCATTATAATTTGTAGCTTTTTTCTTGAAGAAGAACGCAGTTCTCAGTACATCAATATCAACTCTTAAATCCACATCGGATGGAGAGGGTACAGCACAGTAATTCAATCTCTTTACACTTAATATGGTCAGGAAGGGAGAATGAAAACAGCCTCTTGTAAAATGATGGAAAAAACAGGATGCAATCATTCTGATGGAGCTGTGCAAAGGAGTCATTTTACACCATTCGTTACCATGGCAACAAAATATAGTGAGCACCATACATCTAACAGGTGACATTTTAGCTAAGAAATTGCTTCTTTGGTATTTTTTCTGTCTATGAAAAACAATGTTACCAGCATTTTCACTTGTCATGTACTATAGGGCAACATATTCCTGCTGACAGGCCCATAATGGAAAAATAGAGCAGTTAAATAGTATTAGTCTAACTTTTAGGATACATGCTAATCTGCTCTTTAAAGAGACTTCAGACATTTTCAAACACCCTGGAGGCTTGAATGACTGGAAATTTCTGCATGCGTACATATAGATGAGCAGACAGATGTGTTTAGTGGAAACGTAAAAAAAATCTTTTCCAGTCTTTTTGATTTAGCTAAAACCAGGAAGTTTCTTTTGCAGATAAACACATCACAATATTCATGTATGCCCACACACAAATAGACATGTATAAGATATGTCAAAGAGATTTTTGTTAGTGAACCTGTCAGATATTTTTGGCCCCTATCTGTTAGGTCAAATTCTGCCTTCGTATTCACATATATGTTTCTTACTGAATTGAAATGTAAAGAGATTG